>NW_026125052.1:16620000-17292500 GCF_943737965.1 Phodopus roborovskii | reverse complement strand
GTGGGTGCTATGAATTGGACCCAGGTCCAGGCCAGTGTTCTTAACTATGTCACAGCTTAACCCAGGTCCCAACAGTGTTCTTAAGTGCCCAGCCCTATATACAAAATATCTAATTCATGCACAATATAAGTAGCTAAGCAGGGACCATAATAAAATTTTAACAATGGTTATGGCAAAAAAAAAAAAAAGTAGCATGAATAATATAAACCCAGAGACATATATCGGGGTTCAAGTTGAAGACCAGAGAAGCAAAGCAGCCAACCACTTGAGTTCTTACCTCAACCAAGGCTCAGACCAAAAGGGGCGATCCTGTCCTCAGCGGACTGCAGGCGGAATACACTGCACTCCTGTCTCCACCCGCCTTATATTCCTCTCTAGTGCTGGGATTAAAGGCCTGCACCACCACCACCAAGTCTCTATAGCTAACTAGTGCGGCTGCTGGGATTAAAGATGAGTGCCACCACTGCCTGGCCTATATGGCTAACTAGTGTGACTAGCTTTGCACTATAATCTTCGGTCAACCTTTATTTGTTACATCATAAACAAATTATCACCACACAACAATATCTGGCTATTGAATCAATCAATCTAACCAATCTAATCTATCTTCAGGGTATTCAATTCTAAGCACTGCAAAAAAACAAAACACAAACAAGCAAGGAAACAAACCCAAACAGTGCAAGATAAAAAAACAAAAACAAAAAAAACCAAGAGCAAAAGCAGCCCCCCCATAACAGGCAGGGGAGAAGAGCTGTGGTGGTATACAACTGTCTATCAGTTCGTTTTTTTTTTTTTTTTTAATCTAGTTTTTGAATTTTTTTTCAAGATTTATTTACTTTAAGTATGCGTGTTTTAGCTGCATGTACACCTTTATGCCAGAAGAGGACATCAGACTCACCATAGATGCTTGTGAGCCACCGTGTGGTTGCTGGGAATTGAACTAAGGACCTAACTGCTAAGCCAACTCTCCAGCCCTGTTGATCAGTTTTGAAACCTTTCACATTGCCCATCTCCTCAGCTCTAAAAAAATCAGGCTAACAATAACCCTCTATAGAAATCTCACACTGACACATGGGAGCCTCACTGCAAGATCTTTTGGGAATGACAGTTAATCAGCAAGGCAGAATTGGAAGCCAGAGCCCAATAGGTAGGGAAAATGGTCCTGGGGGTATGGTATCGAGGCACTAGAAATCCATAAACTCATTTACCCATGCCTGCCAGGGTGGCTTGTAAAGACTAATTGCAAACCCAATGAATTCTCAAAGAGAATTATCTGCCTAGAGATGGTTGGAAAGACAGCTAGAAGCACAGACAGTGCAAGTCTGTCCACCCTGGAAAAGGACTGAAAGCGCTTTGTGGGCACAGGTAACTCCTCCTCTACAAATCTCTAGGAGGTCTCACTCTATAAGGGATGTTTATTTTTAAAAGAGCTCTTAAGACAGGTTATCCCATGTAGCCCTGGCTGGCCTCAAACTCAGAGATCTGCCTGCTTCTCCTGAGTGCTGAGATTAAAGGCAGGCACCATCACATCTGGCTTCTAATTACTCAAAAATTGTTGTTATTTAGAGCGGGCAGAAAGATGGTTCAGTTGCACAGAGATCTTTGGTCTTACAAAGGGCCTGGGTTGAGTTACCGCCACCTGTATTTCAGTTCCAAGGGATCCTAAGTCCTGTTCTAGCCTCTAACACATATACACGCATGCACACACGCACATGTGCACACATGGACACACATACAACTTAATAACAAGCGATGAAGTATCCCCCACTCCCCAGAACAGAGCTATGAAAGCCAATTCCTGAGCCACTCTGCAAGACAGCGGGCACGTGACTGGAAAAGTAGCGAGATGGCAGCAGGCAGAGCTTACCAAAGGTGTCAGCGTAGATCTTGGCAAAGGAGCCCAGCGTGAAGCAGATGCTGTACTGGGAGCTAGAGAAGCACACGTTGCCCAGGAGCGGCGAAAGGATCAGGTTCTCATCGGTGGAGTACATGCTGAAACAGAGAGGGTGTGAGCCAGGCCAGGGTGTGTGTGAGGTAGCCCCGCTGCCGGCTCTGCCGCATCATTAACACGTTGCCAAGAGGATGGGCAGCAACTCCCTATCTGTCTTCATTCTCCAGCCTTAGGAGGTGTTGGTTTAAGATTCTTCAATTTGCCAAAAGCCTGGTCCCTTTATGTTCCTCAGGCTAACCTAGAACTTGCTGTGTACTACAAGTTAGCTTCAAACTCCTAATCCTCCTGCCTTGGCCTCCTAAGTGCTGGAATCATCGGCATATGCCACCACACTGCATCTGTTTTTTTGTTTTTGTTTTTTAATAGAAGCAAAAAATGAGCTTTGGGGGCTGGAGAGATGGCTCAGCAGGTGGTACAGAACATTGCTCTTGCACAGGTCGTGGGTTCAGGTCCCAGTACTGACATGGAGACAGACTCACAACTCTCCATAAAACTCTAGCTTTAAGGAATCTAACGCTTTCTTCTGACCCATGAAGGCATCAGACATGTACACAGTCCACAAACATAGGGGCAGCTAAACATCCAGATACCCAAATAAACAGATAAATAATGAACTTTAATAACTGCTCAGCTTCACATGGTTGGCATATGGTAAAGGTGAGACTGCTTTAGAGTCTACAAAACCAGACATGTATTAAACTGCGTGGCTGGTTCAGACACTGAGCTGCTGAGAAGGCGAGGCTTGGAGGCAGTTCTAAAGCCTGACAGGTGTAGGAAGATAGTTCTGTGGCACTGACCACGCCCATTGGGGGTGGAGCCATGGGCGGAAGGGACCTATGGAAGGAGGTCGGAGGGGGCCAGGGAAGGCGCTCTCTTAATGGCGTGACTTGGACAGGAGAGGATCGGGTTGAATTTCCTGGTGTTCATCTGTCTAGGTTGTAAGTTATTTCTCCCTGAATAAACATCTATTCGGCCTATTTGTTTATCCTGATCCTTATTTACCGCGATAGACAGGCTTACCAGCACATGCCCAAAAGTAAGCGACTCCCAGAAGTCTTCAAGGGTAAAATTAAGATTTATAAAAGCCAGACTCCCCTAAGAACAGAAGTCCACTCCCAGGGGTCTTATACCTTATTAATCCATTGACCTCATCCACAATGTGTCGAAGTTTGTAATAAGCATCTGTTGGAGGCAGCTTTAGCTCCAAGATCAGCCGGTCAATTTTGTTGATGCATACGGTGACTGCTAACCGTTCCTGCACTGCGTGCTTGATCAGCCGCTCAGTGTTCAGCATCACCTGCGAAATACAGGGTTCTGAAGCCGGTACTAAGAACAGAGAGCACATCTGCAGCAGGGCTAAAGGGGACACTCCCAACTCATTCAGTACAAGGGGGAAATGGCCTGGGCATGAAGTATCAGCTGGAAGCATCGTCCCCAAGGCAGATGTGGGACTGTTAAGGGGGTATCTCCCCAGCACGACTACAAAGCAAATAAACACAGCAACCACGATGGGACCAATGCTTCCCAGCACTGAGGATGTTATGAAGAACTCACTGGATTCGAAAGTATTAAAATGAATGATATGCCCGTTTCAGTGATCCTAAGGAATAAACCCAGAGCCTTGTACGTTTGAGGAATGCTGTCTCTGAGCTACCCTCCCTGTTTTAGTCTGTTCTGAGACAGGGTGTCACCACATTGCTCAAACTAGTCTCAAATGTGGTATTTTCCTGCCTTGGCCTCCAGAGTAGCTAGGATGACAGGGCACATGATCACCCTGGCTAATCAAGCCATTTTCTTGTTGGGTTTTAGGGTTTTTTTTTTGGGGGGGGGTAAGATCTTGCTTTGTAGCCCTAGCCTGCCTCAAACTTGTAGCAATCCCCTAACTTCCCATGTGCTGTGATTATAGATAGACAAAGCTACACTCAATTCGAACACATGACATTTTCAACACCTACGTGCAGAAGAGGGACAAATGACTGGGTGGGTATTACCTAGCTGTGCTCAGTGAACGGGCCTGAAGCTGAAGCGTCACAGCAGCAATGAACACCCCCAGTTCTTTGCTTCCATATAGTGATCTGCACTACATAGGAAGCCAGAGCTTGTTAAAGAAATGGCTGCTTGGCTGCTTTTACGGCTAGGGCAAGGAAGTGTGTAAGAAAATAAGCAAGTACTCAAAACATGATGAGGTAAGTCAAAAGGATGAAAGAGCCAGTTACAAGGAACTCTTGATAGCCAAAGATGAGCCAACTAGTCCACCAAGATACATGAGGGTACGCTGTGTGTGCTGGCTCACACTTTTAATCCCAGCATTTGGGAGGCAGAAGCAGGCAGACCTCGATGAGTTCCAGGCTAACCTGGGCTATGTGGAGAGATTTCTTATTCTTTTTTTTCCCCATTTCTCTGTGTAGTTCCTGCTGTCCTGGAACTCGTTCTGTAGACCAGGCTAGCCTGGAACTCAAAGATCTGCCTGCCTCTGCCTCCTGAGTGCTGGGATTAAAGGCATGTGCCACCCCTGCTGGCTTTTTTTAACTTTAAAAATTACATTTACTTATTTATTTGTCCGTGTGGGTTCAAGACTAACCTCATGTAACCAGGCTTGGCATCAAGTGCCTTAACAAACGGAGCCAGTCCTAGTAAGATCTCATCTCATTACAAAACAAAACAGAAAGAAAGGATTTGTGAACACTTTAACACAACTCATGGGAGAAGACACATGGGAGAGCATGTCTCTGGGTACATGAACAAGTTCCTTGTTCCGAGTTTGACTGAGCTCAAACTTTTTAATAAGGTGCCTCCAGCTCCCTCTGCTGGTGACACACTAGTGACCATATAAAGTTAGTGGCATTACCCTATTTTTCAGTTTAGAAATATAAAAGAATTTCAACTCCAATCTCTAATTTTGAACATCATTTGCTTCCCTAAATTTAGAGCAACCCTGGGATTTATCACAGGACTTTCATGTTCCCTGGCTCTCAGCTCACACAGTACTCCGAGTAACGTGTAATTGCACACTAATAGATGGGAACTAACTTCTAAGAGTCCAGACTAACTTACCCCCTCAGCAGCATCAATGAAAAGGACCACCCCATCTGAGATTCGCAAGCCAGCGGTGACCTCATCAGAAAAATTCACATGTCCTGAAAAGCAAATATCCAGTCATCACTTGGGGGCATGAGGCAATTAATTTGTAAAATGACCTGAGGAGCACTGCAAAGTCTGAGAATATTCCTCCTCCTGCCCACAGCACCTTGCAGTGTATGTCTCCCATTCGAGTCTCAGCCTGGGGTTAGGGTTTCACAGAGGTCTCTGCATAGAGAAGGTAAAGCAGCTACCACACAAGCTTAGTTTGATCAGCAATCAACAGAGTTCTGCAAGAGCCATGGCTACCTGGAGGCAGGGGAAGGCCCAGAGCATGGTGGGCTGCCCTAAGAAAACAAGTCACGGGCAAGGTGCGACTGGGGGACGGGGTGGGCAGGGGCATGAGTATCAAGCCCTGGGCACAAGATGAAGCCCCGAAGGCAAATCTGCTAAACCCCAAATTGCCCAGATGTTAAATAAAACAATTTTGGGTTTAAGTCAGCCCTTTTCACAGAAGTCAAGCCAGCAGCAAGGGTCACTGTACCCTGGTACTCACTGACCACTTCTCTAGAAGACTGAGCACGTTGAAGGCCTGGGATCAGGTTGAAATTCATTTCATCAGTGACTACACATGGGGCCTGACATAAACTAAAATCAATAAACATATAGGATCTCTAAAATTTAAAATTCGTAAGAAAGTAAAAACGGACGTGAAATCAAAGGCTAGGGGACCGTGCTTGATAGTTTGTCAAACAGGGAATCCTTGAAAAAGAAAACTTAAGGAAGGTGAAGAAGGCACAGACTCTAAGATAAACTACTCTGTGCTGCTCTGGGAAAAGGAACACACAGGACCTGGGGCAAGGGCCTGATAGCACAGGGTCAGGGCTGTCCCACCTGGTGTGTCCATGATGTTGAAGAGGTAAGACTTCCCTTTGGTATCCGGCAGTACCACCGTCACAGGAGTGCTCTTGATGCCAACACCTCTCTGAAATTCAGACACTGGTCAACACTTCCTCCCGTACAAAGGAACTCACCCAGCCCTTGGGGTTTATCAATTGCTGGCTAATTACACTGATGTCTCCCCTTGCAACAAGTGCAATTCCTTTTTTTTTTTTTTTGAGGGAAGGTGGTTGTCTGGGCAGGGTTCCTCTGCGTAGCCCTGGCTGTCCTGAAACTTACTCTGAAGAACAGGCTGGCCTCAAACTGTCTCTGCCTCCCAAGTGCTGGGATTAAAGGCCACTACACTCAACTGGCTTTGAACTTCTAATGGGCATGCCTCAGCCCAGGAACAATGTCGTTATGATAGTTTATCCTATGGAAGACCGCCCTGAATTCCTTTAGCTGCCCTTGTGTATGTAGGTGAGGGGAAAGGGGGATACATAATAAAGGAGGGGGAAGGGAAGATCCAGAAGGAAAGATGAAAGAACCACAATGCTCCCACAAGCTGTCCACAGAGAGCCCTCCAGGAAGGAGATGCACACAGTAGGCATCTTAGGGATTATCAGGATATTGTAAAGATCACTGTAGTTTCACAAACTTGAACATCATCTCTCAGTATATCTTATTAGGCAAAATGAAATCTACTCAAGGACTGGAAGGCTCCCCAGCTGTGCTCCAGCTTGCCTTCCCAGTTCTCATTATGGGATGATTGAAAGCTGCAGACAAGGCTAAATGGGAGTGCTATGGCAAAGTCCTCCCACACATTCTCTACAAAACTATGGTGGCGTGTAAGGTGTGAGCAAAATCTAATTTCCCAAGGCACACTTACCTCTTGCTCTGTGAAGAGGATGTCAGTATAGCATAGCTGGAAAAAATTCAGTGATGTTACAACCCGAATTCAGACTTCCATCAATCACCTTCCTCACCTCCTCCCAACTCCAGGGGCTTCCCCCAGGAGGGAACAACATTGAAGATAGCAGGCGTTTCCTACAGCAATTTCTGACAGTGAGACCAGAGGCCCCCCAAGATGGAAAATGTTCCTGTGTGTGTGGAAAAGATTGAATGTGCAGGGGTAGGGGTAGGGTGAGCAGTCACTAAAGACCACGCATGGCTGAAGACATAAGCTATATATATAGCACTGGATCTTAAAGAATGGAAAAGAGACTTGTTCCAACCTTCAAGTCTCACATGTCACAACTGTCAATCTGACAGAGTCTGAAC
This sequence comes from Phodopus roborovskii, assembly GCF_943737965.1. Classification (NCBI taxonomy): domain Eukaryota; kingdom Metazoa; phylum Chordata; class Mammalia; order Rodentia; family Cricetidae; genus Phodopus; species Phodopus roborovskii. The sequence goes on along the minus strand of NW_026125052.1, from coordinate 17,285,311 downwards.
ATTTATTGCATTGAGACTAGCTGCAACTGTTGGCCTTGTTCACAGGCATTTAAATTTACCATGAAAACAACAAGGTCCAATTGTAAGATATTTATAGAACAGGCTATTAATAAAACAACAGGAAAGAGGGGACTATAAAAGTCAGGATACATCACTGAGGAGGGATCCCAAATGCAGAACAGTTCATCTAAAATTACTGCAAGTTAATATTCTCCAGGCTCCTGAGAAAGCCAAAATGATGTGTTTACACCTATTAATAAAGTACAACCACACACCAGCAGTCTGGAGACACCACTGATTATGACTGCAAGGTGAAGGAAGGGAAGGAGCAAGGCACATCCCCCTTTATTCCAAACAGCTCGGCCCAAGTTCTACTCACATCTTGGTCATAGCGCTTTCTGATTTCCGGATGAGTCTGCTCTATTAAGCAATCTACAAAACACGTCTGAAAGAGAAGAGATGGGTAAGACCTGCCAATTACAGAGGAAAATCTGTGCCCTTTTCCCCAAACCCCGAATACACCATATAATTCAGGCATGAAGGGAGGAAGAGGAAAACAAAGAGGATTATGGGACAGCAAAGGATTAACACAGAAGCCACAAGATTATTTTTCAATGAAAGATGAAACCTTTCTTAGGAAGACCTCCCTCAGGAAACAAAAGGTTATAAAAATCAGAGTAAGGCTCAATTTCCCTTTCTCTGTCCAGATGTAAGAATACTGCTCAGACATGTAAGTGGCTTAGGAACAGGCGCAGAAACACTGGAATTTCACAACAGTTCCATAAGAGCATGAAGGGAGTGTTATTGTCCCCTCCCAATCACCCAGCTAGCCTTAGGACCTCAAGCTTCCATCTCAGTGACTCTAAGGGCTCAGAAGATGAGCAGGTACAAAGAAAAATCCTGTTCCAAGAAGCAGAACAGTTTCTCACCTTGCCATGGTGGAGATGACCACAGAGGGTCACGTTTCGGATGAGCTCAGAGTTGTCCATCAGATCAGCTAAGAAACTGCATGAAGAAAGGCAGAGGAAAGGGATTATGACAGCAGCTCCCCTAACAGGGAGGTGCAAAGGTGTCTCAGCTATTCTCAGCCAGGAAGAACTTTCAGTCCAACCGCAGAATACCCAGAGGCAAAATAACTGCATCTTTACAGCCCTGGCTAGGGGTGCCCATGAGGCGACACAACCCAGAAGCAGACCAGTGCCCTCAAGGTGAAAGGGCACATGAGTGTGTCACAGTGTGTGCGGAGGTTGGAGGACACGTTTGGGACCTGGTTCTTTCCTGCCATGTGGTCTCAGGAATAAACTTATGATGTAAGACCCGTCTCTTCCACTGGACCATAACACTCACCCTTACAGGGATTTCTACAGTAAAATGATTGAAAAACAAAAGTTGAATTAAGAAGAGGCAAGCATGGTGCATCACATCTGTAGTGTCAGTGCTTAGCTGATAGAGACAGCAGAATAAAGACCAGCCTGGGATGCATGAGACCGGAGGTGGGGGAGGGACGAGAAGGATGCAAACAACAGCTGGGCATGGTGGTAGATGTTTATAATCTCAACACCTAGAAGGTGGAGGCAGGGGGTCAGAAATTTAATGTTATCCTTGCCTATCTAGTGAATTTTTGTCTTAAAATACAAACAAAATGTAGGCTGGGTAGTGGTGGCACACACGTTTAATCCCAGCACTCAGGAGGCACAGGCAGGTGGGTCTGAGTCTGAGGCCATCCGAGTCTACGGAGTGAGTTCTAAGACAGCCAAGGCTACTCAGAGAATCCCTATCTCAAAATACCAAAAAATAAACGGAAAAACAAAACAAAACAAAACAAAAAAAACCTATCACCATCAAAATACACAGAGAGAAAGGCAGTCAGACAGTCTACAACAAAAGGTTGTCAGCAGGAGCTTCCTGGAGCCATTTTTCAGCTGCTGATCACAGCCCTGGTGATCTAAACACTGACAATTCTAATACCCCATCTGTCTCAGAGGCTGGCTCCCAGGACTACCCTGGGTTGGAGATACTGCTGAGACAGAGGAAGAAGAAACAGCTGACATGGGTGAGAGCTGCTAGAGAAGACTGAACTTAAACATCCCCGCAGCCACAGTTCTGGCAGATCATTAAAAAACAACAACAACAACAAAAAAAAAAACCCTGCTATCATAATTCTCTGGCTCCTTCAATCATAAACCACCTTTTCCTGTCCTAAGAAAAGACGGCTGTACTTTTTCTTCAGAGAACTGAGAGGCCTTATAACTTACTCCATCTCATACACCGTGACAGGTAATGTCTGCTCCATCAGAGTGAATTTCTTGGTTTTCACTGGCTTTATAATAGGCTCTAGGAGGAAAAAAGAAAAGTAGTGACATGTAGTTAGGTATAACCAAAAATACAGAGCTCAATTCCGCTGGACTGGGCCTTAGAGCTCATGATATATAACATCGATTTGTTTTATTCTCACGGATCTGTCACTCATGTTGACAGTTGGGGAACGCTATTTCATCCTTGAATTGCTCACTGAAGAGCATGAAGATTATCTAGTGTGTTACAGTGAAACAATGGACACAAAAACTCCAAGGCTCTTTACATTTTAAAATGAAATCCATTTCCAGACCCTCTACTGAGAGCTGGACAATAAGAACTTGAGGACTGCAGAGAAGGGCTAGAATGTGCATGGGAAAACATCAGACCAAAGAGAGACCCATTTTTAAGCACCCAGAAGTAGATAAAGCACTAACCCTGTATGTATGTATAAAATTTTATTTCATGTGTCTGGGTGTTTTGTCTGTGTGTATGTTTGTACACCATGTGTATGATGCCTGGGGCCCTCAGAAGTCAGAAGAGGACACTGGATCGTCTTCTGTGACAGACAACTGTGAGCTGTCATGTGGGTGCGTAGAATTGGTGTCCTCTGCAAGCAGTGCTCTTAACTGACCTGAGCCACAGGTCAAAGTACTAACACTTTTGCTTTTGTCAGGTGGTGGTGGAGCATGTCTTTTATCCCAGCACTCGGGAGGCAGAGGCAAGTGGATCTCTGAGTTCAAGGTCAGCCTGGTCTACAAAGTGAGTTCCAGGACAGCTATTACACAGAGAAACCCTGTCTCAAAAAAGCAAAACGAAACCCCCCCCCCAAAAAAAGGTTTTGCTGAATATTAAAACAAAGATATTTGAATCTGAATCCATAAACACTAGAAACGAAAGAAAAAATTCACCCGTTCATTCGTTGAACTTTGAAGATTTGCTGACAGTTAGGCAAGGTTTCCTCCAGCCGTACCTGTGAGAGGCTGTGTGTCTTCCTCCTGAACTATGGTCTCCACCTCAGGGCCGTACACCTCCTCGGCTGTGGGGTAATACTTCTTGTCCTCATGCAGCACCACCTCCATCCCAGGGTGGTCGTCGTCATGCTCCCCCACGTCATCCTCGTCCTCATCATCATCCATCTAAGGCAACAGAGAGGGAGGACAGAAGGGGACCTTTCCCCGCTTGACATCTAACTGCCACCTTCTGTGGAAGAGAAGGGCTGCCTTTCTGCATCTTCCTTTAAGCTCTGTGCTGGTGAGGAGGATCCCCACCCCTTGGAAGACCCTCCACTCAAGGGACACTGGGGAGCCTTGGTTATGGCAGATCTGCTGCACCAAACTTGTCCCTCTCTCAATGGGATCATAGGATCACTGACCACAGTGGACTGAGGCTGAAGAAAACCAACAGCTCATTACAACACAGCAATTAAGAAAAATCAAACAAAAAACCCCACTTTCTCCAAGGGCAAAAATCAAGAGCCAGAGTTAGAAATTAGAAACAAACCCATATCTTTAAATGATTCACTGAGATTGACGAAACTGGTTTTGGAAAATTAACTTGGTTACTGACAGTAACAGAAGCCGTTGAGAACGTGAAACACTGTGGTCCTCACTGCTGTGAGTGGGGAAAGTTGGTGCTGCTTTGGAAAGCTCTTCAAACCATTCAACATAATATGACATACAACCAAGCAACTCTAGTCTTATACAGTGTAGGGTTTCTATTCTATTTGTCTGTTTTGTTTTTCAAGTAAGGGTTTCTCTGTGTAGTCCTGGCTGGCCTTGAACTCACAGAAATCCACCTGCCTCTGCCTCCCAAGTCTTGGATTAAATGTGTTCATAAACACCACCTGTAGGGTTCCTATTGCTGTGATGAACACCATGACAATCTTGGGCAGGAAAGGGTTTATTTCTGCTTACACTTTCCCATCACAGTCCATTACTGAGGGAAGTCAGGGCAGGAACCTGGACACAGGAGCTAAAAAGAACCCACGGATGGAGGAACAGAATGCGGTTTATTGGCTTACTTAGCCTGCTTTCTTATAGCACCTAGGACCACCAGCCCAGGGGTAGCATTGCCCACAGTGAGCTGGGCCCTCCCTCATCAATCAAGAAATGTACCACAGGTTTACCCATAGGCCAGTGTGGTGGGGGCATTTTCTCAATCAAGGGTTCCTCTTTTAAGAGGACTCCAGCTCCTGTCAAGTTGTCATAAAACTAGCTGGTACAAGTATAAATCTCAAACACATAAAATCACAGATGCACAAAGACTTCTAAATAATTAATTATTTTTGGTAGTACTATTCATAATAGCAAAAAAAAAAAAAAAAAAAAAAAAACCAAAGCTAGAAACCCAAAAGTAGATCAATGTATGACTGGGTAGTAAAACTATACTGCTTTTATACAAAACAATATTTGGCAATAAAAATGAAATGCATGCATCACCTGTGTGTATAATGCTACAACATAGGTGATAAACTCTAAAACATGATACAAAGTAAAGGCAAGAAGGCATAAAAGGCTTCATGGTGTACCATCTCATTTACATGTAAATACAAAGAAAATAGGGCTAAGGGAAGGCAAAGGTTAGCAGGTGTAGCTTTCCTTCCTGGGATGCTGAAAATGTTCTAGAGTTGACAGTGATGATAGCTGTTATGACTTTGTAAATATCCCAAAAAACAAACAATGAAATTAAGTGATTAACAATTAATTGGCCCCAAATTAAGTCTTTACGTATCAACTCCTGGTTATGAGCAACACTGAGCAATTTTCTTCATCAAATAAAAGTGTCTTGGGATGTGGGTGAGGAGAACATTCCATTTAGTTGCATTGGCATATGAAGAGGCTTGAGTCAAGCACTGTGGAGTGCTGGAGGGTTTAGCCAGGAAGCAACATGTTTAGGAGTAGAGAGAAGAATGGAAGGCTTAACTGAAGTCAAGGGAGGGACCAGAGGACCTCCCTGACTATTTAAATAATCTGACCCAAACCCTCTTGGGGGTGGGGGTGGGTGTGTGTGTGGTGTGTGTGGTGTGTGTGGTGTGTGTGTGTGTGTGTAATAGTATTTCACTGTGACCTCGGGCTTGTAGATTAGTTGAAACTGGCTAGCCACCCAGCCCCAGGGACCCACCTGTGTCTGCCTCCCCAGCAGTGGGTCTACAAGAGTACATTCCCACACCTGGAATTTTTATGGGTTCTAGGAACTGAATTTATGCCCTTATGCTTGTACAGCAACGGAGCCATTGTCCTCGGTCCTAACTTCACTTTTTTCTAGTATAATGGTTTCAACTAGGGTAATCTGCAGCAGCAGGCTTAGCTCAGTGCCTTGGGTTCAAACCTCAGCACTGTGTGTTGGAGGAGGACAGGGATGACCCAGTCTGTTTCCCACCCTGAGAACACCCTAAAAGGAAGTTTAGTTAGGAGCCTACTGCAGGAATTCGGTAGAGACAGTGACTTGCACAGTGACAGCTGTGAAGGTGATGAGAAGAGGCTCCATCCTAGGAATATTGTGCAGAATCAAGTGCTATATAATAAATGTAGCATGCTTACGGAGAGGGATGGGGCGCAGACATGAGCTCCTGGAGCATGGCACTGGTTGTTTTCTTTTTAAAGGGATGAGGAAGAATTTAAGAGCAATACGAGGAGCAGACGTTTGAGACCCTCCATCAGGCATCAAGGAGAGAAGTCGGTCAGATGCAGGACACATAAAGCTGAGGTACCGGGGAGGCAGAGGCAAGCTGATCTCTGAGAGTTCAAGACCAGCAAGTTCCAAAACAACCAGGGCTACACAGGGAAACCATGTTTCAAAAAAACCAACAAACAAATATGGAACTCTCAGCATGCTGGCATCTGGAGGCCTGGGAGATGAGAAGCTAGCAGTAAGGACTAAGAGAGAACGGGGCTTCTCTGGAAAACAAGGGAAGAGAACACGTGAGGGAATGATCAGCTCGTCGATGCTGCAGTCACCGGTGACTGACAAAGGCGGTGTCCAGGGAACAGGATAGGGGAGTGTGTCTGAGAGCAAACGGGAGATTTGCAAGCATGCACTTAGGGAAGCAAGGAAACAGAGGGTACCTGAAAAGTGATGGTGCAGGGCAGGGAGGAGAGAAGTGCTGGTGAAGGTCTTGAGTGGTGAGGAGGGATGGGGGATGGGGTTTAGTCGACTGAAAACAATTCACCCACAGGGCAGAGCGGAAAGCATCCTGTGTGTGAGGTGGGTAGTCAGTGGTGGGCGTTTGTTTTCCTTCACAGAAATTCTAAAATGTCAACCAGTTTTTAAAAAAGCATGCAAGTACCTCCAGTGGTGGGCTGCCTGGCTACCTCCTGCCATCTGTATGTTCTACTTCTACTAAAGCAGCCTGAGATTACATCAGCTCTTTCAGCAGCCAAACATATTCTACCAGTGATGGCTCCAAAATAGCTACCAAGCCAGTCTTCTGCCCCGTACACCTGAATGCATTAGGGATGTGACTGTGGGCTTTTCTGTAATAACTTGAACTCTCCAGGAGCTCAAACAAGCCTAAACGAAAGCTAAGGAGACCCTTTCAGCATCCCTTCTGTCTGTTAACAAGCAGTACTCCTCTAGGTACTGCAGCTTCCCTCACACTCAAGCAGTGGCCCAACCCCACACCTTGGCATGCATGCTGGCAGCTCTCTCTGTGATGAACTGCTGGCTGGGTTCAGGCCTCCAACCTTCCTCTCACTGAAGGAAGAACGCCAGCAGCCAGCATTTTGCTTCAGCCATGTCATCCCTTGCTCTTAGTTTTTTCTTTTGAGACAGGGTCTCACTGTGTAGACCTGGCTGTCTTGGAACTCACTATATGAACCAAGCTGGCCTTGAACTCACAGATATCTGACAGCCTCAGCCTCAGCCTCTGCTGGAATTAAAGACGTGTGCCACTTCATCTGGCTCTTTTTCCTACTTTTCTATGCAAGGCCTTCAACTTTCTGACCACCTCCTGTGCTTCACACCCACAGTGGTCCTCTAAGGTCTAGACTGGTGAATTGTAGGATGGTTTACTGGTTACTGGCTACCTGCTGCAGACCGTTCTTACAAACTCTTATGCATTAGAATTCCAAACAGCTTGTTTTGTTTGGGTTTTTTAGACAGGGTTTCTCTGTGTATGCTCTGGCTGTCCTGGAACTTGCTCTGTGGAACAAGCTGTTCTTGAACTCACAGAGACCCGTCTGTCTCTGCCTCCAAGTGCTGGGATTAAAGACAGAGTTTCAAGGCTGGAGATATGGCTCAGAGGTTAAGAGCACTGGCTGATCTTCCAAAGGACCTGAGCTTAATTCCCAGCTTAATTACACGGTGGCTCACAACCATCTATGAGATCTAGTGCTCCCTTCTGGCATGCAGGTTTACATGCAAGCAGAATACTGTCTATATAATAAATAAACCTAAAAAAAAAAAAAAATGGTTTCACTCTGTAGTTCAAGCTGGCCTTGAACTTGTGATCTTCCTGCTTCTATTTTTCAACTGCTGGGATTACAGGCATGTGCTACCATTGCCAACAAGCTCCAAAATCCTATGTACATCTCCATTAGTAAAATCACATGCTTCCCCTTACTGCTACATACTTCAACACAGAACTTAAGAATCAAACCTACAAACTTAGAACTTGGGAGCCAAGAGACAAGAATTATGAGTCTGGGCTTCTTAATGACTTCTAAACTAGCTTGGACTGCAGTGTGAGACCCCATCTCTAACGAAAAATAAATAAATAAAGCACAAAAACCTTGTTGTCTGGGAACGGTAATATACTCCTATAATCTCAGCACCTGGGAGAGTGAGGTGGAGGAATCATTAGTTCAAGGCCAGCTTGGCTGCTTGGCTGCATACTGAATTCCAAGGTACTCTTGCCCATATAGCTAGTCCCTGCTCTCCCACCTTTAAAAGACAATACTTAAAAATAGCTGGTGTAAACTTCAGTAGAAGAGCACTGGCATGCCAAGTGCAAGGCCTTGGGTTGAAAAACTGGTGCACGTACACACGTGTACACACACACACACACACACACACAGTGCTGCACACTAGACAGAAGTGAGCAGCAGTCATCAGAAGCTAATCAACGAGGGATGAATCCCACCTGCTCCACTCATCACACGGCAGAGGAGACAGCATGAAGATGGCTTGATAACACAACACCATGTACTTATGTTTAAAATTTATGCACAAAGTATAGACACTACAGATTTTGCAATTCACACCAACAAAACATATCATTAGAATGACTACTATGGTGGCAGTATAGGAATAAGACTAATTAATAAATTAAACAAGAGCAGAGACTTATACAGCAAAGACACTGAGATGCTCAGGTAAAAGCACTCACACGCCTCCTTCACCATTCAGTTGTCTCTTGTTAGCAGTTATTGTACTTGTTAGCAGTTATTGAGCTGTAACTCACCATCTTAAACGCACAGTTCAGTGGTTTTCACCACCGCAACCAATTTAGAGATTGTACTGTCCTCCTGAGTTCTCCCCTTCCAACCTGGACTCCCACCACTCACCACTTTGTCTCTACAGCTGCCCCCCATTCTGAGTTCACATCAAAGGCTGCTTTCTTACGTGTGTGTCTTGGTCACCAAGGTCAGGAATGCCTCCCCAGACTCTGACACTGAATCTGTATCACCTAACTGGCACTTGTCTCCTCCTATCTCCCATTTATATATTTTTGTACTTCATCTCCTCCAGGAAGCAGTAAGTTTCCAGAAGGCAAAGTTGTCCCCTGCTCTCTCTGCATCCTGAATCTGCAGAGTAAAGAGCTCTACAAACACTGACTCCAGATCTGCTGGGATCATCTGGAATTCTGATTCTGATACCTAATGTGTTAGCTTTGAGGTGCTGTGCAACTTTAACAGCTCCAATCTTCACCTACATGCAAATTATTGACAGAAAGGTTGGACAGGATAGAACAAAGCACAGATGTCTTTGTGTGGCAAGGCAGGAGGATCTCCGGGGTTAACTGGCCAGCCAGTCTAAACTAATCGATGAGGCCCCAATGAAGAGCTTTGTCTCAAAGGAAGTGGACAACATTCCTGAAACGGACAGCAGAAGTTGTTGACAAGCCTCCACACAAGCGCCCAGGTGCACCTGTACACACCTGAACACACTACACATGCATATAAAACCCATAAAGGAGAAATGGCTCAGTGGTGAAGAGCATTTGCTGTCCTTGCAGAGGACCTGGGTTTGGTTCCCAGCTCCCACAGGGCAGCTCTCAACTGCCTGCCAGTAACTCTAGTTTCAGGGGATCCAATGTACCCTATTCTCTGTAGGCACTAGGGATGTATTAGGTACACTTACCTACATGCAGGCAAAATATTCACACGTTAAAAATAAATATAATCTTTATAAAAGGTTCATAAAGCAGGAATAAATTCAAATGTCTTATAAAGCATGTGATTAGCAAATGAGAGGTTCTGGGATCCATCCCCTGTACCACATTAAAAAATATTTACATATATGATTCCCACAGCATATTCCTGACCTATATCTTGATCTAGTAAACGAGAAAACCATTATTATAAAACTCTTACCAGATTTTTAAATTATTAATTAAAAAAAGATAGGTGCTTGGAGACAGGCAGTGGTGGCACACACATTTGATCCCAGCACTTGGGAGGCAGAGGCAGTGGATTTCTGTGTTTGAGGCCAGCCTGGGCTACAGAGTAAGTTCCAGGACAGCCAAGACTACACAAAGAAATGATGCCTCAAAAACCAAATAAATAAGCAAATATTTTTAATTTAAAAACAAATAAATGAGTAAGTGTTATGTATTTGGGTGTTTTGCTGTATGTACGCCTGTGCAGCATGTGTACATCTGGTGCCATCAGAGGCCAGAAGAGGGTGTAACTTTACTCCTAGGGATGCCCTAGGAGTAAAGTTACAGATAGTTTGTGAGCTGTCACATGGGACTCAAATCAGTCCTCTGCGAGAGTAACCAGGTGCACGCCTTTAATCCCAGCACTCGAGAGGCAGAGGCAGGCAGATCTCTGTGAGTTCGAGGCCAGGCTGATCTACAAAGCTACACAGAAAAACCCTGTCTCAAAAAAAAAAAAAAAAAAAAAAAAACCAAAAAGAAAAGAAATTACTTTATTAGAGCCAGGTAGTGGTGTCACAGACCTTAATCTCAGCACTCAAGAGGCAAAGGTAGGTAGATTTCTGAGTTCAAGGATAGGCTGGTCTACAGAGCACAGCCGAAGCTGTTACAAAGAAAAACCTGCTTCAAACTCCAACCCCGCTCCCCCAAAAAAAGAAAAAGTAAAAAACTATGTTTGTTTTACCTCATCAAGATCTTTTGTCTCTCTTCCCAATTCATCATCATCTTCATCAGAATCAAGCTCTGGTCCAATATAATTCCCAAATTCATCATACAAGTCAGTATCCATGATGCTAAAATTCAAGAAGAGAAGAGTCAGATCTGCAAGTTGTGAAAGCCTGTGTCACCCCCTGTCTCCTTACAGACCATCCCTTCGGGAGTTGACTTGTGACTAACCAATCTACTGACAAAGCTTCCCAGAGCCCAGCACTTTCTCCACTTCTCTGCCCTACTCACACGCTCCACCCTCTGAACTTGATTTACTTAGGGACAGGGCCTCTTGTTGCCCACACTGGTCTTGAACTCCTGATCCTACTGTGTTAGCCTCCTAAGTGCTAGGATAACAAACTTATGCCCCATTCCTGGCTTTGTTTTATTTATTTAAAATTTTTTACTTATTTTTATTTTCTGTGTATAGGTGTTTTATCTGCTGGATGTCTGTGTACCACATTCCTAGACATGATGCCCACAGAAACCAGAAGAGGAAGTCAGATCCCCTGAATCTGAAATTATAGACTGGGTGTAAGCTAACATGTGGATAGTGAGAATCAAACCTGGGTCCTTTGAAAGGGCAGCCAGTACTCTTAACCACTGAGCCATCTCTCTACTTCCACCTGGCTTTCTTTTTAATTTTAACGGCAGGCTCTCACTGTTACCCAAGTTTGCCTTGAATTCATCTAAATCCTTCTCCTTCTGCCTTCCAAACTCACATAACAGGTATACAACTCTATCCCTGGCCCCGTCTAAATTTATTTAATGGATTAAATTTATTTATGGGTGTGTGCATGTCTGTGTGTGTCTAGGCATGAGAGTATGCACATATATCAAAGACAGCATTGGATCCTTTGGGGAACACAAGGATTGTCACATGGTACTAAGATCTGACCTCTAGTCTTCCTGACTGCCTAGCAAGTGCTCTTAACTGTTGAGCCTTTCTCCAGCCTCTCATTTCCTTTTTTAATGCTAACATTCTCAAAATATCACAATACAATCACCAAAACCAGAAAACTAATTCTGGCAGGTTATTCTACTTAATACACAGGCCCCACCAAGTTTGACAAACTTTCAAAATGAACTGCTCAGCCAAGGATGCAAACCAGGATCATATGCTTGCACTGAGGCAGCCTTATTCTTTTAATCTGCAACAGTTTTTTAGTCTTGATTTTTATGACTGAACATTTTTGGAAATTACGAACCCATGATTGTGTAGAATGTCCCTTTATGTGCATTTGCCTGCCTATTACACTCAGGTTACCCATCCAGAACAAAGACATCACAAAGGGATGCCATGATCTTTTTTGATATACAATTCCAACTCATTCTTACTGGTGCTAACTTTGATCCCTCAATTAAGGTGGCAGCTGACAGGCTTTTCATTATAAAATTCTCATGGTCCCTTGAAATGAATAAAAACTGTGGATCTTTTTTCTCACTTCAATTTCTGAAATGCTGTTCAAAAGAACAGCTTAAATCTCACTCCCTTCAAGTTTTCCTAGACTTTCAATGTCTCATTTCTCCATAACACTATAACCTTTTGCACTTTCATCAGTATTTTCTGCCCCAAATGCTATTTAACCATTACTCTCACCAACAACTCTACAGTTTACAAGCAACAAAAACTAGAGCATGGGAAAGCACTGGGGCCTCAGGGGTTAAAGACCTTGATTCATACCTTAACCTCATCTCTAACAACTGTGGGACTCAGAGAACTTACTTTACCTCTCTATGTATTTCTTCGAGTAGAAAAATTGAGTGAATAATCAAAGCATAAAACCTTTTAAAGGCACCAAGGTGATGGCTCAGTGGGTAAAAGCCTTTGCTATGAAACCTGAGTTCAGTCCCAAAAACCCACAAAAAAGCCAGATGCAGTTGCACAAGTGTCCATAATCCTAGAAGGCCAACAGGAAATGGGAAGCAGAGGGATTCTTCTGCCACTCAGCTAGCCTGGTGTTGACAGTGACAGGAGACCCTATCTCAAAAGAGGTCAAAAGATGAAGACCAAATCCCTAAGGCTGGCCTCTCACCTCCGCTTACATGCTACAGCACACCTGCACCCTCACTCACTACACAAAAACATGCACTGAAACACACACACACACACACACACACACACACACACACACACAGTATGATTAGCTGGGCATGAACCCTCACACCTGTAATCCTACATAGTGAGCTAGAGGCCACCCTGAGTTATGAGAGACCCTGTCTCAAAAAATAACAATAGCTGAATAGTGATGGTGGTGCACAACTTCAATTCCAGCACTTGGGAGGCAAAGGCAGATGGATCTCTGAATTCTGAGTTCAAGGCCAACCTGGTCTACAGACCAAGTTCCAGAATGATCAAGGCCACACAAGAAACCCTGTCTTGAAAAACCAAACCAAACCCAAACAAACAAGAAATACATCAGTGTTGGCCAGCATAAAATGTGGCCATCCCTGAGCTCATTTGTGCCCACCCTGCTAGTACCCCAGGCAGCCCCTGCACAAACAGTAACAATAATGTTAACTGAGTAGAATGTTCAGGTTTGAAATCCTGCTATTTCTTGTAGTCGACTGAACACCTTAAAGAGATATGCTGAGTACTGACTGTAAATAAAATACAAAATTAGAGTGCTAATCATTGGTAATTAAATGTAAATCGTTATGAAAACTGATTATATGCATTGCTCACTTCTACGAAGCTACCACACTTACGATCATTTCATTCTCCCAAGACTCCCATCAAGTGATGGCACAAACTTTTTTACAGAAAGTTGCCTATTGAACAAGCCACACGCATTTCTGCCCCAGGATCATGGTACTTGTCACTTTGGCTATTTATACCTTATTAACACATTTAACTCAAGTTTCTCTTTTAATATCACCTATTTGTCACCATTCCCCCATATACACCTGCCAAGCCCCCCTTACACTGATCTGTGTGTTAAGGTGCTTAGGATCAAATCCTGGGCCTTACAGCCTACCAAACACTCAACCACTTAGTTATATCCCCAGACAAAAAACAAAGCCTTTGCCTGAATAATTCTTGGGGAATTGGTGTGTAATTTGTTACTGATACGTGTTAATAGAATCGAAGCAAAAAAAAAAAAAAAATAGTGCATAGCACAAGACAGTCCTTCAATAGGCCCTCAACAAGTTTTGTTGGGGTTTTTTGGAGGGCGGTGAATTAATGACAAATTTTAGTTAAGCAAAGCTAGTTTCTAAATACTAACCCTGCATCTTCCTGCTACCACGCAGATTCTCAAAAAGCCCAAGCTTTTTGAACCATATTTACGGCTAAGCCTAGGCTGGCCTTGAACGTGCAGCAATCTTCCTGCCTCGATCTCCAGAGCGGGAGAAACAGGCATTAGCCATCACAGTCGGCTAGGGTGCCGAATATTTTGAAGCTAGAGAAAGCATGGAGGTGAAGGAGGCACCCATGGAAAGGGGGAGTGGCAGGGGTCTGGGTCAGAACGCCACCTCTACTTAGGGACAAGATTTTAACCATTCAGGGTGTCGAGGGAACCCCGGAATCATCGGTGTGTGCGTGTGTTGGGGGGGGGGAGTCTTTCATTCCCTTTCCCACACCAGGCTTCAACTTAGCCCTGTGTGAAGCGAAAGGGATAAATACTATATAAATCGCCTTTTCCCAAGCGCATGATCTCTCGCGTCCCAACCTCCCAGCGCACCCTTCCGGGGCCAGCTCACCCGCCGCCTGCTCAACCGAGCGCTCCTGGTCCGCAGCCTGAGCCCGCGCTTCCGCCGCACGCTGCGACAACGCCGGCGCCCGGCGCCAGGAAGGACCCCGAGCGCGTCGCCCGCCCGCTTCGTCTCGGAGGACACCCTCTGCCTGAAGAACAGCCTCGAGGAATGCTGGCCTCAGAGACAGAAACTGGAAAGACCACCTTGTCGATCCTCAAAACAAAGCGTGAATTGCTCCAAAGAAAAGCAAGGCCGAAGGATTCACGAATCTAATCAGGCGCCTTGGGACACCCTGAAAGGGAGGGCCTTCGGGCGAGCCACGTGGGCAGGCTAGTGGAGCCGTTGCTAGGCGACAACCGCTTTTGGGAGGGCGACACACAGGTGTTCTAACTGATCGGGGATTTTACCCCGGAGAAAGCAAGGGGTCCAAAACTGGGGCTGCTGGGTGAGGGTCTAGGGACAGAGTAGAGGGAGTTGTTTTAGTCATTCAATGATTGGGGAAGGATTAGAACTTGTCCGGGAGGTGGGCGGGTGGTGGGAGTCTCCGCTGCTCCCGAGGCTGAGCCTGGAGGAAAGATCGATCATGAGCCCAGGTGTTTTGGAGAGGACAACCTGGACTACATAGCGAGACACCTCCCCCGAAAAAAAAATGAATGGATACGATGTGAGACACTTGAGTCCAATTGCTGGCTTGCTAACACAGCCCACTTGGCATTCCACTTTCCCTCGTTGGGGTAGGGGATGGTGGTGAAGTTGCTTGTGGACCAGCACATTTCCTGCCCTAGGGCTGATCATGAGTGAACTACGAAATCTTGCTCTGGCTCACCAGGATTCTGAGGTAGAGCGGGTCTCTTAAGTAAATGTCAGAGCTCAGACGGGAACACACATACCGGGAGGCTCAGAACTTCCGTGGTAGGACGGGATATAATGCCCACACACCACACAACCTGTGCCTGCCGCCCTCTGTTGGTCAGGGATTTGGGGATGTAGATCATTTTTCCCTTCTGCCACTTTTCCTGCTTGGTCATTGATTTTGGTTTAGGTGAAAATATTTTTTACTCCATTTAAAATAGCGAAGTGTGAAACTTTGTCCTTGAACTCAAGAGTAACTTATAATAAGAGTTCTGCTGTGTGTGTGTGTGTGTGTGTGTGTACGCGCTCCTTTGTGGCAACAAGGTGCCATAGAGAAATCCTATATGAAAGAATGAAGTTTCAGAATTCTGAGATCTAAATGCTTTCTCAGCTGAAATGCCCAGATTACTTGCTTTGTGACCACGCTGAACATCAAACCCAAGGGTCTTGTACTCGCTAGGCAAACTTCTTCCACTGCTGTGCTAGCCCTTAGCATCTAAAATAGTGTTAGAAGCAGAGAACAAAATTAAGACTTCAGACTGGAAGCTTTCTGATCTGTTTTCTGTGAGAAGCCTTGAATGTGCCTTCACCGTGCAATTCCATTTGATCTTTAAAGGAGGAAACTAGACTTCTGTAGCATTCCAGGATATGTATCAGATTGCTTTGGGTTGTTTCGCGTCCTGGAAAAGAATCCCAAGGCATCATCTTTACCCTGATGCTGAACCTCTGCTGATATGCATTCTTCTTGCCTTCCCAGGCCTTGCCATGGAAAAGAATGATGCAATCAACTTCAAGGCTTTGGAGAAAGAGCTGCAGGCTGCACTTGCTGCTGATGAGAAGTACAAAAGGGAGAATGCTGCCAAGTTACGGGCAGTTGAACAAAGAGTGCCTTCCTATGAGGAGTTCAGGTTGGCTTGCAGCTGTTTTCAACAGGCTCTTCTGTCCTGGTGGGCTTCAGAAGTCCAAAGCACAGTGTCTAGCCCATTTGAAGTCTTCCGTACTTTTAGCAATCTATGCTACTGTAGTAGTAGTAGTTACCCTATTTCCTGTAAGTAAGCCCAGCCAAATAGCTGCCCTACATTTAGAGAAACATTGTTTCAATCTCTGTCTTTGACCCAGAGGTATTGTCCTTGCATCACACCTGAAACCTCTGGAACAGAAAGACAAGATGGGAGGAAAAAGAATTGTGCCCTGGAACAGTCACACTACTAGGGAAAGGACTTTTCAGGAGGTAGACACTGAAATACTCCAGGTAGGTGCCAGCCAGCCTCTTCGACCCAGCAGGATTTCTCTGTGCTAAAGCTATGACTCTGTCTTTTTACAACACATACCACTTCCTTATGTCTCATGGAAGCCAACAGAAAGAGATTTTTTTTTTCTGAATCTCAGAACAGCAATCAGATGATGGGACTGAGTTGAATTGGGCTCGGCAATCCTCTAATATTCCTTCTCAGGTGGGTGGTAAATAGTATTGTGAGTCTGTGGTGGTATGGGGGAGGGCAGCCTGTCAGACCCTTTACACTGACTTTGAGTTCCTTCTTCTCTGCCAGAGATTTACAGTAAACTCCCTCTCTTTTATCAGGGCAAGCTCTGACTTACTCTAAAAGGCCAAGAGCAATGTTTCCTTCCTCAGGAGGAAAACCTCAGTACAAAGGAGACCTCCAAATCATAGCCTGGATTCCTTGGGAGGGTTTGGGCCCCCCCTCCCTCCTGCATCCCCAGTTCCCTCATCTGAAAATGGGGCCACAGAGACCAGCCTTCCCAGAGCTCAGAGGGCAATTACAATGCTAAGATGAAAACTCATAACGTCCCTCCCCATCACAGATGCAGAGTGGCAAGATGAGCTCTGGACCTGTTCCATTTTGTTATGCAGGAGAAATCACCCTTCCAGCCTGCAACCTCTGCAGAGTTTTACCGGGATTGGCGGAGGCACTTAAGAAGTGGGTCAGAGCGCTACCAAGCCCTGCTTCAACTTGGGGGCCCCAAGCTGGGCCACCTCTTCCAGATGGATGTGGGCTTTGGACTTCTTGGGGAGCTACTGGTGGCACTGGCTGAGCATGTGAAGCTAAGTGACCGGGAGGCAGTACTAGGGATTCTGCACAGCTTGGCTAACACTGGGCGATTCACCTTGAACCTGAGCCTGCTGAGCCGTGCAGAGCAAGAGAGCTGCCAGCTCTTGTTTCAGAAGTTGCAGGCTATGGGCACCACCAGACCCATGCAGGGGGTGCTCAGCATGGAGGAGCCATCTGCTGGGCTACAGGGAGAAGAGGGGCTCCTGCAGGAGCTGTTAGGTCTGTATGGAGTCCACTGATAGGACTGGCTGCCCTCAGCATTCCCAAGTGATCCCAGAAAACATTTTTAAAGACTTGTTTTATGTGTATAAGTGTTTTGCCTACATGTATGTATATCCACCATATGTGCGCCCAGTGCCTGAGGAGGCCAGAGGATGTGGGAGTCTCGGGAAGTATATTTACAGATGGTTATAAGCTTCCATATGAGTCCATATGAGTGCTGGAATCAAACCAACCCCAGGTCTCTGGAAGAGCAACCAGTTCTCTTAAGCACTGAGCCCCCTTGGAACGCATTCTGTGGTGGTCATCTTGGGGTTTCTGCAGAAGTATTGAAAGAACTGTTGTGAGCAACCCACACCCATTTCCCTTTTCATGTGGGCTTGCCCACCTCTCCAGCCCATAATGTCATCTCTGTGGATGCCCAGGGTAGCCAAGGGCCCAGCTGCTTGAGAGTGTTTTGCTACCTGCCTTTCAGAGTTTGCCACGTCTGTAGCCTTGAGAGGCCGGCATGTTTACACTAAATTGTGACCACACAGAGCTTCCTCCTGTGTGTGTGTGTGTTGTGGGGGGGGGAAGCACTGATCATAATTCTTAACCAGAATATTTATAACCCAAAGCCAGTGAATGAACAGCCAGTCAATAATAAAGAGAGGTCCTTGGTTCGAGATGCAGAATGTCCCCCCCCCCCAGAGACCTAGTTCTTTCATAGGTTGAGCCTGGGAAATCCCCAGTCCATCAGCTTAGGTCTGGCCAGCATCCTGAATGATCAGCTGTGCAAGAGAGGCTTCTGTTATCTCTCAGATTGATAAAAGGATATTCTCCTGGGCAGGCAGGGCTAAGTGCATTTACAGCTCATTCTAGTGTCCCTTGACCCATTCTCTTAGTTGAGTGCCAGTATTCTAGAAAGGTGAAAGAGTGCTAGGTTCTAGAATGATCCCACCCCCGAGATTGGTCCTGGTGTGTTAGAACATCATCTTGTACATCAGCTGGGAATAAATTGCCTTTCATCTGGCTGACTCCTCTGCAGTTTCTGACTTCTTTTTCTGATTGTTTGACCCTTTCTTTATGTAACAGCCTCCTCTCAGTATGATTTCTAAAAAGCCATAGGTTTTTCGCGCCTTGGGTTCTGCCCTGACTCCTTGAGACCCTCCTTCCTACAAGCATGAGGCTGGCCAACACCATTGTGCTCCTGTGGGCCTGGGGTAGTCTCCAAGCCTTTGAAATCGTGGAGAAGGAGGACATTTTTCAGAAGACGCCCTGCCCGGCCTTCCTGATGTTTGATAATGCTGCCTATCTGGCTGACATGAGCTTTGAGCTTCCCTGCCACTGCAAACCCGAGGATGTTTCAGCTGTGGTCTGGTATTACCAAAAGCACCTGGGAAGCAGCCACACTGTAGTGCTTACAGACTTCGATGGGCGGTTGCTCACAGAGGCGGCCCATGTTCGAGTAGGCAGCAGCATGCTGGTTCGCTTCAGCATCCGTATGTTCAGCCTGTTGGTTTTCCGGGCCCAGCCAGAAGACTCAGGTCTATATTTTTGTGGCACCCGTAATGGGAACTATTTTTATGCCTATGATGTGGACATCCAAAGCAATGAGGGAATGGTAGCCACCTTCAAGGACAGGGGCCAAGAGCCATTGCCAGACGAATACTATGGAAGCCTCCATGTCTTTACTACCTTCTGGGAGTGGACCCCCTGTGACCGTTGTGGGGTGCATGGGGAACAATGGCGCCTTGGACTCTGCTACCTGCAAAACCCTGGCCTCTCCCCTCGGTACCTTAAGACACTGCCTGATGTAGTGTCTTGCGGCTCTCGGGCTGTGCCAAGAAAACTGTGGATCAAGACCAGGTACCATACACCTGAGCTGCTGATTCAGGGCTGCCTAGTGTCCTGTGAGAAGAGGAATCGGATCCAGAAGGGTGTGCTGACAATCTACAACTATGTGTCCAAAGTGGGCAGCCGGCCCTGGCTGCCTCAGGTGCCCATTCAATTCCATCAGCAGAGACTAGGCCATGGCCTCATCATCTCTTGTCCAGGGGCCCGGCCAGAGCATGCTGTGGCCTGGGACAAAGACCATCAGCCCCTCTACCGCACACAATACCTAAAAGGCGTCAACAGGTCCATGAGAGTGTTCATCGACCATGGCAACCATCTCCACATCCGCTTTACCCAGTTGAGTGACCGGGGCATTTATTACTGCTGGCGGCAAGGGTTGAGAATCGCTGGCTTCAGGTTGGGAGTGACATCTCGAGGACGCTACCCAGCCTCACTTTCAGACCCTGAGACTCGCACCGCTGTGGAACTCGCCCTGATAGGCTATCTGCTCATCACAGCGGTCTTTGTCACCATTCACCTCTGTCGCTGCTGTTGCTACTCATTTCGCTGTTGTCCCAACTTCTCCACCCATACCCTTCTCCAGCTGTGAAAAGCAGTTATGGTTAATATGTTTGTTAAACGATATCAGATGCTTCTGGATGGGCACCTTGGGCTGGGACACATGACAAGGTGACGTACAAGTCTTTTATGTACAACTTGCTTCCCTGTTTCATGGAAGGGGCCTGGGTCTAATCTGGAAAGTGGAGAAGCCTGAGGGAGGTCAGAGGTCAGAGACTGAAGTCAGGAGGAGAATGGACAGGTACGTGAGTCTTCTCACTTGATGCTCAGGTTGTAGGAGGAAGTAAACTGACACCCATCAGGTCACCCATCAGCGTTGTTGGCACTGAGGGTGCTCTGCCCTTGAGGACTACTCCTGGGCCCCAGTAGAACTGGATGGGGTGGGATGGAGAAGAAAGGAAAACTGAGGCACAGCTGAGTCTTTCTCTGCTTCCAATTGTCCTGGGAATAGCAGAGCAGCGGGTGGGAAGACGAAGGTTATGATGGGGCCAGAAATGGGTGCGGAAAATGGAGAGCCAACACAAGACTTTCTAGAATGGTGGTACCCAGGCTAGGGAGTGGGGATGAGAAGAGGTCTGGAGCAAAGGCCATGGCACCAGGGCTCTGTAGGAGGTGGGATTTGATAGGGGGCTGCTGCAATGGAGTGAGGATCCCAAGACTATCTGTAATAATGAGCAAGTTGACTCCTCTCACGGTCCTCCCCAGCTTCTGAACAAATCAGACCCACTCTGTAGAAGGCTAGCTATGATGTCTTTATTTCTTCTTAGTAAAGGTCACAGCAGAGGTTGGTTAGCAGAGGCAGCAAGGAGTGGAAGGAGAGGGTACAGTATCCTAGGAAGAGGATGGGGCCCCACTTTCTTTTTTGACCTTAGAGGGGAGGAAAGAACAATGGAGTTGCTCTGGTGTGGAAGGGTAGTCCCAAGTTGCCTCTAAGCAGCTGGAACACAAGCCGGTCTGCCAGGCTCATGCCTCAGTTTCCCAAATTGTTAAATAGGATGATGCCTAAAATATAGGTAATATTAGGACTATGCATAGGAAAGGACCCAGGCCCCTTGCTTGAATAACAACAGCTAGTAATTATGGGATGGAAAGCCTCAAAAGGATGGTTGTGGTTTCATCAGGATTGCGAAGCAGCAGTCACGGGCAGAGAACTGAGTGGATGGGGACTATGCAGCCAGGAATAGACCTTGACAACTGAGACACAGCTGGACACAGCTGTACCCTGCCCAATGGACAGAAGTCCCTTTTTCCTGCTTCAGTGTCTTTAGGAGAATGAGTCATTTCCTTGATTCCCAGGACTCAGAGCCAAGTGTAACTGGTTGCCTACAACTTCCAACTCCAATGTCCAAATCATCTGTGCGGGTGCTCCTCGAGCCCGAGTAGGGGAGCCTTCCAGGGCTTGACCTCTGCATCTATACTTAGGGGCCAGGCACCCCACCTTTATTCCCACCCAGTACTACCTCCTTCTCCACTTATACTATAGATCCCCCCAAGCGCTAAGACCAAGTTTCCACGCGCTCACAGGCTGCCGAGCTCAGTAGGGCCGAGACACGAGTCATCATTCTGGAGGGCTCTTAGGTCTACCTTAGTGGCCATTCCAGGTAGTATGTCTGCCCCACCCACTCCTAGATCAGTCAGGGCTATTCCTGAAACCTAAGTCTTTGGCTAGAACTACTTTGCCTTGGGACCTCCCCTTTCTGCCTGACTTTCTGTTTTCCTCCAGCAGCCTGTGGAAACTCCAAGTCCAATTCCCAGAGACCACCAGCTCTGGCAACTGTTTCCATAACAACAAGGATAAAGGAAATGATTTGTTAAGGCTCCCTGCTCTGCCCAACTTTCCTCTTTCCAATTCTAACCCAGCTGCTGGCCCCTCCCCTCCTGACTGCCCCTTTGGGGTGAGTATCCTGTTAGTTGGAGGTTCAGGGCATGTACCATCTGTCAGGCTCAGTAAGAACTGAGCCCCAGGCAGCAGACAGGCATAAAAACAGAGGGAAGGGGAATAGTGGTGTGGATGGGAACAGGACTATCTGAGGAGGAGTTCTGGGCCCTTCACACTGTATGGCAGGAGCCACCAGGTGGACACACCTCACATCACATCCTTGTGTTCCTGCTTGGATTCCTTAATGACCTGCAAGGGACAGGGAAGGTGCACAGTGCACAGTTAGGGGCTGACACAGCTCCCAGACCCACCGTGCTAGGCTATGCATCCTGAGGCGAGTCCCCAATTGTCCTGAATCTGTCTTCCCTTGACTGACATTGTAATTACATCATGCTGAGGTCCAATTAGGGTGAGAAATGCCACTTGTAAAGCATCTAACACCATTCCTGACACTACAGCACAAGAGTAGCTATCTCTGCTGCCACCCCAACATGCAGAGAAGGCCATGCATGCTGAATCTACCTCCTAGTCCCACTCTTCTCCAGAAAGTTCCGGTAAGATTTGAAGGCCTTTTCTTTCCCTAACTGTCCCAGTCGGAGTTGAACCATCAGGTGGCCTTGGTACCCAAACTGCCTTTAACACCCCACCTGAGGAGGCATTCAAGGTCAGTCCCTTTTTCCAAAGCTCCATTGGGAGCTTCCCCCCCCCCCAGTTCATTAATAAGGGCTTTCCATGAGCTAGTCCCTGGCTTTCTGCAGTCTAGCTTCAAGAACACCTGGGGCAATCAGAACCTTTCCTCACCTCACCATCCCGCATCTCCACTGTCTTTACCACGATGTTCCTCTTGAGGTGTCCTTCTGATACAGACTTGGTGTCCAAGCTGGTTTCTGCAGGTGCGAGGAGAGGAGGCCTCCATGGGCTCTTGGGATACTAAGCAGCCTGACCTGTGCGCATCTTCCCCATCATGCCCCCAGGGTCACGAATGCAGGGCTATCTAACTAGGCAGGGAGAGCCTTGGTTTGTTCAAAGTGGCTGGAGACTCCCATCTGCCCCCCAGCATAGACACATTGCTGGCCTGTAGCTTTCTTGACCTTCTGTTTTGGCACCTGGATTCCTGACAACCAAGGGCTGCAACGACGTAGAACAAACAGTGCTCTAACAAAAAGTGCTCTCGGTGCCTACTTCTCTAGGAGATGGCGACGGGGCAACTAACTAACGTATGTTAACATGTGGCACAAATTAGTGATTAATATGTGTGGGACCCTCCCGTACCCCTGCTTTCTCCTGTCACTTCTCTGACTCTAGTGACCCTTGACTGTCTAGCATTTGGCACTATTACCTCTACCTGATCAGCACGATTAACTTTCTAATGCTGAATTACATCTTGAAATATGTACGGCCAATATTCCAACATGGAATCCCCCCCCCCCCCGGTATCTAAGAATCATTTAAGGGCCACATACCAGTAAAAAGTAATTTGGTCCACCACCCTTAGAGAGAAAATTAGAACATGTCACACTCACTAATATTTAAAATGAAGAGCAGGGAACATAAAGCTTTATTCACTATAAGAGCATCAGTCCAGAGGGAGCTAACCCTCTGGACTGAGTCAGCATGAGTGAAACAACAGAGCCTTGGGGACCCATGAATCAAACACAGAGCTGGCCCAGAGGCACTGCAAGACCCAAGGGGACCTCCTAGTGACAGAAAAGAGGCGAGGCAGAGGCTGGCATTTGTTCAGCAGGAACATCTGCTCCCCGGGACAAGCCCCCTTTAACATAGGCTAGCTCTGTAAGTATAACCTAATTACACAGAGCCAGGACCTGGGCTGGGGACTGAAGCTTCTGGGAAAAGGTCCCAGAGGAGGCCTGGGAGGGAGGAGGCCAAGAGGACTGGGGAAATAGGCATGGTGATGCTCACTCCCTGCCAAGCTGGGGAAATGCACCACTGAAACGCAGGCATCTATCTAACCGAGAGCTGGCGGGGCTCCATTTACAATCTGGTGAGCCTGTATTGGAATAACTTGTACTGTGAGCCTTTTGAGATGCCTTGTGACTTTGTAGCCTTCCCCTTCTTTGGTGCTTTTGCCCCCTGTAGTGACAAGCAATTCAAAACAAAACAAAACAAAAAAACAAAATGTAAAACATTGAGAAGGGCAGTGCTTGTTCATGGCTAGTAGGCCTGGCATCAGTGAGACCTCACTGGTTCTGCAGGGGTACAGTTAGGGGATGGGGACACAGGACACAGTGAGGCAAGCCCTAGGATGCTGTGCTCCGCCCAGAATCAGTGGAGAGTCATAAAGGCTTCCAAGGAGAACTTGGGTCCCTTTGCCCCCAGGCCCCAAGAGCAGTCCACAGGCATGAGGGAGGAGGTGGGAAATCAATACCCTTTCCCACAAGGCCACACTATACTGACCTCGAATCTGCAGGTTGGAGAAAGTTTGTACAGGGATGGTGATGCTGAAAGACAGTGAGGGATGGGGATGTTGAGGCTACCCTAGAAGATTCCCATGTCACAGCATTAAAATTTCAACATCCTTTGCCAGGCCAGCCTGACTCCTACTGCCCCCCCTCAGCTCTTTCAGACAAAGGTTTCTCTATGCAGTGGTGGCTGGTCTCAAACTCAGAGAGATCTGCCTACCTCTTCCTCTCAAGTGTTGGGGTTAATGCCATCACACACACACACACACACACACACACACACACACACGGGCAGAAAGGGGTGTTGGATCCCCTGGACTGGAGTGTTACCTACCTGACATTGAAAGCCATCATGTAATCCTGGGCATCTAACCCCTAACTACACAGCAACCTCTCCAACCTCCACCACCTAATTTTCAACCCAGAAACCAATGCTCCCCTGGAGCTGGAAAAGTCTGCAGGGAGCGTGTGTGTTATCTGCCCCCACAGAATACCTCCAGGAAAGAGAATGGAGGCTTGGGGAGATGGGAGGGAGGGAAAAGTCACAATAGCTCCAAGGATGCAGAAGGAACCCATCAGGCCATGGGAAGTCCCATCTTTGTTGGCCAACCTTGGGAGTGAGCCTCTTAGTTTGGGGGAATAACTTAAGTCCTCAGCCTTGAAACTTAATACTGGTTGGATCTATCTGTCTGCTTGCCTGCTTGCCTGCCTATCATCCATCTATCTATCTATCTATCTATCTATCTATCTATACCTACCTACCTACCTACCTACCTACCTACCTACTCACCCTTCAGTCATTTCTTGAATACCTATTGTGCCTGCCTTAGGCTGGACTCTGGGGGGTGGAAGGGATACAAGGCTACTGGAGTACTAAAGGGAACAAGAGGAACTCTAAAGAGAGACAGCAATTCCCTAGAACTGAGATGAGCTCACCGGTTTTCCTCTCCCTCTAGCAATTTCCTATATGTGGCAATCTCGATGTCCAAGGCTAGCTTGACATTGAGCAGATCTTGGTACTCCTGCAGGTGGCGAGCCATCTCCTCTTTGAGACTTTGGCCCTCCTCTTCGAGGCGGGCGAGCGCCTCCTGGTAACTTGCCAGTTCCCGCGCGTGGCGCTCGTCTTGTTCACGCATTTGCCTCTCTAGGGACTCATTCTGCCGGATGGAACCGACTGATCGCTTGGCTCAGTGATTCGAAGGGGCTCTGAGCCCCACCCTCAGCCCCCTACCCCGCCTCCAAAATTTCAGATCCATTTCTCCCTTTACCCACCCCTCATCCCAGCCTCAAACCCCACCCCTCACCCCCCATCCCTTCCCCTTCCAGCAACATCTTGAGTGACCATTCGACCAGTGGTCCCTGCTCGCGCTCGCGCTCACCGTGCTGCGCAAAGACTCCAGGTCGCAGGTCAAGGCCTGCAGTTGGCGGCGATAGTCATTAGCCTCGTGCTTAGCCTGGCGGAGCAGCTCTGCATTGCGGGAAGCAGCATCTGTGAGGTCTGCAAACTAAATCGAAAGAGGATCTAAGTTGAAGGGAGGGCTGGAGCCTCCCATTGGCACAGTCACAAACCAGGTTGCTGCCTGGGGATAGGCACGGTCTCTGGAAAATCAGAAAAGTGGGGTCGACCTCAGGCCTCTGCCAGGAGCAGCAACTGTAACTGAAGGATTTATCGGGTCTTCAACTTGCTCAGGCTGTCACTGGCTTCAGCAGCTTACACTGGGCTGGGTGCCCTGGGCCAGCGGCATTACAAGCCTGTGCATTTTCTGTCTCAGGCCTCTTCACAATGCTGTTCTCCACATGTTCCCTCTTCTCTTGAGTCTCTAAACTGCCTGTTTACCATAAGCCCCTGTTTCCCACAGTCTGTGTAAAGTCTGATATCGCCTTGACCAAATAAATGTTTGTATCTGAGGAGTACCCGGCACACAATATATGTTCAGGAACACAGGACACAGACTGGCAGAGGCGGCAAAAAGGCAGGCTCTCAAATGAGATGAGTTAGAATTGGAAACTTTATCCCCTTTTCACTTAGGAGCTGTGTGATGTTGTGAAAGCTAGTTAACCTTTCACCTTGCTGGTTAAAGAGAGTAGTAGCAATAACGACGAGTCATTTGGGAGGTCAGAGTGCCTGTATGGTCCTGGGCAAGTCACCTCACTTCTCTGAGCACGGCTGGTCACCTAGATAGGTTATTTCCCAAGCTCCCTTCCCTATTCTCCAATGTGGTTCAGGAAGGGCTGCCTGGAAGAAGCAGGCTAGCCCCACAGCTACCTTGGACCGATACCACTCCTCTGTTTCTTGCATGTTACTGGTGGCCACTGCCTCGTATTGAGTTCGAATTTCTCTCAGGGCCGCTGTGAGGTCTGGCTTGGCCACATCCATCTCCACGTGGACCTGCTGTTGGGCCAGCTGCTCCCGGAGTTCTCGAACTTCCTAATAGGGTAAAAGAAGGGGTATTGAGTGTTATCTCAGGCCCAGGCTGCAGCTGGGCCTCTCCCAGCATCACACTTCTGCCTGCCCAGATATGGCATTAGCTCAGGGAAATGGGGCAGCTTTTACTGGAAAAAGTGCAAAGCCTAAGTTAATGGGCATGTGCCATTTAACCTTTAACCTTAGCACGTGGGAGGCTAGAGCAGGCAGACCTCTAGATTTTGAAGCCAGTCTGGTTTATATAGAATGTTCCAGGCAAGCCAAGGCTACACAGCGAGACCCTGTTAAAAAGTAAAAATAAAAACCCTAAGGTATGGAGTGAGAGTCTGAGGACATCTTCCTCCCAGGGCTGCATAGTCAGGAACCAGGCATGAATATGTCTAGGCTCTGCGGTCAGAGGACAGAGGTGTGTGTGTGTGTGGTGTGTGTGTGTTTGAGACAGGGACTCACATAGACCAGGCTGGTCTCAAATTTTCTGTGTTGCTGAAATTGACCTCGAACATTTTGAGCTTCCTACCTCTACCTCCCAAGTGCTGAGATGTGCATCCCCATAACATGTCCTCAGAGTTTTCATGGATGTCTCACATCTTAGAGACAGGCCGGGAAGAGAATGAAATCAGACAGGCTATATGACTTCTGGGTGGTTTTTGTTTGATGGTTTGTTTTGTTTTCTGTCTCTGAGATTCAACATCCTCCCTGTTGTGAAAGGAGACCATGAGAAGGGCTCAAAGAGCTGATGTAGGGGAGAAACCAAAGACCTGGTCTTGTGCTTCTCAAAATATGGTGGTGCGGGAGGGTCTGTGTGCACTTTCCAGGGGCAGTAGATTCTGGAAAAGATCTCCCTTAGTCTCTCTGCCTTCACTCTTTCGTTTCCTTTCTTTCTGACAGTTGGTTTCTCTGTTTCCCTCTCTGAGTATCTCTCTGTCTCTCTGTCTCTCTCTCTGTCTCTCTGTCTCTCTCTCTCGTTTGCAGTTTCTTGTTTGACCTCTGACCTTCTACCTGGCCTCACCTCCTCATGGATCTTCCTCAAGAACTGGATCTCCTCCTCCAGTGACTCAATCTTCCTCTCCAGGTCCAGACGGGCCATGGTAGCTTCATCTGCCTCCTGGAGGGGGGAGAGGGCCTTTTGACCCCAGAGCCCATCCCACTACAACCTCTAGTTTTCTTCCCCCTCCTTGTGAAGGGTCAAGTTCAGGGCCTGTGTCTGAGTGAGCAGCCATTAACCCACCTCCCCGACATGTCCCCACCCATCCCTCCCATCTCTCTGACCTGTCTGTAGGCAGTCAGGTTGTTCTCAGCCTCCAGCCTCAGGTTGGTTTCATCTTGGAGCCTGGGATAGGGGACACAGTATGGGCTTTAGGCTTTCCTAAGAACTCTTATTAGATCCCTGCCCCAAACTCTCTGGAAGTGACCATCATAAAACACTCTCACAGGACCCACAGAGTGGCAGGAGAAGTAGGAAGCCGAGGGCTCCTAAACAGAGGCCCTGGCTGAGGGAGTAAGCAGCGGAGAAGGGCTTCTGCCCTAACTCATTACTGAGGTGCCTTATCGGGCTTGGTGCACCTGCTCATGCTCACAGAGGCGCATCCACCACCAAGTGCACACTGCACAGAGGCCAGTGCCCTCCTGCACCAGAGGGACACATGAATGTCCACCACCAAGTGCACACTGCACAGACGCCAGTGCCCTCCTGCACCAGAGGGACACATGAATGTCCACCACTCAGCAAAGCACCACACCCTGGTGTTCCACCCCTGGCCACTATCTTTTAGGACAGGTTGTATCATGACCTCTCCTTCACAGCTATGACAATGAAAATGACTTTCAAAAGCTAGTGGCAGACAGTCGTTGGGGTTCTGCACCCAAGCCTGCCTACCCGCCCTTTCTTGCATTTCCTATATTTCAGAGCCCAGGACTTCCTTGTGGACACAGACCTTCACTCTGACCATTCACAGTGCCAAATGAATGGAAAAGCCGAGCACTTGCTGGCTGGTGCCCTTGCTACCCACAGCCTTCCCCACTGTGGAGGTGTCCGGAGTGCCCAGCTCCCTGACAGCAGACGTTTGGGAATCAGAACTCCGTGATCTGGTCTCTCCCTGGCTATTCCCATCGTATTAAGGAACAAAGATAGCTCTCCCTTTCCCAGGCATGGGAAAATGCATCAGCTGGGATGCCCAGCCCTTGCCAGAGTCAGTACCCTTCCTTATAGGCATCCCTCTCGGTTTAGTCTGACTGCTCTCTAGCCATTTTCCCTGACCCTCTCCTCACTTCTGCCTCAGAGTGCCGAGGTCCTGTGCCAGATTGTCCCTCTCCATCTCCAGCCGGGCACTGTTGGCAGTAAGCTGGTCCAGCCGCAGCCGCAGCTCCCGCAGCTCTGCCTGGTAGACGTCGGCCAGTTTGGTGGGCTCCTTGGCGCGAAGCTGGTTCAGCTCAGCTGCCAGAGCTTTGTTTTGCTGTTCTAGAAAGCGGACTTTCTCGATGTAGCTAGCAAAGCGGTCATTTAGTTCCATCATCTCAGCACGCTCACTGGCCCGAGTCTCCTTGAAGCCAGCATTGAGAGCCCCGGCCAGGGAGAAGTCTACCCTAGCAGGGAGCGGAGGAGGCATT
Source organism: Phodopus roborovskii (assembly GCF_943737965.1). NCBI lineage: Eukaryota > Metazoa > Chordata > Mammalia > Rodentia > Cricetidae > Phodopus > Phodopus roborovskii. The sequence goes on along the minus strand of NW_026125052.1, from coordinate 17,256,147 downwards.
CGAGCCACAGAGAAGCGTGGGATGGTACCCAGCTGGCGGCTGGGACCCAGGCCCCTGACCACCGTCTCAGAGGAGACATAGGAGCGACGTGCAGAGGTGATACGTCTTCGCTCCATCCTGCCCTGCTCCTGCAGGCTCCTGGGATGTCAAGGCTTTATAGAGGAATGGGCCTGAACTGGCTCTGCCCTGACTTCCTGGCAGCACCCCACTGAATAGCCTGAGGGGGTGGAGCTGGGCCCCAGCCCAGCTATGGAGAGAGCTCCTCTCATCCCACTGAGGTCTTTGTACCAGAGTCAAGGTTTCCCTGGGCACACCAGCGTGGCTTCACCAGTGATAAAGAAAACCCCCTTTCTGGTAAGACAGGTCAAGAGAGGGCTGGAGCGGCTGAGGAAACAGCTCAGCCCATAAATCGCTTGCCTGTCAAGCATAGAGACCCAAGTTCTAGTCACAGAATGAAAACAAAAGGCCAGATTTGATGATACATACTTGTAACTCCAGTGCTGGGGAGTGAAAATCAGGAGGATCCCTGGGTCTCACAGATTAATTGGTGAGTTCCAGGTTCAAGGGAGAAACGATGTCTCAAACAAACAAACAAACAAACAAACAAACAAAGGGCAACAAAGCCTGAGGAACAATACCTAATGCTGACATCTGGCCTCAGCACATATGTGTCCACACATGAACACTTATGCAGTGAACAAACATGTGTGTAGGTGCACGCGCACACACACACACACGCACACACACGCGCGCACACACACACACACGCACACACACACGCACACACACAGAGCACGAGCTGGATTGGGTGAGCTGCCTCCTGCTCTTAGAGCCTATAAGCCAGGGCTACCCTCGCTCTGCACTTCTCCATGGGCCTGTGAGATGCTAGGAACTTGAAGAATCTATCCCCTGCCTCCAGGATTATCTTATATTATAGTTTCCTGCTGTTTCCTATTCCCAAAGGATGTCCAGTCCTCTCCCAGGAACCCTGCCATCCTGTCTTCTCATTCCTGGAGTTCAGAAGTGAAGGGTTGGGGTTGGGACTCTCCCTGTGACTCGAGGGTCCACCTGGGCCTCTAGCTGTGTGTCTAGGGGGTACGACAGAAGGAATGCATGAGGATCCTAATAGAATAAGATAGCAGACCTCCTTCCTGAGCTCCTCTTTGCCATCTTGTCTAGCCTGCTGGGTCATTTCTTCCTGGTCCAGCTTTCTTTTGCTCCCCCTCCACTCCACCCCAGAGCCTGGCCCCTGACAGCTCCACAGAGTAGCTATGAATGAGTTGGCTGTACATGCTGGAATTTTTATTTTTGTAACACCCTGTCCCCCTGATCACCCCTCATTCTCCCAGGAGATTTATCTTTTTTCAAGTTCCCACACATCAGGCCTCTGGGGGATATGTAGGTCTGGGAAACCAGAATTCACCATCATCAGTGGTGGGGAGGAGGCTGTTGCCATAAGACTTCAAGCCTCTCTATCCCCTCCACTCCGGTCCCTCCCAGGCGCCTTAGCCCATCTGTGCCCTTGGGCTTCTGGAAAACAGACAGCTCAGCTCCCCCCTGTTTCCCTCTGTCCATGCTTGAGCTTCTGATCCCTACTCCAGGACACTTGCTGAATAGAGCCTTGTTCTCTGCCACCAGTGAGGGAGCCATACAGCAAGGGCAGTCCCAAGGGGGCTGGGCTGCTTTTATCCCAAGATGCCAGGATGTCAGCCCCTGGTGCTGTACAAGCTCCCAGCTCAATGGACTTCTCGGAAAGCACCAAAGGGGGCCTGGAGTACAGCGGAAAGCAGGCTGTGTGCCCACCACTGACCATTGTGTCTATGCCAAGGTGAGTCATTCCCTGGGCACATGGAGGAGGGGTGGCCAGTTCATCACTGCCAGGTCTCCCGCTTACATACAATGCCTGGCTGCTTTCCCCCTCCCACTGCTCAAGCCAGTTCAGACCCCTGAGCTCCTGTCCTAGCAGCATCCCTTACTCCATACCAGGGACATGGTATTCATTTGAGCATGCAATGGGCTGAGGTTCCCCCAGCGAGTCCCAGCAAGGAGAGGGAAGGAGCCCCTTAAGACCTAGCCATACATTCCCCCATCAAGGACAATGGCATAGTAAAGCAGATCTTGATAGAAATCCCCAGCAACCTTTAGGCAGGATCTCATCGTGTCCCGTGGAACTCACTATATAGATCAAGCTGGTCTGGAACTCACAGCAATCCAATTGCCCCTTTGTGATTAAAGGCTTTAGATACTCTGCTAAGCTGGGATGCTAAAGAACAGGAGACTTTGAAGGAAGAGCCTTACTAGAGACCAGCCTTTAACTCAGGACACATCTCAGAGGGTAGGAGAGGCCTACCTTTCTAGGTCTAAACAAAGTAGTTCTGGAAGGAAAACAAATAACAAGAGCAGGAGAGGTTTGACAGCAAAACTGGAGAACCCATCCTATTTATGTGAGTTTGTTTCAGTACCAGCCAAGGAGACCCCCAGCCTCTGCCCCTCGGCTCCTTCCCTGTACCCCGGATGCAGGATCAAGTTCCATTCTAACCCCACTGGGCTTTTGGATCCTTGCTATACTCTCTCAGGGGTCTTTGTGCATAGAGACAAAAGGAAAACATTCAGGGTTGCACTTGATGTGCAAACTTTCATTACTGGTGTTTTTATTATACATTCACTGTAGAGAAATCAGAAAATACACATAAGCAATGTAAATATTTAATTAGCCATAGTTTTGCCACATGCAGATAAACACTGCCAGATTTTTCTGCACATATAAGTGCATTTTTTTTCAAAACAGGCCCATACTGTTACCAATTATTTTGTAATTTGCTGTTCCTTCAACAATATGTTGTGAACATCTTTATGAATCAATAACCATTTGCCTACATCATCATTTTAACAGCTGCATCGTTTTCCACTTTATGCATTCATTTAACCAAGCCCTGTTGCTGGCTGGCGCTCTAGCCAAGTTCCCAGCCCACTCCTCACCATACTCATGCATATCTGCCCCAGATAGGCACGGTAGGAAAATAGGCAGGCCCTCTGCCCTCCCAGTTGTCACAGGGATTCCCATCCTCCTAGCCTGGCTCAGGCCTCACCCTGGGGGTTACTCCTTTTCAACTTTCCCAAGCAGAAGTCTCCAACAAAAAAGCCTCAGGCCAACCTCCAGCCGACTTTTAGACTCCACCACAGGGTGCTGCCGGCCATGGAGACAGATGCTTGGAACCCCACTACAGAGTCCACAGCCAAACTGAGCCCTGCTTCAAGTCAAAGCGGGGTTAAGATGGCTTCCTTGTGTACCTCTCCCTGTATTAAAATCTGACAGATGAGCTTTGCTTACAGGGCAAAGCCTCAATGCCTCCTGGGAAAATCCCACTTTTGCTCTCAGCTCACCTACACAGTGCCATTCGATCTGAGTGTCACCTGCTGCCTCTGCTTGTACACCTGCCCCTGCCCAGTGCAAACACAGCATGGCGGCAAGATCAAGCCTGGCTGACCCCTTCCCCTTGTGCTGCCTGGACGAAGGGAATGTGAGCCCTGCGGCCACTAGATGGCAGTGCTTAGCTGCCCAGGTCCGGTCATCGAAACAGTGGAAGGAAATAGGGTTTTCTAGAGGCTGGTGGTTTTCTAAAGTCCACATTTGTAACGCCCAGCTGGCCATTCTGTTTTGAGTTTTTCTTCACCACCCACCTCCGCTGTGACAGTGGCCTCTTGAGGAGAAAGCAACACTTTGGCTCCTCAGGGGCTGTGAAGTCTTGGATGATGCAGGAACCATCACTGAATCTCCTTCTCCAGATCTGTGAAATGAGGACTCACCTCCCAAGAACACTGTGAGGATAGAGTCAGTGAGAGACACTGTTGACAAACCATTTTGAAATGCCTCCCAATTTCTCCACTTACCGAATGCCAGTGTTTCTATGCAGGCTGGGCCAGGTGGGACAGGAACTTGAGTAAGGGCTGCCAAGTCCCACAGCGTCTATTGGGAGTATGTGAGAGCCTTCTAAGAGAGGTCACGTGGCATTGTGGATAGGACCAAGGAACAGCAGTGAGTAAAGAGAGTGGGAGTCAATGTCATTTACTCCTAGACTTCTAGCCGTTGGTGGCTTCAGGTCCTACAAGGGGACATAACTAGGTTTTTGTTGTTTGTTTTTGCCTCAAACTTGATATGTATGTAGCCAAGGATGACCTTGAATGTCTGATCCTCCTGCCTCCACCTCCTGAGTGCTGGGATGACATGTGTACACCAGCATGTTCAAACCCAGGACATCATGCATGTTAATTTGGCAAATACTTTGCTTACACCCACAGTCGTCCAGCCCAACATGTAAATCTTCTGAAACTGTGTGGTGACTGAAGTAGATGTTGCCCCCCAACTCTCTTACCCATCCTCCCCCACCCCCATGGCTCTGTTCTCATGTGCCTTCCTCCATCCTTAGACTTGAGGCTCATGACTCCTGCTGATACCTTTTGTGCCTGGCTCCCCTTGTACCTCTACCTGAATCCCCCTGGGGAGATGAGCTGTGTTTCCCCCTGCAGGGGGATGCTAGGATCTGTCTTCCCCCTCAGAACAGGATCTACACCTTCCAGATTAAGGTACCACGGGACAGGGCCAGCTTCTTACCAACTGAGACTTCTGCAGGTGGGGGCTTCGGTTGGAGGGGGCCTGCCTTGGACCAGGGGCCATTCATCTCCCACTGTAGCCTACATCCAGCCAGGTTCTGCTAATCAGAAATCAGTTCCTGTGGCTGCAGAATGACCCCAGCCTGGACCCCAGAGTCCCTTCTTCTTCCCTCTTGGGTCAGCCTCTTCCTGTTGTTGGAATCAGCATCTCATTCATTTTCACAGATTCTGGGGCCAGGCTGCTGAGGCAGGGTTAATAAGCTCAGGCCCTTTCTCCCTCGCCTCTCCCGGCCCCAGCCAGAGCCTCTTCAGCTTGTCCTTTAGCTCCCAGGCTCCAACCCTGAGATCTGCTTTTTAATTGCTTTCCCAGTCTGCTTTGCACCTCCCCCCCCCCCATTCTCCCTCCCCCTCCTGCCCGATTGGACCCCTCTGGAGTGAGAGGCAGGACTAGATGTGACCCTGGTGGGAGAAGAGGGCTGACAGTCACCCACTATTTGCAGACTGGCAGTTCTCCAAGAGGATAGGATGGGTCAATAGACAGGGCTGTGTTGAGCAGAGAGCCATGAGGCTTAGTTGAAACAGTCCTCAGACTCCTGGGTGTGAATCTGTTCCCTTCCTCCCCTAACAATATTCATCCCCAATTGTCCTGGATGCCTCTTTACTATGGGAAGCCAGGCATGGTGGCACTCCAGGGTAGCCTGGTCTACATAATGAGTTTCAGGATAGACAACACTACATAGAGACCCTATCTCAAACAAACAAACAAACAAACAAACACAAAAGAACTGTGGAAGAGAAAGCAGCCATGGCTTAAATTCTACCTGGAACCAGGTTGCCTCAAGCAGAGCCAAGAGCCAGGGAGAATCTGGAGACAGGTGACTAGGGCTCTAGGATAGAACTCATGAATTAGCTGCTTAGGAGATTCCCCGGGTTGGGATGCCCAGAGGGAGTAAGCTGAAGGCTGCATATAGGGAGAACACAAAGACTAGGCCCCTCCCCTTGACAGTCTTCAGCACTGAAGGTAGATTTTGCTGTTCATTCAGCTCCAGGAATAGGTGCCATCCCTTTTCTGTCACAAAGGTTTTCAGCTCTTTGCCACAAGCCTGGTTTTGTGAACTGGGTGGAAATGTGTACCCCAAACGGCAGGTTCAGATCCAAGTTTCAGAGGGGGTGGCTACAAGGAGTGTGGGGTGACGGGACTTTCTACATTCTCAGAAGCAGGGCTGGGAAGAAGCAGGGAGAGGGGGTGTTAGGCCAGGCTGGGTCCGTGGTGGATGGAGAGGCATTGATTACCATGTCTTATGGATGACTCCATGAACGAACAATGCAATTTCAGAGTCTCATCGCCCATGCAAGTCAGATGGAAGCTGGATGTCAGCTTGCTGCCCCCTGCAGTCCCTGCCAGCCCTGACTGCCTATGGCATGCAGGACACCAGGCAGCCAAGCTCTCAGCCGACCTCCCGTGATTGAGGGCAGGGGCCACACGTGCTTAGCTCCATCAGCCCAGTGTCTTTGTACATTTTATGGGTCACCCGAGAGCACACTTTGTACCACAGAGCTGCAAATGTTTGCAGAGGGAATGGCTGGCTGCCGAACATCCTTGTCAAGATTGACCTCTTCAACTGTCAGGCTGCCCTCAGCCTGGCAAACTCTGCCTCACGCAAGGACCTCACTGTGCAGAGCATGCCCTCCTGGCCCTCGTTACTGGCTGCCTTGCCCTGTGCTGACTGCCTTTGCACTTGGAGGATAGTGATGATCAGGAAAGGTAATATCTGTGAAGACCCCAGGAAATGGAGAACTTATTCCATCTGAATCCAGCCATCACTCAATGATGCTTCAAGTGAAAGAGCTATACCAGCCACCAAGGGCTACACATATGAATCTGTGACTGCTTCAAGGGAGCCACGGTACACAGGGGAACAAACTCATTAAGACTAATTGGAGAGGCGGGAACCGCATGCCTGGGAAGAGAAATGATGTCTGTTCACTTCAAAGGAAGCAATCCTGTGTTACGTAAAAAAACCAGAATGTAGGCTTATCTGAAACACTGCTGTCCAACTGTGGGTAAGCCGGGGGTGGGGTGGGGGGAGTGGAGAGGTGTTTGTTTCTCTTCTCCATCTCATAGGGCCAACGAGAGCTGACACAGCCTGGCAGTGGAAGCACAGGGAAACCCATCCACCTGCTTTCCCTGGCTCTCCCAATAAGGGACAGAACTGAGCAGGAGGGGCCCAGGCATTCTTGGAACGTGGCAGCATTATTTACACACTATTCACAATGTGTTAAATACCCTTAAAATGTTTGTTTTCAGGAGCAAGTTCAACACAAGCTCCTGTAATTTTGTTTACACTATCAATTCACCCAGCCAACCGTGTCTTCATGGGGAGAACAGATAACCATGTTGAATTGCTATACAATCCAGTGAGTGGAAGGGAAGGCCCCCAGGAGCTGGTGGAGTGGGGAGAGGAGCAGGCTGCACTGGACTCTAGCTGGGATTCACTGGGAGCCTCATCTCAGAACTGGGTCCTACCAAAAAGGCCCTTCCTGACAGCAGAACAATTCACTCCTAAGGTGTAATAGACATCTAAGTGAGAACCTTTTATACCCACTGGGAGCCAAGATTCTGCAAGGAAGAAAATAGCGTGTGTGCATGTATGAGTATGAAGAACATGCATGTCACAGCATGTGTGTGTGTGGTCAGAGGACAACTATGGGATGAGTTCGGGAATTGAACTCAAATTGTCAGGAAGGCCTGCAAAGCAAGAGCTTTTACCTGCTGAGCCATTTCCCAGGCCCACAGGGAGGATCTTTGCTGGAGCCAGGAGTCAGGTTTAGTCCCAGAAGACTGCAGGCTGCCAGGCAGATATTGTTTCCTGAATTCCTAAGTTTCTTAAACCCAGGGCTGCAAGCATGCTAGGCAAGCACCTGAGCTACAGCCCTGGAAGTTTCCTGTTGATTGTTTTCATGTTATGCAACAAAATTGGCCTCTAACTCATAATCCTCCTGCTTCAGCTTCCTAAGAGCTGGGATTACATGAATGTGTTAACACACTCAGCTTGAGGTCTTAAAGGTAAGAAAGGAAAGGTGGTGGGTGTAAAAGGAAGAACACACTCCAGGGATAGAGATTATTTATTAATCATTACAGTAGAAAAATCTATAGATCTACAGGCATTCACCTGTGTGTATACATATAAATACATATGTGTATATGGAGAAGCCAAAGATGAGAAGGACACTTAAATACCAATATAACTAGCTAGCATTTATATCTAAGTGGTAACATTAAGGCTATATTCCCCTCTCTTCTTATACACTGGGTATATGACCCGTGTTTAGTGAGTAAATATAATAAAGCTTTATAAACCAAAGCACCTGTCATGAGCTACATCATCAAGGGGTGAGGCATTCCTGACCCCGGGCTGTGGGCGCAGAGCTGAAGATGCCCATCTCAAACACCAGGAGAGCTGAGCCAGACGTGTCAGCAAACCCCACTTTGTCCTCATGCACCTTTCCTGTGTAGAGGCCATCACTACGCACAGCTTGTTGGCAGACATGGAGGTTGAGGGGTAGAGAAGAGCACAGGAGTTCCTTGCTTGCACAGAAGGCTTTGGGAATAAGAAAGTCTCACAGGATCCTTTAATATAGCCACATATTTAATACTCACAGAATATGTATATGCCAGGAAGCTGAGTGTAACAGAGTGTAATAAAGAAGGTAAAAGGCAGATGGATAGTTGGGGAGGGCTGTTAATACAAGAAAGGTATGTTGGTGTTAATTGTTCCACGGTCAGGAGGGCAGCTCAAGGGCTCATGGTATTGGCAGTTCCAGACTGGGGAATGCTGTTAGCCTAGAGGTATTGGCGAACCAGGACAAGCTTGGAGGCCTCGTGATCACGATACCCAGTTAACAGCACTCTGTCACCCCAATCAGTCCCTTATTAGTCCTCTGGTCACCAAGGCAGTGGAGACTCAAGGGTGGTTCTGCAAGCCAGTTAGACAGAGAGGGGTACATAAAGACAAAGTGAGGCTCTGCCCCAGCCCTCTTGCCCTTCATCCCATCCTCCCCCTCCTCCATCAGTGTCCCTGAAATGCTTGCAAGTCTTTCAGGCTCTCCTCCACTTGGGTCCTACAACCCTGTCCTACAACCCATTTTCATCTGCCACCACTGCTCAGTTATATTTGTCTCTAGGTCCAGTTACCAGGGACTGTGAAGGGTCTGTTTGGCTTCTTCAAAGTGCTACTGGGAAGGCGGGCAATGCAGCTGCGGCCTCGGGAAACTGAAGACCTGAGGAAGGGAAGGCAGGGAGGCAAGAGGGTAGGAAGGTCCCAGGTGGGTATAAGTGAAATAGAGGTAGCTAGACGCCAAACCTCAAGGGCAGACGTTGAACAGTAGTTTTCAAATCCACAGGAGAACGGGAGACACAATGAGGGGAGGAGAGGCTTGTGGAATGAGGGACATGCAAGGAAGCCGAGGTGAAAAGAAATAGTCCAATCGGTGGATTAGCCAATGAACGAGGCCAGTCTCCTTCATGGCTAGGAGTCTAAGGCCCATATCATCTCTGGGAAACCCCCTTGATAAATAAATAGTAAGCAAAGACCAGAGAGATTCCAGTCAGAGAAGTAAATGCTGGCCCTGTTCACAGGACCTCGGCTGTGTTCTCCAAGGAGGCCAGAGAAAACCAGCTGGGGTCTGTGCCTACTTGGTGCCCACTGATGGGGTTAGGACTTTCCTCTCCCCCACTTCCGGCCTCACCTCACAGTATGCCTCTTCTTGCCGGCAGTGGTTGTAGGTAGAGAAGATTTGGGGCCCTTCGTGGTGAACAGGAGCACAGGTGCACTGTGGGGTGGGGGTGGCAGTGGCAGGTCAGGAGGGAGCCAGAAATGCCACTGAGCAGCCTCCTCTCACCAGCCCTGAGCTTGCAGGGAGGGAGGCTGGACGGAATGACCCGAGGCTTCTTCCTGCTAAGAGATAGTCTCTCTCCCTGCCTCTCTCAGCTTGGGCTGACAGCTGAGTGACAGCCCTGTTCTGGGAGAACATCCAGATGTCAGTTTCTAGTGTGTCCTGGGAGCTGGAGTTCAAGCAATTTCACCCTTCCACCTGCCCAGTTCTGAGCTTGTTACCGAGAGCTGGCTACGGGGGCATGGGAGGCATGCGGCGGGCTGTGGGTGGGCAGTCTGGCGGCCTCAGTCCTGAGCTGGTTGCCATTCCCTTCCCCTATCATGTGGTTTGAGGACAAAGGTAACAGTTTCATTTTTGTACCAAAAATACTGAAGGAAAGTTCCTAGTGTGCCACATCTCCCTTTGGTATTTTGAGACAAGATCTCTCTGCAGAGCCCTGGCTGTCCTGGAACTCACTTTGTAGACCAGGCTAACCTCGAACTCATACAGTTTGCCTGCCTCTGCCTCCTAAGTGCTGGGATTAAAGGTGTACACCACCATGCTCAGCCTTCCTTCCTTATTCCAGATACTGGAATAGAGAAAAACCTGGAGTACAAGTAGAAGAAATAGGTATTTATCTGTGGGGTCCAGACTCAGAGTGGGTCAAGGAACCCAAACAAAGCCTAGGAACAGACAGCTGGTCAATTCCTGGTTCCCTGATGAGCCTTACTAAGCTGGCGTCCCATTAGCTACTACTCATGAGCACGACACGACCAGCATCGTTGGAGGGGGCAAGGCGTGGGCCCAGGGGACTCTAAGATAAGCCCTGTTGCCTTAGACTGCATGCTTTGCTTTCCTGGGTTTGGGCACAAGGCTGACAAGTGACCGAGGGGAGACAGGTGGCAAATGTCTCCATCTAAGAGTCAGCTGCCTTCCACCTTCTGAAAGATATGGAAGACGCCTGGGGACTCACCTAGGGAGGAAGGGCTGGTCTTCTTTGCTCATCAGCTCCTGGGAGACTGCCTCACAGTCAACAAGGTCATGGCAGCTGGGTTTGAAGGGGGACTCCTCAGAGATGTTGAAGGTGGTGTTGAGGTCACGAGTGGGTAGGACAAGAGGAGTGGAGCAGTTCTGTAAGGCAGAAGAGCCCAGGGGTACCCGGCTTTTAATGACTGTAGCTGGGCAGACTCGGGAGGAGTGGGAGGAGGCCCTTTCTCCTTTGGGAGTTCTGGGCTCAGAGCAAGGCTCAGCCTTAGGTAGAGAGCCCCTCCTCAGGCAGGGAAGGAAGGATTGGCGCTGGCGCTTCGTCTCTGGATTTGGGGCTGGTGGGCTGCCAGGCTCCGTTGGGTTCAATTTCCTTTTCTTCTTCTTCTCCTTGGCGGGCTTTTGGAATGTCTTATCTGAGATGCAGTCAGGTCCAAGTGGGATTCCCAGAGTGTGTGTGAGGCCATTCAGTTGCTTTGCCATGGTCCGGGTCACAGGGCCACAGTACCCTGAAGATACAGAAGGAATATGCTGAGAAGACACCCGGTGCTGGCCAGGGAGGGATGTACAGAGTATGGGAGCAGACACCAGAGGCACAGACAGGAGAGCCCTTAACTCTTCAGTTCTCTCTGATCTGTTTGCGCACAGAAATCCATGACCTCAGGTTCCAGCATCCCACCAAGGCATACCCCACCTAGCATCTGAGGTCCCAGTCCACACTTTGGCCACAGGTGGGCCTTAGAGCTTGCAGCAATAGTAAAAGTAACACTCACTAGACTCTAAATACAGCTCCTGAGCTAGAGGGTCCCCACTCGTCCCACCAGGAGTACTGGGGCTCTGAGTTCCGAGTCCAGTGTTTTCCTCATGCACCAAGTGCTGCAGGGTCTCAAATTCTGAGATCATGTCAGGGGTTAGGAGGTTGGCTGCCTGCAGCAGGGAGTACTGTCGCTGGGCCAGGCACAGCACCCGGAGTGCCAACCTGGAACAGAGGACAAGAGACTTTGCATATACCTTACTTAGACCCAGGTTGACCAACTGTACACTGTCCCATCACTCTGCTGCCTTGCCCCAGACTAGCTTACTTAATTTACCCTCCTCCTGGCCATGGATTCTGCTTTGGCATAGTCTTATCAAAGGTCAACACCACCACAGGTAATGGTGGGAGGTGTCACCTATTATACATTCCCTATGACAAAGGCAGTGACCTGGGAAATAAGAAAAGGTGCCAAGTGATCTTGGACTTGGGAGGTCTGAGTTCCTCCCAAGCTCTACCACTTAATAATGCTGTGGCCTTTTTGGTTTCATGTAGCCCAGAGTGACCTTGAACACACTAAACAGCTGAGGACACCCTCCAACTCTTGATCTTCCCTCCAGTCCCCACCTACCAAGTGCTAGGACTACAGATGTGTGCCACCATTCCTTGCTTAGTGCTGTCATCTTTAAAACTATTGTCTTTACCCTTGAGGTAAGACAATAATAGTTAAGAACCCAGATCCAATCAGTCCTATTCAAATCACAGCTCAACACGTCTTGGCTGCAGGATCTTCACTGCACTTGTTAACCTCAGTCTCCACAACTTTAAAATGGGGTGGTAACAAGTACTGCTACATCACAGGGCTGCTGCAAACACTAACTGACATGTATGTTTATTAGTTCTTCAAGGCAGGGTTCCTCTGGAACTTGCTCTATAGAACAGGCTGGCCTAGAACTCAGAGATTCACCTACCTCTGCCTCCAAAGGACTGAGATTAAAGGGGCATACCACCACATCTGGCTTTGTTACTATGGTTTGAGACAGGATCTCACTATATAACCCTAATTGGCCAGGAACTCAGACATCTGGCTGTCTAGCCTTAGTTCTAGGACTAAAGGTGTGAGCCATGGTACTTGGTCTAAGCGACTTATTTCACACACACAAAGAATAGTTAATGAATGCCTATATTTCTGTAAAATGGTACCTTCCTTGTTGGAATAAGGGGAGATTAAATAAGAGGTATGTTGATTGTGGCTTTGAGAAGACCCTTGAAATGCATTTGGACATGTGTTTTCTAGCTAATGGTAGGGGTCCTGAAAAAGTGTGTGAAAATCAACACACAGTTCACATGCACCAGAGGACTATTTAAAGGAAATTCTGAGGATAATGTGATTATTGATATTGTAAGTTTAGATTCTCATAAAGCAAAATTTCTTCCTCCAAGGCACACCTGTGATAGAAGAATAAACACAATTACCTTGGTAAGGATTAGCCATGGCAAAGGATCTATCCTCAGGTGACCACCTGTCTGGACTCTCTGAAGCCCTTCACTGCCCACAATCAAAGTATGCTCAGGAAACACAAACTCATTTGGCAAAGCAGCCTCAAGGCCTTACTTTGTGAAAGCAGGCAGGACATTAATTAACAAGGACACAGAAGAAACTCTATATCTTTTGGAGCCATTAAGAGAAAGATCTGAACTTTTGTTTTTCAAGAGAGGGTTTCTCTGTGTAGCCCTGGGTGTCCTGGATCTCGCTCTGTAGACCTGGCTAGCATGGAACTCATAGAGATCCGCCTGCCTCTGTCTCTCAATTGCAGGCATATGTCACCATACCTGGCTAAAACCTGAACTTTTTTTTATTAAAGATGTATATATTTATTATGTATACAGTATTCTCTCTGCACATATGCCTGCAGGCCAGAAGTGGGCATCAGATCTCATTACAGGTGGTTGTAAGCCAAATGGTGGCCAGTAGGGCCATGTGGCTACTGGGAATTGAACTCGGGACCTCTGGAAGAATAGCCAGTGCTCTTAATCTCTGAGCCATCTCTCCAGCCCTATCTTAGTCTTAAAAAGAGTGGGCAATGGGAGAAGTACATGGGCCTGGATGTCAGAGGACTTGGGTTGGGCTCTGTCCTTGCTCTGTGCCCTGGACAACGGCTACAGCTCCACAACTGACACATGGACAGTTGGGCTTTCTACTTAGGTTTCCAGAACTCAGAGGACTGAAGAATTCTGTTTCATCTGACCTGTGTATTACACCTTAGTGTAAGATTTCATAAGAAAGGCTTTTTTTTTTACACCTGGGGTGGTGGCATCTGCCTTTAATTCCAGCATGGAGGTTGAAATCAGCTTAGTCTACATAGTGAGTTCCAGGACAGCCAGGGCTATGTATAGAGACTCTTCCTCAAAACACCAACCAACTACCCAACACATAAAATAAGCAAGAAAGATTTTACAACAGAGGAAAAAAAAAAGTCTTGAAAAACTGAACTGGGAAAAACCTCTCAAACCTGTTCCATGCCCTGGTGGCCCAAGACTCTGAGCTCTAATCAACTCAAAGGGAAATTACTATTATCTGGTTGTCAGAGCTTTACCAAATGCAAAGTACACCACGATGCTCTGCAGTAATGGATACTTGAGATCCTGTGTCATACTTTATTAGTGTTTCATCTCAAAGAACTTAGAGAGCATAAGAATTACGATTGTCAAAAATCAGCCTAGATAGAAGTCACTTGTCAGAGGTGACAAAACCACAGGCAGAGCAAAAATGATGACCAACTGGCCTCTCTTTATAACGGGGGACACCAAGCAGAAAGACAGAGTCATCCATGGGAGCCAGTAGCTGAGAGGCCAATGGGACACCCCACCCGCATACCCCTGCCTCCTCAGGGCCCTGGGAGTTGGCAACATGAGACAGATAATGAGCCTTTGATTATTCAGGCCGCAGCATTTTTGCTGAGTCGGGAACAGACACTCCCGACAAGAAATAAAATTAAGCAGGCCCTTCTGTCCGGAAGCTTTAAATACCCTGCCTAGTGTGAACCGTGCAGGGGAGGGGAGAGTGTGGCTGACAGTAGCAAGGCTAAGTGGCAGGGATTTGTGTACTGAAGGCCATGTGAAAATTAGAGAAAAACCCTCTATGTGGCGCAGAGGAAATGATCCATATCTTTTTCCTTTTGGCTTGGGGTGGAGGATCTTACCTACTTAGGAAAAAAAAAAAAAAAAAAAAAAGTCAATCTGTTGTCAAGGATTCAAGGATTCATAGGAAAACCTGACTCATGAAGGTTACCCTCTCTTCTGCCTGGGGCCCAGCTCCTCCTGGCTATACAGACAAAGTAGTGCTACCCTGTCTCAGTTCTTGCTATTTGTTGGGGAGGCGTGTGTGTGTGTGTGTATGTGTGTGTGTGTGTGTGGCTGTTTTGCTTTTCTTGCCTGTTAGGTTGCTGCCAATGTGGCAGAATAGAGAATGAAGAAAATAGAATGCATGCTCACAGCAAGGGCTTGAAAATGGCCACGGATAAGGCTGACTAGAAGGGACTTGAAGCTGGCCATGGTGACTCATGCCTTGAATCTCAGAACTAGGTAGGCAGAGTTTGAGGACAGCCTGGTCTACAGAGCAAGTTTCAGGACAGCCAGGGGCTACACAGAGAAGCCCTGTCTCAAAAAAAAAAAAAAAAAAAAAAAAAAAACTAAAATAAGAAAGGAAAAGGGACTTAACTGTCACCTAAAAATCCAAACTTTCATAAATGACATGACATTCTGAATATCAGCTCCCATTTCCAGGAGGTTGACCTGTCACTCCCAACCTTGGACATGACTGAAGACAAAACACCTACTGCTTAAAATGGTTGTCCAGTTTCTGTGGCGAGTGTTGGCTCATGACTAGCTTCGGTTGCAAAGTCAGACTAGGGGACTCTGGCAAGCTCGGCTCTGGCATCTGGATTAGAAATGAAGAAGGAGGCATTAGTAGTATAGCAAGGATGATCTCCTAAAACCCTTCCCCTAGGCTACTGACATAGCTCAGCAGACAAGGGTGCTTGCCACTAAGTCTGAAAACAGGGTTCAATCCCTGGGACCCACATGATAGAAGGAGAGAACCAATTGTCACACATTGTCCTCTGACTTATACAAATGTGCTATGGCATGGCTGTGTGTGCACACGCACATGCACACGCGCGCGCGCTCACACACACACACTCTCGAAAGAAAGAAAGAAAGAACTGTTCAAAAATAAATAAGAGTCCTTGTCTCCCTTCTCCCAGCAACTGTCAAACACACAAGCACCTGGCAGATTCCACACATGTGGGTGGAGAAAGGAGAGCTGCCTCTACGCTAGCCCACCAGCCTAAGTCTTTTAAGGCCCAGGCTTCACGCCCACAAGTCCTACCTGCTTATCCCGTGGGAACTGTTCCTGATCGGAAACATTTTCTTCCACAACCATCTGCTCCTTAGCCTCTGTCTCCAGGCTCTCCTCTTGAAGGGTTCCACACTTTGCATGGAGCTCTGGGGTGCAGGACTGGCTGGAATGTCCAGGCTGCAGTGGGGAGCTTGGAAGGCTAAGGAGGAAGTGAATTTTGAGAGGTTTAAGATGGGGAGTAAGCAGGGGGAGGCAGAATGATTTGGTATTTGGTGGCAGACCCCACCTGCAACACTCGAGTGACAAATGGGTAGCCACTGAGAGTGAGAGGTACCTATCAGTTGCTAGCTGCTGGGTGGGCCCCAGCCAGGAACCCCTGTTTTAGGTGCTAGAACACAGCCAAAGATTTCTAGCCCACCAAGTGACAAAAAAAAAAAAAAACAAAGAATGGGCTCATTCCTTCTGCAGCTGATTTGAAGGGTGATGCAGGAAAGGGCAGCCAAACTCACTCTTGTGGTATGCTCAACTTGGGGGACCGTGGGGAGTGCTGTTGCAGGGCCTGGGCTCCTGTCTCATACATCTGGAGCTTCTCCCTCAGGGCAGCCACCTGAAACAAATAGCCGGGGTAGGCGCAGAACCCTGGCAGGACCCCAAGCTTCTGTGTTTTGCTCCTAGATTGCTGCTCACCTCAGCCTGCAGCTGTTGGCAGATGGTGGCATACTGGCTGATGTGGTGGTCCAGGCTGATCACATTGGTCTTCAGCTTAGGTGGGGCACACAGGAGAGATTGTTTATTCAAACAAATGACAATGAGCTATGTGGGAAGCCTCACTCATGTTACCTTGACTCTCTCTCCCAAGTCAGGTGACGGAGAAGAGGTCTCCTATATTAGTGCCTGAGACCACAGCAAAGCTCAGAGGATTGTTTGTGGCCTGAACCCTGACTCTTAGCTAACACCCTACCTAGCCAGGCAACGAACTGCTCTGTAACAGCTCCAGATAAGCAGGGTTCACTGTGGGCACAGGCAGGGGAGGCCAGAATTCCTCCGCTTTTGTCTGATTCAGTATATATGGGTACTGATATCACTTGATTGGAAATAGGGTTCTGTTGCCTGGGAACAACGAATAGGAATCTAAGGAGGCTGTCTAGGGCGTGTCCCCATCTCCTCTCAGGAAGGGCTCCCTCCTTTGCAGGATACTCCTGCTGGCACACACCGTGAGTCTGATCTCTTTGGCACGGTCGGCATATTTGAGGGTGTTATAAGTATCCTCGTAGGTCAGGCTGGAGGGGCTGATGGCAGCGATCATCACAGTGCGGCAGTTGCCCCCAATGGAGTCCTTGAGCAGGCGGGTCAGTTTGCTGTCTCGGTAGGGCACGTGAGACTTGCGGCCCTGGGGAAGCACATGGAGAGCTGGGTTACACTGCCCTGTGCTGGAGGAGGGACCACTGGCTCAGGTGCTTATTTGCTGGGCCCACTCTGCATTACCTTTGCATCGGCCAGGGCATTGAGGACATTGATGAGTGCTAACAGAGAGCGGTTGATGTTGGCACCCTCCCGTAGCCGCTCTCCTTTGGCATGGGTGTTAGATGCCCGCTCTGAGCCAGCCAGGTCAATCAGGCTCATCTTAGCTACTTGAAGAGCCTGGGTCAGTCCTGGAACCCGGTCCTGCTGCTTTACAAAGATCTGGGGACAGAGGGTAGAAGTGAGGGGTGTAGACATCAGGACCTCCAGTTTTATGCTGAGCACATGACACTGCTCACCTGGAAGATGGCATGAGAGCGGGAAGATGTGGCATTGGCATCCGTGGGGTGCTGTGTGCGGCTGCAGTTGCCTCTGGTCAGCATCTCTAGTAGCTGTGTGGCTGAGGCTGGCTACAGAGGAGACACCCAGAGAGGGAGCTGTGATCTTACCACCAGGGCTTTTCTCCTGGCAGGAGAGGCTGCTCTTTAGGACCTGTCACCCTCTATTGCTACTGCCACCACCACTGCCAAGACTGCCACCGCCGCCTCCACCACCACAGAATCCAGGAGATTCCCAAACTGCCATTTTAGGGAGCCCCAGAGGACCAATGGAGTGGCCCAGTGCATACCTGGTGGAAAGAAAGCCCTGGCACCACCACTCCCTTATCAGGGTCCTCACGGATGGTGAGGGGTCCTTTGGGCTCCAGGAGGTCATGAATCTGCTCATTATACACCTTAGGAAAAAGGACAAGAGGGAGAGACCTGAGGAAGAGCATCCTCTGTGGGACAGCAACAGAGCACAGACTGGGGGACTCGGAGGGGACAGCCTTAGTAGAACTGGTGTTGAGACACCAGCCCTGAGAGTAGCACTTTGCAGGTTATGTCAGATGACAAGAGCAGGGAAGATAGGTTTCCTTTCCACATGGCCTCTGACTGGGCTACAATTGTGTCCCCTGAACCCTCTCCCCCAAGCCCCACTCCACCCCCTCTTCAGGTGTTCTGAGAATGGGAAGGGCCAGAGAGACAGCAGCCCTACCTCCAGGTAACTGATGAGCACCTCGAATTTCTTTTCTTCCTGACGGGCTTCAAGACGCCTATATAATTCCATGGTAGTCAGGTACATGATGCCAGGGTCTCCCTCAGTTCCCAGCATGGTGTGTGTCTTCCCAGCTCCAGTGGCTCCATAGGCAAACACTATAAAGGACAAAATGGGGAAGAAGGTGGCAGCTGGGCCAATCTCAGCACGTTTCCAACATTCCCAAGTCCCTTTTCCCTGCTGTCTATGACCATAGGCCCAAGGCCTCTACCACGGGTATTCCCTAGGTGCTCAAGTTCAGCCTGTGTTCTCCCTGGGCCTAGGATTCCAGGGCAATAGGATCTGCATTGGAGTTGACAACTATCCCTTTCCTTCTCCAAGCTAGAGAGACATCTTCTGATGGAGGTCCACAATACTTTGTCTTGCCATCACTCTCCTGGGTATATAGTGAACACACACACACACACACCTGGGTATATAGTGAACACACACAACATGCACGCATGCACCCTCCCTCTAGAGTCTTATAAGCATCAAGAGTTCAAAAACATATCTAACTAGTTGGCAATTACTATAGACTAGGACCGGGTGGAATACACTGCGTAGTCAAGTGAATGAATGGTACCCAGGCAGAGAGATCAGAAGGGAACAGATAGGCAAGCCCACTACCCGGCAGGCAGTTCTCACCTGAGCAGTTGTAGCCCTGGAGGAAGCTGTCAAGGATGCTGTGGGTAGTGTGCTGGAACACATCCTGTTGAGTGGCTGCCTCACCAAAGACCCGGTCAAAGACAAATGTCAGGTCTTTGCCCTTCTTCTTGGTGCCATTGTGGGAGCCATTCCATTTTAGGCCAGAAAATCCCCCATCACACTCTTCAGGGTCAAAGACCAGCATCCGCTCATCTACCACCTGAATCACAGGCCGCCGCTGACTCTCTAGCTCCCTAGGGGTGGGAGGCCTCACCCGCACGACCACCCGAACCACGCTGTCTTCCACAGCCATCACCATGGCAACACCTGCGCAGAGACATGACTGAGATGAGGACCAAGCCAACTCAACAGTGTGCTTCCAGATTGAAGGGCCATTCCCACCTTTCTAGTGACCCAGTGACTGATCTCTGTTCCCCAAGAGAGCAAGACATCAAGAGCAGTACCAACTATTATTACTTTTTATTTTATTTTTTTTTTTTTTAGTTTTTTTGAGATAAGATTTCTCTGTGTAGCTTTGGCTGTCCTGGAACTTACTCTGTAGACCAGGCTGGCCTCAAACTCACAGAGATCTGCCTGCCTCTCTGCCTCCTCCTGAATGCTGGGATCAAAGGTGTGAACCACCACCACCCCAGCTTAATTCCAGTACTCTTATGTATTTTGAACAAATAAATAGTTATGTATTTGAGGGTCACCGCCCTTTTTCTCCATACTTAAGCCAATGTTTTTTCTAATTTTAAAATAAGTCCACGTGTATGTATGATGTGTGTGTATGTGTGTTCACATATGTGAGTACAGGCATGTGCATAGCAGTCAGAGAGCACCTTCCTTCACCTTGTACAGCAGGCACCTTTACTGGCTAAGCCATTTTTCCAGCCCATTCTACTATTTTAAGTAGTTGTTGCTAGAATGATATAGAGCTTTAGCACCTTCTGATAATATTTGTGTGTCTTCTCTCTTTGGGGTACATTATTGCTGTTACTGATATCAAAGCAACAATGTAATCCTAGGGAAAACCTGCCTTAAATGTAGTAAACTTGCAACATTTTCTTTGTGTTGAGACAGGGGCTCATGTATCTCAGGCTAGCTTTGAACTTGCTAGGTAGCACAGGATAAGCTTGAACTACTGATCCTCTTGCCTCCATCTCCCAAGTGCTAGGATTTACAGCTATGTGCACTATACCCAGTAAGGGCAGATAATTGTAGTCAGCAATTTTTGGGTGCTTCCCCCTCCCCTTTATGCAATGATTTTTATTTTATATTTTTTTGAGATAGGGTCTCATGTAGCCCATGCTGGCTTTTTAAACAATGTAGCTGAGGCTAGCCTTTAACTCTTGGTCTTCCTGCCTCTATTTCCCAAGTGCTGGGATTGATTACAGGAACCACCATTCCTGGTTTACCTTTATTTTCAAATGGTCAGACATGTCTATGCTTTCCTTTTATGGCTTTTATGCCAACCATGCTGACCCTGACATTCAGGATGATCCTGAACCCTGATCCTTCTGCCTCTACTTACTGAATGCTGGAATTACAGGTGCTTACCACTATGGCCAGGTTTTTTTGTTTTGTTGATTTTTTTTTTTTTTTTTGGCTGGGCCAGGGAGGCAGAGGCTGAGGCAGGAGAGTCAATCTCTGTGAGTTAGAGCCCAGCCTGGTCTACACACTGAGTTCCAGAGCAGCTAGGCCTCTTCTTCAAAGCAACAAATGTTTTTCTTACACTCCTGTCCAATACCTTCCTTTCTTACATTTTGTTCTTTATGGAGATAAAATTGTTGTAAGTTTTGAAGGAGTTTTACAAATACCTTTCTAGCTGGCAAGAAATTATCTCAAGATCACTTATGGAAGACAATGTCTTTCCCACCTATTTCAAAGACAACTAAGTTTCCAAAGACATGCGCTTGTTTGTGAGCTTTGTCCAACTTTTCTGGCACTCGCTGCAGTAGCTCCTCTGTGATGTGTCACCTCTTGCACTTTTTCTTGGTTATTCTTGGACATCTTGCCTTGCATATGATTTTAGAATTATCTTGTGAAGCTCCATGAGGAAAATCCTGCTAAGATTTTAATTTGGATTATTTTTAATTTATAAGTTAATATGAGAAGACTTGGTATCTTGATGATATGGAAGCTTCCCACCTAGGAACTGCTGTCTCTTTCCATGCATTCACAAGTTTATAATCTTCAGTAAAATTTCATAATTTTCCTCTCGTGAGTATTGTACATTCTTGTTTCGGTTTATTACTAGTTATTACAAGTCTTTGTTGTATTGTGAATAGACGCCTTTTAAAATTGCATTTTCGAAACCATATTTTGCCAGAATATAGGAAAGCTTTGGATATCTGGATACACACCGTGCATCTGCCCAGAATACTAAATGTTCGTATTAGTTCTAATAGATTCTCTTAGGCCTTTCAATTAAATGATAATACAGTTTGCAAATAATGACAGTTGCTTTCTATTTTCAGCTCTTCTTTATTTGGTTGCCTACCCTCCACTGCCCATTAGGGATGTAGGAATGGGTATTGGTGAGATGATTTCACTGTGTCCCTCCCTGAATCTGTTGATGCAGAGGGGTAATACAACAGATTTCCCAGTGTTGATATGGTAATAATTCCAGAGGTTTCCAGACTGCAATCATTTGATGTTCCTTCATACCTCTGTGCCTGTCTCTTCATTTCTCCTTGGAGCAGACTACCAAAGGCAGGGGTGGAGTTTTGGGGATACAGGCAGGAGTCAGTTTAGCTCAGCTCTATGGACATAATAACATGGAGAAGTAATGGGGCCATTCCTGAAGGATATGAACAGATGAATACTTTCTCAATAAAGGTTATATCTGCTGATCAGTCATAATGCAGGCCATTCAGCAACGTGGGGCTTCTGCTGAGTATTCTGGCCAATGGCTTGGGGTTTTCTTGGAGAATGAGGAAGAAGTGAGCTGATTAGAAACTCCTGTTCCTTTATCTCTAAATTTAACTTCTTCCCTGCACCAAACAAGGCAAAGATATCACCCAACAATAATTATTTTATGTGTATATAATTCAGTTTTCGTCCCAGCAATCGATTGTCATAATAAACATATTAGCAAACTGCTCACTCTATCAAGGTCTGTTCAAAGCACCATACACACACATCTCCTTCTATCTCCACTGCAATCCCACAAGATGGATAGTATTATTACACTCATTTTTCAGTGAGGAATTGAGACAGAGAGGGTTAAGCAACTCGCCCAAGGTTCCAATGCTAGTGAGTGATGGAGCCCCAGTTCCATCCCAGGCAGTCTGACCGCAGAGCCTGCAATCCTGTCTGATAATGATATTATATATTATGCTCCGATGACCACATGGTTTTAATAGTCCCTTATGTTTGTATAATAATTATAATCCCTTTTATGGGACTAGATTATGTGTTCTGAAAGCAGTTGCAGATGTATGAACTATACCTAATTTTCAACACCAGAGTTCCCTTTTCTTGTTTTTACATTCACACCCCTAGGGGACCTGTTTCTCTGTGGGGGAAGTAAAGGTAGAGTATGCTTAGGTCAACACTGGCTGCCTCCATGGCAGTTCCAGAGGCCCATGGGGAGGGTTCTGGCTGAGGAGTAGCCGCAGAGCAGCCTAACATTCTAAGCAGGAAATTAAAAAGGGCACTGGCAAAGAGTGCGTATAACCTTTACAGCTCTCTCCTCCTGCCTCTCGAGGGCCAGAGGGGCCAGTCTGTTTGCCTAATGAGATGTTTTCTTTCTTCCCAAGACAGGGATGGGTCATCAGGTGCAGGAGGTAAGGTAACACTTGCCATGGGTGCCCCAAGGACACTGGGTCCTGGTCTGTGTTCTGCATCTGACTAGTGGGGTGGTCTTTCTGAGAGCCACACTGCCATCAATGTCACATTAGCTTCTCATTTGAGAGCCAGTGAGAATAGCTACCAATCTGCTCCCACCCTAGGGGGATGGGGAGATTAATGAGAGAACGTTTGTCAAGTTTGCTTTGATCCTCACTTGGAAAGAGCATTTCAGCCCAAAGTACAAGGGAGATGATTCTTTAATAAGATCTTCAGGGTTCTCAGGCAGGCACACTCAAGTCCTATTTCTAACCTGGGGCAGCTCATTAAAACCCAGAGGCTAGGGTGCTGCTGAGCTGGGGCTGAGGAACCAAGCTTCCGATGTTTTAGGGGTGGCTTTTTTTGCCCACCCTTGTAGGGATCAGATCAACCTCTGAAAGCTCTGGAGGAGAATCTCTGAGGACTGAAGGAGATTCCCTGCAGACAATAGAAGCTGAGAAGGAGGGGGATGAAGGAGTCATCTCTCTGACACTGCTGTAATAGGAGCAGCTACAGCCCCTCCACTGATTTTTATCATTCCTCATACACTTGTGTCTTGTCTCACCCATGAACCCCAGGTATTTGGGGACCTGTCCCAGCATGCAGTAGGTGCTGAATAATATTTGTCCTATGAACGAATATGCGATAGAGAAAAACAGAGAGAGTCTGAACCCAAAAGCCTTAATAAGCATTATAGTTTAACATTTCTGGAGTGCTTGGCTGAATGTGACTGTAGGCTAAGCACTCTATGCTAAATGCTTTACAAATGGCTTCTTTCAGCTTTCTCAACAATCCCATTCTGTGAATAGGCTTGTTACATGAGACATGGAAGGAAGACAACCCATTACACACATGGTATGCAAGTCCAAGCTCACCCAGAAGCACTACTCCATCCTTACACACTAATTCTGCCCTTTGGTCAAGTTAGTAAGTACTTTTTTTTTTTTTTGGTCTCACTTCTTTCTGGGCTTTTTCTTGGTACCCATAGAACAGTCTACCCAGGCCTGGGTGTTGCCCATGCTATGCAAATGTCCTAATGCTGAGCTATTTAAAAATCCTGTCTGCTCCTTTAGCTTGTCATTTTTAGGGTCTGGATATACAGCCCAATTTGGCCAGAAATTAAAAGCCTCCTGCCTCAGCCTCCCAATTGCTGGGAGACACGGCACAGTGTCTCCTTTGCTTATTCCTTCCTTTCTTATAAATGGATTTAGTTTTTTCGTCTTACTGTTCTGGCTAGGAATTCTAATATGATATTGAACGGCAGCAGCAATCATGAGCGAGCATTCTTCATCTTTCCTCATTTTTACAGGAAATGCTCTTATTATTGCATACTTGTTAGTTAAGGGTATTTGTTTCCATTTCCAGTTTACCCCCACAATACACACAGACGCTGGATGTAGGCAGTGCTGAGGACTGAACTTAGGACCTTGACATGCTGGCAGCTGACTCCTGATGTTTTATTTGAAGTTTTAACAACTACACTTTTTTTAAATGTACTTGTAATTTTAATCATGTTCAACAACAAAATCTAGAATCTTAAGATAGAATGAAATGTTTGTTTTTCTAATTGACTGTAAATATCTGGGAATTCAGTGGGGGGGTTTCATGTGTGTGAAGGTAAATTTTAAACTAGTTTAATCTTCTCACTGGCCTTTGATCAACTAAGAATTTCTATAACTTCTATTTGGGGAGGAATGGGGTAGGGGTGCTGAGAACTGAACTAAACTTGAGCCTTAGTACACGACAGGCAAGCATTTGCCACTAAATCACATCCCCGACAAAATGCTAGCTGCCTTTTAATTGTAATTGTGATGTTCTATTTAACTGAGGTCAGTGTGTTTTCTTAAATTCCCAAATGTGAATTTATTTTTTTCATTTGTATTTGTTTGTTTGTGCTGGGGGGGGGGTTGAAAGAGTCTCACTATGACTGTCCTTAAACTTGACGATCTCCTCTTACACAGCTCAGGTGCTGGGATTATAGTTACATAACTCAGGGCCTGGAATTACAGAAGTGTTTTACTATGCCTAGCTTGTGTATTTATAATTTAACTGCTTGTGAAGAGAGAATGCAGCTTATATAATATTATAATTCTTCACAGTTGCTTTGTCACCAGATAGAGAGAAGCTTTACAAATTTCTCTAACAATAGGCTACTTTTTTTGTTTTTTTGTTTTTTTTTTTTGAGACAGGGTTTCTCTGTGTAGCTTTGGAGCCTGTCCTGGAACTCTCTGTAGACCAGGCCTGCCTCTGCCTCCTGAGTGCTGGGACTAAAGGTGTGCACCACCAGCACCTGGCCAATTACCTACTTTTATACTTTTTTTAAACGGTACTAGCGCTGGGAATGTAGCTCCTTGGTAGAGTGTTCCTGTTCTTGAGTTTCATCCCTAGACCATAATAAGGAAAAATGTGCAAATGGAGCTAAATTAGATGATTTAAAAAAAAACAAAACAAAAAACACCTAGCCAGGCGTTGGTGGCACATGCCTTTAGTCCCCATCACTCTGGAGTTCTGTGAGTTCAAGGCCAGCCTGGTCCACACAGCTAGTTCCTGGACAGACTCCAAAGCAATATAGAAGAGAAACCCTGGTCTCGAAAAAACAAACAACAACAACAACAAAAACGAAACAAAACAAAAAGAAAAAACTTAAAAACCTTCCTGGGGTCCAGCACACACCTTTAATCCCAGCACTCAGGAGGCAGAGGCAGTGGAATTGGTGAGTTCCAGGACACTGTTACACAGAGAAACTTTGTTTCGAAAAAACAAAACAAACCTACCTAGATGGGGCTCCGGTTCAATGATGAAAAAGAGAAGAAATGGGTGGGAAGATTGAGGGAAATGTTGTTAACACCAAAAAGCTCATTCTGAAAAATAAAATTATAGCTCTTCTTCCAAGTCAGGCTTAACTACTCTATGCTTTGGTTTCTCACTATGCAAACTGTAAGTGATTATCTGTCTCATCAGGTTATTGTTAGGCTTGAATAAGTTCGTTCCAACCTGAAGCTGAGTTCATTTAAGCGCCTAACAAACATTAGACATTGCTAGTAAAATTATATGATACAGCATTTCCCAGTGCTGCACAGAACCAATAAGTTCAATAAACTATTTTAAGTTCTTTGGAACAGACCAGGCTCTACCTTTTAAATGTCCCGTCAGTAGCTCAAATGTTCAAAGCTAAAAAACAAACAAACAAACCAATCGATCTTCCTGGTATAACACAGACCTAGTATTCCTTCCCTGTTTCCTTCATGACATTATTTACTGAGTGCCTCCTAACCAATTTGCAGCAGCCCCGGCACACACAGCCATGTAATCCACTCTGACGTGTGGAGAGGGGCGAGGCTATCCCATTCTCTTCCGCAGGGCATCACAGCTCTCCAGTTGCAGCATGTTCAAAGACTCAATTCCACCTCACACTCGAGGAGGGGTAGCTGCTAGAGCCGGGTGCATCTTTCAAAGGACCGGTGGACATGAGAGGGGTCAATATGAGTCCTGGACCGCGGACGACACCGGGGTCGCGATCTGAGGGAGGCACAGTTGGTGTGAAGGAAGTGCCCTCCCACTCGCCCCTGTCTTTCCCAAACGCTCTGGCTCAGGGCCCAGCCCGCGGCAGCCGGGCCCGCGCGTCCGAGATCTCTGCACCGAGCCCGCGGGGCGGCCCCCACCGTGGGCCAAAGCTTACCTTTCGTCGCTTCCCGCCGCCGGTGTCTCGGGTCGCTTAGGTGTTCCTACGCCACAGACGGGAGTCCTCGGACTCGGGCAGAATCTCCCAGACACCCTCTTCCACCGCACCAACCTTCTTCCGGCGCGGCGCGTTCAAATCAGCCGGTCCGCTCGTCCGCGCTTCCCATTGGTCACCGCCGAGCTCGCTGATTGGCTGTTTCCTAAGTAACAAAGACAGCCCGAGGTGCGCTTGCGCACTTGTGATCTTGCCTGCTGGAGGTTCTCCGGCAGAGACTGAACCGATCAGAGTTGCCGCCAGAAACCAGTCCCTAGCTGTAATACCAAGGCCCCCGCCCCGTCTCCGTCGTTTGCGGGCTCAACTCAGCCTCAGTTGTTTACAACGACCACACATTCGATAGGATTTTAAATCTGCTTTTGTGGCCTAAACGGGCACCCTCCTATCCGTAGTGGCGCGTTTCTTTAATGTCGTCACTCAAGGTAGGCGGATCTGTGTTGAGTTCGAAGACAGCCTGATCTACATAGCAAGTTCTGGACAGCCAGGGCTAGAAATTGAAACTCTCTACTTGCTATTTTCAGTAAACTTGCCCTGTGACGTTGTGTAGGTCTGGGGCATATAAGGAAGGTAAACATTTCCTCCACTACAACTCTTTCCAGGTTAGTAGAGTCATTATTTAATACCTGGTTGACTTGATCCAAACTTTCTATTGTAATTAAAAAAAATTATGTTTCATTTTACATTCCAACCCCAGTTCCCCTTCCCTCCCTCTCTCCCGCACCCTTCCTTCCCTCCCTCCCAGACCCAAATGCTTTATTCACCTCACTGAATCCAAAAATGATAGAACAGCACTTAGTTTAGTGAGGACAAAACAAGAAAATTGAGTGAAGGTGCAGTTACTACAAGACAACAAGAACACTGGATACTCTTTCCTTCTCCAACTCCAAAAGGAATCCGTTGTTTAAGGATAGCTTTCTGGTTAAGGGTGCCCTCCCCTCTTGCAGTGACTTGTCTGTACAGAGGTGTGAGGTATAATGGAAGGTTTAGGACCTTCAAGGTCATTAAGAGAATAAGCGCCAAGCCTGGCACTTTGTTTTCTTCCCCTCACCCCCGTCCCCCACCCCTGGAGCTGAGGAATGAATCCCAGGTCTTTGTGCCTACCACCGAACTAAATCTTCAGCCCCATAAGTAAAACATTAAAAGGCATAATATGAACAACACAGCTTGTAGGCGTTCAATGAAATGGCACTAGGTGTTGTCATATTCATTCAACAATTGTGATAGCCAGGCTCAGGGGATACAGTGATAAGTGATACTTGAAGCTCACAATCTGCAGGCATATTAGATATTTATCAGGGGCGGGAATTGTGGCACATGTTAAGGCAGAAGAAGAGGGAGGAATGTTGCAAGTTCAAAGCTAGCTTCATAGATATAGTAAGTGCTAGAACTATAGAGTGAGCCCCTGGAAAGGGGTATGGGTGGGGAAGAAGGAAAAGGTGGGGGAGAGGAGAATTAAGCACTAACAAAAATGTAAGCTAATATAGGCTCTAGTAAGAGCAACTGGGCAATGGTGTCTATGTTAACTGAGATATAAAAGATGGGGTAATAGTCTGGCAATGTTTCTGTTTCCTGGATCTCAGAAGCCAAGATAAGAGACTATTTTTGTGTGTGAGGTCAGGTGACCTACACTTAGCCTGGTTCAGTAGTTAAGAACCCTTAGTGCTCTTCTAGAGGACCTGAGTTGTGTTCCCAACACTCATATTGGGGAGCTCACAACTCCCCAGGGGATCTGACACCCTCTTCTGGTCTCTGCAAGCACCTACATATGCATGCAAATACATGTACGAATGATTTTTTTTTTAAATCTTAAAAAAAAAGAATATCAGCCAGTGCATTTCTTTAATCCCATAACTCAGGAGGCAAGAGGATCTCTGAGTTTGAGGCCAGATTTGTCTATATATTGAGCTCCAAGATGGCCAGGATGACATATACCCTGACTCAAAAAAAAAAAAAAAAAAAAAAAAAAAACCCACAAGGGTTTTAAGGCTCAGGGTTGAGCATGTAGTTTAGTGGTAGAGGGCTTGTCTAGCAATCAGTAGATCATGTGTTTGATCCCTAACACTGTAAAATATATGTGTGTGTGCACACAAACTCAAGGCAGGGCTGGCATGTGGTTCAGTGGTAAAAGTTTCGAAATTGATGATTGGAGTTTAATCCCTAGAGTTCCTATGGTGGAAGAAACCATAAGTACCTTTCTCAGGTTGCCTATGACTTCCATATGCCTATTCTGGTGGGCATAAATAAATGTGGAATAATACATAGTGAATAAATAAATGTAGAAAAAGTACACTCAAGATATAGATTCTAAACTTGAAGACTGTGCAGTTTTAGCCTTTGTCTTCTATGAAAACAAGAAGTGCTTCTTGTGCTGTGGTCTACATCTTGTGGGGTGTACATACATCTTACTCTCTGTGACTGCTGACCTCGAATTCAGAGATCTCCCTGCCTCCGCCTCCTGAGTGCTGGGGTCACAGGCATGTACCACTACCACCCAGCCTCACCCTCTGTTTTAATTTTTATTTTGTGTGAAGGATGGAGTAAAGGGAGAAATTGTGCTGAGCTCTCTGAAGCTAGGAGGTTACTTCAGAGTGGACCTTTGTAGGGGTGAGCCAAGGCCTCGAAGCCCTTGGCAAAAGCAGATGTGGGAGCTAGTTATGAAGAGAAGAGGTTAAGACAAGCAAGCAAGGCTCTCACATTGGCAGAGGTAAATCCCCCAGGAGAGGGATTTGAGGCAGCTGAACATGATCTGCTGGCAGCACTCCCAGCAGCCAGGGGAACAGATCCTTCTACCCTGAAGGACACCTAGGTGGTATCTCACAGTGCCTATCACGGAGAAAAAGGTGGTGGGTTCAGGGAGGACAAGAGACGTTTGAAATAGCTAACACTCTGGCAGAATGGTTCTTTCTTCTTCTTCCTCTCTTTCCTCTCCTTCTTCTTCTTCGTTTTTGGCAGCGGGGTTGGGAGATGGGAAGTGGTGGGGTTGGGGGAGGGGTTTGGGACAAGGTGTAGCTATATAACAGTCTGGCTGTCCTGGAACTCTGTAGACCAGGCTGGCCTTGAACCCATAGAGATCTACCTGTCTCTGCCTCCCAAGTGTTGGAATTAGAGGCATGCACCACCACGGCCCAGCAACAGAATGTGGCTGGCACAGTTTCATATACCAAAAGAAACCTTGAGTCTGGTCCTGGAGACAGGTGACTGCTGAAGACTTCATGAAAGAGCAGGCGATGGACCTGGGTCCTAGCAGGTCCATGCCTACATCTGTCAGTCAGTCACAGAGAGAGGTTTGTAGCTCTCGTGCACTTGGCAATTTCCCTGTCCAGGCTGGAGCTTCTTGCTGAGGGGCCTAAGGGACTTCTACCTTGGGGACCTGGGGGAAAACCTTTAGATTTGCCCTTTGCCAGGTGGAAGGAGGCATTACAGAGGGCACGCTGTGTGACTAAGGGCAAGGAGAGCTGCTCAGCCTGGAATGGAAGAAGAAACAGTGTCCATCACCCCAAAAGTTCAGCTACAGCCAGTTCCAGGCACAGAGGCTCAGATTTTAAAGCCCAGAACAAAGCAAACCCCATGTAGTGTGGTTGCCTCAGGGCAACCCCTGCCCTCACAGGCCACCATGCTGTGGGTGTCTGTATACCATCCCTACAGGTATCTTGAATCTCTAGTGCTCGGATTCTAATCGTCCTGATGCTGTGAATCTTTAATACAGTTCCTCATGTTGTGGTGACCCTCAGCTGTACAATTATTTTCATAACTGTACTGTTGCTACTGTTATGAACCGTAATGTAAATATCTGTGTTTTCCAATGGTTTTAGATGATCCCTGTGAAAAGATGTTTGATGCCCAAAAAGGGATCATGACCCACTGTTCTAGTGGCTTCTTGTCCAGCTCCTTGGCACTGACGTCTATAGGTAGGCGTCCAACACTATTTGCTAAAGTGAACAGAGAAAATCCAGACAGGAACAGATGGAGGCCTTGGGGAAATCCCTGCACTCACCCCAATTTGGAAGCCACAGAGCAGTCGGTGGGAGAGTCCAGAATGGAGACTAGGGAACACATTCTGAATACTTAGCTCTACCTCCTAGATCCTCCACACTAGATCCTCCCCTTAGAATCTCACACTCACTTGGTTGTTAACAGGCTAGAAAACAACCTGGGTGCCATCTTTTAGGGACCATCATATTAATCCCCAGGCACTAATGTACAAAAAACAAAACAACAAAACAACAACAACAACAAAAACAGTAAATCTCAGGGCTCAGGGGACTTGGATTACAACAGTATCAACACATACACATTTTTCTTCATAACTTACAAATCAGGTTCTCATTCACTTCCTCCCGACAGCCTTTCAAGTAAAATTTGTTATCTAGTCCAGTTTTGTAGATGAGGAAATAAAGGGTCAGAGAAATGAAATGTCTTTTCCTAGAACATCTCACATGGTCAGGGTTTGAGCTGGGTTTTTTGTCTCTACTCCCTGTTTATCCACTAGGTCCTGTGATCTTTGGGTCTACCTCTGTCCTGCGCAACCTTTCCTGGGCCTTGGTTTTTCCAGCTATGGAATGGAAGCCACCTATTCTGTGCCTTTGATTATCAGTTTCAGCACACAAGACAATTGCATGGGGCGGGAGAGTCCTCAGGGCCCTTTTCTCTTTCAGCCACAAGCTGCTGTTTCTCAGGAGCCCTTCCAGTCCCTTCCTGTTCCAAACATGTATAGACGTTTCCCTTCCACTTTATTATCACCTCATTTGTAGAATTTTAAGGTTCGTTACCTGGGAGCTAGGAACTCACACCTCCAATACTGTTTTTCATATATTCCTTCATCACGTGTGAAAAAAGTCTTATTAACAGCATCTAACCTGTCACAGCTTCATCTGGGGTGCATCGAGATCAAGAAATGCTTACTGCACCAGGGCAAGGAAAACAGCATGGCTGGCTGCAATGGGGAGGCCTCTGGACTCCTGGGATTTGCTCTTGGCCTTTGAGGATCCTGGGGCTGTTATCATGGTCAGCAGACTTCCAGCCATGGTCAGAGCTGCCTTGAGCACTTGGCCACCTTCTCTGGGTCTGTAGCTCCTGCCTCTTCCCCTGCACCCCCAAACTCCTGCCTGAACAGCTCCAGTGCCTGCCCAGCTCCCCTACCTCCTGGACACTTGTCCAGGATTGATTGTCTGGGCAGCTCCCCCTCCGAGCAGTAAATGAAATATTGGTTACCGGGAGTGAGGCAGGAGCCAATTAACCCCTAGACCTCGACATGGCAGATGTGTTTGTAGGAAGCTGAAGTGGAGAGCCGGCTGCACCTGCCTGGCCTTCCTGCAAAGTCATCCAATTAGGGCAGCCCCCAGCAGTGGGCCCCACTGCCCCCTCTGGACCTAATAGCCTCAGAAACCAGGGTGACACCAGCACCTATGGCTGGCAGCTGCCTGGCTAGAGAATGGTCTGCCATTCCTGTGTGGGCGAACTCTGGGGTTACCTCCATCCTCACTTCCCTCCTGATAGGGACATTCTTTCTTAGTCAAGCATCTTTCTAAAGGGATGAGGGTAATCTGGGGGAGACTTTTGCTTCCATGTGGACTCACATTCTTTCTGTCCAGCTTTCTTCCATCTCCCAGCCAGCCCCACTCCTGGAATATCCCTGTACCTAAAAAGGCCTTGGCTGAGGAGGCCAAGGGGGAGACACTCCATCTGCTCTAAGAGAACTCTGAACTTCAAAGGAGACAATCTTGTTGTCAAGGATACTCCAGTTTATAAGTTGAAACTGTCCCCTCATCTCAGAAGGGCCTAGATAAAACAGAAAAGTAAACTTGTGCCTACCCACAGAACCACTATATTGAGGGATCAATTACTGTTTGAAACAGATATACAGCTCTCTATCAAGGAACTAGATGACAGTATGAAAAGAAAAATACAGACTTTGAGGTCCCATTAGTCTGATGGAGGAGACACAAGCCTTGCCTTCAGGAAACCTCCTGGTCTGGGTAGGGGAGACATAGCCCTTGTCCTCCCTCATCAGATGTCTCTCATCTGAAGGAGAAAACCGATTTTTGTCCTTAGAGAGCCATTGTTTGATGGGAAAGATGCCTTCTAGTTGAGTCCCTTGTAGCTGGGATGTTTGCCTAGATGTCAAGCAGCTGATGGTTGCAGGACATTCCTCAAGCCTTGCAGAGGTAGAAAAACACCTTGGCTATGGTCCAGTCCTAGGTGTGCCACAAACATCCTACCTAGCCATAGGCAAGTGATGAGTCTGGGAGTCCTCATCTGCAAGAATGGGGATTTCAGTTCCATCTCTCAAAATGATATGAGGATTATCAAGTCACCAGAAAGAAATGCAAAGCAGCCAGCTAGCCAAGCACTTGCTGTAGACACAATTAGAGGTCCTGGGATAGTCTTTATGTCCTCTAGGGTAGGGCTGAACCCCCTCCCTCCCAAGTATGGCCACTAGGTAATTCTGAGTTGGTGTGGCTATTAAAGAGCCAGAGGCAGCTGTGGGCATCACTGGGGGACAGGAGGAGCGCCTTCTAATCTAATCACACTTCCCATGGAGACTCTAGTTCCATCCAGAGCTGCCAGGGGTTTTATTGGGTTTGTGGGAACCTGCAGATTTCAATCTCCAGATCCCACAGGGAGGGCACGAGCATTAAACTAATTTTATTAAATGGCCACAGCTGGCAGCGGGGGGAAATAGGGGAGAGAAGGGAAGATAAAGAAAGCCATTCAAATCTGCCAGCCATGACAAGGGTCCATACATGGGGTCTGGCCAGGAGGGTGGTTACCCCTCCTTCCTGTCTCTCCAGCTGAGCCAGGCTGGCAAGCCAGATGGGACCTTTCCTCAATGTAGAGCCTTGGCATTTTCCAAAGTCCTAGCCTGTGGCTGCAGCCCATAGCAGATGTTTATTAATGCATCAGGCCTCTGTAGGGCTGGGGTAGGAGAAGGATGGGGCGGGGCTATCCCAACTTCAGCCTCGTTCTACTTTGAATATGCCAGTTCCTTATAAATGTAGAGCACTTGGTAAGGGCACTGTCCTTGGCTCAAACATTGGCATTTGCCTGTGGTTTGGCAAGCTTGCACAACCTCTCTGAACTTCAGTTTCTTTACCTAAAAATGGTATAATGCAGTGCATCTGTAATCCCACTGAGAAGCTGAAATGAGAGGAACACTTGAGCTCAGAAATGAGGACCAATCTGGGCAAGATGGTGAGTGAGACTCCATCTCCAAATAAATATATCAGTAAAATGCACAAAATGGGCCAGGCAGTGGTGGCACACACCTCTAATCCCAGTACTCAGGAAGCAGAGGCAGGCCTGTCTGTGAGTTCAAGGCCAGCCTGGTCTACAGAGTGAGTTCCAGGACAGCCAGGGCTACACAATGAAACTGTCCCAAATGACAAAAAATATGGGCATGGGGAGCACTTTCCATGAATCCATTTTGCACCTCACACCTAGCTGTGATGAAACATTTATAAAGTGCCTACACAAGTGTCTGACACATAGTGGGTATTTCCAAATATCAGCTATAATTATTTAGAAATGTCCTATGCACATGTTACAGCTTGCCAGTTACAAGACGGCGAAAGAGGCAGTGGCAGCCAGAGCCTCAGTGTAACTTGAACTCAGGTACAACCATAGAACTTAACAACCCCGCCACTTTTACCTCCGTGGAAGGAAACCTACCCATTCACCTAACTCCAACTTGGGTGAGAGAGTATTTGAAAGCATCCTGCAGACTTTAAGATGATGTATAAGCAGGAAGAGCTACGTGCTTTGAGCATGTACATTACACCTCTTTAATCTTCAGTCGAGGGAAGTGGGTCTTCTTTCTCACACTTTACTGATGAAAAAACAGCCTCAAAAGCAGTGGCTGGAACAAAGTCAACCAGCTTTTGGTGCAAAGCTCAGTCCTTTCTGTGGCTTTCACCAGCCGGAGAAGAACTTGCAGCACACGAGGCTTCATAGGAGCCTAGGCTCTCTGCTTAAAGCTTAAAAATGTGCCAGTACCTTGTTCCCAATGCAACCATGGTACTTTACCACCATGTAAGGTGTAACTGGATTGCTACCCACTCAAGCTGCCCACTTGGGCTGTGATGAGTATCAGACCTTTTGGTCGTTCTTATGGAGCAGCTATGGGGCCAGCATCTGCTTGTCCCCAGAATCTTTTACTATACTTCCCAGTCTAGAGGACAGGGTCCAGGGCACCTCCTACAGACTTCCCCTGGGCACAGACTGAAATCCCCACGGGGTGGAAATGTTTTTATTATAGCTTTGGTCAGACCAGTTGCAGCTGTTCCAGGGTTTTGTGGGTGCTGGGAAGTAATCCAGCCCCTAACCCGCTCCTCCCCCAGGCGGGGTCACCCCGCAGGAAGCAACTGCGCCAACTCCCCGCTCCCCCCAGACTGGGTCTGGCTGGCAGGAGGGGTGGGCAGTAAACAGTCCTATTGTACACATATACAGTACAGGCTGGGACCAGGAAGGCAACCTGCCACCCGGGCCGGAACTGCGTGCGGGGGTGGGGGTGGGGGTGTCTTTGCGCTCCATGGAATAAAGGCCTGGACTAGGTGGTGGAGGCAAGAGGCGATTCAGCCTAGGAGGGTCAGCGGCCTGGGCCAGGCAATTTGAAAATGAGTAGGGAATGGGTTCTTGTTTGCCTCTCCCGAGAATGGAGCCCTAGGGATAAAGAGCCACAGATGGAAAGGGGTGCAGGGGCTCAATCTGAGTAGATGATGAAGCCAGAGAAAGTGCTGTATTTGTTGCTGTTGCCACCATGCGCTTTGCCTCCATCCAGCTTGATGAAGACCTCATCGCCTGCGTCCAGGTGCAGGATCACGCTGTTGCTGGCATAGTCGTAGTTCTGGTCTGCATCCTGGGCAATGGCACTGGCCCGCACCTATGGGGGTAGGGGTGGGGGTGGAATAAGGATGGGGAATGGGGCAGTGTGAGAGGGGAAGGAGGTGAGGCAGCCATATGGTGAGGATTTGGAGGCCCTAAAGCCCAGCTTTCTGGCCATTCAGGCCCTTGGCCCACTTTTCCATCATCCCACCCTACCCCCTTTTAATCATGCATAACATTTTGGGAGCAGACATTGAGAAGCCCTGCATTCTTGGGCAGGGCAGCATATCTGGGCCCGAATTTGAAGTCCAGATGGAGTCTTCCTCTGTAACTCCTGCAGGTCTTACCATCTGCCTGCTGCCCACCTCAGTGCCTTCCAGGGTGGCCCCACTTGGAAGTCCTTTCCTTGCATAGAGGGCTGCCTTGTACTTCCTGAGATGGAAGAGATCTTCCCTCAGCCCTTAGCATTCATTCCTACCTCTGCTTCAACACCGAGGATGCCTTCATTTCTCTCACACCCACCTGCTCTTTTGTCAATGGATGGACAAAGAACACAGCTTAGCCAGAGGTGAGGCAGCTGGGGTAATACCAGATTGCTAGTAAGGAGCCGTCCCAGAAGAAGGGCTGGGCCTTTGGTCCTATCCAAAGCTCATTCCAGAGTCCCTCTCACTTTGGCACTGAGACTCAAGGCCTGGTAATTCCTTCCCCTCCTGGCCTTTGACTGAACTCACTGCCCAAGGCCTCTGGGAGGTATAGCTATATCCCTGTGACTATTACCCTGGCCAAAGGACTTCCAACTCATCCTAGGGTAACAGGATGGGAGGAAAGGAATTGGGGCCTTACATACTCTGTGGTCCTTGTCTTGAAGGGAGATGAGGATGAAGTGACAGCTCAAGGGAAGCATTAGCATTGGAGTTTGACAGTTGCTGTGACTTCTGGAGGCTTTGACTAGTTTTAAGGCATCAGGGGAGGGTGTTGGTAGTTGAGTTATCTGTGGACATTTCTGAGGCAACAAAAGGACTAAGCTGTAGGACCTAGGTTCTCCATAAAATAAAGGGTAAGGAACAGAAGACGAGGGCCTGGAGGGTCAGCTCAGTGGATTAAGACCACTGGCTAGTCTTCCAGAGGACATCAGGTTCGACTCCTAGCACCTTATGTGACAGCTGTAACACCAGCTCCAGGGGATCCTATGCTCTCTTCTGGCCGCTAAAGGCACCAGACATACATGTGATGCACAGATATACATGTAGGCAAATGCCATACACATAAAAAAGTAGATTTTAAAAATTAAAAAGAGAGATGGGGCTGGAGAGATGGCTGGAGGGTTAAGAGCACTTGCTGTTCTTGCAGAGGACCCAAGTTTAATTCCCAGCTCCCACATAATAGCTCACAACCATCTGTAACTCCAGTTACCCTCTTCTGGAAGGCACACATGGTATATAAATAAAAACGCATACATGAGTTAAAATAAGCATTTAAAAATTAGAGATAGAGAGGAGAAAAGCCATCCCCTTGGTTGTAGCTTGCAGTGGGAAGGGTTCTGAGGCAGGCTTTTCCACAGTTCCTCTCTAGCCCTCTCCTTCTCTGAAGGCAGCTCCTGCAGCCTCTTAACCCAAGACTAATGTCTAAGCTGAAGCCAACACACAGTTGGCAGTGGGGGTAATGGGGGAGGTAACTGTGGGTCATCCTTGCTAAAACAGCTGACTCAGTCAGTAGCAATTGCTATAACCAAGAGGACCCAACACATTTGAATGCAGCCCTCTCCAAAGTCAATGTCCTTCCAGCCCTTCATCTCTCCTTAACCTCTTCCCTATCCTGGGTTGGAACAATGTGGATTATAACTGGGAAAACATCTTTAAAGAGTGGGAGAAGAGGATGGTGAGATATCTCTGCAGGTAAAGGTGTTTACTGCCAAGCCTGATGATCTGAGTTCAGTCCCCAGGAACCCACATGGTAGGACAGAACTGACTCCTGTAATTTGTCCTCTGATCTCTACAACAAGCGCTATGTCCCCACCTCAATAAATACATTTAAGAAAATTTTAAAGGTGGGTCCAACAGTAGTGGCCCATGTCTTGTATCCCAGCACTTGGGAAGCAGAAGCAGGTAGATTTCTGTGAGTTCAAGGCCAGCCTGGTCTACACAGTGAATTCCAGGCCAGCCAAGGATACACAGAGAAACCCTGTTTCAAAAAAACAAAACAAAACAAAAGCAAAAAAACGGGGGGGGGGGTCAACATGGGAGAGACTGTGTTTATTCAAAGCCTCGGTTTCTCTGTCTAGAAAATTGGATGAGAAGTCCGTATCTCACTCTGCCACCTTTACAAAAGCCTGTAGGTGGTAAAGAAGAAGAAAGTCTTGGTAGGGCTTTAAACTAGCAGAGAAGAGCTGAAAGCAAGCAGCCAACTTCTGTATTGTTCCCTGGGCCCTAATCCTGGTAGTATTTATTACTACACGTGCACTTCATTATCTTTGGTAATAAATTACTACTAATAACAATTATTTTTATTACCCAGATTAATTTAGCCTTAACTCATTAAAACAGTGTGCTCTTTAATAGCCAAATCCATTAGAACACAGTCATCCGTCAACAGGAATCTCCTGGTGACGTGACAGGCATCAGAACTGTTCTGCTTATGTTTATTATTTATTCATCACCATGATTGTTGCTGTAATTATCCTAATTATCCATGGAAGCAGCAAGAATTTATGCCCTTCCATCCTTAGACAGTCGGAGATCCTGAAATGGAACCCAGGGGTCCCAATTCTCTACTCAAGACTGGAAGCCATTGAGGCATCCAGCTCCTCTCGGGAGCCCTAGGAAAGATGGGGGAATTGAGGTTGCCATGGAAGCCAGAAAGCAGCCTGTTCCTTGTCAGGAGGGACTGCCAAGGGGGAAACTGAGGCAGTTGTTTGACCAGAGAAACTGAGTTGCTAGGCTGTAGTCATGGAAAGGGCTCCTGTTCTCAGTCCATGCTGGGGTCTTGGTTATGTAGATGTGGCTCCCAGAAGTTGCCAGCCTGGTTCATAGAGTACTGTTAGCTCATAAATTTACTGGGTCCATTTTATGTGAGGTATGAGGCTCTGCTGCTTATGTACCAGAAGTTAGGGAGGACAGCTGGATCTCTTCCCACCCTCCAGGAGAGATGCTGATCCCCAGGAGCTTTTTTTTTTTTTTTCATGACACAGTCCTCAATTTATATATCTCTGCAGCCTTTGCCCTCCAAGCCCTCACCCACATGTATATAATACTCACTTCCCCATGTCGCCTCCCATGGACAAATAGCACTCTGACCGCTGGCATGTCCTCACACAGCCTCTACCTGTAGCCATATTTATCCATTTTGTGTCCACCCTGACCTGTCTGAACCACAGATATGGAAGTAGTTGTGTACACTCATCTGCCCCTAACCTAGAACCTTCCCTCAGGCTCCTCATCCTAAGCACTAGTACCAGGTGCCATCAGACTCCAGAGACTGATGCAAGACGAACCCTGTGGAGGGAGAGCAGTGAGTGGACCTTAGACAAGGGTCCTTAGGCACTAGGCATGCTGATGGCAAACTCCTTTCTCTACTCATCTTGCCCAGGGAAGGACCAAAGGCCAGAGTCGGCCTGCCTTCCCACAGGACTGGAAAGCTCTTTGCAAGCAGGAAACTGGGCATGTAACGCCCGCCCACGGTGGTCTCTCAGCCTGAAGGCAGGGAAAGCAGAAGCTCCTTTCCTCTTTTTCCGCCCATTGTGAAGCCCTGTCAGCATTTTCTCTGCTTAGTTAAATGGTCTCACCTACCTCTGAGCCAGGCTTCCTCTACATCTTTACCTCCCCCTTTAGTGGTGTCTCCTAACCTAGTGAACCCGGGTTCAACATCCTTTTTCTTCCTGCCAAGTGGTTCCAAGCTAGGGTAGGACTACGCACTGCATCTCTCTCTCAGACAACATGTTTGGAGACAGGAGTTGCCAGATACATTCCCAGCACACCTTTAATGCAGTACCCATTGAGTGTGTTACTGTATGATCACCACTACTGCCCCTGCTAGATAAGCCATAGAGCCCTAGAGGGCAAATGGGCTAAACCCTTGGTGCCAAACAAGCCTTGTTTCCTGAATGATTGTTGAGATTCAGTGAGCCTCTTGGACAATCTGGAAGAAGTTACAAAAGGGTACTGGGGTGGAGGCCACAGACTCCATTGATGTTCTTAATCATTCTTTTGTTTTTTGTTTGGGGGACGTCTGGAGTAACCCTAAAATAGCTGTCAGTGAGCCTCTGGAAGCTTGTGGTTCTCTCACCTTGCGAACTCTTGTTCGTGCTGTGCTAACACCCAGGCTCTGAGGGAGCGGGAAGAGGTTTGGGAAATGGTTTCAATTCCAAAAGACTAAGGCAAGTAGCCCCACTACAAGAACATACTGTCTCAGGAGCCTCCTCAGGCCCTGTTGCTGGGACCCCCTGTGGTGCGACAGGGTCTAAGGGCCTAGTAACCACACTTGGATCCCACCAAGCCCCCATCCCTAAACCTCAGCTTTGGGCCAGCTCAAACTTTCTTTGAGGAAGGCAGGAATGGCATCAATGAAGGTGACATTGCTGCATGCCTTACTGGTGATTAATAAGGGGACTTGTGGGGCTGTCTGCAGAATGAGCCTTTGCTGGATTCTGGAGCCTTCCCATTTGGTCAGGAACCGAGGACAAAGAGGAGAGACAGCAAAGCCTGATAGACACAAATGGGAGAGAGACCCAGCAATGGAGGCGGGGGCAGTTGGACCCAGAGGAGAGAGACAGAGATGAATGGCAGATTCTGCTAAGAAATGGTCAAGAGACAGAGAAAGAGGGGGAAACCTTAGAGGGGAGTGGGGGAAGCAGGCAGAAGAAAGGAAAGAGGACAGACTTCCATGCCGATAGGCTTTCTGCCCACTCTCCTATCCCCAAACTTTCAGACCCCAAAGCAGGGTAGTGCTGCAGTGGGAGGGGTTCCGAGAAGATCTGGAGTCTCAATCACAGGGGATTGATTCCTTCTCACCTCAATTCTGACCCTGGCCTCTGAGAAGAGAAGGTTCAGCCTGACCACGCCCCCCGGGGTGGGGCTCATGAAACCCAGAGGTGAGAGCACTGGGAACTGAGAATCCAGGGTGGGTGTTTCTAAGGAAAACACTGTGCGCCCGCTGTCCCTCCCTGTCTCAGACACAAGCACTCCAGGGAATGGAGAGGACTCTCTATCTTCTAGGATAGTGGAAGAGTTAGACCTGGAGACCTTAAGAAGGCGAGTTTCTATCACTGCCCCACCTCTGGAGGAAACTTTTCCCCGGAGGCGCTGGATAGCTCTGATACTCCGGGGAAAGGCTGAGCATTCCAGGGGATTTGCAAAGGGTATCAGACCAGCTCGGTGGTTCCTTCTCTAGAGCCAGGGACGTACTGCATGCAGCTAAGGTTATTGGGCGCCGGACTCCCTCTGCCTTTGTGCCCAAAACATCTCCTGCAGTCCTCCTTCTGCGCGCAGAGCCACTTGGCTTAGCGCCCTCCGGCATGAAGACTGCTTCTCCTTATCCGTGCCCTAGAGCACATTCTTGCTGTTCCCTTAAAGCCAGCCGGCGTCAGCTTGAATTTTAGCTCTCAAGTGAAATCAGCCTGAATCAGCCTCCCAAGGGCCAAACCCCCAAGGACCAGTCCGCGCGCCCTAGAGCCCTATGATCTGACTAGTTGGATTTAGCATCTGCCTTGGAGCTCGAACCCAAGGGCTGAAGAGTCAGGGGTGCCCACTAATTGCAACCATTCTTCACGTGATAGTTAAGGGGGGCCGCTTTAGGGTCTTCACCTACGCCTGTCTGGTGTGCCTGTCGACTCTGCATTCTCTTGGGGCTCCCTGGGTGCCCTGCCCCCAGGTCAGCCCCATGCCCCCTCGTGGCCCACCTGGCCGTTCTTGCAGAGGTCCGCCCACATACTGGTGCCGTCGCCGCCGCGCATAAGGACGTGGTAGGTGAAAAAGTAGGTGCCAGGAATGTTGCATGTAAACTTGCCGCTGGCCGCATCGTAGTTGTTGCCTAGGTTGGTGACCACGTCGTCAAACTTGAGCACCTCGTAACCCTCATGAGGGTTCTTGAGGCCGGCGTAGAAGGCCACGCGTGGCACCGTGGTATAGGTGGCCGTGCTGATGGCGCCGCTGCCTCCTGAACCGGGCAGGCCTGGAGGGCCAGGCTTGCCTGGTTCACCCTTCTCCCCGGGCGGTCCCACAGGACCGGGAGGACCCCGGTCCCCTGGAGGCCCGGGGGGTCCCGGCTTGCCGGTGCGGCCCGGCTTCCCCTGGGGGCCCTGCACCAGCGTGGAGGGCGGGGGCGCACCGCTCTGCTCGCTCAGAGCGTCGCCGCCGTCGGACCGCGCGCCGGCGCCGGGGCCCCGCGCGGGGTAGGGGTCGCACACCATGCGGCAGGTGCCCAGCATCTCATAGTGGCCATCCGGGCCGCCCGAGCTCACCAGCACCGGGATGAGCACCACCAGCACGAGCAGCATCACCACGCCCGCAGCAGCTGCCAGCAGCGTTTTCCGGCCGGCGCGGAGCCTGGGGAGAGCCGGGCCACCCGGCCGCGCCGTCGGGGCAATGGTGCCGGCGGGTAGGGGGCGCGGGCGCGATGCCCGCGCTCAAGGGCGGTCCGGCGGGGCTGCGGGCATGGGGCCGGGGCCCGGGCGCCGCGCTGCGCTGCTTGCGCTGCGGAGCCCAGCAGCCGGCTTCGGCCTCGTGCTTCCCTCCCGCTGCGCTGCCCAACTGAATGCCGCGACCGCCGCCTCCCGCCTTGCGCCTAGCTCCTCCCGCCTTCTCCGGCTGGGGCCACCGCCCCCTTCTTTGGGCCCCGCCCACCCGCTCCGCCGGGCTCGGAGAGGGCGAGGAGTGGGGATGCGGGCGGGACCGTCACCTAATTGGACCGCGGAGGTCGTGAGGCAGGAGGGGTAGAGAGGGGCGGGGTTTATAAGACTCCGGTGGGCGCCACAGAGGTAGCTGGAGACTGAGGCTCAGAAATGGGAGGGGGCGGCTAGAGCCAGATAAATAAGGAGGATCCCAGTGGGAAAGGAGGGGCAGGACCAAAGAGCGAACGGAAGGGAAAGGCAGAGAGCTCGGAATGGCATCGGGATAGAGGTCCCGGGAGTCAGTCCCGAGGAAAACCGTGACAGGGGCAAAGGAACACCACCTGCAGGAGGTTGAAGGATGAAACATTGCCCCTATCTGCAGGGGACAAAGAGATGTTGAAGTGGGGGTGTGCAAAGTGAGGAGCAAGAGGGCAGACCAAGAAAGAGGGACAGGGTGAAGGCCAAAGTCGGGAAGGAGGACTAGGGAGGGGTCATTCTGTAGGCCCCCCGGCCTAGCATCGAGATAACCCGTTTGAATGGATCCTTTGCTTTTAGAGTGCTCAAAGTGATCTCTGGATTTTAAAAGCAGCCACCTTGTCTTCTCTCTCTCTCTCTCTCTCTCTCTCTCTCTCTCTCTCTCTCTCTCTCTTTCACTGTTCAGGGACACCCTCTCCTAGGATGGCAGCGTCTTCAATCCCTTCTTTTCTACTGCCCCGGGGCTGTCTGCTAGGCTGCCTCTGCCTGGGGCCTCTTCTCCGTGGCTTCCTCTGTTCCTAGTTATTAGCTAGACAAGGGAAAAGTAAGGACCCTGAGAAGGCGAGGGACTCCCATGTTATCTCTTAATGATAGCCAGTCCTGGGTGGTGCTATTTTCTATCTGCCAAAAGAGAATGGGTTGAGCTCCTTTACCCCCTTAGGGGACTCCCTAACTCTTACACCCCCATCAGGTTGTATGAGGCTCTCTTCCTTGAGTGCAGTAAAGTGTTTAGGTTGCATAAACTGAAATGTGTCTGCTTCCATCAAAATATTTGTCATATTATTTGAGGCCCAGCTCAAGCTGCTGCACTCAGTGTTACTCCCTCACCCTCCTTTTTCTGAGGAGGACTGTGTCTTTCTGAGGCCTCTGGCCACGACAAACAATGACAGTCCAGCTCATTCTTTTTGGCTGCAAGGCTCCTCCCAGCTCACACTCCCACCACTGGCCTCCTACCTTCCACTTGATTCTGTGACTGACTATTCCTACCAAAGATTGAGACTAAGGGACACAGGAATAACCAATGGTAGGAGTGGGAGTGGGCGGGACAATGCCAGAGAGGGCCTTCCAAGTACTAACCCAGGTCAGGATGACTTGCATCATCAAGGAGGAGGGAGCTAAAGCAAACTGTGTTGGATGCTTTGTATGTATGAACACATTTAATCTTCACACCAATCTAGATATAAAGCCCACCATTATTCTCATTTTACAGATGGAGAACAGATGCCCTGCAAAGTTAAAAGATTTGCCCCAAGTCACGAAAGTAAGATATGGCAGAGGTAGGATTCCAGCCTGCAGCCTCGCTCCCAGTTGTTCCAACATCAACGCGACAGGGTCTCTAGGGACTAGTTATTGTCCAAAATGCAAGGTGATGCGAGCATGCCTTAGTGCCCCTACGCTTCTCCAGGCAGACACAGGCCGAGTAGCCCTGAGCTCTCAGCTGTAGGTGGCCTCCTGGTCCCTCGGGACAGTTTCTTAAGTGCAATTGCCTTTTTAGCGACCGGGCGGTGACCCGAGGGGTACGTACGCGGTCATAGGAGTATGGTTTGTCCAGACACCACCCCCACCCCCAGCCTTCAAGACACGCGCTCGAGCCCCTCGATCCTTAGACTACTGGCGTTCCTTAGTTGCCTGCAGCGGTGATTTAGCGGGCGGGGGAACCAAACCAACAGCCTGCGGCCGCTGGGGAGGGGGCGAAGGCGGCCACCTTCGCGCTCGCCAGGGAGTCCGAGAGGCGCGCTTGCCGCCGCACCGTGTTCCGCCCCCCGCCCCGAAAGCGCGCCCGCTCCCCTGGCGCGGTGTGGCGTCTCTGTCAGCCCAGCCGGATTCTCCCCGCTTCGCTGGAGTGGAAAATAACGGCTTCAAACTTTGCAGAAAGGAGCTAGTGCCAGCACTTTAATTAACAGCCATCTTGGCCTGTGAGCCTGAGCCACCGGCTCCTCCCCTGGACTCCTCCCCTAGGCTCTCCCGGCCCCGCCCAGGTTCCCATAGGAGACCATCCTTATCTCCTAAAGGTCTTCATCCCTTTATCAGAGAGCTCAGGACTGGATGGTTTGACAGGGTGCTGCATTAACGTTGTCTCCTATTTTAATTCATAACAAACTCCTCCAAGCTTTCTTCATTCTCAAAAGCCAGTTCCAAGATTCTGGTATTAAAGAACTAGGTGTCAATTTCACCTGTGATTTTAGATCAATGGCCTTGCCTCCATACCTCCAGAGTCCTTTGGAGAAAGGGTGGTTGTGGGGGATTAAATGAGATAAAATGTATCTAGAATGTCGACCCTTAGTTGCTAACATAATTGTGTCACCTCAAGCCTAAGAAAGTCCTCTTACCACCCACCCTTGGCTTAAATTGGCTGTGTGTTACATTGTCTTTTTTTTTTTTTTTTTTTTTTTTTTTTTAAAGACTGGGCTAGGAGAGGACAGAGGGTATGTTTCTAGATTTAGAGAGAGTGCACAGATCTTTTGATCTTTTCTTATATTGTTCTCTTTTTTGTTTGGTTTGGTTTTTTGAGACAGGGTTTCTCTGTGTAGCCCTGACACATCCTGGAAC
Source organism: Phodopus roborovskii (assembly GCF_943737965.1). NCBI lineage: Eukaryota > Metazoa > Chordata > Mammalia > Rodentia > Cricetidae > Phodopus > Phodopus roborovskii. The sequence goes on along the minus strand of NW_026125052.1, from coordinate 17,211,365 downwards.
TAGCTTTGTAGACCAGGCTGGTCATGAACTCAGAGATTCACCTGCCTCTGTCTCTCAAATACTGAGATTAAAGGAGTATGCCACCACTGCCAGGTTCCAGTCTAGAGTCTTAGGTGTTCAGGAAGGCTCTGAAGTGAAGCCTCTGTCAAGAGGGCAGGCAGTACCCTGCTTCTACTGAAATTCTGTGGTTGTTTGGGGGGGGGATCTGGCTTTGAATTCCCTCTTCTGAGTGAGGACTCATCCATATAGGCCCCTCCATTTTCGTGGTGGGGGCAGGTTCTCCATGCTGGAGTGAATTGCTCAGAGACGGCCCAGGTAAAGGAGTACAAGGCTTCTAACTTATGTATGGCTGCATTTAGAAATGAGTAGCTGTCCCTTGGTGTCTGGAAGTGTTCTGAATGAATGTGAGTGGGTGTGAATGTGTGAGCAACAGTGTTAGCCATGTCTAGGATGTGAATGACAAAGGGGGAGTTGCACTTTGACTCAGCAGCTGGCAAGGCTGCGTTCGTTGGGTTGTTTTTGCCTTCACTGAGACTCCTAGTTGGGTACCACAAGATAGCAGTGGTGCTCTGGCCCACGAAAAGAGCTCAGTGGAAACACTGTTTGGCAGGAGATATGGACAGAAAGAAATTACAAATGCTAAGGTAATAAATAGTATTGTACCCAATGTGGGTTTTTATCCACTTACTAAATGCCACACCATTTCAAACACTTTATATGCATTTCCTTCTTTAAAATTAACAGTTGATTATCTTAGACTTAAAGTTGTTATGTGTCTTTTAAAACTTACTGTGTTGTATGTTTGAGTATTTTGCCTGCATGTATGTCTGTGTACCACTTATGTACCCGGTGCCTGTGAAGTCTGAAAGAGGGCATCAGATTCTTTGGAAAAAGAGTTATAGATGGCTGTGAGCCGCCACCATATAGGTGCTGGGAATTGAACCCAGGTCCTCTGGAAGAGCAGCCACACTCTGAAATGCTGAACTATCTCTCTAGCCCCTAAAGTTACTATGTCTATATTTACTTATTTTTAGATATATTTTTTTCTATATAGCACTAGCTGTCCTAGAATTTGATATGTAGACCAGACTGGCCTTGAATTCATAGAGATCAACATCCTCTGTCTCCTAAGTGCTAAGATTAAAGACATGTGCCACCATGCGCAGTTAGCTTGTCTCCACAATACAAACCTCAAGGTAGATACTGTTATTTGCCCCATTTTATGGCTAAGGAGTCCAGGTTTGGGGTAGAGGTTCATACTAAGTGTTATGGAGCATAAATGATGCACAGATGAAGACTGGCGAGCCCACAGGACTCTAGGGAGGTATTACAAAGGAAGCATCATTCTTTTTGCACCTGTCTATTCATGCATCTTTCTTTCATCCACTCTGTAACACAATTTTAACTGACTAGGGGTCCAATTTATTACCATGGGACATAATGATGAGCAAGAAAAGGCTTCTGACCTCATGTAGTTTACAGTGCATTACTGGACTCTGGACTATTGAACAAGCGGGGGCTATTAAGCCTGACAGGCATGCTGCTTGGGAATGGGTGAGGGTGTATGACATCCATACAGGAGCCTTCTGGAGGCTGGAAAGAAGGGACATCTCCTGATCCAGGCGTTATTTAAATCAAGCCCTGACAAAGGGAGACAGTGAGGAGAGGGGCTGGCTGTCACAGGGGTTGGGGAGGGGGGATCAGAGAGTTGTATAGCTAGAGAGAACAGCATGTATTAAGGACTAAGCTTGTGGGGCCCTGTGGGCTGTGACAAAGTTTACAATTTATCCCAAGGCAATTAAAAACTACTTTGTGAAGGATGTTGAATAAGAAATATGATCAGAATTTTTGCATGCGAATGATTACTCTGGTTCCTGTGGGGAAGAAAGATTAAAATAGAATATTTGTGGAGGAGGCTAGGAGACAGTTGTGGGTCAGGTAAGACTTGATAGTGGCCTAGACTGGGCAGGCAAAAGTTATGTTAGCGACTGATGAGAGGGTCCCTAAAAGGATAGGGAGGGGGACAGAGGACATCGAGATATCTGGAAGGATCTTGAAATATATACTAAGGGAAAGAAAGATGGGTGGATGCTGTTGCCATTGCCTCGGTACAGATATGTGCTTTTGTATTCTGCTTATCAAATCCTTACTAGAGTCTAAGGAATAAGCACCACCATTTCCACATGGAAGAAAAGGACACTGAATGACAGAGGGATTAAGAAACTTGCCCAGGATCATATAGCTAGTAAAAGGGAGCATCAGGACAGGAACACTGGTCTTTTGGACCCTGGCCCTTTATCTCTCCATCCCTCCCAGGAACATCCCAGAGAGGGAAGACAAAGAAGAGGATTTTAGGATCAAGGCCCAGGTATATGAAAAGCATATTTTGTTTCTAGTCTTTAAGCTTTGGCTTGGGTAAGGAGCCGGGTATCAGAGACAGAGACAGAGGCCCAGTTTGGCTAGTAGTGGATGTAGTATGTTTGGGGAAGTCTTGCCACGTTTTAAGACCTTCATTGATTTTTCTTTTCTTCTTTTCCTTTCCTTTCTTCTTTCTTTTCTTTTCTTTTTTTTTTTTTTTTTTTTTTTTTTTTTTTTTGAGACAGGATTTCTCTGTGTAGCCCTGGCTGTCCTGGAATGCACTCTGTAGACCAAGCTGGCCTCAGACTCACAGAGATCCACCTGCTTCTGCCTCCTGAGTGCTGAGATTAAAATTATGTGCCACCACCATACCCAGCTAGGACATCCATTCATTTCTCTGGGCTGAGTAATTGTCCAGGAAAAGCTCTGAAAGGCTGTGTTACTCACAGTAAGGACATCTCCCCAGTGGCATCCATTAAAATATTTCCATTCCCACCATGACATTTTAATTTAGACATTTCCAGAGCTTTCATGAAAGGCCTCCCATAATTTAAGCCCCCTCCCTTTTGGAGAAGTATGACATTGGGTCAGAAAGTACAGGAGAATAGAAGTTGAGCTGTGATGGAGGAGAAGGGTGCATACCTCAGTAGGCGGATCCAGGCTGGCTCTCAGAATTCAGTTCTGACCTCCTCCTGGTTCCTGCCTCCAGCCCCATCTCCTGTGGAGGAAAGAGGGATCTGGGAACAAAAATAAAGTTCCCCAGGTCACTGGTAGGTTTTTCTTATGCCTCTATCACCAGAGAACCTGGATCTCATGCTTCTGGGAGTTGGGGGAAGTTCCAGGGACCTGCCCAGGCCTATGCGCCCTGCCCCACCCATTCTGAACAGTAGCTGCCTATTGCCATCTCAGATCCAACGCCAGGGAGACAGCTCATAAAAAGGCCCTGGCTGAGGGCGGAGGAGAACTAAGGGGAGGGGCTGTTTCTCCTAGCCCAGTCTTCTCCCCCAACTGCATGTATAAGTGATGAGGATCCACAGGCCCAACAGGAACCAATATAATAGCGAGTGCATAGGGTCAGCTGGGGAGACAGATAGCGGGACGCAGGAGTGACAGGCAGTGCAATTATGTTGAGCCTCCTGCAAAGGCGACAGTGAAGACCCATCTGGCCAGTATGATCTGCAGGCTCCCCTTAGGTTCCCTCTCCACAGGCCTTAACTCTTCCAGCCCCATCAGAAAAGGGGGAGGAGACAAGACAGAGAAGAAACTGGAGCTCCTGAGGAACTCAAAAGGGCCTTCAGAGGTTTCTGGGTCTAAGGATGGGAGGCCAGGAAAGAAGGCCTCCTTGTTCCCAAGAAGGATGAACTGGGGGGGGGGGACTTTCTCTTCCAAAGCATTGGATTCTGTTTTTTTGGGGGGAAATGGGGATTGAACTTGGGGCTTCAATCCTATTAGGCAAGCACTCGTTCTGCCGTTGAGCTCTATTCCTAGTGTTATACCCCCAGCCTAATATTTCATTTTTATTTTGAGACAGGATCTTGCTATATCACCCAGGCTAGATTTGAACTCTATCTGTAGACCTGTTCTATTCTCCTTAGCAGTTGGGAGCACAAGCCTATGTCACCAAGCTCGACTCAAAAGCACCTTCCTTTAAAGAAAAACTTCCCTGCCTATACCTACTTCAAGAGGCATGGACAGGATCTAAGAGGTCACAGACAGGGAAACTGAGTCCAGGAAGGGAGGGTTGGTTTTCCCAAGGTTGCAGGGTCAATCTGAGACAGAACCATGATGAATCCTTGGGACCCTTTCCAAGAAGGTCTCACTGGTGAGAAAGCCTCAGAGGAAGGGCAGATAACACACCGTTGGGCTGGGTGGTTCACACAGACCCTCTGAGGGTGGTAATAGAGGATGGGGCTTCAGGGAGTTACAGCGGTTGGGTGGGAAGGCTGGAACTATGGCTGTGGTAGTATCCTTGGAGAGCCCAAGTCAGCCAGGGTTCGGGGTAACATGGCAATCTCCTTCCTGCTGTGTTCAGACAGGTTCTCCTCTCTTTATGAGGAAGGGTATAGGAGAGCCTTGGAGACAAGAAGAGTTGAGCCAAGGGTACATGGTCATTAAATGGAGCTCTAGGCAGGGGTGCAGTGATGTGAGGCCTATGTTCAGAATAGGCTTGGATATGGTTTGATGCTCTGTTCTCTCCACCCTGAAATTCCTACCAGTTTTTGAACCATTTTCATTTCCCACTAGGCTCTACAAAGAATCTCTGACTAGTTCTGCCCTGAAGTGGAAATGTAGTTTCCGTTTGGTGAGACATCCCTGTTCCCTCCCTGCCCCAACACCTCCCCAATATCCCAAAGTGGAGAGGGGACACAGATCTAAGAAAAACTGTTGTTTGCCCAGCTTCTTGGGTTGGGGTTTCACTCTACCATGGCTGACCATGCATATGTTGGGAGAACTTGGCACAGTGTACAGTCAGCTTCAATGCATTGTGCCTGCCTGTCCATCTGTGTCCACCTCTAACCCCAGACCAGGGGTATACATGAAATGTGGGCACTGGACACCAGACTGACTGCTGGTGCCAGCTGGAATGTTCTGTCCTTTGGGGAAATGAGATGTAACCCCTCTGTTTTCTCCTCCCTTGGCCTCCTGCTGGGATAGAAGGGGTTGGTATGTGTGTGTGTGTGTGGGGGGGTGCCAGGAGATTAATTAGCAGCCATGCCAGGCAGCAGGCTGTGGGGTGTAGAGTAATCTGGCTTTTCCCTGCTATAGATCCATGTTCTCTGGGAGAGACACTAGCTGCCTGCTTTGGGCTCAAGCTCAGCTATTTTAGGAATATTCTTAACCCTTCCCTAACCACTGCTATCACCAGATCTGTCTTCCAGAACACATGCCAGCTCCAGATTGTCCCTCCTTTCTGTCCCCTCCTCCCAGCCTCTGCTCTTCCTCCCTAGCAGTTAAGAAGGTCAGAATTGACCTTTGTCAAAGAAAACTCTTGGCTCCTGAACCCAGCTCTCTGCTCTTTACCTACCCAGAGTTCTGCACTAAGGGGAGCAACCTCTTTGAGAATTTTCCCAGCCCATCTCATCTTTTGAGCTGGGGACCAAATTCAGGTCCTCTGTTAGAGCAGGAAATGTTCTTTAACCACTGAGCCCCCTTCTCACCTTAAACGTGTGGAATGGTTAGACCTGAATGCCAGCGAGTAAGAAGGAAAGACACCAGGGCCCTCTGAACTCTCTGGCAGAGCACAGCCCCTATCTGCCTGTATAGTTGCAGCTGGGTGACTCAGACAAGCAGCCAGGAACCCTCAGAGCCACCAGGTTCCCCCTTGCTTACTTTTTAAATTTTTCCTTTTACTGCATGGCCTGGCTGCTTGAAAACACCTAGGCAGTATAGGCATTGTCTGAGCAAGGTCAAAGGGGTCAGGAGTCTGAAATATAGACACTCTATATTGGGTCCTTCTGCCACTAAGAGCTGGAGTCTGCCAGCTTTTAAGTGCTTCTGGGGATTGTAAGCTGGGTGTGGTGACCCTCATCTTTGTTCCCAGAACTCAGGAGGCAGAAGCAGGCAGGTTTCTAGGAGTTGAAGGCTAGCCTAGTCCATGTAGCAAATTCCAGGCCAGGCAGAAAAAAGAATGGGGATGCCAGGCTTGGTAGCACATCTGTAACTGAAGCACTCGGGAGGCAGGGGCCAGAGGGTCATAAATTAGCGACCAGCCTCAGCTACATAGCATATTCAAGACAACCAGACAACTCCTACGATGCCCCAGAGCCTGTGGTGGGTCTGGCACTATGTTAGGCCCACATGTCTCTGTCTGGAAAAAAATGGTGCTCCCCTCCTCCAGTTCACCATGACTCCTGAGCACCCACCCACATTGGACCATAGTGTAGGCAGCTTTGGGCAAGTAGGTCTTCCTCCTTCAGGAGGATCCTGAGAGCTCCTGGCAGTATCCTCCAGGGATTGCAGGGAAGTTTTGTGTCATCTAAGATATAGTGAGACCCTTTCCTGTATGTATCTCAGTGAGACATGAGAAGGTGCAGGAGGAAGACCCTCGACTAGATAACAGTGGGTCAGGCTTCCTGATTTAGAGCTGTGGCTGATATTTCTAGACCTACAGGGGCCAGTGAGCTAAGCTTTGCAAACTTAGAAGCTGTGAACTCAGGAGTCCTGAACACCTGTCTCTCCACAGCAGCCCTACCCTCCCTCCCATGGTCCTCACTTGCCAGATCCCTCCCACCAGCTCTCAGCCTGGGAGCCCCAGCTGGCGGGGGATGTCTTGCTCCTCAGCAGCTGGGATTTGTAAATATTTATAGGAACATGAACAGATCAGTGGCTGACAGGCCCAGGGAGCGGGCAAGGGCTGTGCCTGCAGCTCGGCAGCTTCCTTACTCTCTGGCCTGATTTGAGAGAGTCCAGGATGACAAAGCGGGTAGTCAAATAGGCTGTGGGGCTGGCTGCTTCTACATCCAGAGGTGCCAGCTGCAAGGATGCATCTGTCTCTGTGACCAGCTAGGTTTCCTCATTCAGGGTCATCCCCATCCCTCCTCCTCACCCAGCCCATTTGAGATCTCACAGGGCCAAGGCCACACTCACCCTGACTAACACACATATTTTCAACTTTCAAGGACCTTCACTTGTACACTCATGTGTACTCACACACTGTAACATCCACATCTGCATTAATGCTCTCAGGCTTGTGCCCTTGCACACATATCAGCTCACAATCACCTACAGGGGGCTCAAGTTCCAGTCTATTACTGAGGTCTTAATAAAGGTCCCAGGAAAGATAGTGTGTGTGTGTGTGTGTGTGTGTGTGTGTGTGTGTGTGTGTGTTGAGGGGATGGGGGGTGTTAAGGAAAAAAGGAGGAAATGGATAGAGGCCTGGACCAAGGGACATTTAAAGCTGAGGTCAGTCTGGAATGGAAAGAAGGAATAAAAGCAGGCCAAAGAAATGGAGACTGACAAGGGCTGAGGAAGAGGCAGGCAGGAAGTAGGGACAGAGGCCCCCCTCCACTTGAGCCGCTGTCACATTGCAGCTCCCATGGTCTGTGAGGCCAGCACAGCCCCAGCTGGAGCTTCTCCCCTCTGGATCTTGTCAGTGTGGCTTTGCTTTGCTGCTTGGGCAGCCGGGAGTGGTGACAAGCAGGGAAGACAGCGCCCAGGGCATGTGGCTGTGCTGCTCCAGCCTGACTGCCAGCTCACCCATCAGTGACCATGCCATCACCCCAAGGGACCCAGATGAGACCAGAGATCAATCAGCACCATCCTCGCCTTGAAGGGTTACATCAGGGGAAAGAGTGAATGGGTCCCACTCCCCCAAAGATGCACATTGTTAACCAGATCTTGTCCAGGGACCTTGACTCCCAAGTGGGGCTTGTGGGGGAGCTTGGAACAGCTCTCTACCCCCAGGGATCCAGGGCCCACCAGACATGCAGAGGAAAGGGAGCAGGGACAGGGGCTGTGGTGGGGGGGGAATGGAAGCCACCATGGGGAGGAGCCTGGCTTGTTTTTGGCATAAACTTTTTATTCCATTGGCTTTATACTGCACAAGAATGATGTTCCCATACCCCATGCCCCTGTGTGCTGTGTTAAATAATTGTCCTATCGCCTCGGGTCTGTCTGAGGGTATTAGTTCTGGGGCATCAATCAGTCAGTTTGTGCCTGGCAATCTGAGGAGAGCCATTTCTATAAAACCAGAAAGTGGGGGCAAGGGGGAGGCAGAAGAAGAAAATGCAAGGGAAATGGTGCTCACTAGAGTTTTCCTGTTCTCTACTCGTCGGTGCAGCTCTCCCCAGGTCCTGACGTCCTGATTGATTCATGCTTTCACAGGTTCATTCATGTATTTACTCAGCCACCATTACTCAGCATAGTGCCAGGCCCTGTGCTGTGTCTCAGCAGCCAGGGACAAAGCTGGCAAGGTTCCTGCTTGCTTGGTGTTAAGAACTGGTTAAGGATGAGCACACACACAGTAGAGTGACTCCCTAGGGGTCTAGGGGCAATGTCACAGTGCATTGCTTGGAGACGTAGACATCTTGTTCTTCTAGCTGAAAATGATCCAGAAGCCAGATGTGGCATTGTCTGCCTGTGATACAAACACTGGAGAGGAAGAGGCAAGAAGATAAAAGAGTTCAGGGCCATCCTGGGCTACATAGCAAGACCCTGTTTTTCTGTTGTTGTTTTGTTTTGGTGTTGGTTTGGGTTTTTGTTGTCGTTTTTGTTTGCTCTTTTTTTTTTTAAAGGATTGAGGCCAGTAAGATGACTTAGTGGATAAAGGTGGCTGTTGCCAACTCTGGTGACCTAAATTTGGTCTTGTGATCCTCATGGTGGGAGGAGAGGAGCAACCTCCAACTTTCATAGTTGTCCTCTGACTTCCACACGTGTGCTGTGGCTCGCATGGAGTGCATGTACATGCACATATACTACAAATAAATGCAAGAAATTTTTAGTTTAAAGAAAGGAGAAGGAGGAGATGGCTATGCTGGTATAGTAGCAAGTGTCTGGACTCCCAGAACTTGGGAAATGGAAGCAGTAGTGTAGTGAGGTAGTCCTTCTGTAGCACTGACCACGCCCATTGGGGGTGGAGCGATGGGCGGAGGTGACCTGAGGAAGGAGGTCGGAGGGGGCCAGGAAGGCGCTCTCTCTTTCTGGCATGACTCGGACAGGAGAGGATCGGGTTGAATTTCCTGGTGTTCATCTGTCTAGGTTGTAAGTTATTTCTCCCTGAATAAACATCTATTCCGCCTATTTGTTTATCCTGATCCTTATTTACCGCAATACAGTAGGATCTGGTCTTCACGGCCACCCTCAGCTGTATACCATGCTTCCGACTGCCTGGGCTTTGTGAGACCTTCACGGGGACTCGAAACACACAGGCAAAATAAAGAAAGAAACCACAAACTAACAGTCCAGAAGCCTCTACCATCCCAGGATCAACACCTTCCTATCTCAAGTCTGCAGTTTGGCTCTCCTGAGCAAGCCATCTAAGAATGGGAACAAGAGTATGCTGCGGGGTTACAAGACAGCTCAGCGATTAAGAGCACTGGCTGCTCTTCTAGAGGACCCAGGTTTGATTCCCAAAACCCACATAGCTACTCATAACCATCTGTAATTCCAGTTCCAGGGGATTCAATACCCTCTCCTGGCCTCTGCAGACAGCAGGCCTGCAAGTGATACAGAGATGTATGTATGCATTCATGCAAACAGCCATACACATGAAATAAAGTAACAATTTTAAAAATGAGTGTGGTCGGAATCCCACCTTGGACAATAATCGAGCCGGTGACCGCAGGCAAATCCTCTCCATCTCTGAGTTGCTGCTTCTTTCTCTTTGGAATTAGGTAACTAATACTCATCATATGATACCATAGTGTCAAAGGACATTATACATGTAAACACCAGTTAGTGCCTGGCACATAGTAGGCCCTCAACTAATGTTTGCACCTTTGCCAGTTGTATGTATCTGATGCATCTTTGACAGCCAGGAATCGGGTACTAAAGCTTGGGGAACCAGGACTACAGGGACACCTGGCATCCCATTGCACCATGTATCTCTGCTTTATGCTGTTTCTCGAAGTCTGATTGCTTCCGAGGGGTTCTCGTTATTTGGGGGGGGGGAGTCAGGAAGTCTGGCTTTGCTTCTGCACCACCCAGACACCACATACATCACTGTTTCCTTGCTCTGACTCAGGCACAAAAAGCGTATTATTTGTGCATGTGACCCTTATGTGGAGTTGGTGATGGTGGTGATGCAGGTGGCTCTGGTGGTGATCATGAAGGTACTGATGAAGTTAATCGTGGAAGGGATGCTCCCGCTGGAGGAGGAGATGGCAGTGATAGATGGCGGAGGTAGAGGTTCATTTCAGAATGCTATACTCAGATGAGAGCCAGAAGAAAACTCAGTTTCAGCTGAGCCTGGAGGGCCTACTGTGTGCCAGGTCCTGTGGTGTTTGCTTCATTTTCACAGCGTTGCCCTGGGAACGCTGTCTCCTACAGATGAGCACACAAAGCTATCCCTGCAGTCAGAAGGGAGAACCATGAATTCCAGGCAAGCCTGGGTTACAGTGAGACTCTGAATAAACAAAACTCTGAGCCTAGAGCTACCAGGTGACCTGATGAAGGTCCTGAAATCCTTTAACTTTTAACTTCTGTTCTTGATTTTTGTTAGTTTAAGAAAACAAATGGCTACGCTGGGCCTTGCAGATGCTTGGTAAACCTCTGCCACTGAGCAGGGCAGCATCTCTAGCTCCCGATTTCCTTCTAGTGCCATTACAAAGCCACCCACCTGTATGCAAACAGGACAGGAAATGGCCAGTCAGGGTGCTTTAAAGACTATCACTGGTTTGATTTGTTTGTTGTTGTTTTGGTTTTGTTTTGTGTTTTGTTTTGTTTTGTTTTGTTTTTTGAGACAGGGTTTCTCTGTGAAATAGCCCTGGCTGTCCTGGAACTCACTCTGTAAACCAGGCTGTCCTCAAACTCACAAAGATCCATCTGCCTGTCTCCTGAGTGCTGGGATTAAAGGTGTGCACCACCGTGACCTGGCATAACTATCACTTTCATTAGCAGACCCTGGCCATTTTGTCTGAGCTTTTTAATCTTGGCAGCCTTCCCTTCAGCAGAGGCTGGGTTCCTACCAAGGAAGACGGAAAGACCAGGAGCCTGTGGACCCTCATAGTCCTGCCAGCTCTGACCTCCTCTGCTCCTGGGCAGCCTCTGTGTCTGTGTTCTCCTGATCCTATACACTGTCAAGTGCAATCTCCCCTCTAGCCTCAGAGTGAGAGTGACAGACATCTAGTTGCTGCCAGCCCATTAAATTGCTAGCTCTACTCCCAGGTCTGACTGTGAGCCTCCCTTAGCCTGCACACCATGCTATGGTGGCTCTGAGTGATGCAGAGGTGGAAAGGCAATGGCCGTGGCCCTTCTTTCCTTTTCTCTGAGCTCTGAGATGCTAAGTTTGGGAATCTAGTGATTTTGCTCTCCTTGTTCTTTTCTGGTCTTGGACTTGAGCTTTCTACTAAAAAACAAAACAGGTAGCTCTACCCTGACCTACCCGCAAGAGAATAGTGCTGGACATGATTCCCAGACACCCCCAGCAGGAAGCCTTCTGGGATTCATTCCATCATCCCAGCCCTCAGGTTCACCTGCATCATTCCTTCCATCAGGGATATGTGTTTGAGTGTGCATCCCGGTGATGCTGGTAACTGATGGGAGATGTCATTTTGTAAATATGTGATGATGACAGTGATGAAGGATGTGTGGGGGGGGTCTTTTAGCCCTTGGGTGGTCACCACACAGTGAGGTCGCTGGAGGGAAAGGGGCTATTATTGTCTTCTCCATGTTCAATCAAGCTGACCTTGAACTCTCTATGTAGCCAAGAATGACCTTGAATTTACAGTTCTACATCCTGAGTGCTAGGATTACAGGTGTGGCCCACCACACTTGGTTTTACATAGAGCCGGGACTGAACCTGGACTTCGTGCATGTTAGGCAAGCTTTATTCCAGCTGAGCACATGGCTGCCTCCCACCCCATGCAATTCTTTAACAGTAGCTGTGATTTATTGAGTGTTACCCAGTAAGTAAGAAACATGCCAAACACTCTGTGTATAATAATTCATTTATCTCCCCAACAATCCCACGAAGTAGGTATTAATAGTTTAAAGAAATGTTGCTGAGGCATGGATAGGTTACGCACCTAACTTACTCAAGGTCATGCAGCTAGCCCAAACCTAATGCCAGTCTCACTTCTGCCCTTCATTTCTGTTTTCCCAGTGGAGTTGTAGCCATAGCTGGGAGCTGACAGGTAAGGGGCGGGACCAGGCCGACTTCAGAGCGCTCCACTGTCTTGGGATTTGTAGGCCACAGGAATGCAATTCTTTCTCCCTGGGCACCAGGCGTCTCTCAGCTCTGGTAGTGGATATGGGGAGGAGGGCTGGGTTCCACAGTAGGAGAAGGGCTGGCCTTTGGGAGCCAGCTCACCCCAGAGCTCCAGCCTGGGGCTCCCGCCCTTGGGAGCTCCTCCATCTTGCTACCTCCCTCCCTCTCAGGATCTCATTATATCCCTAAGAGAAACTGACAGCCTCAATATCTTACTTTGCAAATATAGTTTATTCCTTCAATAAAACCGCCTGCGCAGGGGAATGTTTAAGCCCCGGTCTCCCCCGAGAGCCTCATTTGAATTTCTAAAGTCTTTAGTCGGCTCCTCCAATGGGGCAGCTGGGTAATGAAAACGCAGCAGCCGCTTAGAGGGGATTCATTTCCTGTCTGGGTCTCTGCTGCTGGAGAAGCTGAACTGACCGGAGGGAGAACTGCTGCCTACTCGGAGGTCGTGGCAGGGGCCTGAGCACCCAGCCCACCGGGTGGAGGCCCTGGATCATGTCCACGCAGATGGGTCTGTGTATTCCGTGGCGGGTGGGGACAGGTAGGGGTTCAGTCTCCAACTCTCCTCGCCCAGGTGTTTCCTGTAGGTTCAGCTCAGGGACTCTGAGCCCATGAGCTTCTATGGGATCTCCCTGTTGGAGAGTCCCTCTATGGAGTCCTTCCAGGCTCCCCTCCACAGGGTCCCTATCTCGGGACCCTTTAGACAGCATTTCTCAGATCAGGATACTTCTCCAGAGGCCAAGCCCACCAAATCCCTGGAGATGACTTCTCTCTGGCTGGACCTCCTCACTCTAGGGCAGCCCCTATCCCAGGCCCCCTGGGAGTCTCTAATTAAAGGGCCGGCACGCCCCTCTGGGACTCATTAGGCCCGCTGTGCAGAGAACATTTAATCATTGCACAGAGCATCGATTGGAAAATCAATTTCTTTGTCTCTCCGCACGAGGCGCGCTAGAGAAGTGGGGGGAGCGCTGACCTCCTTCTGCTGCCGTGTAAAGCGCTGCACATTTAATCAGGGAACAGAAATCAATTAGCCACTTACGAGGTTGGCTTTAGTTACCGAGTCGGCAGGGCCCGCGCCACAGCTCAGCCGCTGACAGTAGCGGACCTCCTCGCCAGCCCTGCTGCATGGCTCTGTCTCTCTGCGTTCCTTCTTTCCCAGAGTTCTCTGGGTTTTCATCATCTAGGAAGATGCTCGTATAACCCCCCAAACAAGCCCTGAGAAGCCTCTCCAATGCCCAGTCTCCCTCTATCACCTTCCTGTGCTCTACCCATTCCAAGAAGTCACATTTTAGCTTTGCTCATCTGGTCTACATGATGTCAGGGAAGTCATTGTTAATCTCAGGCCCACTTTAACAGTTCCTGCCTCTCCTGAGTGCTCTGGGAATCCAATGAGATCATATTTGGAAAGTGCCTACTAAGTAGTTTGAGCTCCATCCAAAGAACTTTGAACTCACAGTAGGGGGCCAGTGTCCTCCCCACAGAGAAAGGTGGGTGTCAGCTGGGACCCTCCAGCCACAGATCTCTTTATGACTCCCTTTCACCCGATTTCCCCATTGTCTTGGGGGGGGTCTCCTTGGAATCAACTGTACCTCTGTCCCCTCACTCACAGCCGCGCCCTCCCGGTCCATCCATCCTAGCCTGTGATTATGTCCCCCTACTCCCAGCTCCAGAGGTACAGGCATTCCATCGGTGCCTCACGCACTCGAGTTACACACACCCGATTACACAGTTGTACACAGACTGCACGCCCCATTACACACAGTTTCACAGAGTTGTTCCTACGTTAAAATCCCAGGCATCCGATGCCCACATGCAGCTGTCCATATTCCCCCTACATTCGGGAACTCTTGCCTGGTGTCACATACACAGGCCCACCTACGTCCCGACACCACACAGTGTGGCACAAGCACCTTCCCAACACACACATAGCCACGCAGGCTGGCGCACACCCGTCCCATAATAATATTAGACATGCCATTTCTTATGCGTGACAGTTCCAGTGGAAATGCTCAGAGCTGTCACTTGGATGAAAAATAATGCATAATCCTCGTCTTCCTTCCTTCCCTTTCCTTCTTTCTTCCCTGTTTAATGAGCTCCTAAAAATATTCCTTGCTGTCTCGCCGAGGACGTGGGCTAAGTGTGAGTCAGGTCTTTCTTCTCTCTCCCCGTCCCCCACCGCCTCCCTCAGCCCCCTGAGTGGCAAGGAGGATGAAGGGTCACAGTGAGCTGCCATGCTTGGCCAAGCCCAGCTCAGTTAGAAAGCCTACCACTCAGGCCTTCTGACGATCTCTGAGTCAGTATCTGTCCTTTCTTGACCAGCCCACCTGAACAGGAGATGTGAAGCAGGTGAGGCATGGGTAAAAGCCAGCAGAAAGGCAACAGCCCCTCACTCCCCCCCCCCCTGCCACACCAATTAGCTTCTGGCCTGTTTCACAGGACTGGTTCATCCCTCTATCTCAGGAGGGAAATGCCTCCACAGAGGCGCCATCCCTCCTCCACCTCCTAGCATTCCTGCTCCATCCTCCCGGAACTCAGAGGACAGAGAAGAGGGGCACTCAGGGCATCTCTGGGCTGCCAGTGTTTCCCAGCACCTTCCCTCGCCCCTACTGGGAAAGTCACACAGCCACATTTTCCTCACCTCATCCTTTAAAGCCCAGGTTGGCATCATCTCTTCCCTGAAGCCTTCCTGATTCACGCAGAATTTTGGTCCCTATACATGTTGGTACACACCGATAATGAATTTACTGAGGAGAGGAAATTGTGGATATCTTGTCTCTCTGAGGGACTTTATACCCTGTTTTGTTTTCTTAGTTATTCTGACCAGACACCAGTTCAAAATTCTTGCCACTGTAGGCTGGGACCGAGTCTTGTTCCCCCCCCAGCTCTGGCTGAATGAAAGCTTTCTTCTCTAGAGTAACAAGACAGTGGATGGGTGAGCAGGTGCATGGAGGGAGGGCTGGATGGGAGTTGGTAGGGGGAGAAGTTCAGGGTCCTGAGTCAGGGGCCTGACTGCTCACACAGGTTCTACCAAAATTCACTATGATTTGGGGAAATCTGAGGTTCTCTCTTGACCTCAGTTTCTCCATTTATAAAATGGGAGAGAGGGTCACGTGGTGTCTAAGTTCTCGTGCAGCTCTGACAATCCTTCCTCGGTAATGTGGCATATCGTCAGAGCAGAAGGGTCTATAGCTTTTTAGCATGCTATCCTACTGTGTGCAGGGAGCCCCAGGCGCTGGGATGTATGGTTCTGTTGACCTTTCCGGACCTCCCCTCTGCCGCCCACCTCTTCTACACTACCTTCCAGTCTCCTTCTTCTCGCCTGGGCTTTCCATTCATCCTTTGTCCCCTTACTGTCTTCTCTGGAGCTGCATCCTGCCCATTGGTCCCCTGGAGCCAGTTCCTTCCACCTGCTTTGCTTGCCTGCCTCCCCAGCCCACCTGCTGCTGGAGCGCCCTCCCTTGCACCTCCTGGCTCTTCCCAGCAGCTCCAGTCCCGAAAGGTTAAGCTAATAGCAACTCCTTTCTCATCAGCTGCTCTTGTTTGCTCTACATAATTGCCATGGGGGGGGGGCTGGGCAGGGTGGGCCCTTTGAGTGGTGGCAAGTGTACAGGGCGGGGGTTGTGCAGGCTTGTCAGTGGGAAGGGGGACATGGGGAGGGGACACTTGCAGAACAGGGATGGAAGGCTGTGTGGGAGCTGAGCATATTGAATTAGACAGCTGTGGTATAGTAGTCACCTGAAGAGGGAGGAATGGAGTCCAAAGAAGGGCTGAGACAGCATCACTCCTGGGAAGAAAATACCACCAGCAATGGCTGTCAGTATTTATCAAATATGGACTGTGAGCCCAATGCTTGACTGGCTCTATCTCATCGGATGCTTGCACTGGTCTCAGGAGGCAGATTCCACCTTTGTACCCACTACGCCCTTTTCTTGTGCCCATTTTACAGCAGATAAAGGCTCCAGAAGGAAGACTCATCTCTGAGGTCTGAGGTCGAACACTGCTAAATGGCAAAGCCTCAGGGGTTGTGAACGTGTGCCCACAGCTATCTAAGACAATGGTGCTGGTGCTTGTCCCTTCTCCCCCTTCTCCTCCTCCTCTTCCCATAGAGTCTTACCATAGAGCCCCAACTGGACCGGAACTCACTATGCAGATCAGGCTGGATTTGAGTTCATAGAGGTTTGCCTGCCATTGTCTTCTTAGTGCTTGGATTAAAGTCGTGCACCACCATGCCCACCCACCTTCTTTTAAAGACAAGGTCTCATGCAGCACAGGCTGTTCTCTGCCTGGTTGTGTAGCCAAGGATGGCCTTGAACTCCAGATCCTTCTGCTTCAGTGACACCACCAGGCCCAGCTGGACATTGTTGTTAGTTATGCTCTCTGCTTGGAGAATGGGGCTTGCAGGAGCCCACTCCCTGTCCAGAGTGGCAGAAGGAAACGGGCTTGTCCAGAGTCATGCAGGAGACTGTTATCATGACTATGTTTACATCCATGTGTGATGCTGAAGCAATTGCTTATCCTCCAGGTCTTGGTCAGCTTAGGGACTCCTACAGCTGGGATGCGAGGTGAGGGGTGGTGACACAGACAAGGCATACCTCCCAGGAAGTAGAGTGTGGCGCTGGAGTGGTATGATGTGCATGGTTGAGGAAAGGTATACCTGGAAGGGTCCACTCTGGCAGGAGCAGCAGCCTTGGCCTCCTTCTGGGTTGAGAACTTTTAATAATTCATCAGGGACAGAGCAGGGGACAGAGCAGCACACACAGGTGTAACGGTTGGGGGAGTGAATTAGTCCAGCACCAGAGTGTTAAGAGGCTTAGCCATGGCTTCGAGGCTACTCTGGCCTCCACATTCTGCCATCCAGGCCTGGTCTCCCAGTGCATCCCCTATCAAGACATCTTGCCTTTCTGTCCAAGCAAAGGCTACTCAAGGTCAGGTGCTGCCTCTGTCTTTAGACTTGTAGGTTCCCTAAGGCAAGGTCTATGTCTCCTTTTTACAGCGGGGCTCCTGGAAAAGCAATGGACCTCTCTATCAGGCCGGACAATTGCCTATGGCACAAACAGTGCCTCCTCTATCAGACTGTACCTTCTAGCCCATGCCACTGTGCATTGATGGTCATGGTTGCTATGGCATTAGTTCCATTCTGAACCATCATCCTGTTCCCAACTCTGCCCCAGCTCACGGCACTAGATTGGCCTATCTCCCCTTGTCTCCTGCCTACTTTTGTGATTTTCCTTAATGGGAGTCAGGGCTGCCCAAGTAGACTCCCTTCCTTCTAGCTGCCTGGGTTCTTAGCTACTCCCCTGGCTTTCGTGGTAAGCAGCCCCACACCTCTACGGGGATATGACCATTTCTCACCACTCACATCATGAATCAGATCTCTGTGACAATACAAGGAAAGGTATGGTAGGAGTGGGTAACCCAGAGGCCACCTTTCTCAAGAGGGGACTTCTCAGCTTTACTTTGACAATTCCAGCTTAGGCCATTCTCTGTCAGTTGAGGAGAGAAGTGGTCTGTTTTTTGGAGAATGGCCAGTTCTCTGCAGAAACTGTCCCCATGGGAAGCTAGGATACCCTGTGATGTTCATGAGCACGTAGCTTGCCTAGGGCTAGGATGCTGCTTTCAAGAACTACGGCTCATTGCCTGTCATGGGCCCCCATAGCCTCACAGCTGTAGGTCATTGCACACTTGGGTATTTGTCCCTCCCTCCTACTAGCCCTACAGGGAAGAGCTGTGAAAGACCAAATGAGCGGACGTCTCATTGGTATTCCGAGTGGCCAAGCCACTCTGAGAGACCCCCATCCTCTCCCTCAGCTCCACCTTTCAAAAGTTGTTCAAGGAACATCAATAGTGGGAATCGATTCATCAATGAGCATCTTGGCCTCTCACAGCCCCCATCCTTGTGGAGTTTCATTGCATCCCTAAGCATTCCATCCCCGGTGCTCCACAAATCACTTTTTTTTTTTTTTTTGAGGCCTGTCTTCAAACATCCTGTGTAGTAGAGGACAACCTTGAACTTCTGATCCTCCTGCCTCTACCTCCCGAGTGTTGGGATTACAGGTGTGTACCACCATTCCTGGCTTTACACAGCACTGGGCATTGAACCCTGGATTTTATGCATGCTAGTCAAGCACTCTACCAACTGAGCTACATCCTGAGCACCAGACATCACTTGTAGAACCTGGCCTTGCCTTCCCAAATGACAGTCCCCAGGAGGTCAAGCCCTTTTCACTTACAGGAACTTTGCTTGAGTAAAGCAAGTTGCACAGTTGGAGGCTGATCGTGGAGTAGAGCAGGGAACCTGGGGCATTGTAGTTTGAGCCTTATTAGACACCACACAGTGTGAGAGGAGATGTCATGCCCTAGAAATGTGGGGGAGGAATCACCTGCTTTACAACATCTAGACCCGAACATTTAACATTTGCCTCTACCACTGACTATGACCTCTTACCTCTAGACAATGACAACTCATGCTCAACCAGCTATCAAATGTCTACTTAACACTCATTACTGATTCACTACTCAGGATAGCCCAGCACCAATATGTTACTACAATATCTCAGTAGTGGCCTCCCAACACCAAATGCCCAGCATGACCAGCCACCCCAACAACCAATAATGGCTTTCATTAAGAACCTCTGAAACTAACATCTCAAGTTAACCAAGGCTAGTAATTTTCCTCTAGCCACAGGTCTATCAAGGGCCCCTAGTCCCTGACCATCATCCATTACTGTCTACTAGAACATTCAGACATCTGCCGGTGACTGCCCGATTTACCTGGCTCTGATTGGAATTAACCTCTTGGACTTGGCCAGTTGGTCAGTAGTAGAGCTGTTGGGTCTCTAGCCCAGTCCCTTCTTTCCATCTCACCCAGCCCTGACATCCATATCAGACAGCAATGAGCAGGGGACAGAATTGACCTGGGAAAACGAATGTTTTCCTGAGTTATACTCTGAGGAATCCAGCTGTTATCCACTTTCCTCCAGCTTTCCCTTACCTCAGGAGGGATGCTAGCTGCTGAAAGTGGTATTTCGGGGAGAGTTGTGATTCTGGGATGGGCTGATCTCATAGGGAACACCCTGAGATCACCACACTTACAGCTGGGTAAAGGATACAGGGCTCCTGGAAAGAAGAAGGCTCTAGGAAGGAAGCAGAGGATGGATGAGACCTGTGAGGAGCCACTGAGGGGCCTGGACATGGGAAAGAGGGAAGAGGCAGTGTCTAAGAAACAGCAAGGGCAAAAGGGATGATGAAAGATGGGAAAGGATGTAATTGTCAGTGACAGCCCTGCGAGGTGTTCCCATCGCTCCTGACCCCTCCTGGAATCCTTGCTCAATGGAAAGCTCCATAGAGATCTGAGCAGAGCAATAGCTCAGGGTCCCCCTTCATCAAGAACTCGGAACCAGGACCATTAATCAGATAAGGGAGCAGCTTGCTCTGAGCTGAGCAGCCAAGTGACAGCAAATCAGTCCCTGGAAATGCTGGCCTGGTCCTGGCTGCAGGTTTGGGAGACGGATTGCCCTCTCCTCCTTGGGGCCTGCCCAGGGAGCTATGTATGACAACTGTGATGCCCTGCCCACTGCCAACCATGGACCAGCCCAGGAGAATCCCATATGGTGAGGGGGCACTGGCCTCTGGCATACTATAGTCAGATCAGGTCATTGTCCCAATCAGCTTCTCTATCAACGAGGAGGCTCAGATTCCCAAGGGGGAACAATCTCTGGGGTCATCCTCCTTCCTCTTACAGGTATGGCCACAGGCCCCTGTAACTTGCCCAGGGCAAGTCATCACCAGACTCCTGGATAGGATCCTCACACTATAATATATAGTGTGTGGGGGGGGGGAGGTGCGGTTAGGATCTGGAAAGCTGCCTGGAGTCCTTTCATTCCATTTCCAGGTGATGAAACAGAAACTAAAGTAAGGGGAAAATTGTCCTCCATCATAAGAACTTTTGAATTGCAGGGGTGGAGACAAGATGTCCCTGTGGACCTTTCTAGTTGCAGGTGTTCCCAAGGCTTTAGCCACACGCTGCATTGTAGGCTGCAGGGTAAGGATGGGGGTGGAGATGGTTAGGATGTGGTTCTGACAGCCAGATCCTTATTGTCCAGTGGAGGAGATAGGACTGTTGCCCAGGAAACCACAGGAGATCAGCATCCTCTGAGCCTCCACATGGAGACATTTGCACAAGCTGCAAGCAGAAGGCGGCAGTATGACTGCTCCAGACCCCAGGAGTTAAAGGAAGAAAGAACCCAGGAGGCTGCAGGCAACTTGAGAGGCTTTAACAGGAAACAGGGCTTCAGATTTTGTCTAGGATTTCAGGGTTGCACAGGACAGGACACGGAGAAAACACTCTATGTAGAAGGTCCTGCCTATACAAAGACAGGGATGGGCTAGGGCATGGGTGGGAGCTTGGGGAACATATAGCCAACTCTAGGAACCAAGAGGACCCACAGGACGTGGAAGATGGGAAGACAGGTCACTAGGGACCTGTGCCCTGTCGAGGCACAATGGTTATTTTCTGATTCCTAAGCCTAAGCATGTGGCAGAATCATTGTGTGTGTCTAAGGACCTAATGAGGCAGGATATTTAAAATGTGGGTCATCATGGAGAAGCAGGCGTCGAGGATGGAGGCCCTTTCTCTTGTATTTCTCACCCCCTCTCTCTATTTGCATGTTGTACTGACTAGAAATCTTGAGGGTAGGTGGGAGAGACATCCCCAAAAGGCACTTTCCTGCCTCCTGATTTTACCTGCCAGCCCTAGGCTAAGCCTTCCTTCCTGCTTTTCTAGTTCAAACCCAGGCTTGCTCCCGCTGGTCCCAGGGTTCCTTCCAACAGGATAGAAATCAATGAACAATTTGCTGCAATTTGTAGATCTCATTTCCCTGCCATCCCTAACCCCAGCCAGTCCTGACCAAGTTCAACCTGACCCACCTGCCTCAGGCAGAGGGATGCTGGCACTCTGCCCAGTTATAGGGAACCCAGTCCTGGATTCTGGTGGGATGGTGGGGGCCGAGCTATCCTTTACCTGGGTGAATGCCTAAGAATCAAGAGGAAACGCCCAGTAATCAGTGCGGCAGGTGGTGCCCACCTTTAGTCCCAGCACTTGGAAAGCAGAGGCAGGTGGATTTCTGATGTCAAGGCCAGCCTGATCTACAAAGTGAGTTCCAGGACAACCAGGACTGTTACACAGAGAAACCCTCTCTTGAAAAACCATTCCCCAAAAGAAGAAAAGAAAAACAAAGCAAAAGAAGAACACAGTAATCTTGGGGCTGAGGATGTAGCTCAGTTGGTAGATGCTTGCCTAGCATCCACAAGGTCCTGGATTCCATCCTCAGCACCATGTAATCCTAGCACTCAGGAGGTGGAGGCAATAGGATTAGGAGTTCAAAGTCGTCCATTGATACATAGCAAGTTCAAAGCCAGCCTGGGACAGAGGAGACCCTTTTTCAAAGAGAAAAGAAAGAAATGAATATGCTTTCATTGATTTATCTCAATTTTTAGAACTTATTTACCTATATACTTAGGGGAGTACATGTGGAAGTTGGGAGATAATTGTAGTAGAAGTCAGTTCTCTTCTCCCAGTGTGCAAAACCAAACTCAGGTCATCAAGCTGGGTGCAGCCCTTACCTGCTGAGCCACATGGCCAGCTTTGCTTGTAGTCTGTAGTTTAAAAAAAAATCCAAGACAGCCAGGAATAATGGCACATGCCTTTATAAAATCCTGGCACTTAGAGACAGGTGGCAGTGACACATGCCTTTAGTCCCAGCACTCAGGAGGCAGAGGCAGGTGGATTTCTGTGAGTTTGAGGCCCGCCTGGTCTACAGAGCTAGTTCCAGGACAGTTAGGGCTGTTATACAGAGAAACCCTGTCTCAAACAACAACAAAATCCCAGCAGCTGGGCAGCAAAGGCAGGTAGATTTCTATGAGTTTGCGGCTAGCCTGGTCTACATAGAGAGGGCCAGGCCAGCTAGGGCCCTTCCTCAAAACAAAACAAAGACAGAAAGCCCTCCGTGGGATTCAGACGGAGTAGGTATGAGTATTGCTGGGAGTTAATATTACCGGCGGTTGTTAGTCTCCCTCTCGTTTGCTGGTCACATGATCTTGCATACTTTCCACATGCCTCGACATCCTTATCTGTGAAATGAGGCAGCAGTAGCTCGGTCTCATTGAGGCTCTCTGGCGGGTGAGCAGGTAATGCAGGCCGTGTGGACAGCCAGCTTTAACTCATATCCTGGAAGACGGCAAGTAAGCAATTGGTAACGGCATACAGGAGGACAAAGTCCTGGGACACCATGCACTGGCCAGGTCCTCCTGGACACCCTGCAGGGCATTTAGGGGGTGAACCCAGTGTTCTTCCCCTCCTACCTCCCCGGGCTTTCCCAGCATGCCCTAGGTGGTAGGTGAGAGGGGTTCTGAGGTGACCTTAATTGTAAGGAATGGAAGAAAATTCAACTTTGGTTCCTTGGGGGTTCCTGACCTACACAACAGGATGCGGAAAGAGGAAGATGTGAAGTACCCCTATGGAGGGGTGTCATGGAGGTACCCTAGTAAGTGATGCAACAGCCCCAGGGATGGTTCTTTCCTTGGGTAACAGGGAAAGCTGTAGGGAGTGTGCGCAGTGTGAACACTTAGGCAGAGGGAAATGAATTAGGGGCAGGTGGTCAAGCTAAAGAACCTTACACACAGTTGGGTGGACCCACTCCACACACGTTCAAATATGTACAAGCCAGGCAGAGCGGCACCCCATTGTAATCCCAGAACTCAAGAAGATGGGACAGGAAGACCACAAGTTCAAAGCTACCTTATCTTACATGGTGAAACCCTGTCTCAAAGTGGGAGGAGGCTGAGGATGTAGCTCAGTGGTAAAATGCTTGCCTGGCATCACATAGCAGGCCCTGGCTTCAGTCCCTGGAGCCACACACCAAAGAGTGACAGACATCGTTGTTTGGCTTGGTAGCCCAAGCCTGTTAGCCCAGCA
Source organism: Phodopus roborovskii (assembly GCF_943737965.1). Lineage (NCBI taxonomy): Eukaryota > Metazoa > Chordata > Mammalia > Rodentia > Cricetidae > Phodopus > Phodopus roborovskii. The sequence goes on along the minus strand of NW_026125052.1, from coordinate 17,188,167 downwards.
CTTGGGAGATGGAGGCAGAAGGATCAGGAGTTCAAGGCCATCCTCAACTGTGTAGCTAGTTTGGGGCCAGTCTGGGTTAAATGAGACTTTAAAATTAATTAATTTGCAACAAAGGCAGGGCTGGAGTGATTGCTCAAGAGACCCAGGCTCAGTTCCCAGAGTCCACATGGCAGTTTACAGAGCTACTCCTCTTCCAGGATGCCCTCTTCCCACCTCTTTGAGTAACAGAGTCAAATATTGTGCACATACATACATGCAGGCCCTCACTCATAAACATAGAATAAAACATTAAAGCAAAACAGACAAACAAAAAACCAACCAAAGCAGAACCATACACACTTCCTCAAAGGGGCCCCAGGTGCCCAGTGCTCAGACATAGGGCACAGCAGTTGTTGTTGTTATTGTTGTCTTTTAGTTTCTCAAAACATATTGGGTACCACAGATTTAAGTGTGGATTTCATCTCAGCTTGCCTGGGTTTCTCTTTCAACTTTATTGAAATATAATTTACATGGAGTAAAAATGCATACATTTTAAGTGTTCAGTTTAAAGAATTTTGGCAAATTTATCTACACATATAACCACCTCAGCAATCAAGACAGAGAATATTTTCATCATTCCCAAAAGCTCCCTGGTGCCCCTTCCCAGTCAGTTGTCACCCTGCCCCCAACCCAGGCTTCCTGTCGCTGTAGATTAGATCTGTCTTTCCTAGCATTTCATATAAATGGAATTATGTAGTATGTACTCTTGATGTTAGCCAGCTTTCCCTAAGAATGTCTATGAGGAGTGTACTTTGAAAAAAAGATTTATTTATTTTTAATCTTGTATATATGTGGGAGGATACATCCTCATGTGAGTGCAAATACCTTCAGTGTCCAGGAGGGGGTGCTGCAGCACATGCAACTAGACTTAAAGGAGGCTGTGAGCCACCATAAGATGCTGGGAACTGAACCCAGGTCCTCTGCAAGAGCACTGAGCAAGTGAACACTCTTTTTAAAAAAGATTTATTTATCAAATGGGCATCAGATCCTCCAGAGCTTGCTCTCTCTCTCTCTCTTTCTCTCTCTCTCTTTTCAAGACAGGGTTTCTCTGTATTCCTCTGGAGCTTGTCCTGGAACTAGCTCTGTAGACCTGGTTGGCCTCGAACTCACAGAGATCCTTCTGTTTCTGCCTTCTGAGTAGTGCTGTAATTAAAAGTGTGGGCCAGCACCCGGCTCTGGACTATCTTCTTACTGAGTTGTAGGAGTTTCCTGGACACAAGGCTTCTCTGTGCTGCAGGTCCTGTGAGTGTCTTCTGGGCTGTTTGAACCTTAGACTCCTCAGCTGTTTACCTTCCTTCTCCAGCTTCCATGTCCACAATCTCCAGCCAGATGCCCCTCTTTCTCTTTCTTTTGTGACTTAGTCTTTCTGACTCTTTGCTTCCTCTTAAGTAAAGTGGGGATCACTGCCCCTTCTGAATGACTGTGTTGTGACAACTCTTGTTGGGGTAAGCCTGGCTTTGATAGGGCAATGACTTTTGAAGGTCCCATGGGCAGTCAATGGGCAAGACACACAATAATACACTCATTTTGTCCCCATCTGCCCTAGGGGACAGGTTGATATGTCCAGGAGCTCATCATCCTGTTTCCTCATTACGAGGCGACCGTCTCTGAGATCTCACAATCTCTGGCTATGAAGCCATGATCATTCATGTACAGGTACAACCCCTTGGTCATAAAAGCTTCAGTAGCCACCCATCACCCTTCTCCTGGGGGAAATGAAATTCCGCCACCCCTCCCACTGGCCAGCCTGTGCATAATTCAGAGCTTTGGTCCAAAATAGTTCCATGCAGGCCTGGCCCTACAGATTCAGGGGTTGGGGGAAGGGACGGAGACCTTCGCCAGATGAAAGCCCAGCCGGGTGCCTGGCCAGGGAAGGTTCCTAAGCAGCCTGGAGCACAGCTTTCCCAAGACCTCATCACATCCCCAGACCTCCCCTCTTGACAACTGTCCCCATCTGGCCATGCACACCTGCTGGGACCCAGGGTCACCATGTGAGTGTCCCAAGCTTCCTGATACTTCCCCAGGACCCAGGCTGAAAGAGACACTTCTCAGCTTATATCTCAGTTCTTGTCTTCACTGCACCAATCAATCCGTCGATAAAGTCCACAAATATTTACAGAGCATTTGCCAGGGCAAGGCTGGGCCCTAGGACGTTGGAGGGCATGTGGTCATGCCCAGAGAGACTCACTTACCAAAGAGCAGGACAGACACAAAGGATGAAGAACAGACCACAGAAGAACAAGCCATAGGTATCAAGAGTCTGGTAACAGGAACTGTCCTGCTGAAGGCTGGACCTGACCTGAACTGCGCCTGTCAGTTTGTGGAGATGAAGTGGCAGACAGGGAGCGGCTGGAAAGTTTGGACCATCTGGATTTTGCTAAGATTGGCTGAGAGAGCTGTGCTCAGGCAAGGAAGTCATGGGGCTGGCCTTGAGAGCTCTTCAACCTCTGATAATTCAACCAAAGACATGGACTGTTTCAGACTGCACAGTCCCCAAGATTCTATGGCACGGTGTCAAGCACTTTCCTTTGGATCCATCCAAATCCTAGCACTCCCATGACCTTCAGCAAGGGACATAACTCTGGACCTATCTCTTTACCTTGTCATAGCAAGCAGGGTGTCATGGTATATACCTGTGACCCAACACGTAGGAGAATGAGACGGGAAGATTAGAAGTTTGTGCCCAACCTGGGCTACATAATGAGATCCTGTCTCAAAATCCAAGAACTAGCCAGGTGGTGGTGGTGCACGCCTTTGATCCCAGCACTTGGGAGGCAGAGGCAGGTGGAAGTCTGTGAGTTTGAGGCCAGCCTGATCTACAAAGTAAATTCCAGGACAGTTAGGGCTATGCAGAGAAACCCTGTCATGAAAAGCCAAACCAAAACAAACAAACACTCCCTAAAGCCCCCAAGAACTAGGAGATGGCTCAGTGGTAGAACATATTACTAGCATGTTGCAAAGCCCTGAGTTTGAGCCCCAGATCCACAAAATACATAAATAATAAATAAATGATAAATAGATCAGGTGTGGTATTGCACACCTGTAAACAGTACTGGAGAGGTGGAGAGAGAAGGTGCAGGCATCCAGGCAGACTTGGGCTACATGGGGTCCTATCTCAACACACACACACACTTTTAAAAGATTTAAAACAAATGGACATGGGATAGCTAGCTTAGTGGTTGTCCCTGCAGCCTCTTCTCCCAGGAGGGTCTCAGCATGCTGCCTGTCTGCTAGTACTCGAGGTAAAGGGATCATACTGATGCAGAAAAAGCAAGAGGGCTTCCTGGCAGACGGGGCTTTTGAACTGTGACAGGAGATGCAGAGCCTTGCCCCCAGAACATCCATGGGAAGATCCTCTGGTGGGCCCAGTGATGGCGGGAGGAGTATTCATCACAGCCCACTGTGGACAACCCTGGGGTTTGCTTTGCTCTGTTTTCTTCCTGGGTTGGTGATCTGACTCTTTGTTTTGAAGGTTCTTTCCCTCCTCCCCAGCTCATGACACCTTCAGGCCTCTGGCTTGGGCTCTCCATCTCTCTGGTCCTCTAATCACATCTCCCACGGCCTTCTATTACCAGTGCCTGGGTCCTTCCAGGCTCCACATCCATCTCCCCACCCTTCCCTACCTTTTCTCTATTTCCTGCTGTGTGGCTCTCCAGGGACCTTCCTAAAACTCTCCATTCCTTTTGCAAGTGGAGGCAGTTGGGGAAGAGGGAGAGGGTCCCTGCCTGGAAGGGGCCCAGCCCTATCGATTAGAGAGGGTGGGAGACATCAGCAAATACATTCCCAGCCTCACCAGTTGCTGCTAATATTAGCTCGGGAAGGCAGCTCACTGATGGATTAGGAGAAATTAAGAATTCAAATTCTGTAATTTGAATTGGAGGACCACTGCTTGCTGACAGCTAATACTTCTCCAGAAATTAATGAGTGAAGGAGGGATGGGGGACGGAGGGGGTTTCTCCTTTGACAACAGAATTGCCCTCACCCATGATCCAGACATTTGAAACCCCCATCCCAGGCAGGCACTCTCCTAAGAGGGTTGGGGTCCTGTCCATCATACATCTTATTCTCATGGGGCCCAGCGATCCATGAGAACTGATACTTCTAATTCCCAACCAGGCCCCTCTTCATCCTGCTGGTGTACTCAACTTGAGGGGACACAGAGACTGAGAAGTCAGCAAAGGACAGGGCTCATGCCCAGAAGGATCCTGATGAATTCAGCCTCGCCTGGCTGCGCTGCAGCCTGACATATGTCTCCGGACTATAGTCCATGCATCCCCTCCCTTCAGGGGGGCCTGCAAAAGTATGGCAACTGACTTCTCTCTGCCTCTCCCTGTTACCTGAATGCCCTCTACTCACCCACTGCCTGAACACCCTGCTCTTCCAGGAAGCCAGACGCCGTCCCATGTGTCAGACTAGTGACTGACTTAATTTCTTTTCTAAAAATAAATTAATAATAATAATAATATCATGAATATTATTGCTGCGGGGAGGGATGCACCATGCTACGCAGACGGAGGTCAGAGAACAGCTTTGTGAAGTCGGTTCTCTCCTCGTGTCCTTATGCAGGCTTCAGGAATTGCACTCACGCTACCAGGCTTGCATTTACCCACTGAGCAATCTCACTGACCTGTTTTGTTTCTTCTTTCTTTTTTGTTTTGTTTTGTTTTTTTCCTTAATCATCTTCCCTGCTATGTTTCAGAGTTCCAATCTACTCCTGAGAAACGGGTGTTTTCATGCCAGACTGTTAGTTTCCCTGTTGTGGCACTGGGCCTGCACCTGTCACCCAGTAGGTGCTTAATAGCCACGCTCTTTGTGTCTGCCTTGATGTCCCTTTGCCTTTATTTTCTGAATAAATGCTGATGGCTGGCAGACACTGAGGTCTGCACCCCCAGGTGGGACTGGTGTCCCAGGGAGGCATGGGAGACACATCCATTTCTTCAGTGAAGGGCACCCTATTGCTCCTTCTCCAGTGTGGCATCGGATACCCTGCATATCACATATGTACAATACGATTTGCACCAGCAGCAAAACTACAGTTATGAAATAATTTTATGGTTGGGGGAGTTACCCCAACACAAGGACCTGTATTAAAGGGTCACAGCATTAGGAAGGTTGAGAACCTGTGCTTTAAGCAGTTTTTACAGTATTGATATATCTTTGTCATGAGAGGGGAATCAGAAGGAGCCCCTAGGAAAAGCAAGCGCTTATGATGAAGATAGAGTCCAAGGTGGGCTGTTCAGAGGCTTTCCATCTCATCTCTCCACCTCTGGGGCACTGCCCTCCCACTCCAGGCCCAGGCCCACTTTCTGCTAAAATGGCTTCATTATTGGGAGGGACTCTGGATTACCTAGGACCAGTTCTACCCTTGGGAGATGAGAAAACGGGCTCTAAAAGATTCGCATGTCATCGGACTCCAGTAAGGTGGGAGCTGGGACAAGAAGGCTCAGTGGCAGAAAAAGATGCTCCCTAGGGTGGAAACAAGGCCCCTAGGATTTGCCCTCATCCAACACTTTCTCTAGCTCACTTCCTTGGAAAGTCCCCCCCACCCCAATGTCCTCTTCCCCAAGGCTCACCTTTTTGGGGAGCAAGTCCTGGAGATGTCCCATTTATGCCCTTGGAGGCTGAGCCAGTGGCTCTTGCCTGACATCCCCAGGACACTCCCCATCTTGAGTGGCCCCTCTGATGCAGGAATTGCCTTTTCCCAGATCCAATTAAAATGGTGTTTGGAGCAAGGTTGAAATAATCACATAATCATTTTCTCCAGTAAAGTTACTGGCTGTAGCCTGATTTGAAAGCTGAGCTGGTAATTGAATCTGAGGGGCAGTGACAGCAGAGGGGCCGGGGCTGGGAACTGGTGGCTCCTGGCTGTGATTACGCTGGCCGCCGAGGGCCCTGTGAGTGTGTGCACGCGTGTGTATGTGTGTGTCCATTCCCATCTCACACTCTCGTGTCACAGACATCCCTTGGGGCTGCAACACTGTAAGACTGTTGGAGTGCCACAGGCTCATTCATGGCCATGCAAGAGTCCAACAAAGCCAGGACTCCAACCCACTGTGACACCCTAGCCAGCACCCCGTTTCCTGTCTATCTTGAAGGAGGAAAGCCTGAGCATCAGAGCCATACTCTCCTCATCCTCCCTCACCCCACTCTTCTCCTCTGTAACCCTTGTTTTCCTGTGATGATCTTGGCACATCCTCTCATTTGAGGGGAGCAGGAGAGAGGGAGGGGGAGAGGGGGTCACCCACTCACCCTCTGGCCCAATGAGCTCTGCAGATAGTGGTTACATGAATAGCTAAGCACCTACTGCCCAGTCTCATCTCTCAGTGTCCTCCCTCTCGGCACCGGACCGGGGCTCAGCATACCTCCCACTTGTAGATGGTTCATTCATTTCTTCCCACCTCCCTTCCCCTCCTTTCTTTATTCAGGAAATATTCAACGTGTCCTTGCTTTATTTGAAGTTCTGTGGGTTCTGGGATGGGTGGGGATAGACAGAGTGGCTCTGACTCCAGAAAAGAGTAAAAGGACTATGACCAATATGGTGTGTGTGTGTGTGTGTGTGTGTTGGAGTATGTTCTCCCGAGAGAAACACCAAGACCAAAAAGCAGTCACCCAGGCAAGCTGTGATGTCAGTGTCCTCCCAGGAAGGGACACCATGCTTCCCCCTTAAGGGTTCATTTGTGAGGTGGGAGGTCCACTCACAGTTGAGGCGACAGTCTGACAGAGGGAAGATGTGTGCAAATGGTTGGCTGGGATTCAGGATGCAGAGCAGCAGCCAGGCAGAGGTCGTGGGTGGCCCCATGGCTGGCGGTTGTGATGGAGGAAATCATGAAGATGGCAGCTGGCAGGGCTCAGTGTGGTCCCTATTCTCTGGTCCTAGGAGTCAAGGTGAAGGTTGGCCCTTTCGCATCTCTTGGCCAACTCATCTCTCTTTTGTGTTCTCTGCCTCCCGAAAGCCTGGTGCTAAATGTACCAACTGGCTGTTTGAGAACTGATCTCCTTCCAGGCTACAAAGCCCTCTCCCCTTCTAGCGATCTGTAGGAGACCTAGGCTCGGGCAAGCTCTGTGCCACCGTTACAATTGAGTGGCACCAGCTGAGCGCCCTACCTCTGGGCCCTCCTAAGGCCATGTCTGTGGACTCAGTGCCCTTCCTGGCATGCTGGCCTCCTGGTCAGCAGCTGCAGGGGTGAGTCATGGCTCTCATTAGAGCTTAATTAATCAATTGAGTTAATCAGACAGCTGGGATGTGCTGTGGTTGCAGATGGGAGTGGGAGACAGAAAGCTGGAATATGAGAGGCTGGGCTGGGCTGGGCTGGGCTGGGCGAGCCAAGGCTGGCAGGGCCAGGGTTGGAGCACAGCCCCGTGGGTTGTCAAGGGAGAAAAACACTGGAGTCTGCACCCGAGTCACTTGAAAGAAGGATGGACAGGCTGGGCAAGGGCTCACAGTGGTGGCTCTGAAAGGTGACCTTTGCTGGGCGCCAGAGACAGAGCCTGTGGGTGTCAGAAGCAGGGCCTCTCTCCTCTCTGACCTCTTCTCTCATTTTTTTCATCTTGTCCCGTGTGTCTGTGAAGGTGCTCTGAAATCTCTGTTTGATCGGACCGTGAAAAAGAAACACGACTCCCACAAAAAGGTAGTTCCTTACACTTCTTCCCCCACGATCCCAGGTTGATGGTAGAGACCTGAGTCTGTAAAGGCACAGGCAGGGACCTAGGCTCAAGGAGAGCCGCATGTCCAGCCTGCAGGAGCCTGGAAGGAGTCTGGGGCGAAGGGAGGACCTGTTTTTCCTCACATCTGACCTTGGTGTTACCTTGGGATGGAGGGTAGAGTCTGAGCTCAGAGGAGACATTCGGGACACTTGCCTGTTGTCCTGCCTTCCAGTGGATTACTATCTCTTTGGGGCCCTTTCCTTGGGGTCCAGAGTGAGAGAAAGCAACAGCCACACACAGAGTGACGAGGCTGGAGCAGAGGAGGGAGTGCATTTCAGGTTGGATTCCCAGGAAATGTTCCCAGAAGAGGGCGCACCTGAGCCAGGCCTTGTAGGTTAGGGGCCCCTGCAGTCAGGTAGGAGTGGAGAGGAAGGAGTAATTGGAGGAGAAAACTGCTATAGCAGATGCAGAAGGCTGGATCACAGCAGGCAAGGCAAGTTAGTGCAGCAAGAAAGGGGCTCTGGGGCTGCCAGACCACAGAGTTTAAAGCTGCTTGGTAGACCCTGGGAATCAGCGAAGCCTCGGACTGGAAAGTGCAAGCTTGGGCCCTGGAGCGAGGAACTCAGTGGGAGCAATTCTATGTAGGAAGAAACCCAGATGGAGGAAACAGAGAACACTTGTTCATGTGTGGAGGCATGTGAGTGGGTGTGTGCATATGAGCTGCGGTTTACATATTGTGCACATATAAATAGGTCTGCATGTATGTGTACATGTGCATAGTATATATAAACAGGTCTGCATGGAATTCACTGAATAGCCCAGGCTGGACTTGAACTTGAGGCAATCCTGCCTCCGTCTCCTCAAGGATGGATTACAGGCTTGTGCCACCACAGCTGGCTTGTGTGTGTCTTTTTGAGAATGTGTCTGTGAGGGGTTGGAGTGTCTGCTACAGTCACTGTCCCTATCCTTGTAGGGTCCCTTATCCCTCTCAGCCTTGACAAAACTTTACAAGCACTATATTTGGCCTGTAAGGAGAGCAAGTGTGGTAGTTTGAATGTAATTGGCCCCAATAAGCTCCCCCACATCCACTACTGGGAGGTGTGGCCTTGTTGGAGGAAGTGTGTCACTGTGGGTGGGTTTTCAGGTCTCCTATGCTCAAGCTACACCCAGTGGCCACTTCCTGCTACCTGCAGATCAAGATGTAGAACTCTCAGCTCCTTCTCCAGCACCAGCTCTGGCTGTCCTAGAACTCACTTTCTAGACCAGGCTGGCCTTAGACTCACCGTGATCTCCCTGCCTCTGTCTCCCAAGAGCTCGGGTTAAAGGTGTGCGCCACCACCACTCAGCCAGATGTTTTCCTTTAAAGAGTTGCTGTGACCAAGTGGGCATTGGTGCTGCACGTCTTTAGTCCCAGCACTCGGGAGGCAGAGGTAGGAGGATCTCTGTGAGTTCGAGGCCAGTCTGGTCTACAGAGCTAGTTCCAGACAGGTTCCAAAGCAATACAGAGAAACCCTGTCTTGAAAAACCACCAAAAAAAAAAAAAAAAAATTGTAGTAACCATGGTGCTGCTTCACAGCAAGAGAACACTAAGACAGGAAGAATATCTTGGTGTCTTGGGTTCACACAATCTCCTGAGCCCCATTTGCTGGGCTCCCTATGACTTTCCAAATATCTCGGCTCTCCTGACTAGAGTGCAGTATGTAAATCAACTTAAATCAAAGCTAGTGTGTGGCCTGACAGGTGTGGGAGAAACCTGGTGTTTCTCCTACCTCCTTTCTTAGCAGGACAATTCTGAAACTAGGACACAGAAGAGCATGAATAAGAGACTCCATGTCCACCACATGTCTACACAGCTACTGTCTGACTCATTTCCACTTCATGCCTACACGTCAGCCCCATGGCCACCCCAGGTCTGCCCAGGACCTCTGTGACCTAAGATGTACCTGCTGAAATGGACCACTGCCACCAGTCTGTCTCCCTAGAAAGCCCTTAAAAGCCACGGAACACCCCTGCCAACACGAAAGTGGGCATTCATCTTACATCTCAAGAGTGCACCTTTGCCCACTGGCTCCACAGGCCCCTTCTACTGTCTTGGGACAGGAGCTCCTTCCCAATGGCTCTTTTTTCTAGGGATGTGCTGGCTCAGCTTGGAAGCCACTCAGCCCATGTGGCTCTTGAGTATTTGTAATGTGGCCAGTGCCATTAGCTGAAATGATGTGTTTTTTTTGGGGGGGGCAGGGTTTCTCTGTCCTGGTAGCTCTGTAGATCAGGTTGGCCTCGAACTCACAGAGATTCTCCTGCCTCTGCCTCCCAAGTGCTGGGACTAAAGGCGTGCGCCACCAACACCCAGCCGAAATGATGTTTTAAATACAGCAAGTTCACTTTAAAAATGATATTTAAGGACTAGGGAAGTAGCTCAGCAGTTAAGAACACAAGCTGCTCTTGCAGGGGACCCAGGTTAGATTCCTAGCACTCACATGGTGAGTCACAACTATCTTGAGCTCCAGTTCCAAGGATTCCTACGCCCTCTTCTGGCCTCTGTGGGCACTACATGCATGTGGTGCAAAGACATGCAGGCAAAACACCCGCAAACATAAAATTTTAAATCACACTTAAATCAATGTTTTTTTTGTTTGTTTGTTTGTTTTTTGTTTTGACAAAGTTATGTATCCCAGGCTGGACTAGATAGAACTCTGTGTAGCCAAAAACGATCTTGAGCTCTTGATCCTCCTGCCACTACCAAATACAGGTTTTGTTTTTTGTTTTCCTGAGACCGGGTCTTGCTCCCATGCCTGGCTCTTTCTAGTCTTTCAGGGTGCCTCTGACACCACTGTTAAATGCTGGTGTGGATCCTGGCTTTTTTCTTATAATGACATCACTACACCATCCCACCCCACAGGTAGAGCTACCCTAGTCAGCAGTCTTCCCTTTACTCCGTAGGACACACTGAATAATCTCACTGTGAAAGCCACGCTGTGGGGAGAGCAGAGCCACCTGCTTCTGATTTAGACATAAGGAGGTTGAACCTCTGTGAGGTCAAATGCCTTGGCCAAGGTCATACAGCTAGGTCAGGGTGGAGGACTAGGCTTTCCGGACTCCAGATCTCAGACAACCCAGGTGCCGCTCTCTCCACACTGGCATGAACCCATCCTGCACCCCTCTTTTCCTGTGTCCCCCTCGAAGCCACTCCTCCATCATTCTGCTCTGGAAACCTCCCATAGAAACAGCCTGTGGGGACCACTGCCTCAGCATCCTCCAAGAGAGCCAGGGTCTGATGTCACTTTAGATCCCTGGACCTGTGATTTCCCCCATCAGTGTACCTGCCCTTTGTACCTGCCGTGAGTGCTGTAAGATGCAGGGTTGAGGCTCCCTGGCACAGACCCACTTGCTCTCCTGCCCTGACCCTGCCCTTACCACCTCCACCCTGGAGATGAGCATATGCACTGATATCACAGAACTGTGTCTTTAATTTCTCCCCCAGTCCGTCCCTGGAACGTGATAAAAATACCAGCATTGATCTTTTTTTTTTTTTTTTTTTTTTTTTTCTTTTTCTTCCCCTTCTGCCAGGATAATGTTTACCCAGGTGTCAATCAGGAGAAGAATTTGGCTTCCTAATTTCTCTTCTCCTCCCTGGGGGCTGAGCATCTCCCCGCTTCACATGGACACTGAGCAGGAATCAAGGTTACTAATAATCCCCCAGCACACACAGCCACCGAAGGCACATATATTAAAGTCACATATTGATTTATATTTTCGGGCCCCTCTGCCTTTCTGCCCAGCCTCAGCCTTTCCCTCTGCCAAGGAGAAAAAAGAATTACATAGCTATATTTATCGCCAAGATGTTTAGTGTAAAGAGCATTGTGTCCGACAGTAATTCCCCACCCCCTCTGGTCCTCTTGGGGGTGTTTTTTTTAAATAGTGTGGCATTATCTATCTATAAACATTTATCTTCTCGCTGTTGGTTCTTTATATTTCTTCTGAAGGAAGCAGTGAGAGATTTAAGGTAGATTATCAGAAGGACTTTCTGGTTTGATAAATGGTGGGATACCATCCTGCAAGGAGGGATTTTGTCAGCAGAGGTAAGCCTATTGGAGACAGGTTAGGAGTATGCATAGGAAGGAAAGGCAAATAGATTCAGTAACCTTGAGAAATCAAGCCAGAAGTGGTGGCCAGTGCCTTTAACCCTAGCAGGTAGATCTCTGTGAGTTCCCAACCAATTAGTTATATTGTAAGACCTTGTCTCAAGTTAATTAATTAATAATTGATCATCACCATAAATAACAGTCTAATACTGGCGTGTGATTCCATTTCACAGTTGAGAAAAATGAGGGGGGCGAATTTGCCTCTCACTGGGGATCTGGATTTCATGCCTGCTTATTCATTTCACTTCTAGGGGTGTCTGACTCCTTCCCCAAGGAGCTGGGACAAAGGGAAAGCAAAGATCCTGGTCAGGGACAGAGGTGGCCAGTAAGCCTTGCAGACATGGTGGGGAGGGCCAACTGGAGGCTACAGACATCCCCCACACTAGGCGCATCCCACCCAGAGCTCCTGTCACTCTGCCTACCATGGTGGCCTTTGAAAATGTCAAACTCTTGGACTGCAGTTCTCCCGAGGGACTCTGGGAATGGAAGCACGAAGTACAGGAAGGAAGGGGACACTGGCATAACTTAGGCCCCTTCCTCACACTGCTGGGAAGCTCCTCTTTCCCCTCATGGGGACGTGGGGCGGTGGCCCTATCTTACACGGGGAAACTGAGGCCTAGGAACTTGCAGAAGGGAAAGGCAGAACCTCGTGCATCATCCAGCTGTCCTCATTCCTTCAGGGCCCAGTGCCCATAGCAGTCAGGGCTAGGAGCGTCTGACCACTATCTCCAGATACTCTCTGATCCTTACCTGGCTTTGGGTAGTCTTGGGGTCCAAGCTGTTATTTGGCTCCCCCACCCCCAGGCCTGAAAGAACAACTCCTAAATAACTGTGTCCTGAGGCACCTGGGCTAGGACAGAGTCCTAGAATTGTCCTGACCAGCTAAGTAGTCCTCCAGGCCTGCCAGGGACACTGGGCGCTGGCTGCCTTCTTTCCTGAACACACACACACACACACACACACACACACACTCACTCACTCACTCACTCCCCAAGGCAGGCAGTGGACTTTATTATTTTCAAGGCAATGCCTCATGTATTCCAGATTGACCTCAAATTTATTATTATTGGAGGTGACCTTGAACTTCTGATTATAGGCCAGAACCACTAGTTGTATGCAGCGCTGAACCTGGGACTTAATGTATACTAGGGCAACACTCTACCAAGCTACAACCCCAGCCCAGCAGTGGAGTGTCATGTACAGAACCACTTGCTCCCAGGCAGGACACTGTAGCTCCGTTTGATCGGCATACCTAGGGAAGGATAAGGCCCATAATCACAGATGGAGAAACCCAGGCTCTGGGAAAATAAACTCCCTGAGGTCGTTCATCGGATAAGTGCATTTGCTAGGATTGGGGCTAGGTACCTGTGACCCAAAGTCCTTTGCAACTCTCAACCCAGGTTATCCCCGGTTACACAAACACAGAGGTGGCAGCAGGGGCCAGACCAGCACAGGGCACAGTGATAATCAACAAGGACTTTTTCAGGTAACTTTTCCCATTGAAAATCTGTTTCCTGCCGGCCACGGGTGATGTATGGTTGGAGCTGATGAGAAACGTGCGGTGGAATGGAGACCGGCGGTGCGGGCGGCCCACGCGGGGGCAGCGCAGCATTGAGATTCCACCGGGCTCGGAGGGCGGCGCAGGCCCTGACACGGGCCGGGTAATTGATCTGGAGGTGCCAATTTGCAGCAACTAAATATTTGGTTTCTGCTTCTGCCGCTCCGCGCTCTGCTCAAACAAACTTCAATTAAAAGCGAAAAGCAAGCGTGAGAAGGCAGCGCGCCAGGGTCCCCGCGACCAGATCGATGGCATCCAGCCTGTGGGCTGCTGAGCGCCTAACGGTGGGGCGGGAGGCACCGCCTATGAGGGTAGAGCCGGCGCCCTCTTTCGGATCGCTGAACACTGGGCCCACGGCCCTGGAGAGGCAGCGCCAGAGGGGGGACCGCACGCAGTTATTAGAAGCCAGGAATACCAAGCCATGGTCACATACATGACCAGCCCCCACACCTCCACCCCGATGTGAGCCTGCACACTGGAGCTGAGGCCTTTGGAAGAAGGGCTCCCTGGATGCTGACCCTGTTTTCCAGAGCCATCTCCGCAGATGAACTTTGAACATTGCCTCAACTGTGTTTTCTCTGAATTTATTTCCAGAGCCCCAGGTTCATCTTCGCTGCCAGGAAGAGGTTTTGGAGTTAGGGCAGTAGCTATAGCATGAAGAAGAGTCTGGATCATGGCCACTTGTCACTCATCTCTTGGGGTTCCAGACAAATGTCCTGTCTATAGAGACTATTGTTTTCCCCCCCCCCGGGGATCCTCCAGTCATTTTGGGGAGATGTCCCATGGTAGAAAAGGGGCACTCAGGTAGGAGAGGGAGCCAGAGGCTGTGTGGCAGGGGCAGGCTGAAGGGTGGCCAGTTCCAGAGGACTGCAGAGGGAGGGAATGGGCTTGGAGAAGGGGCATCCAAGTGGGCGCAGGTCTAGGCAGAAACAGTGAAGACTACTTGGTACCCATTCCTAGGAGCCAGAGGTGGGACCCATGGCAGAGCGGTTAAGTGAGGAGGGGCCCCCTCTCCCACACTCCTATGGTCCATCTTCTGGACTGGAATCCCATTGGCTAAGCCAGGCTATTCCAAGCCTTCCCTGCTCCTCCAAGGAGCCTAGGTATCACCCCTAAGCTCTGATACCCTTACCCTGGGGGAGCTACTTGGCTGGGGCTAGCTGTGGGAGTAAGGTTCATTTGGCCAGTGAGAACTTCAGTTTCTAGGCCCCCAGGCTAGTCTTGTAGGGTCCCCTGGGTGCCACCCATTCCAGTCTCTAGTTCTCTCTGGAGTAGAATGGTCTCATCCATGGGTTTCTATCGTCTCCATTTCCAGACAAACTCCTTGAAGCTCCTCATGGGCCTTTAGCCTCTGAGTTTCTCTACAGCTTGGGGCTCCAATCGCGCAACAACAAAACAAAACAACCTGGGTCCAAAGCTCTATGTGAGGCTGAGGAAGAGCCCAGGGCTGAAGTGTCCTCAAGAGCCTCCCCATCCAGCCCCTCCCATGCTGCCTGCCCAGGGCAGTGGAGAGAGGGGAGTTGGTGCAGGCTCCCTGCCTTCAGCCTCTTTCGAGCCTAGAAGCCAGAAGCCCGCTCCCTCACATCCCCCACCCCCACCCCAAGGGCTGAGCTGTGGAGCAGAATGATTTCCTGTAATTGGCCAGCAATCCGGCTGCCCGACTTGTTCTATCGACATGCTGGTTAGTTGGAAATTGTATTGGAATCTGAGCGATGGGGAACGGAGAGGAGGGGTTGGTAGGGAGCAAGGAGAGGCAGCTCTGGGTCCCAGCTGGGTGCTGCTTTAGCTCAGAGTGGAATGTAGGAACCATCAGCCAAGCTCTCAGTCCCCTGAGCAGAGCAGGAAAGCATCCCACTACATCTCACCACCTCCTTTACTTCTAGCCATCGTCAAGAGCCTCTAGTGGCCATCCATGTGGCCCCCTCACCTGTGACCATTTCTACCATCCACTCCTGGGGCTCAAGTGCCTTTGTGAGAACAAGGAATACTCCGGAAAAAGACACCATCACTCTCTCATCCGATTGTTGCCAGTAACTGTTGGATAAAGGTGTTACTGACAGGCACACTGCTGGGAATCCAAAAGAATGGTGGCCACAGCATGCGGTTACATCCACTCTGCATCCACATCACCCACACTGTAAGCAGCCTTGAAGACAATGGGGACTGTGCTTTGTAAAGTACAAAACTGAATTAACCTTGGGCAACCTGGACCAGGAGAGAGAAGGGCTTTAGGGGCCTGGCTGCATCCCTCAACCACTGCCAAGAGGAAGGTGAGCACGCAGTACCCAGGGCATCCTATTGCTCCTCTTAGGGTAAAGCCCATGCTGGAAACTGTGTCCCAAGGACTGGAGGATTGGGGTAGAAGTAAGATCTGTGGAGTTCAGACTGGTGTCTGACCCCGATTACTGATTTAGCTTCTCTGATGCTGGAATTACTGGCATGCACTACCACACTCAGATCCCATTCCATCTGCATCTTTTTTTTGGGGGGGGGGGAGTTGAGATAGGATTTCTCTGTGTAGCTTTGGAGCCTGTCTTGGAATTAGCTCTGTAGACCAGGCTGGACTCAGGAACTCACAGAGATCCACCTGCCTCTGCCTCCCAAGTGCTGGGACTAAAGGGGTGCACCACCAACACCTGGCTTTTCCTTTTTGAGACAGAGTTTCTGTGTAATGGTCCTGGCTGTCCTGGAACTGGCCTCAAACGCAGAGATATAGCCACATCTGCCTCCCGTGTGCTGAGATTAAAGGCTTGCACCACCACCGGGCCTATCTGGGTCTTAATGAGGGTCAGGCGGCTGAGGTGGTCTACCATCCTGAGGGATAGTTAAGGGTGCCACTGCCCAGATTCCTGCTTGAGTGAGTGCTGCCACCTGCTGGCCACAGGGGAGGACACCTGCTCTGGAGAAGCGCTGTGTTCCAGGTGGATGGGTCTAATTAGACAGGCACTGAAGTTGAAGCAGGAAAGCAAGCCTTTTCCGAAGCCAGCTTGGTCAGTAGGTCACAAGGGAGGGAGACTGGGGAGGAGGGCAGCTGTCAGGGCCAGTGCATAACTGTATTGGCTTCTGCACCCTCCAAACCAATGTTCTGTCACACTAGGCATCAAATTTAGAGTGCTGGGCCAAGAAAGAAGTAACTGAGTGTCCCGGTTTGCAAAGGGTTTTTAAGTGTCCTCAATGTATCATGCAGAAACTAAAGACAAAGAGACAGAACTGAGCCCCAAACCTGGGTGTGCTGCTCCTCCTTAGAGGGGATGCAGTAGAGAGTGCACTTCAGAACCTGTTTGACCCAGACCAAGCTGCCCTGTGGTACTTGCACTTACTGCACACTGTCAGAATGCCATAGGGGACAAGAATCATTTCCCCAGTCACTAGGTCAGGATGCTGCTCCAGTCCAGTCTCTCCCCTTTGCCAGTTCTGCCAGACCCTACCCAACTGAGGGAGCAGTTAGTTCCTGCTCCCTCCTCCACCTCCTTGCAGCCCCTTTTTGCTGCTTGGAGATGTGCAGGGAGTTAATGAGCTACTCTCTGAGGTTTAAGCAGCTCTGTGAAAGAGGACATTAAAAATGGCCACTGCTGCACTCACATTAGTCACACTCGTTTTTTGGCCTTAATAGGCTGCTAGGAACAAGATCCACACATCAGCAGGTCTGCAGACACCGGTAGGAAAGGTTGATGTCTGTACTGGTCTAATTGGGTTGGGGAAGAAAACAGACCTGTGGGTTGAGTGGATGTGACCTGCCCAGCACCTCCACAGACCTCCCAGAGGTGCAGACCTGTCTGGAGTCCTCTGTGTAGGCCTCCTCAGTGTGAGCGGAGGCCAAGTGAGATTCAGCGGACATTTTAGACCAATTCAGTTTATTGAGCACCAGTGGAGAGCAGGCTGCAGTACACTAGAGCAGAGATGAGTCAGCCCTGCCATCTAGAGGCATATAGTCAAGGAGAAATCAGTCTCTTGCTGATTATTCTACCATGGATTAAGATAAAACAAGGGTGCCTGACCAGAGACAGCCAGGGGTAAGATACTGCAGGGCAGGAAGCATCTGGTAGAAGACACAGAGGTCAGATAGCATGTGGCCTGGGGAACACCGAGAGAGCAGGGCTCAGAGGCAGTGGCGGCGGCTAAGTTGTGAGTAAAGCCCCATCAGAAGCTGGGTTTCTCCAAAGGGCCCTCCTCAGCCTAGTCACGCCAAACCCCAGAAAGGATTCACACTGCATCCTGGCAAAAGGCTTCAACCCAGGAGATAGTTCTGTTTGAAGAAGGCCTTCAATCTAGGATTTGCTGCGGTCCACTGGGGAGTTTGTGGCCATAATATGACAGATGATCCAAAAAGGTTCAAGCCCAAGAAACTGTTGGCTACATCGCTGTAACCATGGAGAAAGCCACAGAGACTGCTGTTTTCCTGCCATCATGGCTCTTGATCTGAGGGGTACTAGGGGATGGTGGGGCTCTGGGGAGGGTGGGAACGGGTCCCTGACTGTGGGCTTCTTTTTGATCTCTGAATCCTAGAGTGGATATACTCCAGAGCAAGGGCCAGTCCCAGAATCCGAGTGAGTGTAGTGTTGAGGACCTGGTACCTGACTTAGGTCTCTAAGGAGAAGACCTAAGGCTTGCTGCCTTGGTGTACCAGCTAGGGAGAAGGGAGAAGGTAACGGGTGAGCAGGTAAAGGAGGCTGGCAATGCCTGCTAGGCCCGTTAGGAACCCGAGCCTCAGTGGCAGGTACTCCATGGAGCGTTCCAACTTGGCATGCAAGAGGATGGCCTGGCGTCTGGTGAGGCTCCACTCGCCCGAGTTGTCTAGAACGTGGTTGGCCATACGGGCCTTGTCCTTCAGGGGCAGCTGGGCGTTGATCCTTGCCTCTGCGTCCTCCCGATTCAGGTTGTTCCGCTTCATCAGCCGTGCCAGCTGTGTCTCTCGGTCACTAAGGACAGGACAAAAGTGTTCTGTGGACCCCAGCCTCCCTCTCTGCAGCAAGACTCACAGGTGGGCAGCTAGCCTGGGACAGAGTAGGACAGCATCTTCCCTTAGAAAATTCCCTCTCCTGCCTTCAGCCACACAGGAGCCAAGCCCTATCAACCACCTCAGACTCCCAACAAGAGCTAGAGAGGGAGGGGTGGGGGTGTAGCAGCTGTTTTCCACCATCTAGGTCTTTCTGTTTGTCCACTGGCCTGAGATTTCCCTGCTATAAAATGGGACGATTTTTACCATTCAGGCCTTTGCTGCAACTTGAGAAACGGAACAAGGCCAGACATAAGGGCTCCTCTGTAAAGGTAACCTTATTATATAGTGGCTATAGTGGGCAGAGAAGACATCCAGCTTTAGTCATGGCATGTCTGTGGCTGGGGAATCTACAAGACAATGGAGCTGGCTGGCAGTTTCATGGGAGTGATGCAGAAGAGAGAGCCTCCCGGATGTACTGGTGGCAGAAACACCCAACAGCCTTCCTAGGGCTGTGACAGCGAATGCTGGACTCGGTTGATGGCTGTGTTCTTCTTTACTCATTTACAAATCAATTTTTCTCAAAAACATTAAGGGTCACATTTAGGTACAATCACTCCTCAGGAAATGCTCCATGCTGGCTCACAAGGTACAGCTCCTTTTGGTGACAAGCAAATAATCTAACCTTCCCCCTTTTGATCCCTACATATATAGGTTTTTGTTCTCAGGTTTTTGTTTTGAGATAGGGTTTCTCTGCGTGTAGCCCTGGCTGTCCTGGAACTCGCTCCTAGGGTCTATCTTCATCACCACAAAAAACAAGCAAGGGAGAGGCTGAGGGTTAACGTGGGGAAGCACAGCCCTGTGAGGAACTGAGAAGCTCAGGGGATTCACACCATGAGAGATCTGGACAAGGGTAGGGCAATGCTCAGGGCACTGAGCGTTCCAGTGTACTAGCAACCTCCCACACGTCGATCCCTTGAGAACCACCCTGTGCCCAAAATACCTGCAGAGTCAAGGCCCACCTATGTGTCTGCTATACTTGTGACATGTGGAAGTTTCTGAGAAGCAGAGACACCCTGCAGCCTCGTCTAGTCTCTCACCCGAAGGGACTGTGACTCATTTCTCTGTCAGATTAATTCTCCTGTTTGCCAAACCTGGACTGATTTGCTTCCTGTCCTGGGGGATTCTGAGAAGAAAGTTCCTCCCTTAGATTCTTCTGATGACTGCATCCACAGGTGCTCCCAATGGGTGAGCCTGGACAGGTTCTGCTCTCTATTCATCAGTGCTTCCAATGGATGATCTTGGATACACTCTGCTCTCTACTCACAGGTGCCCCCAATGGGTGATCTCAAACACATTCTGCTCTCTATTCATGAGTGCTCCTAGGAGGTGATCTCTAATAAATTCTGCTCTCTATTCATGAGTGCTTCCAGTGGGTGATCTCCAATACATTCTTCTCTACCCACAGGTGCTCCCAGTGGGTGATCTCAAACACATTCCATTCTCTATTCATGAGTGCTCCCAATGGGTGATCATGAACACATTGTGTAACTGCCTTCTATAACTCAGAAGTATCCCTCTACCATGAGTACTTCATACTGAAAAGTGAGAGAATGAGGTTATAAACATGGGAGTGTTTGGGAAGTTGTGGAGTGCTCTAGGATGAGGGTGGCCAGAGGTAAAACCAGACAGCTCAACTGAAGTGTCTCCTACAGCCAGCAGGGGGAGCCCTTCCCAAACACTAGCGAAGCCTGGGGACCACCCCCCCCCCCCAACTCATATCTGCCTAGGTGCATCAGGATCAGGTACAAAAGTTGGTTTGTGTAAGCCTGGGTACCACTACCCCAACTCACTTTGTGCCTTGGCTGCCCATGAGAACTGCATAAAGGGATGTTTCCCAGGTGCATCTTACCCTAGGTGTCCTTTCCAGTCCCCATTGGCCAAGCTGTGTGTCACACTTACCAGTACACGACCACAGTGTGTTTCATGTACTTGAGCAGCTTCTTGGTCTCAAACAGGAGGGGGATATCCAGGATCACGTAGCGGTACCCTGGGAAAAAGATGGAAAACGCCCAAGTTCAATTCTGCAAGGACATCAGGAAAGATGCTTGTGACCAGCCCAACATAGAGAATGCCCCAGCAGATGGGAGACCTTCCAAGGACAGACATACCCTGAGTGCCAGCCAGTTACAGTGCCATTCAGAGCAGAATGCCGCAGAAAATAACTTCTGGCTGGCTGACTAGGGAAGACCTTGGAGAAGGACTGGCATTTGCGCTGGCTTTGGAAAGCAGGCAAGATGTGGATACTTGGAATGAGAAAGTGGAGGCAAGGAGTTCTGATGAGGACCAGCAGAACCCAGGAGCTGGGAGGTTCTGTGCGAATCAGGTAGGGTTCTGGAACACAGTGTATCAAAGACTAGGAGGTCTAGTTGAACCTTGACCCTCAACCCCAAAAATTATTTCTAACCCAACATAAGCCATAGCCAGTGCTTTAGGCAACTGGGAAGTTTGTGGGAGATGCTGAGGCCCTTCTGCCCTATTTCATCTTACACTGGCTCAAAACACCCAAAGCACAGGACCTTTCCTGGAAGGCAGGCCCAGACATGGCTGCCTTTTAAAGAGACCCATAGCTACCTCTGCGGCTTTCTGTGAGAGACCTGTACTATCCCAGAGCAGCGAGGGTGGTTCAGTTAACTACTGGGTTCCCTCAATGGAAAAAGGGCTCTGGGAGGCTCTCCCGATGTCGAGACTGCAGAGAGGTAGTGTGTTCCCACACCATGAACGGGCACATCCCTGAGTTATGTGCGCTTCTGCCACACTTGTGCCCCGTGTGGATGAACAAAGAAGGGGTAAAAGGCAGCAGAATAAGGACAGGGACAGATGCTGCTCAGAAACCTGGGGCCTGCACGGTACCCCATCCCAGACATTATCAACCACAGAACTACACACTAGCTGCCGGGACTGCTGCTCTCCACAACCTGGGGCCCAGGAAGCCTAAGAGTAGCCTTGTTTGATGAGGGCATGGGGTCCCTGAGCTCTAACACACTTAGTTTGTAGCGCCCCATGTGACTGCAGGTCCTTAACAAAACTAATCTGTGTAACGAATGGAAAGAACCCCTTTCCCGAGCTCTGAATGCATATGACACTGAGCAGCAGCCAAGCCCCTCGGCTATGTGATGGGTGTTATTGCCATTGTTCCTGGGAGGAGGGAAGTTGGCATTGCGTCTCTCCACCTCTCATTTACCTCTCACTTCACCCTCTCCAGCTCAAAGCCAGAGGGGGGGGGGGGAAAGGAAGAAAAAAAAAAAAAAAGGATCCTCCCTGGGCCTCTTATCTCCCTTTCCTGTTCTTCTCCCTCCCCTCCTGCTGTCCTTTCTCCTGGGTCCCTCTTGGGAGCTGGAAGCCAGCTCTATGGTTTACCGGTAAAGGGCTATTCAGCTGTCACATCTCTCCTACTTGATAAGCCCTGAAACTGTCCTGACTCTATGAAGACATCCGCCTGCCTATGCAGGACCTCCCCAACAGCTGGTGATCTTATCTGACGTGTGATTATACCAACTTTGACAGCTGTATTTGTTACACTCATCAGGGACAAACCGGGACTGTGGAAGCCACAGCTGTCGTCCCCATTTTTCACCTTATCGAACTGAAAAGAGATTTCTGGCTTTTATTTAAGTGGTGGTGGTTGGGGAGGTGGGAAGGCTGGGTGGATGACACAACAGGAGAGCTTTGGAGCTGGTGACATTATCCAATGCTTAATTTCAGAAGGAGGAAGCCACTGGTGCCTCGCAGCCCTGCAAATGTACCGAGAGCTGGCCTGGGAGCAAACGTAAAGGGCAGGAATGAAAGGCAGAAGGCTTCGCCAGGCAGGGTGGGCAGAGGGGAGCGGTGGCATAGTGGACTGGCAGACACTGGGGGAGGACAAAGGCAGAGTCCAGACTCCTCTCGAAGGAAGAAGGCTGACTTTGGCAGAGTGTCTCAGGGACAAATAGCAGGAGGGTTTAGAGCAGCAGGAGCTGGGAGCCAGCTCCAGCCTTTCTTGGCACTTTAGGGACTAAGGGGTAGGCTTGGGTCAACAACATAGATGCTTCTCATAACCCTTTAAAGGGAAGAGGCACACTTGAGAACGTGTTAGGGAGAGGGATCTTACTCTGTACACCTGAGGCATGAAGGGGAAGGGGCCTGGCCACGGTTACAGTGGGAAAACTTGGTAAGACAACCAAAACGGATCCCCATACTCGCCAGGAAATGGTCCCCACACAATGACTGCTGGGGGAGCTAGGGCACTAGGCCTTTACTTAGAGGCACAGACCGGAGGCCACATACACCAAAGGCTGGTAGGAAGTCTTTGTGCCAATAGATAGTGTGAACTCGGCAGCTTAGATAACTAACCACTACCCTACCCCAGAGGCTATCCGTCCCCTTCAGGCCCCAAGTCTAGAGTCTCACCTCGGAGAAAATACTTGAAGGTCTCCTTCATCATCTCCTTGCGGATCTCAGGGTGGGTGATGGAGTTGAGTAGCTGCCGACGGTCAGGCTGGTTAAAGATCAGGTCTCCAAGGACCTTGCGGTCGATGTCACCATTCTCCAGCAAGACTTCAGTGCCAAAGGCCTCTACAATACGCCGGTGAGCAGGGTATCCTGGCTGGACGACTGTGGTATGAAGAGGTTGGGTCATTCCAGAGACTCCAGCCATCCAGAAGACCCCAAATGGCCAGAGGCAAACTGATGGGGGACCCAAGGCTGTTTCCTTCAACTGGAGACTAAATAAACTTAGGGACCCTCAGCCAGGGATGGAGCCGAGTTTAGGGAGACTGGACTCTTAGGGGGAAGAAAGAATAAACAGAGAGCCTTAAGGGCGAGCAGGAGCAGAGACAGGCAAATCGGCTAGAACAGCCTCACTCTCGGAGGGTCCCAAGAAGACAAAAAGAGAAGCTTCTGTGCACAACGGGTCCCCTTCCAACTCACCGTGCCGGGCGATGACATCCACGTCAATCACAGCACAGCCCAGCTGTTGGAACACCTGGATGACGGAGCTCTTGCCGGAGGCAATGCCTCCCGTTAGGCCCACCAGGAACATCTTCCCAGGAGAGAGAGAAGACAGGCAGAGTAGGAGCCGAGAAGCACTGGATAGTCAGCACACTTGCCAATGGGCTGCACCACCAGGCTGGAAAAACCTGTTGTCAAGAGACATTCAGGCCTGGTCAGCACTGGGCCACAGGGCAGAGGGATGGGAGACAGTAGGTTGGGCAGAGCTTGGGGAGCTCTGTAGCTGCTTCTGAGGAGAAATTTCCAGTACTGTGTGTGTCAGTGTGGGCTGGACAGTAGAGCCTGGGACATGCTAGTCAAGCACTGCTCCGATAAGCTGTTCCCCAGGGGCTCACTAGTGTGTCCTTATAGCCTTGAACTTGGCATCCTTCTGCTTTAAGTTTCTAAGTACCGGGGATTAAATGACGGCCCATGCCACTATTCTCAGTTTCCTTCTTTTTTTTTTTTTTTTACACTTTATTTTTTAGTGTGAGTATATGTCTTTCTTAGTAGAGCTTGAAATCCATCAGGACCACTTTTGTTAGCCTGCAGATTTACTGTCCTAATTACACTTTGCCTGTGCTCACATGGAAATGAGTTTGCCTCTCCTGAAGACACAAACAACAGTGGGGGGGGGGGGGGAGAGTCACTTGGGTGTGACACAGGATAGCAAGAAAACAACCTACAGGTTTACATTTGCCTAGCTCATTCTCACATGGGTCAGGGGCACAGGGAGGCAAGTATCTGCCACAGACTCGGAGTCCAAACAGAGACCTAAACTAAAGAATGCCACATTTTAAAAGTTAACCGAGGATACTGTCACACCCCCCCCCCAGGCTGTTTCCCTCTCAACAAAAGGGAATTAAGGACAAGGTTCAACTGTATAAGGTAAACTTAGACTGTTCAGCTCAAGCTTTGTGATAGAGAATGTGGCATCGGTGTCTTGGTCCCCATCTCTGCTGCTGTCCCTCAAGCACAGCTTCTCAACTAGATGTGACGGTACGATCCTATAATCCCAGCGCTTAGGACATTGAGGACAAGAAGACTGAGCTATGTGCTGAGTTCCAAGACACCCTGAACTAGAGTGAGGCTTTATTTCTAAAAGAAGAAACCCAAACCAAGAGAAGGGCTGCGGGACCGTGAGATGGCTCCGCAGGTGAAGGTGTCTGCCACCAAGCCTGACCCGAGTCCAATCCCTGGGGCCCACACAGTGGAAGGAAAGAACTGAGGTCAGAGTCTCTCAGTTGTCCTCTGACCTCCACACATGCACATACAGACACCTTTTCTTAAAAAGGAATTTAAGACAATAACTACAACAAAACTCACAAAATGGTCCCAATATATGTTTCTGACAGCTCTCGCCCATGGTAACTTCTCCACACATGCCATGGTGCATTTCAATGCCCGCAAACCCTGCTGGAAACACCTGTGTGACACTGCTGTGTTATGAACTCAGGGTTTTCCCTGTATGCTCAGAGTCATCTGCTCATACAGAAACACAGCGCTTTAATTACAAAAAACAAAGAGTATTTTCCTACTGGCTTTCCTTGGCATTTAAATATCATATTAGTGAACCTTTGGAGAATATTACCAAAATGTTTGATTTTAAAAAATTGCTGTCTGAGTTGTTGACTTGAGCTTCATTTAAAAAAAAAAAAACTGGAATGAATTTGGGCAGAATTAAGGTAGAATTTGCAATAACTTCTGAAATAACCCTATACATACCCACACCATTTTATACTATGCACTCATGGGAAACGGTGTTCCTAGCATTGATGATTAAAGTATCAATCAACTCTGAAAAACATTGACAATGACCTACATCCTATAATATCAAATATTCAACCTTGATTTAATTTAATTCTTGCTTGGTGTGGTGCACTCCTATAGCCCAGCATTCAGGAGAAAGAGGTAAGAGGACTGTTCCAAGTTTGAAGCCAGTCTGGTGTACATAGTAAGGCCCTGTCTCAAAAGGGCAAGAAAGGGCTGGAGAGACAGCTCCAGGGAAAGGGACAGTTCTGCTCTTACAGAGGACCCAGATTCGATTTGGCTGCTTGCTTGAAGAGAATGGATAAGAACCAGCTGTTCTTGTAAAGCAAGCCCTTGATGACTCATTCCCTCACCAGCTGTTAACTAAGCTCGTCTGTGTTTCATAGCCATGTTCTAGGGACCTCTCAGACAACCCATGGAAACCAGTTTGCCCTGTGGGGAAACAGGAGACACACCAGACCAAATGAAAACAGCTGGAAGCAACAGAGTCCCAGTGGGGAGCAGGAACCGTTAGGTGATGCAGGCTCTGGCCTGGACCAAAAGCCCCTTTGCATTGTAGGTTATCCAAAGATAATGGTGTGCCAGGAAAGGAAGCTGAAGCTAGAGCCCACTGTCCTTTCAAAGCCTAGAAAGGCAAAAAGCAAGACATACCAAATTCCTCCTCCAAGTATCACTCAAACCTGACAATAGTTCTCCTAAGCACAGATGAATAACCACCTTTAACAACCCATGTTGCCAACTAAGCCATTATTTCCCAGGATCTACCTCGCTTCCCCTGTTGAACTACTGCTAAGGCAGAACCTCACAGTTACCCGTAAGCCTGACTAAATCCAAGTCCTGTATAAATCTTTCCAAAAAAGATGTAGAACCCAGACTAGGCACCAGCCCTAAATAGAAACCAGCCAGGCAGCTGGGCATGGTGGCACACACCTTAAAACCCAGCACTGAGGAGGCTGAGGCAGGTGATCTCTGTGAGTTTGAGGCCAGCCTGGTCTATAGAGTGAGTTCCAGGACAGCCAGGGAAACAGAGAAACCCTGTCTCAAAAAACAAAAACGAAGGGAGGGAGGAAGGTTATGGGTTACACACAGAGAGGCTGTGTATGAACCTATGAAGCCACCTGTGTACCTTCAAGGAGCTACGAAGCCTGGGCCAGAATGGCAAGTGCTCTACAAATGACCCACAATGGAGCCCCAAAGGCCTAGTCTTTTCTGGGCTTCAGTCTCCACAACTAGACACAAAGGACCTAGCACAGTGTCAGATCCCAAGAGAGGCTACATCATAGACAAATTCTTCCTCTCCTGAAAGTAGTCAGAAATGCTCAATTGTTACATCAAGAAATGACACGACCAATGGAGGCCATGGTGACACACACCTTTAATCCCAGCACTCAGGAGGCAAAGGCAGGCAGATTTTTTGTGAGGCTGAGGCCAGCCTAATCTACAGAGTGGATTCAGCACAGCCAGGACTGTTACACAGAGAAACCCTGTCATGAAAAACAAAAACAAACAAAAAATTACATGCACTACCAGGTTTGGTGGCTCACATTTTAATCCCAGCACTTAGAGGAGGCAGAGACAGGCAGATCTCTATGAATTCCAGGACAACTAGAGTTACTTAGTGAGACCCTGTCTCAAGTAAACAAAACAAAAGTTACATGTATGTCTGTGTATGTGTAGAGGTCAGAGGACAACTTAAACACTGGCCCTCTCCTACCATGTGGGTCTTGAGAATGAACGGAGGTTGTCACGCTTGGCAGCAAGCACATTACCTGATGGGCGGGCCACCCTGCTGGCCCAAGGCCTGGCTCTCTCTCTCTCTGCAGGACTATAGGCTGTTCTTAGCTGGCTTGGCTGGAGGAGAGTTAAGATCCAGAGAAGGGAAATGGGAAGCCAATGCCAGGAATTCAGCACCAAGGCAAGCCAGGAGAAAAGCAGGACCCTGATCCCAGGGGAGCCATGTCCAGCGCTTCATCCCCTTCACTCCTCATGTATGGGGAGAAGCACAGATACAAAGGGAAAGGCAGGCAAAGACTTTGAGAAAGCAGTGAGCCCAAAGACCCAAGAGGAGGCTCCATTGTACTGTGCTCTGTGAACAGTGGGCTCCCTCATCGAGCTACTCCAATGTGCCCTTCCATCATTTCCTCTTGGGCCCCAGCAGCCAGAGAAGACAAGGGAAGGGCATCTGGGGAGAATTCTCTTGGAACTTCCTCTGGTTTCTCTTTGGAAAGGAGTGGGCTGCCTCACATACCTCTGACAAAAGCCTCACTGCTGACCTAACTCCTCAGGCTGACGGCAGCCTTGACACCTGAACTTCTTGGAGGCTAAGATCAGGACTAAAGGATCATCTGAGCCTGTCACTCTTCTGCACAAACCTTCCCCACCTCCCCCCATTCCCTTATGGCGCTGCAGAAAGGTCTCTGTAACCTCAGGCACTCCCTAGCATGGTGCGTCTTTTCCATCTCAAGGCTTCTATGCATGCAGTCCCTGATAACTCTTGCTGTCTCTCTGTCCATACCCACTACTAAACGACCCTACCAAACAGACAAGTAGCTCACAGTCTGCAGTGGGGATGGAGCACACAGTAAGTGCTGGGGAGACATGTGAGGCACTCTTGTGGCCCTCAGCCTGCTTGCACCAGGCCAGGACCTGGCTGCTCATTAGCGAGCAGCTCACTTCTCAGGGTGTCACGCTGGGCATGTCTGGCCAGTTGGCCACTTCTCTCCAACTGCTTTCCAAAAGGGATGCATCCATTTCCCTCCAATGATCAATATAATCATTCATGAAAATGAGTCATTCCTGTCTTGGGACCCAATTATTTTCTTGTAGAACCAATTACTGAAAAAAATACAGTTTGCCAGTAACTATTAAGTGCTATTTTTATACACTTTCCACACCCCTGACCGGTCATTATTGGCAAGGGTTTGTGTGTAAGCTGGGAGTCCCAGTTCTTCGCTCTGCAACGTCTCTTTAAGACACCACTTCCTCTGAGCTGCCCATTACCTGGTGGGAGCGCCAAGAGGGGGCAAGCCTTTCCTTCTGCCCATGGTCAACACCAAGTGCAGGGTGGAGGTGGTCTCTTCTCAGCACAAGGTAGCACCCAAGGAGCATCTGTGAAAGGCAGGGTGTGCACAGACAGAACTGCTGTGCAAACATTAATGCAGAAAACGGGTCATGAGGAAGACCCACCCCAAAAGACATTGTAACTGGAGGGTCCTTGGGGACTCAGCTCAGTCCCTTGCTATTTGGCTTTGGGCAATTGCCTTCAACATTCAGAACTTCCCTTTGAGTAAAGAATAGGATTTATTATGACTTCTCACAGGAGTCCTGTAAGAATTAAAACACAGGACAGAGGTCATGGTCCCTTCATCTTCCCAATTCAGAGTGTGATGTCACAGGCCCACTTATTTGAGTAACATGGCAAGAGTCTCAGGAAGGGAGAGGGAACGAGAGTGCTACAGATTGAGTGTGGATGTGACATGACAACTTTCGGGTGTGGATCTCTCCTGCCACCATGGACTCCTGGGCTTAAATTTGCTGGTCCAGCCAGGGTCAGTTCAGATCAGCCCTCAAAACTCTCCAGGACTCCTATCTTACTCCAGTCTAAGTCAAGACCTTCACAGGCCTCATGGAAGCCGGATGCTCCCACCATGTGTTTCCCATTATCCTTCCTCTAAATAGCGGCCCCTGCTGGTCACAGAGCTACTTGACCATGCTGAGCACACTGCTACCTCTGCAGTTCCCAGCAAAGAAAGCACTCCTCCAGGTGGGAAGGCTCAGCAGGTCAAAGGCTTGCCTATCAAGCCTGAGTCTAATCAGGGGAACCAACTCCTCAGACTGACTGACCTCAATCGATTTTAAAAGAGAAAGTACTCGCCAGGCAGCGGTGGTGCATGCCTTTAATCCCAGCACTTGGGAGGCAGAGGCAGGAGGATTTCTTTGAGTTCCAGGCCAGCCTGGTCTACAGAGTGAGTGCCAGGAGAGGCTACAAAGAGAAACCCTGTCTAGGAAAACCAAAACTAGTCCTCCCCACTAGACACTGCTCTCTGCCTCAAGGTCACCTAAGTGACAGTGTTTCTATATAAGTATACACTGTATATAAAACAGCACCCTGCTTTGCTCTGTGGTCTGCTTCGCTTCTCTTCACAGCACTTAACTGAGCTAACCCCACTCAACACACTACACACACAGAACCCAGCCACTTACACTTTAAGCTACAGGTAACAACCACTTACAGCAGTATAACTGAATGAGGGGGTGACAAAGTTTGGCAGCAGTAAACGGATTATGAATGTGCAATGTCCAACAGGGACATAAATGAATACAAGGCATTTCTTCACTGAACCCCTCGTCCTCAATATCCAACACACATGCATATCACGCGCAGAGTGCAAAGTACTAATAAGCAGTATCTGCACACCAGGGTTAGTGCAGGCTATGAACTGTAACTTCTCACAGAAAGTGGCTGAGGACTGGTGATTTAGCTCAGTTGGTAGAGTGTTTGCTTAGCATGCCCGGGAGGGTTGAGTGCTATCCCAGCATGGCATAAACCAGGAGTGGTGGTTTGCAATTGTAACCCAAGCACTAAAATGGAGGGAGGTGCAGGCAGGGAGGTCAAATATTCAAGGCTGGGCGACTGAAAAATGACTTAGTGTGTCAGACACTTGATGCCAAGCCTGATGACCCCGATTCTATTCCCTGAAAAATACTGAAAATGTTCTACATCCTGCAGGTATTTCAAGTATTTAGTCTAGATTTAAAGCTATTTTTTATTGGATTTATGTATTTTGTGTGTGCTTGCTTGCCACATGCATCTTGGTGTCTAGAGACCAGCTTCTCTGAAGTGCAGTCACAGACGCTTGTGAATCATCCTGGGGGCACCCAGACTCAAACCTGAACTCCCTGCGTGAGCAACAAGTATCCCTAAATGCTGAGCCATCTCTCCGCCAAGACCTCACTTTAAAAAGTTTAGAATTTATCTGTATCTCATTATATGCAAATTTGCTTTCATTTTCAACAAATGGTTAAATTCTATGTATACCAAGGAACTGCTTTAAAATAAATTTTTGCTTTTATGTGTATGACCGTTTTGCCTGCATATATGTGTTCGTGTGCCTTAAGCTCTTAGAAGCCAGAAGAGGGCACTGGATCTCATGGAACTGGAGGTACAGTTAAGCCGCCTGATGTGTGTTCTGGGAACTGAAGCCATGTCCTCTGCAAAAATATCACTTGATCTTAACTCCAGCTCCTGGTTTGACTGGTTTTTTGTTTAAAAGAGAATCCGGAGGGAATCCAGGACCCTGTCGGCTCACCATAGCAATGGGCCTAACTAGTTTCTACTTATCAGCCTTATCTCTAACCTTTCACCGGACTCCCCAGATCTATCCTAGCACTGTTGCTGCTCAAAAAAATCAGTATGTTCTCACTAGGGCCATTGTTGCCCAGGGAATGTTTACATTTTATTGTGTGCAAGTGTGTTCACAGCTCCTGCAGCATGTATATGGAGGCCATTAAGACTACTGGGGGGAGCCTGCTTCCTCCTTCCACCACGAGGACCCGGAGACTGAACTCAGGTTGTTAGACTTGATACTTGTACACACTAGCCATCTCTCCCATCCTCATTTTAATATTCGTTTACTTTTTGTGTAGACTCTGTAGGTATAATATGCCATGTGTACAGTTCCCATGAAGAACAGAAGGTATCAAATCCCTTAGAGCTGGAATTAGGTGTTTGAATTGTTCGATGTGGGTGTTGGGAACCAAACTTGGGTCCTCTATAAAAGCAGCAAGCTCTAAATGCTTAGCCATCTATCCCACCAATAGCCCTATTATTTTTTATTTGAAATGTTGCTGTTTATTAAAGGTGTGAACAAATGTGTATGCTAAGGACATGGGTGTGCTTGCAAACTTTTACATAATCAATCTTGCCTGCTATGCAGGACACAAGAATCATTGTTCCAAGTTGGACATTTTCATTTTATGATCATCAATGCTAAGCCAGGTGTGACAGCACACAGCTGAAATTCCAGAACACACGACAGGTAGGAAAGTAGGAAGCAAGGGAAAACAAAACCAGACACTATCAATGCTGAAACTACCAACTGCATTCCAGCAACACACAGGCAAAATGGCAGGAACGTGCACACGATCATTTATTTCTTTATGCGTTTATTTATCTATCTTTTGTTTTTTTGAGACAGGGTTTCACGACGTGGCCCTACCTGTCCTGGAACTTACTATGTGGACCAGGCTGGACTCAAAACTCCACCTGCCTCTGCCTCCTGAGTGCTGGGACTAAAAGCCTATGCTGCCAGGCCTGACCATTTTTCACCTCTCTCCTCCCCCGCCCCCAATGATTTTTTGAGATAGGGTTTCTCTGAGTAACAGCACTGGCTGTCCTGGAACTCACTTTGTAGATCAGGCTGGCCTTGAACTCACAGAGGAGATCCACCTGCCTCTGCCCTGCATTCTTTTTTTTTTTTTTTTTTAAGGCCATTTTTAGAAATTGTTGGAAATCGAACTTAAAAATCTGTAATTCATGTTCCAAGATATCCAACGCTGACTTCTCCAGGACCCAGGAACACAGTTGATGCACAGATGTACATGCAGGAAAAGCATTCATACACATAAAGTATCTAAATCTTTAAAAAAAATCATTTTGTAGTGTACACACATGCAAAGGCCAGAGGATGTCGGGTATCTGGCTGTATCATGCCATTTTATCCGTTTTGAGTCTCTCACTAACCCTGGAGCTAGGAACTAGGCAGTAATGATCCCGTTACATTTGAGTGTCCCTGCCTCCAGCATTGGACATATAGCTATGCCTGACTGGTGATTCCAACTCAGGCCCTCATGTTTGCACAGTAAGTGCTCTTAGCCCTGAGCCACATGCCCAGCCCTGAAAACTGAACTTTAATGGCAAGGATAATAGCTGATGGACTGTAAGAATAGCTTATAAACCCAATATAGTTTTTAGAATTAAGAATTGGGGAAGAATATCCAGAAACCGTGTCCAAGGACTTCAGGTGATCAATTATAACTCTTACAAATAAATTTTGGGGAAGGTTATTTCCAATTTAAAATCATCCGTAGTTATAAAGGTTTCTAAATAAGCATTTCCCACTCCATTCTTCCAAGTTAATTTTTAAAGGAAAAACTTTCCATTTTATCTTGTAACATTAAATGTTACAA
Source organism: Phodopus roborovskii (assembly GCF_943737965.1). Taxonomy (NCBI): domain Eukaryota; kingdom Metazoa; phylum Chordata; class Mammalia; order Rodentia; family Cricetidae; genus Phodopus; species Phodopus roborovskii. The sequence goes on along the minus strand of NW_026125052.1, from coordinate 17,155,862 downwards.
TTTCTTCCTTGAGGAGACATACGTTGAGTTCTTTGATAGTATCTTATAAATAAGTTTTGGAAGGCCTAAGTCATAATGAAAAACATTAACAAAGTTAGAGCTCTTCTCAGTCATCTTTCTGCTAAAACTTCACCCTGAGAACCACCTAAGTCTGCATACAGCAACATACTACTGTACGCACAGTCCATGCCTTTGCAAAGTTTTCGTAAACAAACTGTAGTTACAGGCATAGCTTTTGATGAGGTTACTGCTTTGGGTAGGGTGCATTAATGAGATTTCTTTTTGGCTCCTAATGCCTGTGGGGAGTAAGTCGGTCATCTGTTCACGGCCACCGGCCTCAACTTTTGCTATAAATCCAGCATCCCCCACATCAGTTGCTTGGGCAAACTTTTTTCGCTTTAACCTTCATTTGTGGAAAATACATCTACTTTTAAGAAAACAGTTTTTCCTCTTGTGTGACCTTCTAAGTAGGGCCAAACAATGAATCCTCAAAAGTGTTTCCTTTAGAACTGTATCTTACAAGAAAAAAACAAAACAAAACAAACAAACAAACAAACAAAAAAACCAGTGCTTTACCTAGCTGAACAGGCTCTGGGCTGCCCTGGAGCCTGGGAATAAACTACTCAAGATGGTTATTACTAATCTCATACATTCTTTTGGAAACAGTATTATTTGATCAAAGCATTTTACAAATTCCATCCCTATCCTCTGCCCCCATAAACGATTTCTACATTCTAACACAAGCAGGTAGCTGCACATGGTGGCTCATGCCTAATCCCAGCAATAGGCAAACTGAGTGAGAGAAGCTTCACATCAGCCTGAGTGATGACAGTCTTTCTAACCAGTCACTAAGTGACAGAGGCAGGCAACAGGGCATCTTCTGCTGTACACAACCACTATATAACAAGTTAAAGATGCAAAAACTCTAAGTTAACAGATTTCTCTTCCTTTTCTTTTTTTCCCCCCATACAGAGTTTCTCTGTGTAACAGCTCTGGCTGTCCTGGAACTTTCTGTAGACCAGGCTGGCCTTGATCACAGAGCTCCACCTGCCTCTCAAGTGCTGAGAGTAAAGGCGTGTGTCAATAAGCCCTGCCTAATAGTAACAAATTCCCCCCCCTCAAAAAAATTTATTTTTTTCAAAATGTATTTTTAACTAAGTCTTTTTAAAAGTTGTTCAACTGCTAGAGAGATGGCCCAGTGGTTAAGAACACTGGTTGCACTTGGAGAGGACCTGGGTTCAAATCCTAGTATCCACATGGTGGTTCACAACCATCCATAACCACAGTTCCAAGGGATCCAATGACCTCTTCTGAGCTCTGTAGACACCAAGCACACATATGGTGCACAAACATTCATTCAGGCAAAACACACTTTAAAACATAAAAGGATAAAAACATATTCTTGGATTAGGGATACAGCTCATTGATAAGAATATATTTGGCCAACAAGCATTAGGCCCTGGAAACAAAGCAAATTTCTTGTTATTTGGTTTTTGAGACAGGGTCTCACGTAGCCAAGTTGACCTCCAACTGGCTACATATCCCAGAATCATCCTTCAACCTCCCTAGTGCTGGGACTACACTTTTGAGTAACAGCCCTTGACTTAATTTTAAAAGTTGATGTTTATACATACACATACATGTATATAGAGTGGTAATGGTTGAGATTATTATACTGAATGGCTTTTATCCTGAATGGCAATAATATAATATGTATCATGGATATGTCTGGAACCCCAGCACTTTAAAGAGATAGAAACATGAAGATCAGCAGTTCAAGGTCATCCTCCACTACTACACTGCTAACTCCTGGAAGCCAGCTTGGGTAGGAGATGGATGTCTCAAAAAAAAAAAAAAAAAAAAAAAAAAGTACCAATAATTCAGGAAGCTGGAGGTTCAGGCCAGTCTTGGCTACAGACTGAGGTCAAGGACAGCCTAGGCCACATGAAATCCTGTTACTAAACACCAAAACAAATAAATTAAAAAAAAATTTCCCTCTTTCCCTTCCCTTCTTGAGACAGGTCTCCTATGTCTCCCCGGCAGGCCTGTAACTCACAGATCCATCTGCCTCTGCCTCCCAAGCGCTTGGGATTAAAGGTGTGCACCACCACAACTGACAAGACAAAACACGCTAACACAACCTTATCCAAAGACACTTATTTTACACTTGCTGAGGAATGATGATATATTTAATCTGTTTCCCATAACTAAATCACTATTTCTGTTAACACAGAAGAGTTTGTTGTATACAAGCAAGTGTCCATTCTGTATTGGGAATTCTGTGGTGAGGCCAAGGGTGCAATTCTGACAACCACTTCCAGAAACAACTACGAGTTCATCAGTGTTGAGTTTCTTTCTTTTTTCTTTCTTTCTTTTTTTTTTTTTTAAGATTTATTTATTATGTATACAGAGTTCTTTCTGCATGTTTGCTTGCAGGCCAGAAGAGGGCACCAGATCTCACTACAGATGGTTGTGAGCCACCAAGTGGTTGCTGAGAATTGAACTCAGGATCTCTGGAAGAGCAGCCAATGCTTTTAACCTCTGAGTCATCTCTCCAGCCCCCTCAGTGTTGGATTTTGAATTACTTATTGCTTGTTACCCGATCATGTCACTGTTGCTGTATTTTCAGCACTTCTCATATCCAGTCAACCCATCTCCATATGGGGTCAGCACCCAACTTAACAAGCTGTAAACTGAGGTTTAAAACATACACACAGAAAGCCCAAAATGTAAAACATTCCAAACTTCAATGTATCACCTTCAAAACTGAAACACAATGGGAAAGTGTAACCAAGTAATAATTTCCCTGTAACCCAGGGTGCTCACGGTAGCTGTGACAACTCTGTAAATAAAGTTAACACCAGAGATGCCTTGTCTGTGCCTCCTCTGGGAAGTAAAAATAGCAGACAGGTACTCTGAGGACCTCATTTTCTTAATGTATGTATTTAAATTTTTAACCGGGGCCGAAGGTCTTGCTTTATGTAGCCCATGCTGGCCTGGATACTCCTGTGAGGCCCTTAACTAGTGGGTGAGTGGGAGATTCACTCCGTCCCCAGACCTAAAGTAAACTAAAATAAATTTAGAAAACCAACTAGTCTAGCTTCTCTGAGGAGGGAAGCCATGGAAAAACAAGGTTTGAAAATCAGATAATAGATACAAAACAGCATCCACCACCGACCGAGCTTGAAATAGGTTTCATCCCCATTTTTCAGATGAGCAAACTGAGTTTAATAGCAAAGGCGAGGAAGCCCACACTATTAAAGAACAGAGGTTGGTTTCAAAAATCAAAAGGGCAGAGATTAGATTCAAAAATCGAAACTGAATCCGACCCCACAGCTCTTAAGCGCAGAGGATTTGGGCAGAACCCCCGATTTTCCATCCCTTTTCAGTTGTAAACGTTTCGTTCCTCAGTTTCCACGGCTGCGTACGGGGGGGGGGGGACACTTGATTTCACAGGTTAGTTGTCAAGATGTGATGATAAACGCGCTTGTTTGCCCCAGGTCAGCTACAAAAATGTGCTTAAAAAAAAAAAAAAAAAAAAAAAGGCGCACACAATGCGCCAAACTCCGCCGCAGGATCCCGCGCTCTGGCGGTGGTCCCGCGCACAGCCCCTGCCTCCAGCGAGGAAACAAAGCGAGCCCTCGCGGCTGCCACCCGGCCCGGCCCGCCCCCTCCCGGGGCTGGCGGCTTCCCTTCGCCCGCGCCGCTACCTACCGGGGCTCCGACTCGGCCTCGGCCTCCGCCGCTAGCCCAATCTCCGCTGCGCTTACTGGCTGGCTCGGGGCACAGGCGGGATCCGCGAGCGTCCACGCTGACCGGACGTCAAGCCAGCGGAAGGGACGGGACCGGAAGGCGGGGCCAATCGCCAGCCGCTCGCCAGGGAAGAAGTGGGCGTGGCGGGGCCGAGTTCTGCAGGAAGCCGGAGCTGGTCCATGATCAGTTTTCACTTTTAACTTTTCTTGAAGGCCAGCGAAAGGAATGGACTTCCTGGCATAATTTCTATCAACCGTTTTCCCCCTAGAGCAGTGGATATGAACTTTACATCCCAGTAACAAAACTGTCAGAAGTGTTAACCATGACTCCACATTAGTAAACACAGTGGCCATAGCAGTTAACCAGGCATTTTTTTATCCACCAGGTCTTAAAGAGCACTCCGTAAGACTATTATCTCAGACCTCAGATACGGTAGATACTGTCGTTAATCTCGTTTTACACAAGAAATAACTTATTTCGAAGTTAATCTGTTTGTTCACTCAAAGTTACTTGATTGCTGACCCATATTGTCCTTATTTCCTCTACAAGAGGGGGATAATCACTACTGTGCAGTGTTGCTGAAAGAGCTGTCAATAAGAACCCAAGGAAGAGCACAGGTAGCAGGTGAGTCTTAATGATCCCTATCCAGCCTCCTCTCTTCCCGAACTGATCCTTGCCCTCTAACAGAAGGCAGGAATCGGGTTTCTTTGCCTCTAAGAAGGGAATTCTCAGTGCCCTTTGTAGTGAGAAGCCTATATATTGAAGAATTAAGTAATTTGACATTTTTATCTGATCACTTCTGTCGTTGAAAGAAACAGCTCTCAACTCAATAAAAGAATAAAAGACAAGGTTTTATCCTGGAATATATATATATGAGTGACCACGGCCCAGGAACACAGATGTAGGTTGGCCTAAATTCTGTGTTCCAACATGGAAGCAGTTTAATGAAGCTTCATAGTTTTATAGGACAAAGATGTTGCAAATCAAGGCAAGTTTAAAATACATAGGTGACTATATCAGAAGAGGTTAGAGCAAGGTGTGGGAATTTTTCTAAAGGCCTAAGATGCTATTTGATGGCATTCTTAGCTTTTGAGTCAGTGGAAGCTAGTGGTCTGCTAAGTTAATAGATTTCAAAAGGGCTTTTGTGGGTTCTTTTGGTTTGGTTTTGGTTTTTTGAGGCAAGGTTTCTCTGTATTGTCCTGGAACTCACTATATAGAGCAAGCTAGCCTCAAACTCACAGAGATCCACCTGCCTCTGACTTCTGAGTGCTGGTTTTAAAGGCATTCGCCACCACTGCCTGGCTCAAAAAGATTTATCTATTCTATTAGTTGAAAGATGTTAGCTCAGACACAGTGGTGGGTAAGGAAAGGCTATTCCTGAGGGCTAGAACTAGCCAAGAATGAGGCAATAAGCTTCTGGACTTGGACTATTACAATCTCTCCATAGTACTGCAGTTCTAAACAGCAGTCTCTGCCGATACCGCTCTTTTCCAAATATTCTCATTCACAGTTCCTCCTGTTGGACGGGCATCAAATTTTGTGCATATAGGGGATGCATATCATTTATTAAATAATGTAAGGTCCTTGGTAGCTAGGAAGGCTCATCCCTAGAGTCTGAGTGGTGGGCAGGACAGCAGTCTTCAGGAGAGGAACCACTGGTAATGCTACTAAGAAGCAAAGTCTTGGATCATGTCAAAACACCAGCCATCATGATCCGGACTTGACTTTCTCTTTGCTTGTACCCTCTCTATTTGACATAATACTTACATGTGACATACAACAGGACTTCTATATCTAAAATTAAAATAGTCAAGAACATATTCTGGCCTAATGAGGTGAAGGTAGCAGATCAAGAAAAGTCATCCTAACCAACCAATGAAAGATTTCCTCTGCATATGACATTATACTCCCTAACCATACTGATACATTTTCCCTCTGTGACTACAGTCATTTGTACTTTATAGAACATTTTATGTGATGTCTGGAGCACCTGAAACAATTCACTCTTTTTTAATAATATGCTTTATGTGCATTAACATTTTGCTTGCATGCATGTCTGTGTGAGGGTGTCAGATCTTGGAGTTACAGACACTTGTGAGCTGCCATGTGGGTACTGGGAACTGAACTCTGGCTGAACCATCTCTCCAGCCCCCAGTTCATTATTTTTTTAACTCTAGTCCTTCGTCTGGCCAGCTTGAATTCATGTCAATCACCTCATATGGGGTGGCTAACTCTAATTCTAGGAAAGACTGTCAACTCTTACTTTTGGATAATAACTTCATCTGGTCTATTATCTTGGTGTTACATCAGATTCCAGCCTAAGGAAATAAGTGGACAATTATACTACAGAAGAAATCAGGTAACAACACAGTATCATTCTGAATTCCTCTAAACAGAATTGATCTTTTCCAATGCACCAAATATTATTTATGAAAGGGACAGAAGCAAGAGACCAGACCTGTTGAAGCTGGCCATGGTAGATCATGCTTTTAATCCCAGCATTTGGGAGGCAGAGGCAGGTGGATCTCTGTGAGTTTCAGTTTAAGGCCAGCCTAGTCTTACATAGAGACTTTCAGGACAGGCACCCCCCCCCCAAAAAAAAAAAGGAGAAGCCAGACTTGTCTTAAGTTACAATCTCCATCTATTACTACTCATAATTGAAATTTCCCATAGACTTCCACAGATCATTAGCCCTGCCTGCTGAGATAAGAAGTGTTGGTCATTGCTACACAGTTACCTTAGACTCCATCTGTGGCAACATTGTCAATAGTCCTTGTTGAGTTCAAGGACAGCCTCTTTCCCACCTCCCAGTGGAAATAGTCCTGTAACACTCCAGAAACAGTCCTGCATAGTGGTTTTAATCCTTTCCTGTAACATATATTTTCCTTTAGAACAGTTGTTCTCAACCTGTGGGTCACAACCCCTTTAGGAGTTGCTTGTCATATTTCCTGCATATCAGATATTTACATTATGGTTCACAGCAGTAGCAAAATTATAGTTATGGGATATCAATGAAATAATTTTATAGTTGGGTGTCACCACAGCATGAGGAACTGTTTTAAAGCTACTGCTCTAGAAGAGATTCCCCGTTTCCTTTTCTTGAAATAGCTTTCTTTCTATATGTCCTGTTTTGAAAATAGGGTCAAGGGCTGGAGAGGTGGCTCAGAGGTTGAGAGCACTGGCTGCTCTTCCAGAGGTCCTGAGTTCAATTTCCAGCAACTACATAATGGCTCACAACTATCTATAGTAGGATCTGGTACCCTCTTCTGGTGTGTAGGCATACATGTAAACAGAACATTCTATACATAATAAATAAATAAATCTATACATAATAAAATAAGAAAAAAATCAGCCAAGCCTGCTGGGCATTGTCTTAATTAGTGATTAATGTGGGAGGGCCATTATGGATGGGACCACCCCTGAGCTTATGATTCTGGGGTCTGTAAGAAATCAGGCTGAGCAAGTCATGAGGACCAAGCCAATAAGCAGCACTCCTCTGTGGCCTCTGCATCAGCCCCTGACTCCAGGTTCCTGCCCTCTGGGTTCCTGCCTTGGCTTCCCTCAGTGGACTGGGATTCAGGATTAGTAAGCCACACGAATTCTTTCTTCCCTCTGTTGCTCTTGGTCATGGTGTTTCATTGCAGTAGTAGAAAAGTAACTAGTACATAAGGAATAGTGAATTCAGCTTGTCCTAGAATTCCTAGTCAAGCATCTAAACAGGTGTTGGTAAGGTTTCTTTTGGCTTTAGCATTTGGCCAATTTTAAATCTGCCATGAATACTGTTGCTATTGAAGACAGATTTTGAACAATTGATAAAAAGAGTCAACAGGCAGCTGCAATAGACTAGCCATTACATCCAGGAATTCTCATTCACACTTTGTTATTGTTATTGGAATGTAAGGTTCATGCTCACTGCTCTATGGAGAAAACAGGTAACAGAAATCAATGCCAGGAAGTAGATTTACATGGTGGCTTTAACAAAAATAGAGGACATGTTTGTTTGTGTCTCAGATATCTTTGGGGGAGAGGCAAGAGGGCGGGCTTCTGTGGGACAAAGGGTTCCAGGTGGACTGGAAATCTGCATGCTTCTGCGGGACAAAGGGTTCCAAGTGGGCTGGGAATCTGCATGCTTCTGTGGGACAAAGGGTTCCAGGTGGACTGGAAATCTGCATGCTTCTGCAGGACAAAGGGTTCCAAGTGGACTGGAAATCTGCATGCTTCTGCAGGACAAAGGGTTCCAAGTGGACTGGAAATCTGCATGCTGAGTATAGTCTTGATTATCAGGCCTTGCTTCTTCACCTCTCTTGGAGAGTTTAGTAAATTGACTAGAACCTGGGGTTTGTGACCTGAGGTCAGCACCGGTATTTTCTTCCCAGACACAAGTCAGTTCATACGAGTTGAGGAGAAAAGAATTTAGAATAGCAACTGAGAGAAAGGTGCTCAGCTGGAGATGCAGGAGAAGGCCCGAGGTTGCTGCAGTCTGGAAACTGAGGCAGAAGGATCAGGGAATTCCAAGGCCAGCTTCAGCTCCATAGTGATCTGAAGCTATCAGGCCAGTTTTGGCCACGTGGGACTTTGTCTTAAAGTGACACTCATAAAAGAGGAGAAGGGATGGGTGATTAAAAGATTACTCGGGCCTGATTACTCAGACCAGACCGGTAAAGCCAGTTATGGGAACCTGAGGCTGGAGGAGCAAAAGACCAAGGCCTACCTGGGCTAGGGTGACTTCAGAGAGAACCAGAGACTCCATCTCAAAATAGAAGTTTTAAAGGGCTAAGCATGTAGCTAGAGTCCCAATGTCAATCTCCAGTACAAATAAAGAAATAAAATAAATAAATAAAGGATTAACAGGGAGAGAGAGAGAGAGAGAGAGAGAGAGAGAGAGAGAGAGAGAGGGTACCTGATATTAAAATCTCAGTCCCTGGAAGTTTCTCCTTGTCTTTTACTGCCAAGGGTACTTATGCTGAGCCTCCACATGAATGGTGTCTATCTTTTTACTATCCTCAACAGACTTTCTAGGCTGCAAACAGAATTCACCTTAGAACCCAATGGGCCCTTTGCTTCACATACCCTGACAATGCCTGACCTTCTGCACATTGCACATTCCTCTACTGTCTAGACTTAGACATATCTTGCCTCGTGCCATAGAACTCTTTCTCAAATTAAAAAAAAAAAAAATCAACAAATTCAGATGTAATTTTTCTTTAAATATTTGGTGTGTGTGCATATGTGTTTTCAAGGTCAGACAACTACTTGTGGGAGTTGATTCTCTCCTTTTTTTATTTTTTTAAAGATTTTTAAAATTTTTACTTATTTTTACTACATATACAATATTCTGTCTGTATATTTGCCTGCTCGCCAGAAGAGGGCACCAGATCTCATGAGCCACCACATGGTTGCTGGGGATTGAACTCAGGACCTCTGGAAAAGGAGTCAGTGAGTGCTCTTAACCTCTGAGCCATCTCCCCAGCCCCTGATACTCCCCTTCTGCCCTGTGTATTCTGGGGATTGAACTCAGGTTTTCAGACATGGTGGTGAGTTCCTTTCCCTCTGAGCCAGCCATCTTGCTGGTTCTCTCCCATCTCTTCCAGAAACTGCTTCTTCCTGACAAAGCCCCTCCTACCTTGACGTCCTTTTTCTTTTACTTGACTCACTGAATTTAACTTTGCTTGCATGCTAAAGCATGAGTGGAAGGTTATTCACAGGAAGGAAGCAATGTAACAGCCACAGAAGAAAATGACTCCCTACATCAAGACAGCTTCTTGCTATCTTTGAAGTTCACTCTTAGCAGTAGAACGCTCCTCATCAGGAAACAGCTCTTCTGGCTCTAAGCCAGGGGGGTCAATCTCTTATTCTATAAAGCGGCTCTGATTTCCCAGTCTCCCTCCCTTAACAATTTACAGATAGCCTTGCTCTAGGGTTTTCAGCCTTTTTGTAGGCCTGACCTATCAGAGGGTACCTTTCTGTCAGTAATGGTAGCTGGCCTTGACAAAAACAGGAAATGCCCTCCCTGCCATTGGCACTTGCCAAGGGATGTTGCAATGAAAAACTCCAGGTATCTTGCTTATAATACTGAGACCCATCAGTGTGCCAGGAAGGACCTTGCATGCTAAGATGGAACCTGTAGTCCAATCTGCCAGGAACAGTTTCAGTTCTGGGAAAGGCCAAAAGGCACCATTTTGGTCGTTTTTTTTTCTCAGTGTGTGTGTTTACACTCCTCTGGCGGCCAGACAAAGACATCTGGGGTCCTGCTTCAACCAGATTCACCTTTTCCCTTTGGACAGTCTCTCTACACACCACAGTGCTGGGTCACAGATGCATGCAAGCCACACCCATACCAATACCCAGGAGGAGAGGCCATCTCCTCAACCCTGACCTTTGTAGTTCTGAGGTGATACCATCAAGAACTCTTTCAACTCAATCTTTTCCATTATTCAGGAAAGTGACTATAAACCGTGAGCTGCCCCAGCTGCTTAGGTAATGACCTCATTTCTCCTGACAGTGGCCTGTGCTTTACTGGCCTCTGGGCCTTATAGCATCTATCCTAGCATGTCACACTGCTGCCAGCTTTGTCTGAAGGACAGCCCTGTGAGTCCACGAGAAATGACTCCTTTGACTTCTTTTTCCTAAAACTAAATTTACTTTCCATGTTTATTTTAAATAAATATTAAAACACAATTAAGTTTATACCACACTTTACAAATATCATTAATATTCATCCTTTATTTAAAAGCTTCCACAGCTGGGTATGTCAGTATATGTTTGTAATCCTAATATTTAAGAGAGGCTGCACAGGAGATTGATGAGTTGAAGGCCAACCTGGAGTACCCAAGGAGTTACATCCAAGGCCTGCCAGACACTGTCTCAAAAAAAAAACAAAAAACAAAAAAAAAAAAAACCTGCTAAAAAAACAATTGAAAACTTTTCTCTAGGTCCTCACAAAGTCTGAACGCCTTAGCCAGAAACACATACATATTTCTGCTCAAATACCACTTTGTGAAAGAGGGAGGAAAATGAACATGATTCTCCTGCTCATCTCTGGATTAAAACACCCCATGTGAAGTCTCAACTCCATACTAAGCAACAGAGACTTTGGACAAATCACTGAATGTAACCTGACCTGAGTCGGGCATTGGTGGTGCACACCTTTAATACCAGCGCTCGGGAGGCAGAGGCAGGTGGATTTCTGTGAGTTCAAGGCCAGCTTGGTCTACAGAGCTAGTTCCAGACTGGCTCCAAAGCAATACAGAGAAACCCTGTCTCAAAATAAATAAGTAAGTAAATAAACAAACCTGACCTGCTCAAACAAGATAACAAATGACATAGATCAAAAGGAGAGGATGCTTGAAGAAAGTGCTGTACAAACTTCCTCACATACACTGTGTCCGCGCCTCTGCCTTTTACTTACCACGTCTCCACCGTGGTCTTCTCCTTTCTTTGTTGCCATTTGTTCATACATAAATCTAACAACTGCCATACTTCTGTCCAATTCTTTTCCAGCATTACCTTTTGCTTCTCTCTCTCTCTCTCTCGTGTGTGTGTGTGTGTGTGTGTGTGTGTGTGTGTGTGTGTGTGATACTAAGAATTGAACTCAGGGTGTGTCTGTGTTACTTAGAGTAGACCCAGTATCTCAGGAGTGCTGGACAAGTGACTGTACCCCTGAGCGTTCTCTAGCCCTTTTCCCATCCAGGTTCAGTAAGTTGGCAGGCTGGCCTGGCTCTACTGTCTCAGCCTCGACAGCAGATGGGATGACAGGCCTGTACCACTAACCCTGCTTTCCATCTCAATATGTTCCTAATCTCCCAACCTATAGCTTTATCAACCTCATTATGGTAGCATCCTAGTAGGGAAGGATGGTTCAGTGGGTAGGAGTATCTGTTGTACTGGGCATGGTTGCACATGTCTTTAATCCCAACACTCAGGAGGAGAAGCAGGGGGAACCTCATTATGTAGTCCAAGCTGACCTCAAACTTGTGATCCTGGCTTATCCTCAAAATCTTTTTTTTTTTTTTTTTTTTTTTTTTTTCTGTTTTTTTTTTTGAGACAGGGTTTTTCTGTGGCTTTGGAGCCTGTCCTGGAACTAGCTTTGTAGACCAGGCTGGCCTTGAACTCACGGAGATCCCGCCTGCCTCTGCCTCCCAAGTGCTGGGACTAAGGCGTGCCACTACCACCTGGCAAGATTATATTTTTATTAGTTTTAAATATGTGTATGTTTGTGTATCTGTGTTCGGGTTTGTGCATAGGCGTGTTGGTTAACCATAGAGTCCAGAAGAGGACTATGGAATTCAAGGTGGCTGGGAAAATTACTATGTTCCTGCTGCCTCTGCCTTCAGTGCATGTGCCATCACACCTGGCAATGTAGAGAGTACTGTACTGAAGGTGTAGACTACAAGAATAGCAGGGTCCACTGGGCAGTAGTGGTGCACACCTTTAATCCCAGCTCTTGGGAGGCAGAGGCAAGGACTCTCTGGTCTACAAAGCAAGTTCCAGGAGAGCCAGAGCTGTTACAGAGAGAAACCCTGTCCTGAAACACCTCCCCTCACAAAAAAAAAAAAAAAAAAAAAAAAAAAAAAAAAAAATGGCAGGCCAGAGAAGCCTACATCTTCATTCTTCCTTGATCTTATTGAATGTCTCTTGTTTGTGCAGAAAGCAACAACACAGGGAATTAGAATAGATGTAAGTTCTCATTCAAGCTCTGCAATTGGGCATCACTGAGTTTTGGAACAAGTACAATATTCTTCAAGTCCCTTCCCGTGCTCTTTACAAGAGCATATAAGTTAAAGAAAGCAATAGAAAAGTTAACCTCCAGATAGTGAGAAGGCTCAGTGGGTCAAGGTGCGCGAACGCGCGCGCGCGTGCGCGCGCACACACACACACACACACACACACAAATGCAGTATGTTGGATATAGTAGTTAGTGTACAGTGAACCTAGGGCTTTACACACGCAAGGCAAGCTGTCTACTGAAGAGTAGCCTTGGTGCTGGAGAGGTGAATATAGGTGTCAGCTGAGCCTAAATGGGTAGCTCTGACTGCTTTCCAAAATCACATAGAGATGACTGCGCAGTGTTTGCAGTTTTGGAATCTATTTACTTTCCTGGGCCTGCCACTAATGTAAGAGGAGTTGGCTATATTTAGTTCTGTGTTTTGTTTTCTGTCCGTGGGTCAGAGGGGAACTGTTTCTTCCCTTGTTCAGTTTTGCAAAGGCAAAGATCATTTCTCTTTTTGGCCAGCAGCTCTCTGATGGTAAGAACTAATCTCCTCTCTCCACCTACCATACTCAACACAAACAGGAAGTCTCTAAGCCTACATCTTTGGGCTATCATCTCAGGGTTATGATTAGTTAGTGACAGAAGGAAAACCCAAGGGACTGAAGCTTTCAGGCAATTCAAAGACAGATGTTGTAATTACCTTCCTATAATTGATTTTCCTGCAGTGGCTGCCTGTATCAATGTGACTGTTGTGTTGATAGAGAATTAAAGGGGATATAGGGTAGATAGAGCCAGATTCATATACAGATTTTGACACCTACAAGCAATGTACCAACTTTTCTGAATATGTCTTTTCATCTGTGAAAAAAAAAAAAGGAATAATCATGGCATGCACATTCTACGCTTGTTAAAATTTTACAGAAATATGTACAAAAAGCCTTACCCCACAGCTAGTGTGTAAGTGCTCATTTAAGGAGGTAGGAGAGTTCACGGGGCCTCAACCCTAGACTAAGAACTACAGACAAATAAGGAACGCTGAAAGTGGGAGGAGAAATGGTCCTCCACAGGGAAGGGTACACACCCTAGCTCGGAAATCATATACATACATCATACGGAGTGAGCAGGCTGTACACGGACACACGGACAATCTATGTAACAACAGTTAAAGAGAAGGGGTCATGAATTTGAGAACGAGGTGGAGGGAGGGGATAGGATAGGAGAGGAGTTAGAGGGAGGGAAGGGAAGGGGGAAATGATGTAATTAAATTATAACCTCCAAAAAAAAAGGATTTGTGTGGTGAATCAAAGGGACAATTTGAAGGAGAGTTCGGTGCAGAACTAGAAGGGTCAGCGTTCCACACACCTCGATCCGCTTCCGCTGCCTCTCGGTTTTAGGCTTCCAAAGACTCAGGTTTGCCTAAAGGCCGGGTGGGGAAGGCAGCCAAGAACAAATCCGGCTTCTCTTCAAGAGGTAATGGGCTCTTGGCGAACCACAGCCACGGACCTCAGTGTCTTTCACTTACCCGAGAATGGTAACGGTCCTTAACGGCAGCCGATAACGGCTCACCCTCACCTGTGGCCCGATGCCTATCAAGGTTAGACTGAAGTGAAACCTTGTACTTTGCACCTATCACTCGAGAAACGCTAATTCAACATGGAACTGCAAGTCCCACAATGCCCCGCGACCGCCCTACAAGGCGTGGGACCTCTTCGCCTCCGAGCGCGGCTGAACCTAGGGGGTTTCCGGAGTTGCTGCCTACTCCTCCCAAGGCGTCCCTTCATGATTTCTGGGTTGTGTAGTCCACTTCGGTCCAATTTCTTGAGAACGCGCAGCCCTTAGTGTCAGATTTCTTCACAAAAACTACAAAACCCAGAATACAGTGCAAATTTCCCCTGTCCAATAGGAGCCCTCCGTGTAGCGGGGCGCGGAGCCCGGCTCTCGCAACCCAAGATGGCGGATGAGAGTGAGACAGCAGTGAAGCTGCCGGCACCTTCGCTGCCGCAGATGATGGAAGGGAACGGAAACGGCCATGAGCACTGCAGCGATTGCGAGAACGAGGAGGACAACAGCTACAACCGAGGGTAACAAGATCCTCGTAGCCCAGTTCCTGTCCTGTCTCCCATAAGCTGGGTCTCTGGGGTGCGGGGAAGTCACCGGGAGCTTAGTCTAACCCCACCCCCATGTTCTTATTGGCTAAACCACTGAGATCCTGCCTAGCGATTGGTTTTTGCCTTTGTCATTTACTGGGGTGGGTGCCCAGAAATTAAGGGTCGGAGACATGCAATACTTTTATTATATAAAAGTTCTGTATAGTGTATCATTCGTGTGCTTCACGCACGATGGGGAAAAAGAACCATTTTGAACGGTGGGTCTCAGTAGTACAAGGCAGAGCAATCTAGAAACTGCAGTTCAGAGGAACGTTACTTATAAAGGTGAATGAACAACGTGACTAGCAATAAACTAATAATAAAGCATTTCGTTGTAGTTCACGGCCCATGAGGAAATTCACCGGGCTATACAAGCCATGTATATAATTATGTTGTAAAATACTACTGCCAGAGAGTTCCAGAATTCAAACTCGCCTTATAAACCCTGTGTTATTAGCGATGTGATAATGTTTTAACTTATTCAGTGTCTATTGCCTCAAATAACGTGTAGGTATTATCAGAGTCAGTCTTGTACCATTGTTCACTTAGTGAAGTAGCTCAAAGCTTCAACAAACTGCTGCCGCTTCTTGGAGACTGTGGTACTTCAGAGATACTGCACATCTTGTACTTTAGAGTCTTTCCGCGGTTTTTTGTTGTTGCTTCTTCCTTTGAGACAGGTTCTCACTGTGTAGTTCTGTCTGGCCCAGAACTTGCCATGGAGAACAGGTTGTCCTTAAACTCAGGTGGATGATCTTGCCTCTGCCTCCCAATATGGGGACTACTGTTAATGGCCACCATGTAGCTCCTACTATAAATAGTTGCTGTAGTTTGTTACTAGAGAAGAAGAAATGGGCCAGATATTTGAGTGTTGATTTTTCTTTTTCCAAATCAGTACATTTGTAAGCCAGTCCCAGTGAATAATTTATTTTTGTTCACATTATTGGTCTGCTGCTAATCCCCCACCATCTGTCTGCCTTTCTGTCTATATGCATATGTATACTTTTCATGTAATTGTCTGAGTGTGTGGTCATCTACTTTTTAAAGCTAGACTTTGTTATAGCCAGCTTGTCATTAACTGTAACTGGCAGCTTTTAACTTCCGCCTTTCCCCCACTGAAAACTGAGATAAAGGTGGAGGTTATAACCTTTGGATACACTCTTATTTATTCTGTCTTCGAGAAGGTTGAGCAAAGGATCAAATGGTTAGCAGTTTGCCTGGGGCTGAGTTTTAGTTTTAAAAAAGATCTAGCTTTTTGTTCTTCACCAGCATGAAAAAGAAAATCACAAGAATGTGGCATAAAAGGAAGCTTGCCAAATTTGATTTTATGACTGTGTTCTGTTGTGTAACTCACAACAAATCTAATGTAACAGCCTTGTTTGAGCCAGCTATTCCCAAGAATGGAATCGCTGAGAAAGAGGAAGTAGGAGCTGGAAGAAGGGACAGGACAGGCCTCTTGAGGGGGAAAAAAAATTCCCACCAGATCTGAATATGAAAGTCACTCTAGCCGGGCGGTGGTGGTGCACGCTTTAGTCCCAGCTCTAGGGAGGCAGAGGCAGGAGGATCTCTGTGAGTTCGAGACCAACCTGGTCTACAAGAGCTAGTTCCAGGACAGGCTCCAAAGCCACAGAGAAACCCTGTCTCAAAACAAAACAAAACAAAAAAGTCATTCTAGAAGTGAAAGTATGAGTTTTACCTTTGTTCTTTTTGTGATTGCTCCATTTTTCTCTGTGAAGCTGTTGCCCTGATCAACGCTAGTGTCTCTCCTTTTTTTTTTTTTTTTGCTGTGAGCTGGGGTGTAGCTTAGTTGTAGAGCACTGCCATACTGAGTTGCAAGCCCTGGTGTTCAACCACAAGCATGAAAACCAAGAAAATCCTGTTTGCCAGGAAGTTCTTTGTTTAGTTATAGTACCACAGAGTAATCGCTCCCTTTTCCCCAAATCTTTGGAAGTGACCCTCTCCTTCCCCCTTACCCCCCCAGGGGGAAGGTGTTCTATTACCAGGTATGGTTTGAGTGAGCAAATTATATTAGATTACCAAATCTGGGAATCTGTGAGAATGAGTTAGTTTGGAGGTGGCAGGTAAAAAAACAAAGGTCCTAGTTAGGAAAGAGTGTACTTGTGACACTTAGAATTAGCATTTCCCATTGAATTTCAAAGCAAAGTGTTTTGGAAAGAGACAACATCACCCTGGGAAAGGTGTGAACTTTGAAGTCATTCAAACAGGCAGGGTGTGGTGGTGCAATTATTTAATCCAGAGTGCTGGGAGGCACAGATATGTGGATCTCCGTGAGGTCAAGGCTAGCCTGATCTGTATATATAGCTAACCAGCCAGGGCTATGTAATAAGACTGTCTACAGAAACAAACTAAAACCAGGTTTGAAAGCCTGGTCTTGATTCCATATCAATAACTGTGATCTCAGGAAAGTTTCCTTATCTCCAGTTGTTTATGAAATTAGAACATTAAGAATAGCTCTCCTTTCTTCAGATAGTCACTGAACTTTCCCCCGCTTGCCTTCCATTATTTCTTACAAACTGTACCTTTGTAGTTTTGTTATAGCAGTAAACAATGTGTTTGATAATTTACTGACTGAGTCCAGCTCTGTATCATGGGCTATCAAGGTGCATGAGGACAAGGATTATTCCTGGAGATGGCTGGCACTTAGGTGTTACTGAGTGTTTGGTGAATGGAGGCAAATATTAAAGTGCCTGGCCTATGTTAGTGCAGAGTCTCTTGTAGAGCAGGCTACCCTCGAACTCATTTTGCATTGAGAATGGTCTTGAATTTCTAGTTCTGCCTTGACTTCTGTAGTTCTGAGATTGTAGACACATCTCCAGTCTCAGATTTTTCTTATATATAAATCTTGTTTTACTACTCTCTCTCTCTCTCTCTCTCTCTCTCTCTCTGTGTGTGTGTGTGTGTGTGTGGTGTGTGTGTGTGTGTGTGTGTGTGTGTGTGTATGCTGAGGGGGGGGGTCTTGTTGCCTCTGCCTTGCCGTGTACTCTCGGGTAACTGGTTCCCCAGCTTCCAGGAGATTCTCCCATCTCTTCCTTGAGTCCCATCCTAGGAGTGCTAAGATTACAGGTGTGTGCCATAGCAGCTTTTTTGTGTGGATTCTGAGGATGGAACTTGGGTAACCAAGTTTTCCCAGAAAGCACTTTTCTCATGGACCTTCCTACCTACAACATTTTGTGAAATACTGCAGAAACTAGCCATGTTCCAGTTTATTAAGGAAATTTTTTTCTTTTTCTTTTTGAAATGCTTCTTGCCTCCCCCCCCTTTTCCTGTTTTAAGTATTTATTTATTTATTTATTTATTTATTTATTTATTCTTCGAGACAGGGTTTCTTTGTGGCTTTGGAGACTGTCCTGGAACTAGCTCTTGTAGACCAGGCTGGTCTCAAACTCACAGAGATCCTCCTGCCTCTGCCTCCAAAGTGCTGGGACTAAAGGTGTGTGCCGCCACTGCCCAAGGAGGGCTTCAAAGGGCTTCATTCCCCTGGATTTGGAATTATGTGTGGTTATGATCCCCTCAACATGGGTGCTGGTAACTGAATTTCTACAGTATTGGTAAACATGCTCTTAACCTTTGAGGCATCTCCACCCACACACCCCCAGATGTATTGCATTTAAAATTTTTTTATTTGTTTTGCATATGGGTGTGTATGTATGTGGGTTCACAAGAGATACTGTCTCCTATGAAGAAATTTAAGAAAGGTGCCGGGTATATATAGTAGTGTATGTCTGTAATCTCAGGAGGCTGAGGCCAGGTTACTAGGCGTTTGAGACCACTTGAGAATAATGCACATAATTAAACCAAGAGACTATTTTTACTTTTAGACTGTGTTTAGCTTTCATTATGTGGCTGGGATAGAACACTCTGGACAAAAAGCATTTAGGCAAGGAAAGATTTATGTAGTATACGCATATGTAGTGTGTACACATAATAAACCTTATGCAACTTGCACTTCCAGGCTGCGGTCCATTGTTGAGGGAAGACAGGACAGGAACTCAAGTAGGAACTCAAAGGCAGAAGCCAAGGAGAAACACTGCTTAGTGGCTCACTCCTACATTTGTGCTTAACTAGTTTCCTCTTCCAGTGTTTTTATATTTATTTGTGTGTCTGCTGTGTGTGTGCTGGTGTCTGGGGAGGCCAGACGAGGACATCGTTTCCCATGGAGTTACAGATGGTTGTGAATCACCCTGTGTGGGTGCTAAGAACCACACTTGGTCCTCTGGAAGAACAGCTAGTGCTTTTGTACAAAACAGGATCTTACTATATAGTTCTTGTTTGTCCTGGGACTTGTACCAGGCTGGCCTTGAGCTCACAGAGATTCACCTGCCTCTGCCACCCAAGGGCTAGGATTACAAGAGTGTGGCACCACACCCAGCCCAACTCGTAATTGCTCGGTCATTTCTTTGGGCTCTTAGTTCCCTTCCTTATACAGCTCAGGACCTCCTGCCTAGGGATGGTGCTGCCCACCGTGGGCTGGGTCCTCCTATGTCAGCACCCAAGACATGTCCACAGGCCAATCTGATCTAGTTCCTCAATTTAGTCTCTCCTCTCAAGTGAGTGACTTCAGCCTATGTCAGGTTGACAAATGTAACTAGGACAGAAGGTAAATTCCATAAATACTTGCTTTGTCTTCCTTTTGTCTCAAAGTGACTGTATCCATGCTGTTTGTTGGCTTCTAACTGCATCTAGCACTTGGGAAGAAGAAATCTTTTTTGTTTTTAGGCGCTCTCTTCATTTCTCTCTTCAGCTTTTGGTTTCTCAAAACTAGATCAAAGCAAAATGAAGAGAACTCTCATCACTGATATCAAATAAGTATTCTAATTATGTTTCCTAATTAAATGGTAGTTAAAAAGGAACTAATCAGGAGCTGCTTCAAAGAGAAGAAACTGAAGAGCAGAAGAAATTAAAGTAAATGAAGCCTATTTCAGGGAGACTGCTGCCCAAGGCAGACTGGTTTTGCTGATCTCCCATTGTTGAACTAATAAGCTCACTCCAGAATTCGCCAGCTTTGCCAAGCTGCCAGTTAACCCTTTCTCTCTGGAGCTCAGAGAGCAGGGGCTCTAGGAGGATGCTCCTCTAGCCTTTCCTCTTAATTTTTTAAAAAACTCTGAAATTTCCATTTAAAGATAAATATTGCATTTATTTATTTGTGTGTATGTTGTGCGAATGTTTTGTGTATGCATAGCAAGCTTGTGGCAGTCAGAGGACTACTCGTGGGTCAGTTGTATCACGTGGTCCTTGGGGATCAAACTCGGGTGGTCAGACCTGCCCATAAACACCTTTATCCACTAAACCCATCTTACCTGTTCCTCCATCTTAAAATGTTTATTTATTTACTTATTCATTTGGGTTTTTTGAGACAGGGATTCCCTGTGTAGCCTGGAAGTCAGATCTGCCTGCCTTTGCCTCCCAGTGCTGGGATTAAAGGCTTGTGCCACCACACCTGGCTACCTCCATTCTGTTTGTTTGTTTGTTTGTTTGTTTTGTTTCAGCTTCAAGGCTGGCTTCAGACTATAGGAGAGGGTCACTGCCTCAGCCTCCCAAGGGCTAGGATACAGGATGAGTCACAACTTGGAGTTCAGCAAGCCCTACTGGCCAAGCCTCTTCCTGATTCCCCAGAGAAGGTGTCCTTGTGGTTGTTCCCTATGTGTCTATGTTAAGTACTATGGTCTCCATGTCAAGCACCCGAAATGAACAACGGAAATAAATGCCTTGCCAGGGGCAGTGCTTGCCTTACCCAGTTTGTGTAGTGTTCTGGTTGAGGAGCAGCAGCTGAAGGTTGACTAGTTGAGTGCCTGCTGTTGCTGTTAGTGTGCTGATCCCTCCCTGTGCATGCACCTCTGATGTCACTTGGGAAGGTCAGTTCTGCTTTTCCTGTGAGCCTCCACCTTGCCCTCCGTTTTGAACGTGCTGGACTTCTATATTCTGAATCCTCCCCCCCCCCCCCCCCCCCCGTTTTCTTTTGGTGGTGTTGCTGATGTTCAAACGCGGCACCTTCACAGGAGGCAACCACAGAGCGGGTTCTGAGCTCCCGCACCTTGTAGCAGCAGCAATCCTCTCTTTGTTTCTCTTCAGCAGTTTGTGGGTTTCCTCATACTAGGAGTTGGGTGGCAATGGAGCTGGCTGGCTCTTTAAACTCTCATTAAAAGACCAGGGTCACCCTCAGTGGACACGGATTGAGCATTGAATAGCATTTGTTTCATCTTTGGCTTGCCCAGGCACAATGCACCAAACAAACTCAAACTGTTGGACTTCAGTGTTTATCCCATTTAACTCTTGTTTTCTGCTGGCCCAGTTTTTCATCGGTTATATCAGAGTCTTTGTGAGCTCTCAAATAGCTGTCCTCCATGACGGGAATTGGCTCATTTAGCCCTCAAAAACATCCAGAGAAGGCAAAGGTGGACAGTATGAGCAGTTTTTGGAATTCCTGCCTACAAGTTTCCCCCCTTAGCCACCTAGTACCTCTGTGGCAGTAGGAATTAAGGGTTCACAAGCAGGTTTTTAAAATCCATTATGTTTTATTTATTTGCATATGTGTACATGTGCCACGGTACCCATGTGGATGTCAGAGGACATCTTGAAGGACTCTCCCTTCCACCATGTGGATCCTGGGTTCAAACTCAGGTCATCAGGCTTGGCAGCGGGCATTTTACCTGCTGAGCCATCCGTGCCCCAAATTCCCAGTCTACTAATTGGTGGGGATATGTGGAGTTTGGGGTGTGGTATCCAGTGACCCAGCAGCCACATCGGTACAGAGAATATGCAGCTGATACTGACTTGTGCCATCTTGTTTCCTCCTGAGTGTCCTTTAAATGTCCCTCTGTTCATTTGTCTCTGGGCTTTGTGAGTGCTAAAAGGATTGCTGGTGACTATGTCACATCCCTAAGGGTAATTTCTTTTGCAAAAGGCTCTCCTGATGTTGAAATTAGAGCTAGAGTTCAGGATTTATTTTAGTACCTTTATGTGGAAAACTTACTTTATAGTCCCAAGAATTAGCTTCTTGCTTCCAGAGACAGAGAAGGGCCAAGTCAAGGTTCAGCCACCAAGAGCCCGTCTTGCTCTTCCAGAAGACCTGAATTTGGTTCTAGCATTCAGGTCAGGAGGCTTGTAACTGCTGTTACTCAAGTTCCACGAAATCTGACAACTTGTGGTCTCCAAGATCATTGGTACACATGTGTTCAAACAGCCTGGTCTACATAGAGGGTTCCAGGGCACCCAGGGCTACATAGTGAGACCCTGTGTCCAAAAAAAAAAAAAAAAAAAGAGAGACAGAGAGAAAAGGTCAGGGGAATAAAGTCACATGCCCTGGTACATGAGAGACTAGCATAGGAAAATCTTGAGTTCAAGGTTAGCCATGGTGAGTCCCCTTTGTTATGAAATTTCCCTTCTGAACTTTGCTCTCAGAAACTGCAGACAGCGCCATTTGGATTGTGCTTCTGCCATTCTCTGCCTTGACTTAGGAATAGGACATGACCTAAGGAGGGTACTGGAGAGGAGGAAGTTGGTCATTGAAAATCCCAACCAAGGTACAGGAAGAAGAGCACAGCATTTCACCTGCTTTCTCAGAATGTTGGCACAGCTGTCCCGTGGAAAGCAGCACTAGAGATGCTGACCTCTTTTGCGCTGTAGCTCTTCTGAGTTTTATTTTAGTCCATCGTGCCTAGAAAGCATCAGGCAAGCATAAAGTGTTGAACTCCTAGTTGTGTGTGCAGTGTAATGGGAGGGACTGTGAGAAACAGCTGTGTGGTGTGGCCCCTATGTTCACAACATTTTTAAAATCAATGGGAGGCAAAGAAAGAAACCTATCATTTTATGTAAATAATTATATGTGTATAGTTTTTTAGGAGATTATAATTTTCAAGCAGATGTCAGTGAGAGTTGGAGGAGTCAGAGATGGCTTTCAGAATAAAACACGGCTCATGCTCAACATTACCTCAGGCTGACCTGGAACTCTCCATTGTTCTTAGCCTTAGCTTCCCTAGTGCTGGAACTATAGGCATGGGCCACTATGCCTGCCCCTCCTCTGTTACCTCCAACACCTGCTCTTTACACCAAGCTTCCTTCTGGGGTCTAGTGTGAGAAGACAGTTAACAACTTGGCTTTGGAGGCTGACCTCCCATCCTTCTGATTCCTAAGGGCACTGTTCCCAACCTTCCTAATGCTGTGACCTTTAACACAGTTCCTTCCTCATGTTGTGGTGACCCCAACCATAACATTATTTGTATTGCTACTTCCTAACTGTAATTTTGCTACTGTTCTGAGTTGTAATGTAAATATCCGTGTTTTCTGATGGTCTTAGGTGACCCTGAGGGGTCTTGACCCACAGGTTGAGAACTACTGCTGTAACATGTCAGGGAGAAAAGGCTCCACATCTCGAGAGGTTGGTGGCTTGTCCCTGGGTAGGGGTTAGTTAGTTACAGGTTGCCTCATTGTGGTCTCCTATAAGCAACAGGTTAAGGTACATTGCTGTGCGATTCCTCCCAAGGCTGGAGGTTTCCTCTGCGCTCTCTTCTGCCATGATAAAAGATTTTAGTTCCCAGGCACACATGTGAGTGCTTGTCATCCTGTAAGGGAGAGGAGGCCCATGTTACGGACGGAGACTTTGTGCTGCCAGGAAGTTCTGTACTCTGCTCATCTGTCAGCTTGCCCTTCCCACCCACCCACACACACCCGGCACTGCTCTATTTTAGAAGCACGGAGGCTCATTTTCCATCTCTTCCTTCTGCCCTGATTTTGTACAAAAGCATCCATAAGATTTCTTGAGCTTGAATTTAATTTAGGGCCTTCATTTAAAAAAAAAAAAATGACATTCCGCAGCGTGCGGTGGTGCACACCTTTAATCCCAGTGCTCGGGAGACAGAGGCAGGCAGATCTCTGTTTGAAACCAGCCTGGTCTATAGAGTGAGTTCTAGGACTGCCAGGGCTATACAAAGAAACCCTGTCTGGAAAACCCAAGAACAAACAAACTTAAAGCCGGGTGTGGTGTTTCATGCCCTTTGTCCTAGCTCTTGGGAGGGAGAGGCAGGAGGATCTCTTTTGAGTTGAAGGCCAGCCTGGTCTACATAGAGAGAGTTTTGTGTCTCAACACAAAACAAACCAGTTTGCCATAAAAAACAACCAGAGTGCAGCCTGTGTTCTCTCCAGAAGTGGGGTCGGGCCGTGACAGCGCACTCAGCCTTCTGAAGGAGCTTGGGAAGGTAGACTGACTGCCCAACTTTCTTTGACAGTTTTACTCTGTAGTCCTCACTGCTGTGGAACTCATTCTGTAGACCACGATGGCCACAAACTTGAAATGATATTCCTGCCTCTGTCTCCTAGGTACTCCTAGGTTAAATAGGCTGGTGCCTTCATGCTCAGCCAAGGAAGACATTTCATAGTTATCTTGCATACTTTGTAAAAACTTATAAAGTCTAGAGGGGTCATTATTACCCTGTCTAAATATCCAGTTGCTTAACCAACATGTAGAATTTCTTTTTATAGTTACTTGTTCATGGTTTTGAGACATGGTATTTGCCTTGTAGCCCTGGCTGGCCTGGGACTCCCTTTGTTGACCAGGGTGGCCTTGAACTTGTGGCAACCATCTTACCTCAGTTTCCCAAAGATGACCTATCACACCTGGATGCAGCATTCCTTCACCTTTTGGTTCATTTCCACAGAACAAAATTAAAGTGGTTTGTATGAGCCAGGTGGTGGTGGCACACACCTTTAATCCCAGCACCAAGGAGGCAGAGGTGGGCAGATCTCCAAGTTCAAGGCCAGCCTGGTCTACAGAGTGAATTGCAGGACAGTACTGGGGATAAAACTTGCTGTCTGGAGCTTGCTAGACAAGCGCTCTGCCACTGACTGAGCTGCAACCTCAGCCCAAGAAAAGTGTATGATTACAGATTGCTTTCTCTTTATATATGTGTATTTACTGACATATACATACTTATTGATAACATTTACCAATTGCATTAATATGCAAGTAACCACAAGGCTCTTTGACACCTTGAAGTATCTGTTTACTTTTTTAAGTTAATTAAAAAAAAAAAAAAACAAACAAACAGTATCTTACAGTATAACTCAGGCTAGCCTGGAAATCTCTGTTTTTTCCTCCAGACTGGCCTAGGACTCAGAGCCACCATGTCTTTTTTTTTTTTTTTTTTTTTTTTTTTTTTGGGTAGGGTTTTACAGTGTAGCCCTTGCTATGAGACCAGGCTAGCCTTGAACTCACAAAGATTTGCCTGCTTCTTGCCTCTGCCTCTGGCATGCTGGGATTAAAGATGTGCACCACCATTTCTGTTTATGTTGTCCCACTTCAGCCTCCCAAGTGCTCTAATAGCAATTATGTGACACCATGCCTGGTCTAATTTTGCCTTCTTTCTTTCTTTTCTTTTCTTTTCTTTTTTTTTTTTTTTTTTTTTTTTTTTTGTTATTGTTGTTGTTTTGTGAGACAGGGTTTCTCTGTGTTGCTTTGGGAGACTGTCCTGGAACTCACTCTGTAGACCAGGCTGGCCTCGAACTCACAGAGATCCACCTGCCTCTGCCTTCTAATTCTGGGAGTAAAGACGTGTGCCACCAACGCCCGGCTAATTTTGACATTTTAATGTAAGTAGGAAACTGTTTTGCAGCATGGGGAAGTGCCTTTACTGCTTCCACACAGTTTTCATGTACCTGTGGCAAAACTGCATGAAACTGTGTGGTTAGGTTTTCCCCATCATTCTTAGTTCTTGGTTTGCCATCTGTGAGCACTCGGTCTTGTTGCCTAATGTCTAACTCAGGCGCTTCTCTTTATTGACTATTCTGGACATGGACTGCAGCAATGTTGAACTCTTCTCCATCGTGCTTTCTTTTTCATACTGTCTTGTACTTTAGGTCCAGCTGGGGAAACCTAGTTAACATAGTACACTAGGTGAAGTCAGGGGAAAAAATTCCTAAAAGACTATCCGCTTTAATTTAGGGCCCTAAGAAAGTGGTGTTGGTACCAACACAGTGTTGACAGATGGCATTGTCTTTAGTGCAGTCTAGAGAAAAATAAGTACATATCCCTCCCACCTCCCGAAAGCAGATGTGGTGGTTCATATTTATCATCCCAGCTCTCAGGAGGCTGAGGCAGGAGGATTGCCATTAGTTTGAGTCCAGCCAGAGACACATACTGAGTACCAGGTTAGTCGAGATTACATAGCAAGACCTTGTCTCAAAAAAAAGAAAGAAGGAAAGGAAGGAAAGAAGGATGGATGGAAGGAAGGAGGGAGGGAAGGAAGGAAGGGTGGATGGATGGATGGAAGGAGGGAGGGAAGGAAGGAAGGAAAGATGGATGGATGGAAGGGTAGATGGAAGGAGGGAGGGAGGGAAGGATGGATGGATGGAAGGGTGGATGGAAGGAGGGATGGATGGAAGGAAGGAGGGAGGGAAGGAAAGAAGGATGGATGGAAGGAAGGGGAGAGGAAGGAAGGAGGGAGGGAAGGGGAGAGGAAGGAAGGAGGGAGGGAAGGGGAGAGGAAGGAAGGAGGGAGGGAAGGAAAGAAGGATGGATGGAAGGAAGGAGGGATGGATGGAAGGAGGGAGGGAAGGAAGGGGAGAGGAAGGAGGGAGGGAAGGAAAGAAGGATGATGGAAGGAAGGAAGGGGAGAGGGAGGAAGGAGGGAGGGAGTGTAGTTTAGTTGGTAGAGTGCTTTCTTTGCATGCTAGAAGCTTTGTTGAGCCCATAAACCAGGTGGGTGGAGTGCCTGCAGTTTCAGCACTTTGGAGGTGGAGGCAGGAGAATCAAGTTCAAAGTCATTGATGGGGGTCAGCCTTGGCTGCTGGAGACCCTGTCTTGGTGGGTGAGTGAGTGGGTGAATGAATGAATGAGTCAATGCAAGAACAGAAAAGGCCCCTTGAAATAAATAGGACATGCCTTGCACAGAGTCTCCTCCCTGGGGAGCTGTGCTTGCTAGTGTCCTCCAAATGTCCCTTCTGGGATCTGGATTCTCCAGTCTGCTTCTGAAGCCAGCAGGCTGGATTAGGAAGGCCTGCTCTACAGAAAAGCCTTTTGTCAGTGGAGTTTAAAGCACTTGATGTTTGTTTTTGAGCCTCCATCAGTGTTTACTTTGTCTTACAGTGGCTTGAGTCCAGCCAATGACACTGGAGCCAAAAAGAAGAAAAAGAAACAAAAGAAGAAGAAAGAGAAAGGCAACGACACAGATTCAGCCCAGGATCAGCCTGTGAAGGTACCAAGGAGACTGTTTTCTGTGACGGATGAGTTTTGAGGGAAATGTGTAGGAACAAGTTAAACTCATCTGTCTCCACTGATGGTATCTAAAGATGGAAGACATTCCAGTGCTGTCTGCCCTCTGTGCCCTTGGTCATGAAACTGCTCTCGGTACCTTAGAAGACCCAGCATGTTAGACCCACTCCAGTGTAGCATCGTCAGAATTACAGGTGCACATTGTATGTATGTGCCAGGTGCCATGGAGTGATGATGTGACAGCCCCTGCTTCTTAGAGCAGTGTTCTTGGTCTTCTGGGTCTTATGTCTTTTGCAGCCAGGCCTGATGACCAGTTTGGTCTCCTGGACCATTACAGTGGAAGGAGAGAACTGACTCCTGGAAGTGATTCTCTGACCTCCACACACACACTATGGCACGTGCATATGCACACTCTCTACTCATTTAATTAAATATTTATTTATTTAAAAAGTTTTGTAGACTTTATTTTGTATATAGTGTTCTGTTTGCATGTATGTATGCCTGCAGGCCAGAAGAGGGTGCCAGATCTCATTACAGATGGTTGTGAGCCACCATGTGGTTGCTGGGAATTGAACCCAGGACCTCTGGAGTCCACTTAACCTCTGAACTATCTCACCAGCCCCACAAAATATTTTTTTATTTAAAAGACAGTCATTAGCCTTGGTTTTCAACCTGTGGGTCATGATCTCCTTAGGGTCCCATATCAGATATCCTGCATATCAGATATTTACATATCCTAACAGTACCAGAATTACAGTTATGAAGTAGTAATGAAATAATTTTATGGTTGGGGGTCACCATAGCATGAGGAGCTGTATTAAAAGGTCTCAGCATTAGGGAGGTTGAGAACTGCTGTGTATAGTGATATAATCAAAGCAATCACAGTACCCATCAATTAATCAGTCAGGGGCTGAGTCAGTACACTGTGCTACATACACATAGTGCATTTGGCGGCAGAGTGTGTAGTTTTGTCTCCCTACCAAGAAGGTCTAAGACACTGGGATTAATGTCCTAAGGATCCAACCGGGAGCCTCCCACACAGTTACTGTGCTCTGCTACTGAGCCATACTTATAGCTTCTTCTAATGAGTAGGCTTGAGGCTTGTTATGTTTTGTTTTATAAATTTTATTTAAGATACAGTCTCACTGTATAGCCCTGGTGGGCCTGGAACTGGCTGTGTAGACTAGGCTGATCTGGAATTTACACAGATCCTCCTGCTTCTGCCTGGGTTAAAAGTGTGAGCCACCATACCTGACCTATGGCATCATTTTTTAAAGAATAACTTGTAGAATAATATGTAATTGAATTTTTGTGCTTTTCTGCTTTTTTTTATGTTTTATTTTTGTGATCCTAGGGCTTGCACCCAGTGTCTTACACATGCAAGGAACGTACTCTACCTACTAAGCTACACCTCTAACCCCCACTTTTGCTGTGTGGGGAGCCATAGGTGTGTCTGTGTGAGTGTGCTCACTGCTTCATACCAGGTGAGGTACATGTACATATACAGCCAACTGTAGAAGTTCAAGGATAACTTTTGGCAGTAGGTTCTCTCCTTCCACTATGTGGATCCTGGGCATTGAACTCAGGTCATCAGGCTTGGCAGGCAATACTTTTTCCCACTGAGCCATCTTACCAGCTTCTAATTTTGCTTTTTGAAAAAAGTGTTTGTGGTTTTAGAACTTGCATCCAAAGAAGTCTAGGGTTCTATATATTTCTCACGTTTTTAAGGTTAAAGCTCTCATAACAAGGATTATAGTTAAGGGGATAGGGCTGATTATTCTATGTGTCTAGGTATTTTACCTGCATGTATATCTATGGATCACATGTGTACATTGTCTATGGAGGCCAGAAGAGAGCATTGGAACCCCTGGAATTGGAGTCACAGGGAGTTGTGAGCTGCCATGTGAGCTGGAAATCAAACCTGGGTCCTCTGGAAGAGCCACTAGTGCTCTTAACTATTGAAGCGCCTCTCTTTTTAAGGCATTATCTTATGTTGCCCATGCTGTCATTGAATTTCTGATCTTCATATCCAGGCCTCTCAGGGACTACAAACTTATGTAGCCACTACACCCAGCTACAGGTTTTTTTCTTTGTATTTTTATATTCTGCATTGCTTGAAAATTTGCACTATTACTTTTGCCATAAACAACATGAGATGGAGATGGGGAAAAATACTATAGGCAAATCCAAGTGTGATCTGTACACTGGTAATCCTAGCAGAGGCAAGAAGATCTGCTGAAAGTTTGAGGCCAGCCTGGTCTTCGGAGGGACCTCTAGGCCAGCCAAGGCTGCATAGTGAGACCCTGTCTCAAACAAACAAACAAAACCAACAAAACCTAAAAGACCAAAGACTAAAACAACAAATCCCACAGGTAGCACCCATTAGCTAATTCTCAGCTACTCTTTTCCCCATTTCTTATATAATGTATAAATAACCTCTGATTAGAACTAAGGAACCACAAACCTTTTTTTAATTGTACCCTTTACTTTTGAACTCTTGGTTGTGTGCTTGTGTATTCTTGTTCATACATGCTGCATGTGTTATGTGGGTGGTCAGTATTAGTTTTCTTCCTTAATCACTTGCCACTGTATTTTTGAGATGGGTTTCTCTTTGAATCTGGGACGCCATGATTTGGCTAGATCGCTTGGGCAGCAGGCCCCCAGGGTTCCTCCTAGCTTCACCTCCCCAGCAGTGGGATTATAAATATTCTACCATCATCACCTTTTTCTATCTTGGTGCTAGACATCAAACCCAGGCCCTTATACTGGAATGGCACGCATTTTACCAACTGAGTTATCTATCATCCTAAACTCTTGGTGTTTTGATACAGGATCTCATGTAGCCAAGATTAGCCTCAAACTTCTAACCCTCCTGACTCTTCCTCCTGACAGGTGTGTACTCCTGTACCGAGCTAACCCTTTTTGTTTGTTTGTTTGTTTGTTTGTTTGTTTATGGGTTTGAGACAGGGTCTCGCTACTTAGCACTGGTTGGCCAGGAGCTCTCTGTATAATTCAAGCCAGCTCAAAGAGATTTGCTTGCCTCTGCCTCCCAGTACTGCGATTAAAGGTGTGCTTTACCACACTTGGCCTAGCTAACTCTTGAACTTACAGTGACTCATAAGTCCCACTAACTCAGTGGGTCTTTTCTTTTTCTAACTGTCTTGCCCAGATGAACTCTTTGCCAGCAGAAAGGATCCAGGAAATACAGAAGGCCATTGAGCTGTTCTCAGTGGGTCAGGGACCTGCCAAAACCATGGAGGAGGCCAGCAAGCGAAGCTACCAGTTCTGGGATACACAGCCAGTCCCTAAATTGGGTATGTATTTCCTTTTGCGGGTGAGAGCAAGGAATTTGGGAGTTTTGTGATGGAGAGCCACAAGGTCCTCGAGATCTTTGGTGATTGTTTCTGGAGGGATTGTCTTTAAAAGAAGCATGTAAAAGGCTGTTGTTCAGAGACCTTGTCATGTCATAGCAGCACACAGAGAACAAATGACCATTCATTTTAGACCATCATCATCTTCAGTCTACAGAGAACAGTGTCTTAGCACACGATGAGTGGGGATGTCTGACCATGGTCTATCCTTCCACTTAGATTAGAGAAAGACTGTTTTGTTTGTGTGGACAAATGTGAACTCTGGAATGGGAAGAGTCCCAGACTCCTCCTCTTTCTCTCAGCTAATTCATATTTACTAAGTTCAAGTAACAGTCAGGGCTCAGCTCCAAAAGTATTATATTTTTCATCAGGTACCCTTAAAAGGCCACTATGAAGTCAGTGGTGGCATACACCTTTATTTCTTATAGCACCTGGAGGCAGAAGTAAGTGGATCTCTTGAGTTTGAGGCCAGCCTGGTCTACAAAGGTAGTTTCAGTCCAGCCAGAGCTACATAGTGAGACTTTGTCTCAAAATAACACTTAACTGAAAAAATGCAATAATAAACTTGTGAAGGGATTAGATAGACAAACACCCCAAAAGTATTCCAGAGATGACTGTACCTGCTGGAGTTAGAGATGTCGGCTAGGCCTGAAGCATAGCTGACCTGGAGCGGTGGACAAACATTTTGTGAGTGATTTGGTTTTGCTTCTGTGGGCCTCTTGGGACCCAATTTGATTGTTTTTTATTGTTTGGTGGTTGTTTTGTTTTGAGAGACAGGGTTTCTCTGTGTAGCCCTAGCTGTACTGGAACACTTGGAGATCAGTCTGGCCTCGAACTCACAGAGATCCACCTGCCCCTGCCTCCTGAATGCTGGGATTAAAGACATGCACCACGACCACCCAGCTCCTGGTGTGATTTATCTTTATATTTTTAAAAATATTTATCGTGTTTTGAAATACCTAGCTGTCTGTCTGTGACACAGACACAGAACAGCAGGCAGTTGTGAGCAACCCAATACAGGTGCTGGGGATGGAATTTGGGTCCTCTGCAGCATGTGATCTGAATTGCTGAGCCGTCTCTCCAGCCCCAAAATACTGGCGAGATGGCTTAGTGATTACAGATGACTGGAGGTTGGGTACCACTGTCCACATTGAGACAAATCCTAACTTCCTGAATTGCAACTCCAGGGAATCCACTGCCCTCCTATGACCTTTTAGGGTGTACACACATGTGTCATACACATAAAAAATGTGTGTCTTTGGGCTAGAGAAATGGTTCAGAGGTTAAGAACACTGAGGTCCTGAGTTCAATTCCCAGCACCCACATAGTAGCTCACAACCATTCATAATGAGATCTGGTGCCCTTTTCTGGCCTGCAGGCATATATGTAGGCAGAACACTGTATATATAATAAATAAAAATCTTTTTAAAGAAAAAAATGTATCTTTAGTAAAAAACAAAACAAAACCCTCATTGGAGAAGCTTCCCCTTGCATTAAGAGGTGAATTACACAGTTGAGACCTGATCAGTGTGCAGCAAAGAAGGGACTGAAGGGCACTAAATGGACATTCATGTCACGCCTCTCCTCCCAGGGCTCAGGAACCTTCCCAGAAGAGAAGGGAGAACAATTGTAAGAGGTGGTAATAGCCTCAAGGGCAGTGTTCCGTAGACACTACAGGACACAGCGATTGTGACAGCATACACAAGCTCTTCAGACAGAGCCTCGGCCTTGTTCAGGGAAGGTGGGCATGAAACCCCACCACCAGCTGAGGAGCTGTTAGCATTTGATTGCTACTGGCAGAAGGAGAGTCGGTTTTCTTTACTGATATGACCCTTGGTAGGTTAACTACACCAGGACAGGCCCCAATGGAGAAGGAAAAAACAAAATCTCAAGTTGGGTGGAAGGGGTTGAGAAAGGGGAGAGAGTGGTAATGGGAGAAGTTTGGGGGTGAATATGCTCAGATATATTGTATGAAATTCTCCAATAAAATATTGTTGAAAATTGAAACAAATCAAGAGTTCAAAGCTAGGCCAGGCATTAGTGGTGCATGCCTTTAGTTCTAGCACTCAGGGGGCAGAGGCAGGCGGATCTCTGTGAGTTCAGGTTCAGCCTGGTCTACAGAGGGAGTTCCAGGACAGGCTCCAAAGCTACACAGAGAAACCCTGCCTCAAAAAACCAAGAAAAAAAAAATTAAAAAAAAGAATACTTGTTCTTGCAGAGGACCCAGGTTCATCCATAACTCAAGTTCCAGAGGGATCTGACCCCTTCTTCTGACCTCCATGGGTACCAAGCTTACATATGATGCATATGTGTGTGTGTGTGTGTGTGTGTGTGTGTGTGTGTGTGTGTGTGTGTACAGGCATAACACACACACACACACACAGAAATAAATAAGCTTAAATTTTATGTGCCTATGCCTGTGTGTGTTGGGTATGTGTTTGCCCTCAGGCTAGAAGAGGGTGCCAGGTACCACGTCTGCTGGAGCTGGCCTGACAGGGTCGCCGTGAGCCACCTGAAATGAGTGCTGGGAACTGAGCCAGAGCTCTGGAAGAGCAGCAGTGTTCTCAGTCAGTGCACCATCCACTGGTAGTCTTGATCTGAGCCAGGGTTTCTAAGACAGAGTTCATTGATGTTCCATAGCATGTTAGCATGTGCAGTGCAACATGCCCATGTGTGTTCCGAGCCAAGGCTGCAGTGAAGTCACATAACTGCCTGGAATATCTCAGGTTTGCTACACATGTGTGTTCAAAACCGTTAACTGTTACTGAACTTGTCTTGACAATAGCCCCCGCTTTCACATATGTGAGCCTGGGTTAGGACTTACCAGCTTCAGAAGCTTTGGTCTAGAACGGTTGTTACATGCCCTGCTTGAGCCTTCAGCCCCTCTTCAAAGCATGCCATTCTTTCCTTGTTGAGGGGAACAGGATTTTTTTTCTTCCCCTCGGCTTTACCTGTCCCTGTGCAACTCCATAGCCTGTATATTGCTCTTGGCAGGCATGGGAGGCAAGGCACCTCCAACATAGGAAGTAAGTGACTGCGGACAATGGGAAGGTGCTTGTACATACCTGTAATCCAGCATTAGGAGGCTAAAACAGGAGGATTGCCATGAGCACAAGGCCAGCCTGGGCTACTTAACATTCTCCTGTCTTAAACAAAGCTTTGACTCCCTGACTGCCTGGCTTTCCTATCCAGCCTCACCTAGTTCCTCCTCTTCATCTCAGCCTCCCAAACTGTCCCACAGAGGGAGGGAGACTTCCCGGCAGCATCTGCCCACCAGTGAGTCAGCCCGAAGGCATTTGTAGGGCCCAAAGCACCAAGGCCCTGAGCTGGCAGTGGCAGGTGGCTGGCCCACATGGCTGGAAGCTGAGACTGGAAGGCCAAGAAGCCTGGCTGCTAGAAGCCATCATCTGACTGAGGAGTGAGCCCAGTATTTTGTTGTTCTCGACACAAAGGCAGCCTTGTTGCAGCTCCTTACAAATCTCCTCAGGTTAGGGAAGGGTGTCCAGGCTAGAACATGAGGACACTGTACCAACCAGGAGGCAGGAAGCCAGGTTAGCTATGATGAATGTTTGTCATTCAGGAGCCCAAGGGAGATGTACAAGGATTTCCAAAAATGAGCCACCTTGGATTCCAGATTATTCTTCTGAGGTTTTGCTATGCATTTGCCCTCAACTAGGGACCAAAGGTGACTGAAGAGAGTTTCAGGTGCCAAGTGTTCTTCAGCTGCAGAGTTCCTAGGGATGGGAAATTAGCTCTGATAATGTGATTTTCCTCAGATAGGGTCTCATGTAGCACAGCCTGGCCTTGAACTCACTGTGTAGTGGTACGTGACCTCAAAGTTCTGATCCTTCCGCCTCTGCTGAGTTCTAAGCATGCACCACTGTGTCCCAGTTATGCAGTACTGGGAATCACATCCAGGCCTCTGTACAAGTATGATGACCACTCTAGCTGCTGACCTCCAGCCCCAGCCCTCCAGTGAATGTTGACTCCTGGCTGTGCTCTTCTAGGTGAAGTGGTAAATACCCATGGGCCAGTGGAACCTGACAAGGACAACATTCGCCAAGAGCCCTATACTCTACCCCAGGGCTTCACTTGGGATGCCTTGGACCTGGGAGACCGTGGTGTGGTGAGTAGGCCTGACTTGCCACAGAGGAACTGAGCCACAGAGGGCTGAACAGACCCCGTCTGGTACTTTCTCGGGTGTGCCCCAGACTCCATACTAACAGTTACTATCTCATACTTGTAAGGCTGAAAGTTGTCCCCTCAAGTTCCCTATTATGGAGTCTATTTTTTTTTCTTTTATTCCTTTGCCATTGGTTTTATTTTTGTTTGTTTTGTTTTGCTTTTTGAGACAGGGTCTCTATTATGTAGCTTTGCCTGGTATGGAACTCATTCTGTGGACCATATTGACACAGAACTCACAGAGATAACTTGCCTCTCTGCCTCCCAAGTGCTGGGATTAAAGTCATCTGCCGTCACCTGACTGAAACTTGTTATTTTTATTTTTTTTATTGTGTGTGTGTGATGTATGTGTGTTGGCGTAGACATGCTTTGGCATACATGTGCAGGTCAGGAGACAATTTTGTGGAATCAGTTGTCTTCCGCCTTTATGACAAACTGAGGTCAAGCTTGAATGTCAAGTACCTTTACCCGCTGATCCATCTTACTGGCCCCTTTTTTACTTTTTTTTGAGGCAGGATCTAGGCTGGCCTTGAACAAGCAGTCAAGGCTGTCCTGTTTAGTGTGAGTTTGCATGTGGGTATTTGAGTGTCTTAGGGTTGTACTATGATAAAACACCACAAACAGAAGCAACTTGGGAAGGAAAGGGTTTATTT
This sequence comes from Phodopus roborovskii, assembly GCF_943737965.1. NCBI lineage: Eukaryota > Metazoa > Chordata > Mammalia > Rodentia > Cricetidae > Phodopus > Phodopus roborovskii. The sequence continues at coordinate 17,120,826 of NW_026125052.1, read as the reverse complement.
TAGCTTACAACACCTGGCTCACAGCTCCTTAACTGACTGGAAGTCAGGGCAGAAACAGGCTACTCTTTTTTGTTGTTGTTGTTGTTGTTTGGTTTTTGAGACAGGGTTTCTTTGTGTTGTCTTGGCTGTTCTAGAACTAACTCTGTAGATCAGGCTGGCCTTGAACTCACGAAGATTAGCCTGCCTCTGCCTCCCAAATGCTGGGATTAAAAGTGAATTCCATCACTGCCTGGCTAAAACAGGCTACTCTGAGGGATTTTCTCAGTTAATACTCCCTCTTCCTAGATATGTCCAGACTGTTGACAAAAATCAGCCAACACAGTGCATGTGAGTTTGGGGTATCCTCAGAGGTCAGAGGCATTGTACCCCCTGAAGCTATAATTACAGATGGTTGTAAGCTGGGTATTGAGGTATGAACCTGGATCCTCTGAAAGAGCAGCAAATGCTCTTAAACACTGAACCATCTGTCCAGCTCCTTATTTTTATTCTTGATATGGGGGGGGGGGGAGGTGTGCATACCCGTGAGTACATTTGAAACTGTGCATCTGTATGTTTGGTTCTTGTTTTGTGTATGAGACAGGGTCTAACTATATGGCCCTAGCAGGCCCGGAACTTGCTATATAGACCAAGGTGGCCTTGAACTCATGGAGCTCCAAGTCCCTACCAAATGCTGGGATTACAGTCATGTACCACTGTGCCCGGCATATGTTTTTGTTTGTTTTTGTTTTTTAAGATAAGTATCTGTTGGTATTGCAGATATGTAGGTATGTGTCACCAGCACCGATAATATGGTGCTAGGGATGGAACCTAGAGCTCTGTGCATACTGGACTAGTGGACAAATAATCTACCAGCTGAGTTACTTACTCCCCTAGCCACTTTCTTGTTTACCTTTGAGACGGTCTTGCTATATGACCCTGGCCGGCACTGACTTTGGGTCAGACCTCCTGCCTCAGGCAAGTCCACACCATCACACTGCTATCCTCTTGTTTTGACATCAGGGACTTGGGAATTGCAATCTCTTTCTCTGCAAGGAATGATGAAAATGTGAATAGTCCTGTCACCCTCCCTCTCAATTTTAAGAGCCCTCTGCCCTCAACTCTGGGCTCTAGCGTTCCTCTTGGCTCCCTCTACCAAGGACTAATGGCAGCTCCACTGCACCTGGCTTAGGAGTAGATCTCTTTGGGGAGAGCAGGGCTGGAGGATGGGAGATGGAGAAGGATAGCATGTGTGCCACAGTGTGCCTGTGGAAGTCAGAGGACAACTCTGTAAAGTTGTTTCTCTCCTACTTTTATGTGAGTTTCAAGGATTGAACTCAGGTGGGCTTGTACAATAAGTGCTTTTACTTACTCGGACCAGCTGAGGGAGACAGCTTCGAAGGCAGAAAAACGACAAAAGTCTTTTGGGCTAGATGATAAAAACCAAACTTGTTTGTTTGTTTGTTTTAATTTGGCAGTGATGTCCTGGGAGTAACTAGTTTCTTGACCAGCCCCCAAAAGCATAGTCACAGAATTGGGGATGCTTCCTCTGGTGGAGATGGTATTCTAGATGATGCTGTGTACTGAAGTCTGTGGCTCTGCCCCCTAGTGGTTCTGTTCCTTATTACACCTGTGGGTACTTGGTCTAGAAGAATCTTTGCCATGCCTGGGGTGAGAGATTTGAGGTGGTTTTGGTAATTAGTATTGTCCTTCTATGAAGCTCAGAGCCACAGGGCATTGGAATTGGCTTACACTGGGCAGAACACCTCAATAAGCTACTTTTCTTTGCAGCTGAAAGAACTGTACACCCTCCTGAATGAGAACTACGTAGAAGACGATGATAACATGTTCCGATTTGATTATTCCCCAGAGTTTCTTTTGTGGTAAGTTGTAAGGGTATTTTTATTATAATTTTATTTAACTTGTAAAGAGTGGAAGTTTACTTCTCATGGTTTTGGAGGCTAGAAGACCAAAGGATCCAAGGATCTGGTAATGGTCTGGTCTCCAGCTCCAAGACCTCTTCCAGTTTTAAAGGCAAAGAGATAGCAGAGCCACAAAGGAACATGGAGTTCTCCTTCCCCAGAGCCAGCCTTTGAATGGCAAATTGCTATGTGCTTGAGTTCCTGCATCATGAGACTTGCTTTAAGTGGTGCTTAGAGCCGAAACTTCCTTAAAATAGATTGGCTGAGGGAGATGGGCAGAGTTGGTATCCAGAAACAAAAATCATCTACCATACGGTGACCTTTTCAAGGGGAGAAGGGCAGATGAGACCTACTAAGATTTGAAAGAAGTTTTTTAGTATCTAACTGGTTAATGAGCATGCTCAGTTATAGAAAATAGTCTACCCTGGATCAGCCAACTGCTAGCCTGGGTTATGTTTAACATCTAAGAAGATAGAGGCATGAGGCTGAAGTGAAGTGGGATTACCCCAATGGATAGGGGAAGCAGAAAGCAGAGATGCCCGAGGGGCAGATAGCAAAGCCCAAGGTTTCCAAGTTAGTGGATAACCAAAAGACTACTGGCCTCCAAATGGCAGTCCTCTAGCTCAAGCTCTGAGATGAACACAAAGGCTAGCCATGGTGGCACCTGCCTATAAAACCAGCACTTAGGAGATAGAGACAGGCAAATCCCTGCATTCAAAGCCAGCGTGTTCTATATAGAGGGTTCCAGGGCAGCTGAGGCTACATAGTAAGACCCTGTTTCACAAAACAAAACAAAACAAAAAACACAGAACCTAGCATAGGGGTGTGCTTATGTTAGAACCAGGATGGTTACAAGTTTGAGGACAGCCTATTTCAAAAACAAAACAAAAAAACAATAAATAAGACTGGGCTGTGTAGCTTAGTGCCAGAGAACTTGCTAGGAAGTCTTGGTCCTAAAGAGAGTGTAATTGTGAACCCTAGGGAAGTGGTAGTCCCAGCTCAGGACCCAGCATGACTCTGGAGCAGCTCTCCTGGAGCATCCTGCTGTAAGCGCTACCACAGCTCCTGTTCTTACCTTTGTTCCAGGGCTCTCCGGCCACCTGGCTGGCTCCCACAGTGGCACTGCGGGGTCCGAGTGGTTTCAAGTCGGAAACTGGTTGGGTTCATTAGTGCCATCCCAGCAAACATCCACATCTATGACACGTAAGCATCCGTTCTCGTCACCATCTTGCTGGTCGGGGAGGTAAGGGAAGATGGCGGGGCCAGTGAAGTGGAGGCTTCTGTATGCTGGAAATAAAACCCATCCTGGGAACCGTGTGCTTTGACATGCAGCGTGGCCCTTTAATCCCAGCACTTGGGAGACAGAGGCAGGTGGATCTGTGGGATTTCAAAGCCAGCCTGATCTCAGAGCAACTTTTAGGCCAGCCAAGGCTACATAGTGAGAGTGTCCCTGAGTTGTAGCCAGTAGCCTTGTCTGTGGCCTTTGCTGAGGCCATCCACTTCCGAATTCCTGATCCAGTCACATGGTGACACGTTTTAGCAGCTTCAGAAATGGGCAGGAGCCAGTGTGACCCAGATTCAGATGGTCTCACGGTTATTTGCTACAGTCTTGTGGATCTACAGGCTGTAAATTCTTGTAGGAATCAAAATCTTAGAGGACCCGTCAGTAGGGGTATACACCTATAATATAAGCTACATCTTGGGAGGTACAGGAAGGAGGGTTGATGGCTCAGGGCTGGCCTGAGTTACTTAGCGAGTTCAAGATCAATCTTGTCTCAGATCCAGACTAGTCTTGATTTACTCTGGGGATTTTAAATGTTTCATCGTCTGCTGCAGGTGCAACTCCACAGGAGGTGCTAGTGGTACCTTCAGATGATGTGTTCTTGGGCTTCCCACTTCCCTTTTGGGTAGAGGATGTGAGGCGAGCTTGCCAAGTAGAAACTGGTAGTGGGTGGGATCCCCAGTAGTGACTACTGGGGTGCAGATGATAGCAAAATACACACCTTTGGGTGCAGGCACTACCTAATTGAAGATTCCACTCCCGCTGTGTGGGGAAAAGCCTTATCACTCAGCATTTTGCCTCCCTCTTAAGAGAGAAGAAGATGGTGGAGATTAACTTCCTGTGTGTCCACAAGAAGCTGCGTTCCAAGAGGGTGGCTCCAGTTTTGATCCGAGAGATAACCCGGCGGGTCCACCTGGAGGGTATTTTCCAAGCTGTTTACACTGCTGGCGTGGTATTGCCAAAGCCTGTTGGCACCTGCAGGTAAAAATTTCTTCCTGTGGGTCTTGGGAATGTAGGTGCCTGGCTGTAGCTGAGGAGTAATGTCCCTGAGACAGCATTGTGGATGGCTGGGTAGTAGCTGACCAGAGCCAGGTGGAGAACATTTTGGTAATGTAGGGGAGGGCGTGATTCAGACCACCTGGAAAGAAATTCTCAAATCAGGTTATCACCAGTTACAGAAGAGGGTTTTGTTTTTAAGGACGAGAGCAAACTTGGGTTTTTATAGAAAATGTCTTTTAAGTATTTGGCTCGGCATCAATGAATATTTTATGGATCAAAGAGAGCTTGTCTGGTCCTGTGTGATCTAAGGACAACCTCCACCTTGGGAAGGTGTTTGAAACAATTGAAATCTCTGCCTAGAGAACTGCAAAAATAATAACTCGAGGTGAACACAGAAGAGGAGGAAGAGGCGGGTAAGCATATCTGCAGTCTTCTGGGCCTCTTGTCAATCTTCCACTGACCTGGTTCCAGGAGCGGAGTGTGCTCCCCAGACAGCCATTCTAACAAAAGAATGGCCTTTGAAATGGAAAAAATAGGGAGAAAAAATTCTCGGAGGGCTCATGTCAGCTCTGACCCACTGGAGGAAGCTGAGCCTGTACCTCCAGAAAGGGGCTTGATGAGTCGCTCATGACACCTGCTGGCCATCTGGAGGTTCCCCTGCCTTTCTCCTAATGATTAGGACTAGCCAGAGTCTCCTGAGGCCAGGATATTTGTGTCCCTACAGGTACTGGCATCGGTCCCTAAACCCTCGGAAGCTGATTGAAGTGAAATTCTCCCACCTGAGCAGAAATATGACAATGCAGCGTACCATGAAGCTCTACCGACTGCCAGAGGCCAGTGGTGCTCTGGGGTGGCGGGCAGGAGCAGGGATTTTTGGGAGGCTTCCGTTCACTGGCCCCTAGCTGCCAGGTTCTATGTCTCACTGTCTACCATTGTTTATTTCTGCTTCATTTTCTTGGTTCTCCTGCTACCTGCTCAGAGAACACCACTGCTCTACGCTTTTAGCCTAGGTAAAGCCATCGCTAGAAATTGGATCTCCTTACTGGACCTTGATCTCTCTCATCTTTGTCTCCCAGAGACCAGTGTCCACTCCCTTCCACCGAGACAGCAGGGGGTATGCTGATGGAGCTTGTGTGAGAAGCCAGTTGTTTGTTTGAAACAGGGTTTATTTGGTAGCCTTGGCTGTCCTGGAACTCTCTCTGTAGACCAGGCTGGCCTCAAACTCACAGAGATCCACTGCCTCTGCCTCCCAAGTGCTGGGATTAAAGGCGTGTGTCACCAGTGCCCAGCAAGAAGCCAGATTTCTAATCCCTCCCCTGCACCCAGAAAGACACTGAGGGACTGTACAGTCTGGACTGATCAGGTCTTCAATTCTAGATCTCAGTCTGCTTGCCCACTTTCAGGGTCCTGAGCTGTGAACTCTTAATTCCCTCCACTGGCCTCACAGCACATCCAGGTAGCTGTCAGATCCCCTGGGACTGCAACTACAAGTGGTTGCAAGCTGTCATGGATTCTTGTACTTGAACCCATATCCTCTGGAAGAGTAGCCGGTGTTCTTAACCACTGAGCCATCTCTCCAGCCTCCCCAGGCAGTTGTCAATTATACAGAGTGCTTAAGGTCTGCTAGATGGAAGTGGTTGATCTGCACATGGGATTACTCACCTTGGCATGGATATGATACAGGGTTAGGGTCTTTGTCCTGTCTTGAGAGGGAGTGACATTGTAGTTACATATTGCTAAAACAGGATTAGAAAGCTGAGTGTGCTGTCTTGTGCTTGTGATCCCAGCACTCAGGACCAGGAAGATGAGGAGTTCAAGGCCAGTTTTGGCATAGCAAGCTTGAGCCCAGCCTGGGCTACATGAGACCCTGTCTCCAAAAAAACAAGGAGGTGTCTTCTCCTCCCCTGTGTCATTCCATACCTTCTCCCCCACATTCTAGGCAGATAGAGAGAGCCATATTCAGGTGATCTGGGATCCAAAAGAATGTATGGATCTCCCTGTATTTGGGTAAGAAGCCCTGTATAGGTATATTTTCAGGGTTTGAGAGGTCACTGTGGAGACTGCCATGATGAATGAAGTCAGTGAGCATTTCCTAGAGAGGTCAGGGTCATCAAGGAAGTTTGAAGGGTAGAGGTCCAGACTAGTTTTACACACATGCATTTATATGGATAAACAATCTCCAGTGGCATTCTCTGCCTCTGCCTTGTGGGTAGGATTGCTTTCCTATTTTCCTGTGTCTATATCAGGCTAGCTGGCCCAAGTTACTTTACATTTCTACTGTGGCTGCCTCTTTTCTCCCAGTAGAAGTGCTAGGAGTACAGATGCTTACATTATTGCATCCGGCTTTTACATGGGTTGTGGGGATTTGAACCCAGCCAGGTCCTTACACTTACACAGTAATCACTTCTGACCACTCAGCCTCTCAGCCACACTGAAGTTTTAGAAGTATTCCCTGTCCTGGTTGTGTCAGGCAGTGACTGGCATATATCATTGGTGAATCTGGTGTTTTCAGTTTGGACCAGCACTCCTGTGTGCACCAAGCCTCCAGGGATAGTCTGCTAGCCCTAGTATTTGTTCCATAGGATCATGTGGTTTCCTTCCCCTAAATTCACTTGGCTGTAGGGTAGCAGGTCATATGCTTTATGAAAAGGGAGGATAGGGAGGTCTATATTTTCATAGGCTAGACTAGAACCATATGGATATAAATGGATGCCACCGCCTCTGCCCCAGGCTTAGTCCTGCCAAGGAGCGAAGGGCCAGCCAGATTCCCAGAGGCAAGCTGAGTCTGGATGCTTCAAGGGCAAGGGGTGATGCTGAGGATATCCTGTGTTTCTCTCTTGAGGGTCTGTGTGGTCAGGCCCAGGGTGATAGGCACATCTGATAACATCTTTGTCCTCCTTCCAGACTCCCAAGACAGCTGGGCTCCGACCAATGGGAAAAAAGGACATTCCAGCAGTGCACCAGCTGCTCACCAGGTACTTGAAGCAGTTTCACCTCACGCCAGTCATGAGCCAGGAGGAGGTAGAGCACTGGTTCTACCCCCAAGAGAACATCATTGACACTTTTGTGGTAGAGGTGAGTTGGCCATTAATTCTCAGAGAAACAGCTAGGTTCCCAGAGAGCCGGTATTACTACGTTAGGCTTCCTGAAATCTGTTTGGTCATGGTTTGCATTTGTTGAAAGGGTTCCTTTGATTCCCCACCTCTGCTCAATACAGAATAGAGAGCACCACACCCCTTAATCAGGCGAGCCTCTGCCTCTCTCCTTGAGCTAGTATGGTCCACACCCACCAGGGTTGCTCAACTCACAGTCCAGCCTGGTTGTTCTCAAGAGCCCTTAGCCAGTGTGCTTCCTCTTCCTGCACATCCTGTCCCAATGTCCACCCATTCAGCTGCCTGAAAACGCTGTGAGGGTAACATGGTCTCTGCGTGTGTGACAATGCCTGTTTATTTACTCTTCCCTTCAGAATGCAAATGGTGAGGTGACTGATTTCCTGAGCTTTTATACGCTTCCCTCCACCATCATGAACCATCCAACTCACAAGAGTCTGAAAGCTGCTTATTCCTTCTACAACGTTCACACCCAGACCCCTCTTCTAGACCTTATGAGCGACGCCCTTGTTCTAGCCAAAATGGTGAGGAGTAGAGCATACGGTCCTGGGAGACTCAGGGGGAAGGCTTTTTTAGTAGTAGTAGTAGTGAGTGTGGCTCAGGAGTTTGCTTCCCAGAGGCTGGGGGGCCGTGAGCTTCCTTAGTTTGCTACTCTTAGCCACAAACTCCAGTCTAGAAGAGGGTGGGGAGTCACTGACCTCCTTGGGTGGGGAGCCTGACTGGGCAGCCTCAGGATTAGGGTTCTGGTGGAGGGCGTAGTTCCGTCGTCAGTCTTGTGCCTCTTCTCAAGGTTCCTGTGCCCTCCTGCACCCAGGCCAGCCTCTGTGGGCAGGCCAGTTCTCCATGAGAACACATCAACTTGGTGAGATTTTAGAAGTGTCCTTGTCACAGCCTCAAGCAGCCTATAAAGTGTATCATAGTCAATGCACCCTGAGACCCAGGAGTTGAGTGGTCATAGGGTTAGGAAGTTGATAGGAGCTGACTTTGGGGGAGGAAGAGGCTCCAGCTTTGATCCTCTCAGAGAGATACTGGGCAGAGGATGGGCTGTGAGTGGCCTGAGGATGATCTTGAGTACATCTGGGGACCTCAGCAATAACTGGATGTAGCTGGATCCTCTGAAGGAAATGCCCTATGGCTGGCTGCCCGTAGGAAAGCAAGGGGGAGGAGGAGGGAGCAGCCTCCCTGTCCTCACCTACTGTCATTTCTCCTGCTATCCTACAGAAAGGGTTCGACGTGTTCAATGCACTGGATCTCATGGAGAACAAAACATTCCTGGAGAAGCTCAAGTTCGGCATAGGGGATGGCAACCTGCAGTATTACCTGTACAATTGGAAGTGCCCTAGCATGGGGGCTGAGAAGGTATGTGTGTCACAGCCAGTGGCTGAGCCGCCAGTCAGGGAGCCAATGGCTCCAACTAAAATAGCTCAGAAGTACTGCATCAGTCTAGGCCTCCGGGGTTGGTGCTTAGGCCTTGATCAGTTGGCTCCATCTGATGACCAGACCAGCAGGTGAGGATGGACAGACGGGGAGCTTCCCTTCCCATCTGTCAGTGCAGGGTATTCTGTGCTGTCGGTTCTATCGTCACTACTCCTGGATTCGAGACAGGGTCTCACTATGTATCCTAGAACTTGCCATGTAGACCAAGATGACCTTGAACTCAAGTGTCAAAGAGATCCACTGCCTCTGCCTCCCAAATGCTGGGATTGAAAGTATACCATGCTTTGTTCTTTTTTGGATACACGATCTCACTAAGTTGTTCAGGTTGACCTTAAACTCACCCTGTAGCTCAAGCAAACTTTAAACTCCAGCCTCCTGCTCCCAAGGAGCTGGAATCACAGACCTGCATCGTCAGGCCCACGGTTTTGAGGAACTCATGAGTTGAGCTACCCATGGTTAGACAGTTGGGTTCTGCCTTTCCTGTCTTGGACTGCCATTCTCTTCTCGGTGTGGCTCTTTCTTGCCCCTTCATCCTGTGCACGGCATCTGCTCCCACAGCAGACATTTTCCTCTGACCTCAGTGGGCCTGAACCACAGGACTGGGGAGGCAGGAAACTCCTGGACATTGTCATCTCAACGTGACCTTTCCCCATTGGCTCTCCTAGGTTGGGTTGGTGTTACAGTAACCGTTGCCTGTGAGATTCTGGATAAAGCCACTGAGAATTTAAACCAGGAAACGGAACCCCACCACTTGTTGGTCCAACTTTCACAAATGTGAGATCTCTGGCAAACAGAACAGAACTGAACCGGCTTTACCAAACCGCCAGCGAACTTGACAATTATATTGCAATGGCGTAGGCTGCGTGATGTCACCTTTGGCCATGTTTCTGGTCTCCCTGTTTTCAATGAATAACATCCTCGTGCAGCCATGATCAAGGGAATGTAACTGCTGAACCTAGCTCGTGATTGGCATATTATGGAGTTAACGGGTGAATAATAAAAGTATATATATTATATATATAAATATTTTAAATATCTTTCATGTTCCAAATGTACAAGGATGTTTGATCTCTAATGAGAAAGAAGCTGAATCCAGTCATTCTTCAAACTTAGAGCCCAAGGACAGTGGCAGACAGACAGACACATATTGGCATAGTTATTGTTTCTTCAGGAGCAGGTGTTGTTCTCGGGGAGCAGGAGCAAAGAAATCTGGGAGCCTCATCCAGTTCCCCCTTGGAATTGGCTGCCCAACTGGTTTTGAACAAGGTGGGAAGGTGGAGGGACTCAGGAGAAGGCTCAGGTCTCCAGGACCGCAGGACAAGCTCCTGGGGTGGGGCTGACCCTGAGCCGAGGCCAGACTACTGCATTCTGAGACTAGGAAGTGGTGACAGTCATGGCCACACTTCGTTAATCCAGTCCCTCTCCCACCTCCTGGGCCTTCTCCTATAGGAGAGTATCCAACCAAGTGACTTTAAAGGCTTTTGAGCCGGCTGGTGCCAACTTTACAGGTGTTGTGTTCCTGTGAGACTTTGCCTTCACCGCCTACGATGATTGGCTATTTGAAAGGGACCTTGGACCTCCTTGTAGTACCTGGAATCTTGTGGAGACTATATCAGTGCAAGCTGTATCTAAATCTTCTTAGTGCAAGAAGGGAGTATCCCAGGGAGGCTGAGCAGGGGTGGTGTGGCGATACCCTGGCCCTTCAGCCCCAGCCCCTGCCTGTGCCTTCCAACCCATCAGCCATCTCCTTCTGTGGTCCTTTATCCCCTTTCCAGGGTGTGCAGTCCACAGTGGCAGCAAGAGACAGTAACTAGAGGCGATCTAGGCTTGGCAGTATTGTCACTGCCTGAGCTGCTTTCACCAATGCTGTGTGGATTTTTGTGGTGGCATTGATGGTTATTGTTGCTGCCAGTTTCTCCAGAAGTAGTCAAACCCCCGAGCACGTGGCTGCCCATGTGGGCATTCTTCAGTGGTGTTGAGCCAAGTGGCCTAGGAGGTACTAGGTACTGTCAGTAAGCCACATTCAGCTTCCTTGTAACTTGTGCTCTAGGAGAAAGCCTCATTGTTACCTTGCTCTCTCTCCTCTTGGCATCGGGGCAGGGGGAGCTTGTAGGGGAAAGAAGCCTTAGCCACGAGCCAGGTTCAGCCTTGTCCCCTGAACTGAAGCTGTTCTGCAGGCGAGCAGGGATTTGCATCAGACAGACACATGCTGCTTCTGGTGGCATTCTGCAGAAGCTAATGCTGAAGGAACTGTGTGCTTAGGACGCTGCCTGCTCTGTAGACTGCTGCTGGAGGCAGCTCTGCTGTGGAGGGTTCTCATCAGAGGCCTGTAGGGACCTTCCTTCCCTTCACTGTCCTGTGCTGCGAATTCCAAGTGTCAGCGAAGATGGCTGACTTGTGACTTCAAGATCCTCAGACCAAAGAAGCTGCTGCTCTTGGCAAAATGTGCACTGAGTTCTACAGATGGGAGGATTCAGAGGCAGGGACTCAGCTTCAGTTAACAGACAAGGTGTCCTAAGTGCCCAGGTGGGCTCACCCTGCCATACTCTTAAGGAACAATGTGCTCAAGTCTTTCCTACATGGGCGGGCCTGAAATGTGGAAAGGCCTCCTGCCTTCATCTTGATCAGTTAGGGGCCAGCTCTCAGCTCAAATTTCCTCTGAGATTTGGGGTACACAAATCTCTGGAGTAAGCTTTGGTTTCATTGACCCTGGTCATGGAACAAAACAGCCAGTCCCAGGGGGCTGCCCTGGAAGAAACAGCTCTGCTGGTAACAACTCTGTCCCCAGAACCCGGTGGCTCTGCTCCGCTTCGGCTGCTGCCTCAGGATGGGCACCCTGCCCAGGTCTGCAGGAGTTGGCTCAGGGGTTGTTTTTAAGTCTTGTTTTTATCCAAACTGTCCTGGTGTCTTCTTCCAACCCTCATGGGATTAGGAGCTAAAGAAGCACCATCGTGGGTTCAGGGCTGCTCCACAGCCTTTCAAGTCTATCAGCCCTGGGACTGGCTTGAACCAGACAAGAAGGGCCCCGGGGCCTCCAAGCTGACCTGTGTCAGGCAGCCACTGTTGGAAGGCCTGGCTCCAGTCCTCTGCTATGTCCTGAAGACCTTCCCTCCCTGCCTTTGGATTGACTCTTCATGCTACCACAGCTCCGTCTATAGGGAGTAAGTTGGGTAGAACAGCCTTAACCCTGGATTGAGGCCTACGTGGGGCTCGCTCTCCCCACTTGTGCCTGTGGCTGAAGATGTTGGCATCTGAAGGTTGACTCACACCAAGCTTTGCTAACACTTAGTTTTGGAAAATGTCAGGCCTTGCCCCTCTTTCTGCCATTTGTCCCCCTTCCATGCTGGCACCCTGAAGCAGGTGTCTTTGTGGTACTGAATTCTGTCTCCAAAGATGACCAGCATTAAAACAAGCTGGGGGTCTGAAGGGCCTGAATGTTTTTTATGGAGCTGCTACAGCTTGAAAGAGAGAGAGAGACTCTGGCCAGGAAAGGAATCTAGAGTGTCCCCTGTGGCCAGGTCTACCTGCCTCAGTACCAGAGCAGACCGCTCTCGTCCTGCTGCCAAGTGAAGGCAGGTCTACAGATGGACCTCACCTGAGGAGATGTAGGACAGTTTCGTGGAATTAAAGTCAAAATGTTGACTGAGTGACAAGCAGGTGCTGCATCTGGGGCCAGGGGGAGGGCTTTACTTTTTTGTTTTGGCTTTTCTTTGGGCTGTACCGGGGGCATTCACTGCTGGGGTGGGGGTGGGGCAGAGATACCAAGTGCATTGTTCCATACAGCACATCTCACTTGTTTCTAATAAAGGAAGCAGCTCAAAGGCCTGGTCTCCCTGGTGTTCCTCTGCTTAGCAGCAGGTGGCAATAGAGCAGCGCCTGGGTCTGGGCTAGGTGACAGGAAAGCCCCTCCCTCTCCCCAGGGCCACCAGGCAAGCTTTACAAGACCTCTTTCAGGGCACATATGACTTTCTCCCCAGCCTTATCCAGCAACCACAGAGGAGCTACCTCACATACGCAAAGCAAGAACTTGGCCACCCAGCTATATGCAGTCTCCAGTATATGCGCATGCATGCGTGTGTGTGTGTGTGTGTGTGTGCGTGCGTGCGTGCGTGCGTGTGTGTGTGTGTGTGTGTGTGTATGCATGTGAGATATGATGGAGGCACACATGCCCCCGGGCTCCTGCTCTCCCCTTACACTTTTCCATGGGTTCCAAGAATTGGACTTGGATCAGCAATTTTGCAACATGCTTCAGCCTTCCAAGTAGCTGGGATTAAAGGCCTATCCCATCAGGCCCAGCTGAGGAATGCCTTTATACTGTGGGACTCTAGGGACTCAGTGCTGAGAGGCAAAAGCCCTTCTGGGAGCTCCCCCTAGGGGTGCTTTTTTAACATGGCAGGTCGCCAGGCCCTGTAACCTGTGTTTATGCCTCACTGTTCTCTGCCTGTGGAGATTACGACCCACAGTCCTTTCCAGCTCCCAAGAGCTAGCACATCCCAGCTGGATTTGCTTGGTTTCAGCTGTGTCCCAGCCAGGGCTTGTGGTCGCCTGCATTGCCCATCCTCCCTAGGCTCCAGATCCTCATCATCTTTTTAAACACAAATCCATCAGAAAAACAGAGCCCCCCATAGGAATGGACAGCAGGGAGAAGCCACACTTACTGGCTTGGGTCTTGGGATGGCAGGAAATGTACCCTAGCCTCAGGCTTAGAGTCAATGCAAGGCCGGCCTAGCTCCACCCCCATCTTGCCCATGACTAACACTGTTGCCCTGTGGAATCTAAAGTGCTACAGCCTAACAGTCCCGTTAAGGCTCCTTCCTGACAGGTTGGAGCCCATGGTTTCCTCAGTGACACTCCCAGTGTCACAGTGCCTGGCTGTCATTGCAATGTGCCCTGCTGGGCTTGCTTCCTCCCCACTTGACAGGAGGGAATCCTATGAATCAGTACTGGCAGCAGCTTTAAGCCAAAGGCCATGGCGCCTCCTGTAGCCACCCCTGGCCGCCTTGAACAAAACCCAGATCCCACTGGGAGAAGAGGCCTGTACCTTTCCACAGGGGCCTGGGGGATAAAGTGAGAAGGTATACTTTTTTTTTTTTTTTTTTTTTTTTGGTTTTTGGTTTTTCGAAACAAGGTTCTTCTGTACAACAGCCCTAGCCGTCCTGGAACTCACTTTGTAGACCAGGCTGGCCTCGAACTCACTGAGATCCAAGAGCCCCTGCTTCCCAAGTGCTGGAACAAAAAGCGCCACCGCAGCCCAGCTAACTTTTTACTTTTTAAAATAGTTACTTTTCTGCCTTCTCCAGGGCTCTTCTGTGACACAAGTCACAAACCTACTGCCAAGTTTTCCCCAGGGTTCGTCTGCTCCCTGCCTGCCTGAGACAGGAAGGGAAAGAAGCCAGCCAAGCTGAAGGGGAAGGGAGGCTGCTGGACCCACTCATGTCCCGAAAGGAAGCAACACAGGTGGCTGTGTTCCTGTCAGGGAAGGAGGCTAAGATGGCCTGGATTGGAGGGTAGAGGGAGCTGGAACTACCTCCGGCCCCAGGGTTGGAGGCTCCTGATGTCCAGTGGGTCACTGGACAAGATGCCAATCGTGGTCCTATTTCTCACTGAGAGACTGAACAGCTCTCAGCACCCAGGTATGCTCAGTACCTGGTGATCAGGACGGGTGGCACATGAGAGGCTGGAACTCCCATGGTCCCTTGCTTCAGAGAGGGCTCTGTGCCGTGATGCAGCACCCACTGATCCTGTAAGTGAGTGAGACCCTCAAGAGTTCTGAATGCTGATATGAACAAACAGCGTGGCTGGGGACAGCGAGGCTCCATCCTTGGAAAGCAGGTGGATGTGGCGGTACCCTGCGGGGAGGGGGAAGGCAGCCACAGTGAGAGGCTGGAACCCCATCCTTCTGCTCCCTCCTCACTCCCACCACCTACCTTGCTTCAGGCTGTTGAGAGGCAGTGTGAACTGGCCCACAAAATCGTTGTGGGAGGTGGAGTCATAGTCCTCTACCACGAACCTGACCAGCACCAGCTCTGGGACCCGGAGTTGGAACTTCAGAGTCTGATCCCAGCAGGGGTTGAAGCCTAGGGCACAGGTGTGGTGGTTAGGGTCCACTGGCCCCACGGCCTGTCCCACCCTCCCACTGGTGGCTCGCTCACCATTGTTAAGCACATAGTCAGTCTCCTTTTGGGCGCAGTCCGCAGGCACGCCATAGATCTCCACGCGCACTAGAGGATCCACGATGGAGCTGGGCTTCTCTGCATTCAGCTTGGGCAGCTGTTGGGCCGTTAGCACCTAGAGGAGAGAGAAAGGGCAGGTTCTGCCTGGCTCCCACTGCGGCCCATGCCCACCCTTGCCTCCCTGGAACTCTAAACCCTTTGTCCTCACATTCACATTGTCTCCTCTATACACAGATACAGACATGTGGGCTGCCTCATGCCAGGCCCATTCCTGGCCTCCCCCAGAAATAGACTTAACCTGAGGTGGAGGTGTGGGCCAGGCTGCTGACCTGGACTGTCAGAGTAGTGCTGGGGGGTCCAGGACACTCAGGGTCAAAGGTGGTGTCGAGTTGCCTCAGGTAAGCAGGTTTCAGGACATAGCCACACTGCCCATTTATGAGGAAGCGCCCTGTGTTGAGGTCCATCTCGTAGCCAGGAGTCTGAAAGTTCAGAGCCACTGTGGAGTAGATGATATGGCTGAGCAGAGGAATATATATATATATTTTTTATTTTGTTTTGTTTTTTGGCTTTTCAAGACAGGGTTTCTCTCTGTAGCTTGGGAGCCTGTCCTGGAACTCACTCTGTAGACCAGGCTGGCCTTGAACTCACAGAGATACCAACTGCCTCTGCCTCCCCGAGTGCTGGGATTAAAGGTGTGTACCACCACTGCCAGGAGAACAGGAATCTTAGTGGCTCTCTCCATACAGATTTGAAAACAATGAGGCTGGACAGAGGGTCGAATGTCCAACCCTCTAGTTACTAATGCCTTATCCCTGCCAGGACCTATTGAGGAGGAACCATGATTCACCTTGATCTCTCTGCATCCGTTTAAGGGTAGCAAAGATGGGTTGAGGTGGGTGTACTGGCAAAGCCCCCTTGTGTCAGAGCCAAGGCCTGAAAAAGCCTGAGGTTGCCGCACATACCTCCAAAGAGAAGATGGTCTCTTTTGGTAGGGATCAGTGTCTCCCAGAGCTCATCTTTATCAATATTGGCTTAGCAGAACTGTCAGGGTGTGTGTGTGTGTGTGTGTGTGTTGTGTGTGTGAGCGAAGGGCACCTGGAGATAGAGGTTTTAAAATTCCTTTCTTGTTACTTTTTGTTTTTGTAATGTAGTCTCACAATATAAACCAGATTAGTCTAAAATACCTCTATAACCAAGCTGGCCTTGAATTCATAATTTTCTTGCCTCAGCATCCTGAGTGCTGGGATTACAGGCATGTGCCACCACATCCGGCTCTTTTTTTTTTTTTTTTTCACTACCCTCACAAAGATGTAATTTGTGGGAGTTGAGGAGATGACTCAGGGAATAAAGGTCTTCCTGTAGAAGCATGAGTGAGGCCCTGAATTTGGATCCCCGGGTCCCATGAAAAAGCCAGAAATAGCAGTGTGTTTCTCTGAGCTCAATGTGGTGGAGGCAGAGGCAGGTGAATTGGGGCGGGGGGGGGGGGAGGGGGGAGCTCACTAATCAACCAGTCTAGCTGAAAGGTCAAACTAGGTACAGTGTAAGACCTTGTCTGAAAAACTAAAGTGGAGGAGGCTAGAGAGATGGCTTTTAGCCACCAACGACAGAGGACCTGAGTTTGGTTCCCAGGACCTGGTGTCTCACAACTGTATAACTCCAGTTCCAGAGGACCCAGTGCCCTCTCTGGCCTCCACAGGTGTGTGTGTGGTCCAGATGCTTACAGGCAAACACACAAGCACATAAACATCACATACAAATAAAACCACACATAAAAATCACATACACATAAAAATCTTAAAAAAAAAAAAAAAAAGGTGGAGAGCTATGATCCCAATGCTGACCTCTAGCCTACTACATGCATACACATGGACAGGAGCACACGCACATGCATGCACACATGGGAACATACAAAAATAAGTAACTGTCTTTTAGGTATTTTTTGAGACTGTCTCATGTAACCCAAGCTGGCCCAGTAGCCAAGGGTCAAGGATGACCATGGACTACTGCCTCCTGTCTTCCAACTCCTAACTAAGTACTAGGGTTACAGGAATGTACCAGGTGTTATGGTACATGCCTATAATCTCAGCACGAGGCAGGCAGGAACAAGTGGATCTCTGTGAAGCCAGTCTGGGCTGCCTAGTAAGTTCCAGGACAGTACAGAGGCCTTAAAAATAAAATGTAAGCTGCTGAACATTGTAGTGGGATATTCACTTGTCCCCTTCTGTGGCACTGACCACACCCATTGGGGGTGGAGCCAGGGGCGGAAGTGACCTGGGGAACTAGGTCAGAGGAGGTGCGGGAGAGCGCTCTCTTGCAAGCCGCCAGGGGACAGGAGGACTTCCACAGGAATTCTTGGAAGCAGGAACCTGTTGGTGTTCACCTGTCTATGTTGTGAGTTATTTCTCCCTGAATAAACATCTGTTCGGCCTAATTGTTTATCCTGATCCTTATTAAACCGCGATAGAACATGGTGTGCACACCTTTAATCTCAGCCCTAGGGAGGCAGAGGCTAGTCAGTTTGAAGCCTGTCAGGGCTGGATAGTAAGACCCTGTCTCAAAAAACAAAAAGTAACTTTCCCATTGCCAAAAACAAACGAACCTGCATTTCAGACAGCCCTTTAAACACCAGTGCATTTCCCCCCTTCTAGAAAGCTGTGTGGCTACTCACTGTTGATGTGCCCATCCCCATCCAGAGTTCCCAGTTTACAGCCCCGCTCACCCAACTGACAGCCTGCGTTCCACATCTCTTGGGGGTTATAGTTGGCCGAGTTCATCCGCAGCCCCATTGGGTACACTCTGGTCAGTTGCTGAGTGTTGTGCCTGACAAAACTGTTCCCTAGGGCAGAGTTGGAGCCAGGATTGTAATAGGACCCAGGCTCGTGTCCCTGGCCCACCCAGTTCCAGTCCCCTCCCCACCCCACCCCCATTCGCCCCTCTTCTGACCTAGGGTGAAAAGGGACAGAAGGAAGAGGTTGCTGAGGACCAGAGTCAGGGACACCTGGCAACTGTACAGTCTGACACTTGCATTAGCAATGCCCACACGCTTGACTCCCTACACGGAACACCTGGCCCCAGGCTGCCAGTCCATGTCACTCATCCTGTGCACGCCCCCAGCCATGCCTTGGATTCCTGGAACTCTTGCCATGACCATGATGTGTCTCGGCCTTCATGTAACCTGTTCCTCCTATTTAGAATCCTTCCCCCTCCTGCTTCCTCCTTCCTGGGCAGTGACATGTCTTCTCAGGCATGATATACTCCAGGAAGCCTTCCTGGTCTCATCCTTCCAGGCTCTGCCAGCCCCTGCCACTAGCCGGTCTGGTGAGCTAATGCCTTGACCACCACTAGGTGGTAAGTGTGGTGAAGGCAGCCCCAAGTTTCTCCCATTTGTGGCTTCTGCACCCACACTTAGCCTGGAGCTAGGCCATCATTCTCCTAGCAGTACCTTTCCCTGGTCCTCCTGATGTCCTTAGTTCCCTTAAAGCCCCCTCAATCTTCAGAACAACTTAAGGAGCCTGTAGGGTTCCATGCCTCCTGTCCCCATATACCCACTGTCTGGTGCCTACCTGCCTCCCG
Organism: Phodopus roborovskii; assembly: GCF_943737965.1. NCBI lineage: Eukaryota > Metazoa > Chordata > Mammalia > Rodentia > Cricetidae > Phodopus > Phodopus roborovskii. Next base: position 17,102,354 of record NW_026125052.1, on the reverse strand, counting down.
GGTAAACTTCCTGGCCTTGCGCTCGCTGAGGGAGCCAACCTTGCAAGGCTGAGGTGGGCCAGGCCTGGGCTCCAGGGTCCGCAGGCGGCTGGCACAGCAATACACAGCCAGGGCTGAGAGTTCCGGGGAGATCTTGGCCTGGGAAACCAGAGTCAGCGGGGATCTCCTGGTTCAAGGCCTCTGCCCCCACCTCCCTTGCCTTCCTAGCCTTCGCCATCCCCAGCCCTGCAGTAGGACCCTTGTGGTACACTCACTCGCCGCCTCTGTTCTGCGGCCTCCAAAACCTCTTCTGTCTCCTCGTCCTCTTCCTCTTCATCCTCCCTGTCTGATAACAGTCGTCCATCCTCATTCCGAGCAGTTGGCAGCTTCTTCCCTTTCACCAAGACCCGGCCCTTCAGCTGCTGTAGAGGCCAAGGTAGACACGTGAAACCCTGCGGGCAGCCCATTAGTCAGCCCCCGCCCTGAGAGGAGCTGGTAGACAAGGGGGCAGGTGAGAAACAGGAGTAAGTTCGTAACAGGAAGAAGTGACCCCACCACAAGGCCATTGATGGAGTATGGCTAACAAGGTGCCATTTGTCAGAATGCCACACAGTGGCCCTTACATGCTCAGAGGCAGCTTGGGATCTAAAGGGAAGGAGCTCTCTTCCAGAAAGATCTTTGTTGTTTGGTTTGTTTTTTTTGGGGGGGTTGTTTGTTTGTTTGTTTTGAGACAGGGTTTCTCTTTGGAGCCCTGGTTGTCTTAGAACTCACTAGGTAGATCAGGCTGGCCTTGAACTCAGAGAGAGCCACCTGCCTCTGCCTCCTGAGTGCTGGAATTAGGCGTGCACCACCACAGTCCAGTCCAGAAAGACCTTTCATGGAAGAAATGACTACAGTATATATAATCACCCTATCCTTGTGTAAGCTTTTTGTATGTTTCTTTCTGAGACTGTCTTATGTAGCCTAGGCTAGCCTCACTTTCACTGTATAGCCAAGGATAACTTTGAATTCCTAACCCTCCTGCCTCCACCTCCTATATGCTGGGATTATAGGCATGTGCCACTGTTCCTTGTTTCTCAGCCTCCCTCTCTTCATCCTTCTGTCTCAGTGAAGACATGTCTGACAACCTGCTGATGTCAAGTTCATGGCCAGTTTGGGCTAAAGAATACCAGCCAGTCATGGCTGGGGATGCAGCTCAGTGTTAGAGTTCTTGCCTGTCATGCACAGAGTCCTGGCTTCTACGTCAGCACTATATAACCCAGCACTGTCTGACCACACTCTTGTAATCCCATCTCTGAGATGGGAGCAAGAGGATCCCAAGTTCAGGACCACGCTTAGCTACATAGTGAGCTGGAGGCCAACCTAGGTTATATGAGATCCCGTCTCAAAGTAATGGCAACAGTAAAACAACCCAACAATCGATACACATAAAAACTGGAAGACAGTTACTTCTAGTGAAGCAGTAGGATAAATGTGAGGAGCAAACCCCACCCTTCAGTACTAGGGACTGAACCCAGGACCTCATGCACACTGGGTAATTGCTGAATCCCTGAGCCTCACAGTCCTAGCCCTACTTATCTGCAGCCCTAATCGGCTGGCATCTGGCAAGAGCAGATGGCTGGGAAAGGAGATCTAGGGGGAAGGATGTCAGCTCAGGCCATAGACGTGGAAGTGCCTTGGCCTACAAGTACCCTATGAGAAGGGACACAGGCCAGGCCAGGCCAGGCAGAGCAAGACTTAGAAGGCCCAGTAAGTGGATGGGCTGGTTCCAGTCAGGGATGAGGAACCAGAGGGCAGCCAAAAGGGCAGTTGAGTGGTTGAGTGTCGGCTGAGCAGTAAAAGGTCCTGGCAGAAAGAGGTGAGGGGTCCTGAACCAGAGGGTTGGCAAGGGTGAAGCCAGGGGTGGATCACAGTCAGCCCCACCCACCTCCCAAGCTACAGGTCTGGGAGCATCACCTCAGGAGACGGCAGCTCTTTAGGGTTCTGGGGGTTCAAGGCCTGTGTCACCAGCATGTCTCCCAGGATGCTTCGAAGGTGGCGGGCCATGACAGCCTGCTGTTCTAGCCCACAGTGGTTCTCAAGGGATAGGATAACAGGATATGGGGACGCCTGTCAGGGGGTGGAGAGAGACAGGCAACAGGTCAGTATCGCCCTCTGCTGGTCCCTCCCCTACCCATGGTGTCCAACGCTTCCAAGACAGGCAGGCAAAGGCCAGGCTGTGGAAAACCCACCCTAAGGGCCCAAATCTGTAAGACACAGGACAAACTGACACCAAGATATGAGTGGAAGTGTCAGAGGTCAGATCTGGGGTCTCTGGGGGAAGGGTGGGCTATTGGGAGACAGAGGGTAGCTTCACCAGGGACTTGTTCATAAATGCTCACTCAGGGTGAATGGCATTGACCATGCCAGTGATGTTATAGATGCCGTCATTTGCGAGGCATTTGTATGTCACAAAGCGTATGCAGGTATCACTGCTGAACCTGAGCTGTCCTCCCCTAAGCCCCGAGGTTTTCTTCTGGGAACTTGGTGATGATGGTACGTTTACTAGCCATGAAGCTGGGAGGCGGGAGTACTCCACTCAGTTTTATTTTACCCTCTAGGGGCATCTGGCTATGGGAAAAGCAAGGGGTCACTAGGAAGGCCCCTGGGCTGGGCACCAGGTCCCAGAGGCTTACCTTGAAAGCATGGTCACGCACGGCTTGGATCACGTCTCGAAAGAGGATCTTGGAAGTGAGTGTGTGGCCATGATAGATGAGGGGCTCCCCTCCCGGCCCCTCCCAGCAGTCAAGTTCCACACAGCGGCATCCCTGGGCAAAGGCTCTGTAATAGACAAGAGGGATGGATGGGCCAAGTGTAGGTATGTCCCTGCCACAGGACCGCGGCAAGCTTGGCCAGGAAATGCAGAGTAAAGCCTCATGACCTCTCACCCTCAGCATTGTACCTAATGTAGGCCTCGGTGCTGCTGGGCCCTCCAACCTGAGACTCCGTCAGGTAGGTATTGTGAGAGGAGGAGATGAAGTAGTGGGCGAGCGGCCGGCCCATGTCCTGGAATACACACGAGTGAGCCATGTTCAGGGCAGCCCCCTCAGGCGACAACAGATACATGATGAAGCCATCCAGCGTCATCAGCTCATGCAGCTTGGCTACAGGGAAGAGAAGGAGAGAGGGTGGGGCTACCTGGGGGTGGGGTGCTTGTCCAGGCTCAAACAACACCCGCGGCTCACTTCACTGAGTCACAGCGGCCGGGCTGCCCATTGACTACATATGCCATGCCATCTAATCTCCCACACCACCTTGAGGGGCAGACAGGTTACTATGCCATTTTACACATAGAGATGTGGAACCTGGGAGAGGAGAGGGGACCTGCCCGGGACAGGCAGTGATGGCAACCTGGTGGCTAGAAATCCAGAGCTGCCTGGGATCAAGACTGAACCTGGCTCACTCACCTCTCTCATTGAGCTCATAGGTCTGGATAAGCTGCCGGGCACAGGCCAGGGTGGCACTGTCCTCGCCCTGGTCTTCCAGGAACTCCAGCAGCTCAGAGGCGCTCAGCACGTGGTCCTCACCCGAGTATCGGCGGAAGATCTCCTCCAGTTCAGGCCTTCTCAGCAGCCTCCGTAGGAATGCCTCAATCTCAGCCCCCTCTAGATGCTCATTGTTGGAATGGTCACACTCCTGGGGAATGGGGAGGTGGGGCTCAGAGGGAGGGACACTCCTGGGAACCTGGCCCTCATTGACACACTCATGGTCTTAGCAGCTGGAAAAGCAGCAACCCTTATTTCCCTTAGGCCCCCACCGGAGAGAACTTCAGGGATGTAGGATCTCAGGGTTCACACCTGTCCATCTGCACCATGGCCTACCCCAAGGATCAGGATTTGGAACAAAAATGTCAGCTTTGGAAGGCAGGACTTGTGCCACAGGACACCTCCCCATGTGCTTACTGTCTTCATAGGACACCTGCTCAGGGAGCACAAGTGGCTGAAATGATTGCTCAGACCTGTACACAGCCATGTGGGCCCATGTCTTTGCAGGACACAGGCTGGTCACACTCAGCATCCACACATGTCTCTTCCATGTCACCCAAATCAGTGTACAGATGTAAGCACCCCAGAGCTCCCACACAGGCACAAGAGGGGAAGGGGAGGACTCGTGTTCAGTGTTTGCCTGTGTTCCCATGTGTAAGGCACACAGTCACGTGTACAAGTGGTACCCTGCAGCCCGAGAGATACGAACACAACTCTGCTGCTCAGCCTGGAGGACTCTGGAGGTGTCACACTGCCTCTGAACTCTGCCCAGAGGTGTCATATAAAGGTCTGGGACTGGGGAACATTTTTTTATTTGTGTGATTGTTTGAAGACAGGGTCTGACTTTTTATGTGGCCTGGAACTTGCTAGGTAGATAAGGCTGACCTCAAACTCACAGAGATCTGACTGCCTCTGTGTCCAGAGTGCTAGGATTAAAGGTGTGCCCCACTACACGTAGCTGGAAAAGCCTAATTAACTAGGCTCGGGTGTTGCCTTTCTGTAGGGAGAGGTGGTTCTCTACAAAAACAAAAACAAACAAACAAACAAAAAAACGGGAGAGGTAGCTGGGTCTGATGGTGTATATCAGAAATCCCAGCTCTTTCAGAAGCTGAAACAAGTTCAAGGCCAGCCTGGGCTACATAGTGAGATCCTGTCTAAAAATACACACACACACACACACACACACACACACACACACACACACTGGATAGAGCTAATGTTTCAGATGATGGGGTGACGCTGGAGTTTACCTTGAAGAGACGGTAGGCATACATGTCATTCATATCCACGTTGACCATCCTAAGCAGGCTCTTGATCTCCTTGAAGCTCATCTTACTGTCTTGGTCAGAGTCGGCCCGGTGCAGATAGGACCATATCCAGGTGTGTATGCTCAGGAAATACCAGCGATAGACTAGGCCCCTTGGCCAGCACTAAAGGGTTGTCAGTACCTGGTCCCGGGCCCTAAGGTTAGGAACAGTACTTCCCTCTTGAAGTGTGTGTGCGTGTGTGTTGTGTGTGGGGGGGGTGCTAAGGGCAAAGTCTTCTCAGGGACCAGTTCCCTAAATTAAGGAGGTCCTAAGGGCTCAGGCCAGGCCAGACCAAGGTGAGGCTCCATCCCCATATCAGAGCACAGGGAACTGTCTTAGCACCTGCACCTTAGGCCAGAAGCCTCCTAGAACAGGTTCTCCCTCCCAGCCTGGCAGGATATTGGTTTAGGCGCTCCCGCTGGCTCATGGCATCCAGTCGCTCCCGAAGCTTGGCAAGGCCTCGCACCCAGCGCTGTGCCTCCTCCGCAGTGGGCGCCGCCAGATCCAGGTTCTTGCGGCGGCCCTTGAAGGCGATGGTGAGGCAACGTGCAGGCTCATAGGCGCCCCCGAAGCGCCGCAAGCCCTCCGACTGATGGCCCTCCCGGACAGCCTCGATGTGCTGCACGAAGACTATGATCGAGGCAGGGTCAGATGGCAACCACGGCTCCCGCTGCTGTCCCCAAAGCCCTGCCCTGCACCACCCCTGACCCACTCACAGATGTGCTGCGAAGGTGCATGCGGGATGCGCCTCTGGAACCACACGCTCAAGCCGTCCTCCTGCAGCCGGTACAGCCGCTCCTTGTGCCAGGTGCGTGAGCGGATCTTGAGGAGCCGGGAGCCCCGCAGCATGGCTTGGACATCCTCATCCTCTTTCAGGCCTGCAGAGAAATCTGGGGCGTTGGGCCTGGCCCTGCAAGGTAGCATCCCTGTCCAGCAGTCCCTTGCACTGTCCCCCAGCTGTTTGAGGATGGGAGAAATGGGAAGTCTAGCCACACCCAGGCCTCCACTGCCCCCTCTCGTTGTAACAATTACTAAGGTCACCTACTTGAAGCTTAGCAGCCCCCAAACACCCCTTCCAGGCTGGCCAGCAGGAGGTTTCCGCTATTCTGCTTCCCTGGGTTCCCAAGCACAGTGCCTGGGACTCAGGTCTCACTGGAGATTACCCTTTCTTCCAGCCATCTCCATCAAAAGCTCAAAGGCTGGTACGATGCCTCAGTATATAAAGATGTTTGCCCTGCAAGTCTGGCAGCCTCTACTTCCACCGACAGGGTGGGGGACACGCAGAGGACTGACTCCAGACAATTTTCTTGTGAACTAAACACACACAACCACACACACACACACACACACACACACACACACACGCACGCACGCACGCGCGTGCGCGTAAACATAACTTTAAAAAATGTTAAAAACTTCCAGCCATCAGGAAGTCTTCCCACTATTATCTAACCTAAATCTTGCTGCCAAGCTCCTTGCCTCTACCTTCCCAAAATCACTTGGGGAGTGGGGTGGACTCCGCCTCCAGAGCATCAGGTCAGGCACTCCAGGAGTGCTGTATGGCTGGCCTGAACCAGACACTGCAAGGCCCTTCTGCAGGGTCCATTTTCTCTTCCTGCTTCCCTAACCACCCTGGGTAGTGGGAAGTAAGAGGAGAACAGAATTTACCTTCAAGGCACTGTGGATCAAAGTTCCTACCCTGTCACCTCCCAGGTACATGACCCTGGTGGCACTAACCTGAGACTGCTCTAAGCCTCTGTTCTCCAACTATAGCCTGCCCACTCCTGCCCTGCAGGGTTCAGCCCATGCCAACCCAAAGCCCGGAGCCTGCAGTGGCCAGCTCTGCTGGAGCCTGTGTGGAGACATCTTCACAAGGGAAGATAAAGGGGCACCAGCTGGGACAGCTAGGACTGTAAAAGAGGGAACCGGGCTCTTTAAAGAGCCTGTGCCCTTGAGCTGGAGGGGACAGCCAGGATTGGAGGAATGCCCAGAGTTTCCAGAGGCCAGGAATCTCTGGATGAGAAGCAACTGCATATTTTAATGCTGGCAACTAAGTCAAATTGAAAAAGCAAAAAACCAAAAATCATTGTGAGGCAAACAACAGTATGCCCCTCTCCTCCCTCCTTTTTCTTTTTTTGTTTTGTTTTTTTCAGACAGGGTTTCTCTGTGTAGCCTTGGAACTCACTCTGTTGACCAGGTTAGCATCAAAGTCACAGAGCTTTGCCTGCCTCTGCTGGGGTTAAAGGTGTACACCACCACACGTGGCTTTATTTTGTGTGTATATGTACATGTGTGTTAGTACACATGTGAGGACAGGTGCTGGAGGGGTCCAGAAGAGGAGATTGGTTTCCTTGGAGCTAGAAGTACAGTTGAAAGTCACCATACCCAGGCGCTGGGAATTGAACTCCTGAGGCTCCTGTTTGCCCAACTGTGACCTGAGTATGTCTGCCCCGCCCCCCCCACAACTTTGAAGTGAGGGTCTTCTCCTGCTTTTCTTCCTCTTGTAGCTGAGTTCAAGGACAATCTCAGCTACCACCTCCTCCAGGAAGCCTTCCTGATTTGCCTCCCCAATGGAGAGTTCTCCCGACCTGAACACCAAAGGCAATTTTTCCTTTTTAAAAATTTGAGTGTGGTGGCTCACACCTGTAATCTTAGCATTCAGGAGGCCACAGCAAGAAGAATGCTCTGAGTTCAAGGCCTGATTGGGTTACAGAGTGAATTCTAGGATGGCCTGAGCTATAGAATAAGACCCTGCTTTAAAAATACATAAAAGGACCAGGAGACAGCTCGGTGGGGGAGAGCACTCACTAGTTTCCCAGAAGACTCAGATCGGCTTCCGGCACCCACTGAGGGCCGCTCTGGGCTCATAACTTCAGCTCCAAGGGGTCTGAGGTACTCCTGTCATACACACACACACACACACACACACACACACACACACACACAAAACTAATAAATAAAATCTTAGAAACAAACAAGGAGCAGATAGGTGGTGCATGCCTTTAATCTCAGCACTCAGGAGCCAAAAGAAGACCAATCTCTGTGAGTTTGAGGCCCTGACTGGTCTATTTGTCAAATTCCAATCCATCTGCACCTACATAGTGAGACCCTGTCTAAAAATAAGTAAATAAATAAGTAAAATAAAAATAAATATTTAAAGAAGGAGGAAGAGGAATATAAAAATAAAAAAGGAGTGTCCCAAACCCCAAATCTCCAAATCCCCACACTTGGGGCGAGGCAGGAAGAATGAGTTCCCAAACAAACAAACAAAAAACCAGCAAGGGTTAGGAGATGGCTCAGCCCTAAGAGCACTTGCAGACAAGATGAGGAACTGAGTTCAAATTCCCAGAACCCACATAAAAGCAAGATGTGACCGCACAGGCCTGTAATCTCAGTGCCGTGGGAGGTGGAGTTACATTGCTTGGGTTTGTTGGCCGCTAGCCAGGCACCAGGTTCTGACAGATAACCTGTCTCGAGATAAGGCAAAGAGTGATCCAGGACACACAGTCCTCTCCTCTGGCCTTTGCTCGCCTGTTTGTACACAACAACAACAACAACATAATGCTTCACTGATCTCAGGAGATTCCCAAGGCTAGAATGAACTCTTATCTCCCAGAGACTGGCTTCAATTATTATTAACGGAAAACTCTGCAGCCAAAGCAGGCTAAGTGCTTTGGATTCTACACAGCCCTGCCCTACCTTTCCTGAGTTCAGAGCTGACGCTGCCTTGGGGTCTGGGTTCTCAGCTCTAGCTGTGTGTATTGGATTTTCCGGGAGCCAGAGAGGCCCACTCCGCAGGCAAGGGCTAGCACTCGGGTTGTCTGTATTTTCAGATTGCTTTCTGGCAGAGGGCATGATCACAGGAGCAAGAGTGTTTACGTGTGTACAAGTGTGTGCATACAGGCTAAGCAGCCGTGTGTACAAGTGTGTGCATACAGGCATACAGGCTAAGCAGCCAGCCCCAACCGTCTTCCCGGCTCTGCCTCCTCCATGCTGAGATTATAGGTGTGTGCCCTTTTATGTGGGCTTCTGAGATTGAACTCAGGCCCTCCTGCTTGCGCCTCCCCTCCCCCACACACACCCAGGTACCCATGGTTTCCTTGGGGTCTTTCAAGGCATAGAGGACTCAAGCCTTCAGCCACAGTCTCCTTCATGACCCTAGTCAGGATAATGGCTTGGCTGTTTGGAAATGCTGGTTTCCAAACAGCTAGGCCAAGAGATTCCCCAGACTCACCCCTCCCCCAACACCTCCTATCCTATTCACACAGGCGCTCTGAATTAACTGACCCAGAGAGACAAGGAGCGGAGCCACCAGGCCTGGGACCAAAGCTAGCCGGGGCTCACCCTTCCTTCACCCCCTCAGCCTGGAAAGTCACCTCCCCTAACTGGGCTAGTCCTCTGACGCCAAGCCTGTGTGGGTGGGGAGGGGGCTGGTGAGTGACTAAGCCAGGAAATGGAGGTGAGTCACAATGGGCCTGCTTTGTCCCTGCCTTCAGCAAACAGGCCTTTGAAACTGAGACTGGCAGTCTGAAAGCCTGGGGGCTCCCCGTGGAGCAGAGTTCCACAATGACAGACCCCACACACACACACACTCCTGTCCTTACTCCCAGGATCTCTACACACCCACAGAAAAGCTCACACCAAAAACCTCAGCACCAGGAGGGGTGACAAGTTTGAGGCCAGCCTAGGCTACAGACTGGGATCCGAAAAGACCCTCTCCTAATTAAAAAAAAAAAAAAGAAAGAAAAGAAAAACTGGAAAAAGAGAAAAGAAGCCAAACAGAATACAGAGTGAGGGTCCATAACCAGGGCTGGGCCAGGGCTGGGTACCCAGGTGTGTACTCCTAAGCCATAAGCAGAGAGGGAGGGAGAGTCTTGGGTATCAACAGGATCAACAAAGGTAAGAGGCAAGACCTGTAGGAGGCCCAGATGGAGAGCAGAGATTGCTGGCTCCCCACCCAGCCACCAGGAAACACCACACAGAGGTCTCGTCCATTACAAGCTCTGACCAGGTGCACAGGCCTCCCACATCCAACCGTGCCTGTGGGTTTTCTACCTGACCCCTGGGCTAGGGCCACAGCCTCTCTCAACCATGTGGGAAGGGCAACAGTCACGAAATAACAACAGGAAAAGATGAGCGTGGAGAGCCGGAGGTGGAAACAACGTAAGAGTTCACCGGAGATGAATGCAGACGGGAAGCATGGGGCAGACACGGGAAAGCCGAGCTTCCGGGAGGCTGAAGCAGGGGAGTGCCAAGGGTTCCAGAACCAACCTGGGCTAAAGAGCAAGACCATCTCTAAGATAACAACAATGATAATAAAAGGGAATCTGCTACACCTGACACGTGCCATACCAAACCTGATGATAAATGAAAGACGTTGGATCCCCAAGTGGCACAGACCTTATGACTGAACTCTTTCGGGACGTACAGAATAGGCAGTTCCACAGACAGAAAGCAGATCACAGGAAGGAGAGATGGGGAGTTACTGCCTGGTGGCTACAGTGTCTGTGAGAGGCTAGAGAAACCCTCAAACGGGGAATGAATGACAGCCGTATCGAGTGAGCAGAAATGCCGTGTGCCAACCACTTAGAAGTTGGCCTCAAACCCACTGTGCAACCAAAGATGACCTTGAACTCCTGATCCTTCTGCCTCTGCCTCCCAAGTGCTGGGGTTATTTGATAAGGGCGTAGAGTTTCATTTTGGTTTTGGTTTTATTGTGTTGTTTGGTCCTGAACTTGCCTCAGCCCCTTGCTGGTTGAAATTATAGGTGTGTGCCTCCTAGCATGGTTCTGTTTCTGTCTCTCCTCTCTGCCTCCCCTTCCTGTCTCCTTTTCTCCCTCTTTAAGCCCAGAACCTCAGTCATAAAAATTCTGTTACTGAGTTATATATATTCCCAGGCCCAGAACAACACAATAACAGTTTCTTGAAACAAGATCTTATCTAGTCACAAGCCAACCCCAAATCACAATTCTGCCTCAGCTCCTCAGTGTTGGGATTATAGATATGAGCTACTATTAAAATTTGAATAATATATCAAAAGTTACTGTAGCCCCCCCCCCCCAACCCTCCAATAGAAGCCCATATACCCTGGCTGGCTTCCAACTCCCAGCAATCCTATCATGTCAGCCTTTACATGTTGTGATTGCAGGCATGTGCTGCACCTGGCTAGGCTGTATGTTAAGTGGCTGAATTATCCCGAACATGAATTATTATCTCAAGGCTGCCGAGGTTGAGTCACATGGTGGCTAACCAAGTGGTGGAACTGGACTGAACTGGGAGCTAGGGTGAGTCTAAGTCAAAGGGCTGCCTGGAAGTCCGAGCAAACGCATACAAAGCTCTGGCTGTTAAATAGAGTCGGAAGAGGGTTCCAGTAGATCTGCCCTCCTCAGGCCTGTGCTGTCCTTCTTTGTCTCCAAGCCAGGACTGAGTTGCCTCTGGCCCAGTGCAGCATTGTCATCTGGGGCTCAGAGATTGTCCCTGAGCCTGCTGCTCAGTTCAATTCCAAAGAGCTCATCCAGATACCTTGGTGTGGAAAGGGCATGCATACCTGTATATCCAGCTGGACTGGGGCCACTGGGGCTGGGGGCTGAGGCGTGTGCAAATCTGTCGGGGGAGCCAAGATGGGAGGCAGGAGACTGTATCCCACCAGCTAGAAAGGGCTCCCAGATCCTATCACAGACAGGCCACTGACACTCAGAGAGGGTAAAGTATACATGGTGAAAAACTGTGGACGTCCAAGGCAGGGGCTGGGTAGTGGGCAGAGGCCAGTGTAGGCTGGTGGAGACAGGCTGTAAGGTTCTGAGTATTTAACAGAGAGGTGTGTGCAGAGTAGGGTGTGAATATAATGGGGGAGGATGTGTTCTTGTGTGTTTGTCTAGACCCGTGGGTGGGGTGGGAGGGAGGTGGGTCAGCCTGGGGAAGGCAGTGTGTGTGTGTGTGTGTGTGTGTGTGAGAGAGAGAGAGAGAGAGAGAGAGAGAGAGAGAGAGAGGGAGCTATTGTACTGCCCTGTCAGTCAGGAAACACACACAAGGCTCGGACAGGAATGCGAGACATGCAGGAACAGTACAGCCAACTGCTCCTGCCAAAGTGCGTGTGTGTGTGTGTGTGTGTGTGTGTGTGTGTGTGTGTGTGTGTGTGGCAGCATTCCTAGTGGCTGGGTCTATAAAGTTATAAAGTACTGGAGAGACACACAACAGCCATGATTCCAATGACCTTCCTACTCTAGTTCCTTAGCCAGCCCCATTGTCCCAGGTACTAAGGATGTCCCCCTCATCCCAGCTCACCACCACATGGAGGCCAGAGGGAGCGCTCAGCATGTCCCTGCAACATTCCCGCTACATTCCCGGGAAAAAGCAAGAAAAGCAGGAAGTGTAGGCAGGGCTTCCCCCAGAGGCCTATAGACCAGGGAGTTGAGGGTGTGGTGCCTTCTGGGCTTGGCTGGGTCAGAACAGGCATGAATGGGGTCAAGGGATGATGAGGTAGGAAGGCTACAAGGCTGCCCTGCCCTGCCCAACCCCCCCCCCCCAGTCCAGGCACCTGCTAGGTCTAAGGTCTCTTGAAGCCCCCTCTGCCATCTCCACTTCAGGCCAGCCCAACTCACCCTGCAAGGGACATCGCGGACAGGCCATCGGGAAAGCCGCCTCACCCAGGAGTGAGCTAGCAGGGAGGGTGAGAACAGGATTGTGCCTACTCAGCCTACTCAGTGTTCACTGAGAGGATTAGGGGTCTGGGTGGAGCGTAAGTGCACCGGTTCAGACAGGGTGGGGAGAAGGATTGCTGGGGGAAAAAAAGGAAGGAAGGAAGGAAGGAAGGAAGGAAGGAAGGAAGGAAGGAAAAAATGGAGGGACTCCTTTACATGTGAATTTAAGATAAACTACAAATACCTTTTTAGTAGAAGCATGTCCCATGGGGCTGGAGATACTGTTCAGTGCCTGTCTAGCATGCTCCAGGTCCTGGGTTTCATTCCCAGCACCTGACCCCCTCCCAAAAAAATTATACACAACCATGGGTTTATAATTTACACACACATTCTAGAGGTAGACAGAGACATATATGTGTCCAAAATTATTCTTTGTGCATCCAACATTCAAATTAAGCAAATTAAGTATCCTGTTAAGCATTGGGAGACAGAGGCAGGCGGATCTCTGTGAGTTCAAGACCAGCCTGGTCTACAGAGCAAGGTCCAGGACAGCCAAAACTATACAGAGAAATCCTGTGTCAAAAAATCAAAACAAACAAAAAAAGCCCCACCCAAAACCAAAGCAAAACAATTTAGCACTCTATATTTCATTGGCAACCTTAGGAGGCTATCTCTAGGGAACAGTAGACCCTTCCAAAATGAACATCTCTTTCACTCCTGTGTTTAGAGTCTAGACTCTGGACCATACTGCCTGAATTCGGGTCTCTCCATTACTTTTAGCTTTTGTTTTTGAGACAAAGCCTCAATACATAGCTCTTTCTGGTCTGAAACTCAATATGTATGTACACCAGGCTGGCTTCTCCGTCTCTCCAGGGCTGGGATTCCAGGCATGGGTCACCACAGCTGGCTTACTTCTATCCTGTTACCTCATGGTAAAGTGAGGCTCATGGTACCTTCTATCTCACGTGACCGTGAGCGCTAAATGAGATGATCCCCAAGCACATGGCACGATGACATGAAGGTGTTAGAACTCATTAATTATGGTAATCAAGTGTGTCCTTGGAAGCTTGACTGTGGTTGGCAGGCAGTCAGGGCCTCTTAATGGCTGCCTGGCAGGGGTTTTACCCTGACATCTCGTGTCTCCCTGTCACCGAAGAGGACACATGCTCCAGGAGTGACTGAGACCTAAGTAGGATGAAGTCTGAGGCAAACTCAGTGGGCAGCAATGTTCAGGCCCAGCCCAGCATTGCAGATGGCTCCCACTCAGTCCCTCTCCTCCCTGTCCTTGGCCTGGTTCCCCTTACTGTGGTTCCACAGGCCTTGTCCTCCCTCGGGCCCCTCTGAGATACTCCCTGCTCCAATTCCTTGACCTGAAATAAGATCTGTTTTCTCTTAGCCTGATCAGGGGTGATAAGGGTTATCTTGGGAGAGGCAGATGGGGATGGAAACTACCTGGGTGACAAGCCTAGGCTTCAGCCATTTGGGGACGATGGGGCTGGGCCCTAGGCCCACTGAGTTTGTTTCCACCTTCTTGGAGGGCTCTGCATGGAGCTCAGCATTGCCTGGGGGAAGTAGCATTCCCTACACACTGGAATTCCTTTCTCTATGGTCACTCAGCAGTCACTCAGCAGGACAGAGCCAGCCAATGGTAGGAAGGGCACAGATTACGTTCTGATATGTACATAGTTCCACGATGAACAACCCAGAGCTCCCGTGCAGCCATGCTCAGCCAACTCGTGCTGAGCTGGGCTCTCCTGTAATTATGTGTCTACAAGTCTCTGCCTAGCACACCATGTGCCTTTAGGGAAAGCCTCTGTCACCCTTCTTTGTGCCCTCAGCCCCTGGCCTAGCACCATGGCCACTGAGAGGGCTCAGCAAATGGGCACAGGAGGAAAGGACAGCTGGTGTGTGAGCTTTGTCTCTTGTGTCCAGTAGCATCCACATCTCCTAGGGGCCAATGGCTCGGGCTGCCTCTCCTGAGAGCCCTGTCCTGCCTCAGTGACAGCTCTCCTCACACAGCCAACCACTCTCCATACACCATGAGGTACCTCTAACTTGATTTCATATTAGGGGACCATCCCAGTCTCCTCTTGGTGGTTCTGGAACCTCCCCGCGACACTCCTGCCTGAGTCCCAATACCCCTTCCCAAGCTACTCCTCTGCCTCCTTCTATCCAGGCTTCCGTTCACCCCTACTTTGACCACCCCAATGTCTATCCATTCCTCTGACTTGGTTATATTTACTGCCAGTAGCCTTTCTGAGACCCTACTGCGAAATAAAGCCTGTGATTCTACAGAGAAGGACCCCTGGGGGTCCTTCTGCCTCCCTCCTATCCACACGAGCATCCTTTACGTTCTGGGGTCCAATGGAGTCCCCCATTTCCCCAGCATAACTCTCTGTTCTCCCCCTCCTCAAGACCCACCTTCTGACCCCCTTACTTTGTCATTTCGCTTCTGAGGGCAGGACTGTGTCTACCGTGTCTGCTGCTGGGTCCATAAATAGTGATAAATATTGACCTCTTGAATGACTGCATGGAGGGCAGGGCAAGGATCTGCACAGTGCTCAGAGCAGCCTTGGATGCATTCAGATGGGACAAGGAAGAGGAGGGGACAGCTGTGAAGGGATGCCAAGGCTGGCATTTGGGACGCCTGAATTCTGTCCTGAGGCTGGCAGTTCTTCTGATTTCGGCACTTTACCGCTCATAAAATGCTCTCACTTATAACCCTTGCTCAAGTTCGGGGAGTCCTATTTTGCCCAGACTGGGAGAGTGTCAGTTGTGCTGGTATACAGTCTGAGTAACCTAGACAAAATTCTTTGATGTGTGAATCAGTTTCCTCCTCTGTGAAATGGGGATTAGGCCACCTACTTCGGGAAGGTGAATATGACATCACACCTGCAAACCACCACAGGTGTTTTGGGCTGACTCTAGGGCTCCTTGAGGACTAGTGACTTCACTCACTTCTGAAGTAGGGACCTGAACTTTCTCAAACCATTCCCCCAGTCATGACAGGACTTTGCTGTTGCTCCTGGCAGAGAGAACCTGAGGGTTACAGGGCTGGTTTGGGATCTAGAGTCTTCCAGAGGATATCTGTAAATGGCTCCTCAGGGTGAAAAACAGCAGGTTTCTATGAGATGCCCACAGCACTAGGGAGGGAGGTGAACGCACCCCAAGTTTTTAATGTATTTTTTGAGATACTGTTTCATATCCCAGGCTGGGATATATGTATTCATTACAGTGTAGCGGAGAATGACCTTGAACTTCTGATCCACTTACCTCCACCTCTCCAGTGCTGGGGGATTGCCAACAGTAAACTGATGATGCCAGGAATATGATACTGGGGATCGAACCTACAGTTAGGCAAGCACTCTACCATTTGAGCTACATCCCAACCTAACTCCAAACTTTTGTCTCTCACTCCATTCTCCTCGTGCTAGCCCAAATTCTCACTCCAGCACCTCCTGGCGAGACAGAAAGGGTACCGAGGCCTTCTGGCACAGCCTGGGAATAGGGTGACCCCAGGTGTGACCCCCAACAGGAACAGTGCTGATGCTCCCGATCCGATCCTCCCCAGCGCCACGCACCCTGGGAAACCAATTGGCCTGTACACCCCGCTCCTCCAAGTTGTCCCGAGAGACAGTTCGTGCCCACCCGGACCCATCCTTGCGTGTCACTGACCCATCTTCTTCAGTGCCCGCAGCCCAGGCCTCTTGGTGCCTCTGTCCGGTGACGCGGGCGAGGGCAGGAGCGCGAGGGGAGTTGCGACCTGGGAGGCCACCCGGGCCTGCTCGGGAGAGCGACGGCTTCTTCTCCAGCTGCCGCACAGCATGGTCTCGGAGGGCCCGGGGCTGGCCCGGGTTCTGTGCGTAAGGACCGGGCAACCGGCACACAGCTCGCGGCCAGCCCGCGCCCAGTGCGCGGTCCCGAGCGAAGAAACTTAGCGGCGCTGTGAGAGTCGGGAGGAGGAGGCCTCGGGAGGAGGGAGAGAGGGAGGGAAGAGGTGGAGGTGGGCGGAGCGAGGCTGAGAGAGGGCGGCGCGAGGTGCCTGCGGGACCCCGGGTCCACGCGTTCGCCCCCGCTAGTGAGCCCGTCTCTCCATTTCCCCAGAGGTCCCCGGATCTCCTCCCATCCAGTGAGCAGAGTCCCTGTAAGAAGGGATTGAATACCCTAGGGGAGAAGACTGTCCTCGGGCACAGACACTTTTGTCTGGGAACCCTGATTCTGTGAAGACTCAGGACCCCACTCCATCCACCTTTGCCGGGTCCCTTCGGGAGCCAGACAGCGGACAGGTCTATAGCGGCTCGTCCTAGGCTAAAGGGTCCTTGGGGGCAGGGGAGCCCATAGAACCCCAGAACAAAGCTGCGCAGGGATGGGAGCAGGAGGCTGGGGCAGTGACGTCATGGATTAACCACCGGGCCCCGACTCAGTAGCCACCCCTTAGAGGTGGACTTCTCGAAGCTAACTGATATGAAGACTGAGATGCGACCCAGAAACTGGCTCTGGGGTTCAAAGCTTAAGAGGCTTGGTATACCACACAGATAGATACCCCATCCTTGGTATCTGCACCGCACTCTGAGAAGGTGTTGGTGACGTCATCCCATAGAAAAGCCCCTTTTATGGGTGTCAGTGTAGTGTCAGTTGTACACTTGTGAATGCAAAGGTTGGGATGTCCACATGGCTCTCAAGCACAAGCTTTGGGTAGGGGCAGGCAGCTGGCGCTTGGCAGCGGCAGACAGCCAGCCAGGTGTTTCTCGGGTCCTAGAATCGCTATCTACTGGCCTCCCTCTATTATGTTCCCATATATCCAAGTACCAACAATTCTGTGTGCTAGGTTGAGTCCCCACCATCTCTGCGATCTTGAATTTTCTTACTAATTATCAAAACTTCGCTTCTGCTTTTGAGCGTTGTTTCCTTCAAGGAATGTTCTTTTTCGTTATTTTTCTGATTTACTCTTACTTTTTTCAAAACTCAGCTCCAGTTCTGGGGAACGCTGCGCTATTGCCAGCGTAGACGAGTTCCAAGAGCTGAGTCTCTGATAGGCGGGGCCAGCATCAGCCGACCAACTTCCCGTGAGTTTCCACCAGGGGGCGCGAGGACGCTGCGGCCTTTCGGTGTGTCCACCGGGAGGCGCTGCAGCCCGCCTCTGGCTGTCGGGCAGTGCGGCGTGCGACCCATAAATTAGCCCCGCCTAAATGGGAAAGGCAGGGCAAAATATTTGCATAATCTTGAAAGAGCCTTTCTGACTGGCCAGAGTATAGAAGCCGAATGTGAAACGGTGCCTCTCATTGGCTTAGTTTTCTCGCTGTGCGTCCTGCCCTATTCCTGCCCCTCTGCACCCAAAGGTCAATCGGAAACAACTGGTTAGTGGTGAGAAGAGGACCCCGGTGTCCCGGCAGTGGGCGCCCAAAGGTGAGTGAGGCGCTGGGGCGCGGAGAACCGGGGTGGCTGTTCATCCCACCCCGACTCCTCCTCGCTCTCTGATTCGCTCGTTCAGGAATTGGAAATGGGCAACCTAGAGAGGTGCATCTGGGGACATCTATGGCTCTGAGACCCTTGCCACCTGCCTCTCCTCCCACCCATGGCCACGCTGGTAGTCCTCGCCACTCTGGTTCCATTGACGCTGTCTTGAGGTAGGAGAAGGACCCTCCTCAGCTCAACTTCTGGCCTCCTGGAGTAGCGCTCAGGTCTTGGGACATAGTTTGCTTCTCTGGGAACTGGACCAGTGGCTTAGGGTGCCACCGTGGACCACGAGGCCTGGTAACACCGACACTCGCTCCTGCAGAGTAGCTCCAAAGTAGGGTCCCAAGCTTGGAGCAGCATGGGCACCGAGAAGGAAGAGCCCGACTGCCAGAAACAGTTCCAGGCAGCCGTCAGCGTCATTCAGAACCTGCCTAAGAATGGTGAGGCTGTAGGGATTGGCATTTGGGGTTCCGACACAAATGGAACTGGGCCTGAACCCTGCAATGTTTACAGACAGACAAGTTCCTCCCTAGCCTGTGGTGGGGTTCCCCTCCACTTCCTGTTCTAGCTGTCAGGGGTGGGATCTGTGGCCACCTCTGCCCTCCCAAGGTGCAGCCTTCAACCTCTTGGAACTGGGATTGATGAGGTGCCCTCTACTCCCCAATCCTCTGCTCAGGCTCTTACCGCCCCTCCTATGAAGAGATGCTGAGATTCTACAGCTACTACAAGCAGGCTACCATGGGGCCCTGCCTGGTTCCCCGACCTGGGTTCTGGGACCCCATTGGACGTTACAAGTGGTGAGCTCCCCTCCCAAAGGGTAAAAATGCCTCAGCTGTCACCCAGCTTCTCACAGCCCTCTGCCTCCTAGGGATGCTTGGAACAGCCTGGGCAAGATGAGCAGAAGGGAAGCCATGTCTGCCTACATCTCTGAGATGAAGCTGGTGGCACAGAAGGTAGCGAGGGCTGTGGTGCTCGGTCCCTAAGGGTGGCTTGCCACTCACTCTTCCAGGGGTGTGTCTCATGATTCCTGTCCATTGATAGCCTTTTGGAAATCACCTTTCTGTTGCCCATCCTCCCCATCCTGTCTGATCCTGACTGATACAAGGTGGAGGTTCGTGAAAAGGAATTAGCAAAGGGAGAGGCTGGGCACCAAAGGGAACTGGGGGTAGGAATGGGAGGGGCCAGCCTGTCCCATTAGAACCCTTCCTGTACAGGTGATTGACACAGTGCCCCTGGGCGAGGTGGCAGAGGACATGTTTGGTTATTTCGAGCCCCTATACCAAGTGATCCCTGACATGCCGAGGCCCCCAGACACCTTCCTGAGAAGGGTCACAGGTCAGTTCTCCAGGATGGGAGCCCTGGTGGGTGGCTGCCGTGGGGCAGTGGGAGCAAAGGGCCACAGGTGTGCTATCTGTAAGGGCCTCAGTCAGTGCCGCTGTTGGGCTAGTTATCAGCTAGTATGCATGACTAATGGGGACAAGGGACTTGATCTCACTGGAAGATGCCAGCCTCTTCCCTGCCCCCTCTTTGAGGCTGTGTCTTGACAGGTTGGAAAGAGCCAGTGCTGCATAGAGACAGTGATCAGATTACTCCAGAGCCTTCCTGCCTCCCCAAGGAGCCAGCCCCTCCAAATCCAGGTTAGTGGTTGGGCAGGAGAGATACAGAGCCACACCTACACTACACTGGGAAGGAGCACCTTCAGGAGAGGTGAAGCTAGACACCACGCTGTCCCCTTTATATTACATGTCCAGGGACTCTAAGACTTCCTGTGCTCTCAGAGGCCAAGGGAGAGGCTTTGAGGCTGGTTTCAGGGTCTCATGTCTTGGGCCTATCGTGCCTGCTATGGCAAGGACTCTAGGTCCTTAAGGAAGGGCTTGGTACTCAGCTGCCCACTCTCCCCTCCCTCCAGAGCAGGCCCCCAAACTCCAGTACAGCTACCTTTAACAAGAGCCTCTCCTCTTCCCTCTCCAGAGTCCCGGCCACCCAGGGACTTGGACCTGGAGGTTTTCTGTGACTCCCTGGAACAGCTAGAACCAGAGTCGGTAACACCTTCCCTCTTGTCCCCTGTTCCCGTGTCAGAACTGCCCCACCTCCATCCTGGGACCTGGGACTCATCTCAGCAGGTTTGGGCAGAGCAGAGGGGGACACCTGACACAGAGCTGGACACCAAAAGCAGCCCTGAGTCCCCTAGTGAGAAAGGTGAGCTCTCCACCCTGCCCATGGTCTGGTACCCCAAACCTTCCCTGGGTTGTCCTCTTAGGGCAAAGGTGAAACTTCAGTGCCACTACTGGGGAGCAGCCTGGGAGGGCTCCCCAACAGCCAGATGCCTGCCTAGAAGATCAGATTTCCTGTCCTAGGTCTTCCTGAGGTTGGTGGCCTCAGAACCCTCGGCAAAGACACAAGTGCCTGGCATTGGGAAGTTGTCCTCTTTCTGCCTCCCAATTTGAATTATCAGAGGAAGACACTGAGTTCTGTCTGCCTTACCCTCATGTAGAACTTCCTGTGTGCTAAATCGCCAAAGGGATACTTTCATAAATTGTTGTTTATCCCCCTGAGCAGACCAGGTTCAAGAGGAAGAGGACATCTTCCCCTAATTTCCAGGAGCTAAACCAAGGCTCGGAGAAGTGAATGGTTTGCCCAGAGTCACATAGCTAACCAGTGGCAGTGCTAAGTCAGCCCAGTGCCAGCAGTCCTGAGAAAGGACCATGTAAAGGCCACACTGGGGACAGGGATCAAGCACCCTTCCTCTTCTCTGGACCTGCCCCAGCTTGTGCAGGTTGTCTCCTGAGTTCCCTTCCCTGTGCCTCTATGCTCCACAGAGGGCTTGGAAGGCAGTCTGACGGGGCCCCAGGAATTAGACAGATGGCTGGTGGGAACAGTCCGGGCCATGCAGGAAAGCATGAGGAATGTCCAAAGGAGACTGCAGATCCTGGAGAACAAGATCCAGCCATGTAAGCAGGTGAGCATCTCCGTCCTTCACTAAAAGATTGGGCAAGGGTGCCTCAGGACGCCACCCTGGATTCCTCATCCAGGTGTTTTGGGTTTTGGCATTATGACTCCACCTGTCCACTGCTCTGTGCAGAGAGTGGTACAGCTGCTATTCTAGCCAGGGCAGCTAGCCCGTGGGAGTATTTTCCACTCTAGGGGGAGGGTGGGAAGAGCCTACTAGGAAAAGGGGGCCCTTCACTGCTCTGCCCCAAAAAACCCAAGCAGGGAGTCACTCCCAAGGGCCACCAAGTGTCTGCTTTTTGCACTGGGAATGGGGTCACGGTGGGCCCTCAGTCAGCACCCCTGTTCCTAGATTTAGGGTTTGGGTTCCACTTTGCACCTCTCTTCTCCCTGCCCCCCATCTCATGCAGAACAGTTCGTTCACACTAGTTGCACCCTAGTCTAAATACCCTTCTGTTGTTTTGATTTGTCTTGTTTAAGGCAAGGACTCAGCCTAAACCTAGGCTGGTCAGGGACTCACTTTGTAGCCAGGGCTGCTCCTCTGGTAATCTGCCTACTCAGCCTTGGGAGCGCTGGGATTACAGACATGAGCCCCTCTGGCTGCCCAAGTGGTTTTTTGTATTTTTTCTTTCTGGCTTCTTGAGATGGGATTTCTCTGTGTAGCCCTAGCTGTTCTGGAACTAACCCTGTAGACCAGGCTGGCCTCGAACTCACAGAGATCCACCTACCTCAGCCTCCCAAGTGCTGGGATTAAAGGTGTGCACCAGTATGCCTGGCTTTTTTTTTTTTTTTTTTTTTTGAAACAGCCTCCACCACTGCCCAGCCCAAGTGTTTTTCAATTTAGACCAGTTCTTTGCCTCTCTGCTGACTTACTGATATTCTCTCCCTCTCCCCCTCTTTTTCTCCCCCACCCCATCCTCAATCACCATGTGGCCTGCTGGCTTGGCTTTTGCCTGTATTGTGTGTGGCATGATCTTGCTGTGTATCCCAAAAGCTTAGAATTTACAGTCCTCCAGCCTCAGACTCCCGAGTGTGACTTTATTTACCTTTTGCAGAAGAGGAAATTAATGCCTGAGAATTTAGTTTACCTGAGGGCACACAACATGGGAGACATTCACTGAACTGCATTTGACAGTAGTACCTAGTACCTAGCAGTATCCTCCAATGGGCTCTGTTGTTAATGTCGACTGACGAAGCACAGGGTGGTCCCAAGTCTCCTGGTACCCACCCTAGTGAAAGAGTGTTTAAAACAGGATTGGGACTAGTTTGGAGACCTTGGGTGTGACCCCTAGCCTACTGTGTGGTGAATCTGAGCCCTGGTGACAAGGATTTCAACACTGTCTCCCCTCCCCCACAGCATTTTCCCCGTTTTACCTTTCACCTACTTGAAATTGGAAGGATTCCCCCCAAGCCATTCCCTGCCCCCGCCTGTTAGAGACTTTGAAGCAAGGACTCTACCACTGTGCCACATCATCAGCCCATTTTTAATATGAGACAAGATCTTACTTAGTTGCCCATTTGAAATTATAATCTGTTTTATAGATTATAAAATATCTGGGGTTGAGCTGGGGAGACAGCTTAGCTATGGGGCATTTACCTAGCAGCCATGGGGCTCTGTGCTCAATCTAGCCCAAGAGGGGGAAAAAAGAAATTTAAGCCTAACATTTGATGAGTAACTGAAATCACAGACCTGTGTCATCAGGCCTGGCAAAAATGAGGGTCGGGGTGGTGTGCGCATGTGTTTTCGTGTATGTGCTTGTGTATCTGCGCTCTCAAGTGTGCGTGTGCGTGTGTTTACCTGTACATGCATGCCATGGAGCACATGAGGAGGTCAAAGGACAATTGCAACGCTCCTTCTGCCATGCTAGTCCTGGAGATCAAACTAGGGTCACCAGGCATGGCTGCAAGCATTGTTTCTTGCTGACCCCATCTCACTGATCCTAAGCATTTTTGTTTTGCTTTGTTTTATTTGAGACAGGCTTTCTCTATGTAACCCTGGCCGTCCTGGAACTCACACTGTAGATCAGGCTGGCCTTGAAATCACAGAGATCCACCCACCTCTGCCTCCCTAGTGCTGGGAATAAAGGCGTGTGCCACCACTGCCCAGCTTGATGCTTAAGCATTTTAAGTAGATTGTTTCAGCATACCTCCAATCCTACCACCATGAGGCAAAGTCAGGAAGATCCATGAAATCTGAGGCTCACCTAAGCTACAGAGTGCCACACCAGCCAAAAAGCAAAAAGAATTATATTGTAAGCATCATAAAATTCTGCTCTGAATATATTTTATTACAATTCTTTAATTGGATATCACCAGATATCCAATCCAAGTTGAGATTTTCCTAGTTGGCTTGAGACTCTCGTTTCCAGCTGCTGTTGTCCAGTTGAGGATCACACTGTCATCATCGTTATTATTGCTGTTGGCTGTGCAGACAGGCAGGTGTCAAACCCAGGGCATTCACCTCAGCATCTAAGCTGCATCCCTCAGCCTAAACTAGTCCTGGCATAGGGGTGTGTAGAATGTCCCACTTTGGGGGTCTAATCATGTCTAAGTTCCTTGTACATTGTATTTCCTGTGAAGTGGGTGCAAGAGACAAAGACTGGTTTAGTATCCAGCTAAACCTTCCATCAGAGACTAGATTAGGTAGCTTACTTACACTTGTTTTTTGTTGACTACTTTTGTTGACTTCTTTTAATGTGTATGAGTGTTTTGCCTGCATGTATGTATGTGTACCACATGAGTGCCTGGCATCCTCATAATTCATAAGAGGGTGATGGATCCCCTGAAACTGAAATCAAAGGCAGTTGTGAGCTGCCATTGAGTGGCAGGTACAATGCAAGAGCAGCCAGTGCTAACTACTGTGTCATCTAGCTAGCTAGCCCTGGGGGGGGGGGGGGTTGTGTGTGTTTTGTTCTTTAGTTCTGTTAGTGAAGGCTGGAACTCACTACCTACGTAGACCAGGCTGGTCTTGAACTCACCGAGATGTGCCTGCCTCTGTCTCCTTCCCTCTGCTACCCAGTGTAGTTTACATTTGTAATCCTATCACTTGGAAGGCTGAGAAAGGAGGGTTGCTGTGAGTTCCAGGCCAGCCTGAGCAATAAAGTAAGACTTTATCTCAATAAATTAAAACACAGAAATTTGGGGGCTAGAAAGTTGAATCAGCTGTTAAGAGTGCTTCCTCTTCGTCCAGGGGCCCCAAGTTTCTTCCTTACACCCACGTCACACTGCTCTGAAATGCCTGGAACTTCAGCTCCAGGGATTCAGACCTTGATGCACGTGCGAATGCTGTCTCAAAGCCACGCCTTCCCCACTATCCCAGACGGTTCCATCCATGGTTGCCAGCAACTCCTTGTGCACACACGCACGCACAAATAAATGTTTTACAAACAACAAACCATTTCAGAGTGATGTGCCCCTCACATCAGAGGACACTCAGAGGACAAGCGGTATCTGGCCCTCTACCACTAGTGAGTCTAGCATGTTTTGCTGGCCTGGATGCAAGGGTGACACTCTGCTCCAACTCCATGATACCAAGTTTTTTGTTTTCCTCTTAAAGCTGTGGAATATTCAGTTCATCAACTATTTGCCAGACTGTGTTTGACAACTGATCATCTCTGCCTCGATAGCAATTTATTTAATACTTGCAAAAAATCTGTTAATTTTCAATTCTCTTATTCCTCCAATAGGTTAGCATTTTGTTTTCTGTAGGGTTTTCCTGAAACAAAGTTGTCCACTGAAAAAGCAGGGTTTCTTTTTCTTCTTTTATGCAGGTCCCTGTTCTTCCTCCTTTCTTTTCTCTTTCTTTTTTCTTTCTTTCTTTCTTTCTTTCTTTTCTTTTTTCCTTTTCTTTTTTTCCCTTGTGATAGGACCCTGATGTGTAGGCCAGGCTAGCCTTGGGATTCCCCTATGATCTTCCTGCCTTGACCTCCTGAGTGCTGGGATTACAGGCAAGGGCCACCATGCCCATCTTCTTTATCTCTTGTTTTTTACAGTGCTGGGTGGAATGCAGGGCCTTGCACATGCTAGGAAGTGCTGCCCCATGGAGCTGCTTCCCTAACCCATGTCTAGTTAATTATTTGTTAACATTAATTTTGTGTCTAGTTTGCTTGCATGTATGTGTATCATGTATGTGCCTTGTGCCCAAGGAGTTCAGAAGAGAGTGTCAGATCCCTTGGAACTGGAGTTATGGATGGCTGCGAGTCATCATGTGAATTCTGAGAATTAAACTTTGCCCCTCTACAGAGCAACAAGTGCTCTTAACCACTGAGCCATCTCTCCAGACCCTAATTAATATTTAAAGTAAGGACTTGACTGGCAAGCCTCCTCAGTGGTACAGCTTCTAGTGTTCTAACTGTCACAGACAACTAAATTGTAAAAACTCATGATTTTAATCATCTGTAATCATTCTTTTGTGTTTTTGTTTTTTTTGCAATTCTGTGAATTGAACCCAGACCCTCACATGCTAGGCAGGTACCCTTCCATAGAGCTCTATATCCAGCTCTCTCCCCCTCTCTCTCCCTTGTTTATTTTGTGCACATGCGTCTTTTGCCTGAACATATGTCTGCACCAGTCTGCAGTGCTGCCCTTAAGAGGTTGTAGGACCCGGCAGTGGATCCACTGTGTACTGCTCTGTGTGTGTGTGTGTGTGTGTGTGTGTGTGTGTGTCAGGGGACGGCTTTGTGGAGTTGGCTCTCCTACCTTTTTGTAAGCTCTGGGGATTGAACTCGGGCAGACAGGCTTGTATGTCAGGTCACTGAACTATCCTATTAGTGCCCCTACCTCTTTTTTTTTTTTTTTTTTTTTTTTTTTTTTTTGAGACAAGGTTTCTCTATGTAGCTTTGGAGCCTGGCCACCTGGCCTGGAACTAGTTCTTGCTGTCCAGCCTGGTCTCAAACTCACAGAGATCCATCTGCTTCTGCCTTCTGAGTACTGGGATGAAAAGCATGCGCCACCACCGCCCGGTTTTGTTTGTTTTGTTTTTTTTAACTAGATTGTCAACTTTGGAAATCCTTTCAAGTCACATCTTTTTCTTGGGCCCTAGTTCATCTTTAGGGGTTCTCTAGCTTTTTAGTACGAGATGTCTTACACTGCCTCACCTTCCCTGTGCCGACCCTAGGATCGGCTACTCCTCCCAGGAATCCTAGCTCCTTCTAGAATAGACGTTTAGAAACTAACATCTGAGTCCTCGTTTGAAATGTGTGGTATATCCTTTACAGTACAGTCCTTCAGTCCTACTAGCCAGGTCCTTCTTTTGCGGCCTGCAGGAGCCGGTTTGGAAGCCAGTCTCTCCTGTCACCTGGGATTGGATCCATGTGTGTGGGGTAGAGGGGGGATGGGGTGGGGTGTGTGTACACTTCAGGCTCGTGGAGCAGACGTAGGACCTTCCCAATCTCAAGGAGGCCAGGCCAAATGAGTCTGGAAGTAAGCTACTGGGAGGGCTGTACTGAACCTGAGCTGGCTTCTGACTCCTTCTTCTTGGATGCAGAGGCCACCCAGGACTCGGCCTTGGCCCCTAGGGCTCTCGACTCCCGCGTTGCTCTTCTTTATCCTGTGGCCATTCGTTGTCCAGTGGCTCTTTCGACAGTTTCGGACCCAGAAGAGGTGACTCGAGGAAGTGGTCTCTCTAGCAACTGAAGGCTGTGACGAGTCCCTGCACGTCCTGCTGTGTCCTGAGCCTCCCTAGGTTTAGGGAAACAGCATTAGAAATGTCCCTCCAATGCTCCTTCACCCTGGCACTCCCTCCTTTAGTGGGGGCCCCATAAGACCCCACCCTTTAATGCAGTTCGTACCGACGCCCTGGGTCCCTAGGCTGTCGGGTTGGGTGCTGTTAAAGTGCACATCCTAGCTTTGGGGTTGGCGGTGAGCACCCTCTGACCCCACCCTCTGGGTCACCTGACTTTGCTCCTGCCGAGTAGGCTCCCTGCCGAGGCTCAGCTCTTGGGCAAGTTGGGACTTGGACCTGGCCTGAAGACTGATTGGTTAGAAGGTTACAGGAAAGGCCGGAGCCGGAGGAGCAGGGAGGAATGGGAGGAGTGTGCAAGCTGGGGGCTGGGACGCCCCGTACACACGCACAAGTACACACCACGCTCAGGACTTAACTGAAGATTCACATGCAATTGAATGCTTCATTAAACAAAAGAAAACCTCAGTCTGCCGTCTGGGTGCCCACGGAAAGAGCGGGAAACGGGAGGGTCGCGCAAGCCCCAAGTCCTAGCCTACTCCCTCCCCAAGTGCCCTGCTGAAGCTAGGGCTTCCTTATAAGGAATATCATCCCTCATCCCTAGAGGAACCAGGAGAAAACAGACCTCACACTGGGGTCAGGGAGCACGGGGGGGGGGGGGGGGGCCCACACACTGCTTCGAGGCTCGGAGTTCTTACCGGGAGCCGGGCGTTGGTTGGCCCCACCCCAAAGGGAGGGACGCTGGCCCAATTCAGCATACTGCACTAAAGACCAGGGTACCTAGCACTGGGCTCGAAATGATACTACCTCTTCCCTAGCCCTTAAGTCTTGGTCGTTACTCCCTCTCATGACCTCCGTTCTTCCAGAGAACTTTCTAGAAGAACTGGACCCATCCACGGGGAGCCTCTATCCTGAGGGGTTGGGGCAGGTCCTCTATTGCCTGGCCCCCCAGTTATGGTGGACCTAGGTCCACACGGGCCTCTTTGGCTGCTTGGCCTTGGAACTTTTGGCCACTGCCTAAGTGGCCTTGGCCTCTGATCCCGGATATTCTGTGTCTATCTGGCTGCAGCCACTAGCCTGTATTCAGCTTTAAACTGACCACTCCAGCACCTCTTGCGCTCAGAGCCCATGAGGACTAGTTAGTCCCAGGTTCTTCCTTGCTCTTAGGGAAAGGCAATGGTACTGGAGAGTTCCACTGTGGGTCTGACCATTTCCCCAGGCTGGGCTGTCCTTAGGTCTCATGGAAAATACAGTTACTCTTTGGGGCTATGCAGCAGGAGGGTAACCCCAAGGATAAACACCACACACAGATACTGCAGGATACAGTGCAGGGTCACAAGCAAGAGGGCTGCAAATAACCTGTGCTAAAGGCAGACATCAGCTGGGCCGTGGGAGCCCATCAAATTAGGGCCAGGATGCAGAGGCAGGAAAGTAGAAGTCAGCTTCACAACTCACATGCTGGCTCTGCAAACTGGGACTACGAGATTAACTATTCTGAGTCTGGATCGACCTGTTTGTGAACTAGGAATAGCCTCTTCATCCTAAGGCAGTTGAGAGGTTTAACAACAACTGGAGAGTGGGAAATGCTTGGCAAAGGCTAGATGTTCTGGAATTCTACAGCCTGATGAACATGTCTCTCCCATTATGGAGGAGACCCCATGACCACCCCCACACTCCTTAGCCCTGTCTAATAAATTTAGTCTAGGTTCAGCTTTGGCTTCTACATCACTGACTTTGAGTACCCAAATCCTAAAGCCTCAAGTTTGGAAGTTTTGACTCTCCCAATCAAGTTGTCTGCAAAGATCTTATTTCCTCTTAAAAAACTTTTGCTGTTTTGTTTGTTTAGACAGGGCTTCACTTGTATAACCCTGACTGTCCTGGAACCCACTCTGTAGACCAGGTTATCCTTGAATTCACAGAGATCCATCTGCCTCTACCTCCTAAGTGCTGAGACCAAAGGCCTGCACCACCACTATCAAGCTCCTCTTAATATCTTGCCAGGCAGTGGTGG
Organism: Phodopus roborovskii; assembly: GCF_943737965.1. NCBI lineage: Eukaryota > Metazoa > Chordata > Mammalia > Rodentia > Cricetidae > Phodopus > Phodopus roborovskii. The sequence continues at coordinate 17,073,807 of NW_026125052.1, read as the reverse complement.
TGCAGGCCTTTAAGCCTAGCACTTGGGAGGTAAAGGCAGGATTTCTGTGAGTTTGAGGCCAGCCCAGTCTATACAGTGAGTTCCAGGACAGGCTCTAAAGCGACAGAGAAACCCTGTCCTGAAAAAAACAACAAAAAAACTTGATACACTTTATTCATATGAGTGCTTTCTTTGCATGTGTGTCCCTGTGCCACATAAGCCTGGTGCTGGTGGAGTTCAGAAGAGAGTACCAGATCCCTTGGAGCTGGACTTACAGTTGTGAACTGCCATGTGGGTGTTGGGAACTGAGCCTCTGCAGTTCCTCTGCAAAAACAAGTGCTCTTAACTCCTGAGCCATCTTCTCCCAAATCTAGTACCCCTTTTCCCTCTTTGCTTTTCATGTCCTGGTGCCTCCTAATGGATGAACACAGAGAAAGGCAGGCTTTTCAGACAGACCTGAGTTTCTGGAAATACATGGAAAACAAGCTAGAATGGTCATTTTCAAAACATCTGAATGTTCCCTGAGGGCTTGCTTTCCCCTTGGAGACTGTCTTGCACTACAACTGCTACCCCCACCCCCACCACTCTGAAGTCCCTAAGCCTCTTTATAACAGGCCTTTAGCCCAGAGGGAGCATGCACCTATAGTTAGGAACTACTGTGGAGGATAAGGAAAAAACTTCACTGTATACTGAGGTTTTGCCTCAGACACAGAACAAACACAAAAATGTTCTTCGAGCTACTTCCAAGTCAATTGCTCCACAACACCTGTCCACGAATTCTCAAATCCCAAGCAGCTTTTGGCTCACACAGTTGCTACATAGATTTTCTTTACTTGCCATTTTGACTCACTGTGGTTGGGTTTCTTACTGTAGTCTGGGCAACTTGAAGCTCAGAAACTATCTTTTTTGCCCTAACAAATGACTGCCAAATGCTTTGTTCGCAAGGATTTGAAGGATTTGAAGGTTAACTGGAAATGAAACAATCCAGAGTTTTTGAGGGGGTGGGGAAAAGGATTTTGTTTTGTTTTTAAATTATTTTACATATCTGAGGGTTTTTTTTTTTTTTTTCCCTGTATGTATGTCTGAATCACATACATGACTGGGGTCTATGTAGGGCATCTGGTCCTCTGGATCTGGAGACAACTGTGAGCTACCATGTGGGTACCAACACTCTTAATTACTGAGCCAGCTCTCCAGGCCTTGCATTTTTGACCAAAAAAAGAAAAAAAAAAAAGAAAGAAAAAGAAAAAAAGATACTGGGTGTCAGGAAGATGGGAGCCTAGTTTGATCTGTCACTTAATTGTCAAGTGACCTTGGCTAAGTCATTTTATTTCTCCAAGTCTTATATCTAAAATGGAGGCTAAATCCTGGTGTCTCACATGGCTGTGGTGGTCAAATAGTTCGGTCGTGGAATCTTACTGAATTATAGTTGGAATGTAAGAAGAAATAAGAAGCATGGGTCTCTAGGTACTCAAGCAAAGGGAGAAGTGGTAATTGCGCCAAGGGGATTAAGAGAGTTCATGGTCCTTGAGCGGGAGATCAGAGTCTAAACTACTTTTAAGGGGGAACTAGGATCCCATTTCATCCACACTCTACCCTATGGCCTTGGGCCAAGCACACCCAATTTCAGGGAAGGCGTCCAGCCCTCCTCTGGAAGCCTCTTTCCTCCAGGTCTCAATCTTTGAGGAGGATCGCACTTGCAGTAATTTTGGATTCCTGCCCAACAGAGACGAGCATCAACACTGGCCTGGAACTCCCCTGTTGCTGCTAGGGAAAGATTGGCAGACAGCGTCGAGGCCAAGGCCCCGGGAGGCCATTTTCTACTGCCGAATCCGGGGTTCGGGGCGAGTCCTTCACCCCACCACGCGCCTTCGACGGTGCTCAGGCGGAATGCTAAGCCGCGGATGACCACTCTGCTTTCACCTCTGGTGCGGAGACGGCTCTTGGCCACGGTGGCTGTTCTCACCCAAGGGTCCCCAGGGTAGCCTGGTGGACCGACGTCACTCAGGACTCGAACACGCCCTCTCAACTCCCGAGGCCTAGTCTGAGGCTGATGCACAGCAGGCCGTCACACTGCCCCTTTAAGGCGGCACTTCTTAATTCTTCATTTGTTTACTTCTTCATGCGCTTTTCGGTTTTTTTTTTTTTCAAATAAATTTTTGCCCACAATATCCTTCCGCTTATCTCTCTCCCAGGAACTCGTCACCGACATTACTGTAATTTTAAGAATGCATGTCAGCAATCATGACTAACATCTCTCTTTATACGTTTTAATCCTCTTTTACACTTTAGGGACTACTTTTTAGGGACAAACCATTCTTGCACTAGTTGAAAACCGCCTATGACCATCAGAACCTTTCCGCTGAGAACAGAATACGACAGTGGTCTTTTAAACGCACCTTTTAATAAAAATATTCTGTCTAGGCTCCCAAAGGTCATGGAATCTTCTCGTGTTCCTGAAGCACAATGGTACGGTCCAGAATCCGCCCCATCTCCTCTGCGATTGGTCTTCCCTCCTCAGAGAGACGAATAACTCTTGCCCAATGACTGCTCACGTTTCTTCAGCGACTGCAAAGCGATGGAAGGAGACGGCCTGGGAGACGCCCCCTACGCGCTCCACCATTGGCTACGTTGCACGGCGCGCGAGGACGGCGGGCCCGAAAGAAGGGGACTACGACTCCCGGCTGCCCCTCACCGGGACTCCGTTACGCATGCGCACGGGCGGGGCTAGCAAGCGTCTATATATAAGGGGCGCTGAGTGCTGGGAGACAGCAGTTGGAAGTTGGCAGGTGGAAAGTCAGGTTGGGAGGGGAAGCCTGAGGAGGAGGCGGAAGAAGAGCTGTCTGAAGGGGGAGGAGGGAGGGAGGAAAAGAGGAGGAGGCGGAGGAGAACTGAGCGGAGCATCGAGCCAGAGGGGAGATGAGTTTGTCTGTCCTCGGCTAAGGCTCCGGCCCGGCCTGGAGAACTGGGAGCTCGGGTTGGAGCGACACCCGTGGAAGTGGGAGGAGGTGGCTCTGGGACTTTAACCCCTTGTGGGCTCTGCGGCAGGGGATTTAACCCTTTGTGGATTCGGCCCCTCGGAGGCAGCGTCATCGGTAGTTTTAACCCCTTCGGGGCTGGGTTTAACCCATTGGACTTAAACCTCATCTCCTTGCCCACCAACTCCTCCATCGTGGGAGCGCTCGGCGGGGAGGCGTGAAGCCCACCCCTCTGAACATTACGTACTGTGCCTGCGGCTGCACCCCCTTGGACCTGCTAGTTGGCCACGCTTGTGAGCACTTAACCCTTCATTGACTTAATTCCAAGTTGCGATTGGAGTTTGCTGACAAGACGGACAAGAAGCGTCACTGCAGAAATTACCGGCCGAAGAGGACTTTGTTGGACATTTTCTGAAAAGAAAAAAAGCCTTTTTTTCCTTAAGCCAAAATTTCTCAAACTTCCAGAAAAGGACTCTACTAAGCCATGGCCGAGCCACTCTTGTCAGAACATCAACATCAGCCTCAAACTAGCAACTGTACAGGTGCTGCTGTTGTCCATGAGGAGCAGAACTCTGAGCGCCCCCCAGGTGCAGAGGAACGGGTGCCCAAGGAGGACAGTAGGTGGCAATCGAGAGCGTCCCCGCAGTTGGGTGGCTGTCCGGGCCAGGAGGGAGAAGGAGGCCTGAAGCTCCAGCCGCTCCCCTTGCAGACCAATGACTGTACAGAATCGAGCTGCCTGGAAATGGGCGAGAAGGGCCAGAATGGGGAGGACTTATCTACTGGCGGTGCCTCCCCGTCGGTGGAGGGGGAGCCCATGTCAGATTCCCTTGTCCTGCCAGGTCAAGACTCGGAGGCCACCAAGTTGGGGGCTCCTGCTGCTGGAGGCGAGGAGGCATGGGGACAGCAGAGACAGTTGGGCAAGAAAAAACATCGGAGACGCCCGTCCAAGAAGAAGCGGCATTGGAAGCCCTACTACAAGCTGACTTGGGAGGAGAAGAAAAAGTTCGACGAGAAGCAGAGTCTGCGAGCTTCGCGGGTTCGAGCCGAGATGTTTGCCAAGGGCCAGCCGGTCGCGCCCTATAACACCACGCAGTTCCTCATGGATGACCACGATCAGGAGGAGCCTGACCTCAAAACCGGCCTCTACCCCAAGCGAGCAGCCGCCAAATCCGACGACACCAGCGATGAGGACTTTGTGGAAGAAGCTGGTGAGGAGGATGGGGGCAGCGATGGCATGGGAGGGGATGGCAGCGAGTTTCTGCAGCGGGACTTCTCGGAGACATACGAACGGTACCATGCAGAGAGCCTGCAGAACATGAGCAAGCAGGAGCTCATCAAAGAGTACCTGGAGCTGGAGAAGTGCCTCTCGCGCAAGGAGGACGAAAATAACCGGCTGCGGCTGGAAAGCAAGCGGCTGGGCGGCGTCGACGCGCGAGTGCGGGAGCTGGAGTTGGAGCTGGACCGGCTGCGCGCCGAGAACCTCCAGCTGCTGACAGAGAACGAACTGCACCGGCAGCAGGAGCGAGCGCCGCTTTCCAAGTTCGGCGACTAGACAGAAAACTTTTGGGGGGAGGGGGCAAAAGGGGACTTTTTACAGTGCTGGAATGTAACATTATATACATGTGTATATAAGACAGCGGACCTTTTTATGACACATAATCAGAAGAGAAAAATCCCCCTGGCTTTGGTTTGGTAAATTTAGCTATGATGTTGCTTGTGTGCTTTCTCCTGTTCTTTAATTATGTGAAACTGAAGGGTTGCTTTTCTTGTTTTCCTCCTTAGATGTTGTTTCTTAATGTGCAAGTAATTTGACCAAATTATAATGCATTTTTCTGTTTTTAAAAAAAATCCCCTCCTTAAGCGGAGCTATGAGGTGGCCAAATCTGAGACCCATTACATTCATTCTAGTTATAATAAATTTAATGTTTGTAAATGTAACAGTTTCAGTGTGATTTCTAGAGATTCAAAATGTGCCAATTTGTGTGACTACTTTTGAGGAGGGGTTAAAATATCAATTTGTAAAACGACGAAGAAATTCAATATCCCCCCCCCCATGGCTTCAAAATACAGTTCAGGTAAAACACTAACAGTTTTACTTCAGTACTTAAGTGTGCTTGCTTCCTAATGCCTTTTCTTTCTTAACAAATTTGCTGGGTATTTGGGGGGAATAGAAAGTGTCTACAGGCAGAAGCTTAGCATCTGCCCCTTGATGGCCATTCAGAAGTGTGCTAACCAAAAGTATAAACCTCATTTGGCAATTTGTTAGATTTCATCTCTTACAAGTTAAGTTTTCAGTAATCCTGCCTTCCCTTCTAACACCCTCCTAACCCCCGGGATCCTGGATACCTAGGTGAGACTCCTGGTGAACTTGCTTTCTTAGTACAAGCAAGAGATAAACTTGAAGTGCAACTCTTTATTTTAACATGTTACAGACAGAATCCTGGGCTTGAAATGGATAAGTGATCCAAGCTGTATTGTCCAATACTTAAGTGCTTTTCTCTATTAAGAAAAGAAAAGCTGACCTTTCCATTAGACTCAAATGAAATTTGAAATGCCCCTTTCTGCAAGTAAACCTGGTTCAGGAGAGGGCTGAGATCCTTAGGTAATGACTAGAAATGCTGCATGTTCCTAGTATAGCAGCTATTCTCAATCTCCTGGACTGTTGGACAGATGCTTAGGTTAGGTACTTTGTTCTTAAAAATGCAGGAAGGCTCTGAGAACCAATTCCTAACAGTCAGAAATCATAAATTCAACAGTTGTTGTTTCTTGCCTATTAATCCAGCCCTCTTTACCTTACTTGTGTCAGCATTTCCCTAGGGCAATGGTATTGCTCAAATTATTAGCACATAGGTTCCTTAACCTGGAGCCTTAAAAACCACAGGGGGCCTTGGGGGTTCACAAACCTCATATAGTTGTATTTTTTGTGAGATATATTCAAACACTAGCGGGTGGGTTCAAGAGACTCAGGAGGTTACCCAATTCTTTGGTGGTTAAGAACCCCTGTACGGGTTGGGGGCACCCTTCTCTGTGTTCTGGCAGCTACATGGCAACAGTGGAGGTAATGGAAATGTCAAGAATGAAATGCTCCTTATGATGCATAAGCAGCATTTACAAATCAATCAAAGGAAACTGTGCACTAGGACTGGGACCTTCAAAACCAGACTATGCTGCTCCTATCCTGACAGGTGGTCTACTGCAGAAACTGTGAAAAGTAACTTTTCTTTGACCTAAAGGTTGCATTAAATATCTATTTTGAAATAGTTTTGCTCGTGTTTTTCATTTTTCCTTCTATGACATCATGCAGCAGCCCTAGAAAATGGGCTGTTTGGCAGAAGGCAGACAGTGCCCTCTGGCTTTACCATGCAATTCCATGCCTCCTTTTGACTGAACCACAGGAGGCCGCAGCAGTCAGAGTCTGCTCTTAGATGGTTTCTCCTAAGAAAGATTTAACTAGAAACAACTATTTCTCCTACTACTAGAAACATGGAATTTCCAGAATCCACTTTGGGAAAACCTTAAATGCATTTGTCATTAGGAAAAGGTGTACATTCTACTCTGAGAAGGCAAACTATGTCCAGTTTTTAAAAATACACAAATACTTAGTTTTAAGTACTCCCCAATTCTACTTTACCTTGGGTTATGCAAACCTCAATGTTTCCAAGGCACTAACATCTTACTATTTATGTTCTTGGAATGATAGATGTTAACATAAAATTCTATCAACTTTCTAGACTGAAACAAAGACTATATTGCTCTTTCATCAGAGAGGACGCTGAGTTGCCTATAGTAACAGTGTTGTGATGACAAACGATCCTCCACCCGCCACACACACCCCAGCCTTTCATGCAAGTCTTTTGCCAAACATTTTAACAGCTGCTCAGAAGACCTGGCTTACAAGTGAGCAATTCTAGTTTGTTCCCTTTCTTGTACTATGGCTATAAATGAGAGGAAATTACTTCCCAGACTGACAAGTAGACAGAATTTTTCTTGGGCCAGTCAAAAACAGAGACTAAGAGGTAGAATCCTTTTGATTGCAGAGTTTTAGGGGACAGACCCCGAGAGTTCAAGATTGATTTAGATCCAGAAAATAGAGTTTCTGTTAAGTAATGGCCTGGGAATGTAGTTCAGTTGGCACAGTGGTTCCCTATCCCTATCCTGTACATAGTCATGGGTTTGATAACCCAGGCATGTATTTATGCCTGTAATCCTACCATTCAGGAAGTAGAAACAGGAGGGTCAGAACATAGCAAGTTCTAGGCCAGTCTGAGCTAGCTATGTGAGACCATCTCAAAATACTAAAAGGGGGGAGGGGAAATAGCTAAATTGGTAAACTGCTTGCCATGAAAGTTTGAAAACCTGAGTTTGTTCCCTGAATCCATTAAAAAAAAAAAAAAAGCCAGGTGTGGGGCTGCTGAATAGTCAGTTTAGCATTTGTAAACTCCAAGGTCCCAGGGAGAGACTTAGGGGAAGGAACCTGGCCATGGTGATGACACTTGCCTATAATCCCAGCACTCAGGAGAGGCAGAGGCAGAGGCAAATGAATCTCTGTGAGTTTGAGGCCAGCCTGCTCCTCAAAGTGAGTCCACGGACAGCCAGAACTATATAGAGAAACCCTGTCTCGGAAAAAAAAAAAAAAAAAAAAAAAAAAAAAGGAAGGAAGGATAGGTAACAGGTAAAATGTGAAGTATAGGGGGCTGGGAAGATGGAGTGAAAGTTAAGAATGCTTGCTGCTCTTTCAGAGGACCCATTCTCAACACCACATGGTGGGTCACAACCATCTATAACTCTAGTCCCAGCGGATCTGATGCCTTCTTTTGACATCATGGAGCCAGGTGTGCGCATGGTGTACATACACAATGCAGAAAAACACTCAAACAAGTCTTTCAAAGTATTATATATACAAAGGCAAACTACTTTCATTGGATGTGGTGATAAACACCTGTAACCCCAGATGTAGAAGCTGGGCAAACAGGAATTAAAGGTCTTCCTTGGCTACATAGCAAGTTGAAGATCAGCCTAGATTATAGGAGCCCCTGTCTCCAAAACACACTAAAACAAAAAGGTACTATAGGTGATTGTTATTGGCTTTACCAGTGGCAGAACAGTTGCATATTTGATCAGTGTTTTACTTTTCACTTTGCCCTGAATAAAAATCCTTTGCTTGGGGAAAATATGACTAAACATACTTTACAGCCAGGTATAAGTTTCACACCTACAGTACCATGTGGAAAACAGAAGAGTTTGAAGCCAGTCTGAGCTACATGGTAGACGCTTACCTCCCCAAACCATGGCTCTGTGATGTGGATGGGTGACAGAGCAGTTAGCACTTGACTAGCACACACAAGGCTTGGTCAATACCCAGCAACATCAAAACAAAAAGCAATCCATACTTTACCCTAATGGCTTCAAAGTTAGAGAAACTGCTCGGGTGTAGCTCAGTGGCAGAGTACTAGCCTAGCCTTCACAAGGACTCTGGTTTTGATCTCAAGATCTGGCTGGGGACACAAGAGTCATAGAAACGAAGATTCCACAGAAACAAAAACAAATCCTACAATCTAATAGTGTACCTTCAGAAAATCAAGGGGTCAATATTCTGGCACAAAGGGAAGAGAATTGTTACTTTTGTTTTGTTTGTCTAAGGATGTGGCCCCTAGCACATCTACCATGTTCCAATGGATGGCCCCACACCCATTAATATATGGGAAGTACAAACTGGAATCAGTGGGCCACAAAAATTAAATAAATAAAAAAAAAATTCGGAGGTGATGTGGGTAGATCTGGGAGGATTTATGAGGAAGAACGATCAAATGCACATATGGCATTATACATGAATGCATGTATGGCATTAATAACAATATTATCTTTTAAAAATTATCAAAGGATGGCTATATGAAACCAAACATTAATCCAGCACTCTGTACTCCAGAGGCAGAGATAGCAAAATGTCTGTGAGTTCAAGACCTGCCTGGTCTACATAATAAAATCTTGTGTTTAAAACAAAACCCAGGCCAGGCAGCAGAGTCAGGCAAATCTCTATGAGACCAGTCTGGTCTACAAAGCAAGTTCCAGGACAGCCAAGGCTGTCTCAGCCCTGTCTCAAAAATCAAACAAACAAAAACCAAAACAGGACTTTAGGTAATTGTAAGCATCTACATATGTTGCCCTAACCTACTTATACATATAATATTTGACAACTAATACTCACAATGTGGTCAAAAACTGGCTATAACTGATAAAATACTTAAATGGAGGTTCTGAAGCACACCTGAAATTGTGGGCTTTTATCACTGGTGTGAGACTTGGTCTCACTCTACCCCAGGCTGGTCTGATGCTACGAAGCCCAAGCTAGCCTCAAACCCTGAACAGTCCTGCCTCACCCTTCTGAATGCTAAGATTACAGGCATGAGCCAGCATTAACAAACCATGATTGCAATAAAAATTCCATGTTACTCTCACATAAAATATAAACAGCTGGTGTGTAAGAAATAAAAAGTAATGTAATTTTATTTTTAAAAGACTTATTTTTATATGTGTGCCCGCCTGCATGTATGTAAATGTACTGCACGAATGCCTGGTGTCCACAGGCCAGGAAGAGAGCATCAGATCCCTTGATTACATATAGGTGGTTGCAGCTGCCATGTGGGTGCTGGGAACTAAACCCAGGTCCTCAGAAAGAACAGCAAGTTCCAGGAAGCACTCAACTACCTCTCCAGGCCTTATATTTGTATGTGCATGGGCATGCCACACCCTTCAAGTGAAGGTCAGAAGGCAACTTTTTAGATGCCAGGTGCCCTCTCCTACCACGTAAGTCCTGAGGCTTCAATTCAGATCATCAGGTTTGGTGGTAGCCACCTTTAGTGAAAGCCACTGAGCTGTCTCATTGTACCCTAATATTTACATTTATTTTTGAGAGTTTTTCTATATACAGCCCAAACTTGCAACTCCCCTGCCTTAGATTCCTGAACTCTAGAATAAGAGGTTTGTATCACCACACTCAGCAATATTTTCAAATTTAATCCTACTTGTTTTTTTTTTTTTTTTTCTTTCTTTCTGGTTTTTTAAGACATGATTTCTCTGTATTGCTTTGGAGTCTGTCCTGGAACTAGCTCTGTAGACCAGGCTGTCCTCGAACTCACAGAGATCCACCTGCCTCTGCCTCCCGAGTGCTGGGACTAAAGGTGTGCGCCACCAAAACCCAGCTTGGTTTTTGTTTTTTTGAGAGAGGGTCTTGCTATGCAGCCCTTGCAGGCCTGAACAACACACTATGTGGACCTAACTATGCTTGAACTTGCAGTGACTCACCTGTCTCCAGAGTACTGCGATTATTATTGTGACCTAGGTTGCAGCCATTTCCTACTTCAGTCTCCCCAGTAGCCTGGCATACATCACACTTGGCTCGGAAGACCTTTCTTGGTTGGTTTGTTTGTGACAGGGTTTCTCCATGTGGCTCTGGCTGTCCTGGAACTTGTTCTATAGACCAGGCTGTCCTGGAACTCCCAGAGATCCTCCTGCTTCTACCTCCCAAGTACTGGGATTAAAGGGGTGCACCACTATATCCAGCACTTTTGGGTTCTTATTGAAGAAATGAAGACTTTTATACGGCTTTTATAAATCTCCCAAGAGATGGGATTAGCTGAGTATGTAGAACATGCAGGAATCCTTGGGGGGGGGGGTTCAGCTCCTAGCATCTCCCCAGCAACTTGCAAATAGGGCATGGTGTATGCCTTTAATTTCAGTGCTTGGAATTGTAGGTGAAGGCAGTTCTGAGTTCAAGGTCATTCTCAATTACCTCCTGAATTTGAAGCCAGCCTGGTCTATACTAGACTCTGTCTCAGAAAAACAAAACTATTTAAGTAAATTTTTTCTTGAGTTTTACTTCTAAAGAAGGGATTCAATTATCTAACAACATGGACAGTAACTTTACTCTAGTTCTACAATAAACCCTTACATGTCAACAAACATCTGAGCTGCTACAGGAACTTGAGATAAGTCTTCAACAATGCAGTGTGATTTGATTCCTAAACGTAGTGCCAATGGTGTTAATTTTTTTTTTTTTTTCTAAAGAGTCCTCACTGCCCTGAACAAGAACAAGATTGTAGACATCATTAATTCCAGCAGGCAGGTGAATAGCTATGAGTTCCAGGTTAGCCTGGTCTACCAACAAGGACCAGGATAGTCAGAGCTATATAGAGCTGTTTCAAAAACAGAGTTTCACTGTGACATGAGCTGCCTATACTTGCTGTTTGGCTCAGGCTGGAACTGAACTCTCAGCAATCTTCCTGCTTGTGCCTTCCAAGTGTTGGGATTACAAACCACAACTACCTTAAACAGTTTTTTCAAGAACAGCAAAAAAATCAGGGTTTGGGGAGAGGACTCAGAAGGTAAAATGGCTGATCCCCAAACATGAGGAAGACCTTTCACTCCCTAGACTTGCTGGCCAATCAGGGAGCTCTGGGTTCAATGGGACCCTGTCTCAAAAGATAAAATGGAAAGCAAAAGAAAGACCCCTAACCTCTATGGCCTCTGCAAGCATATGCAGATATGCATACACATGCATACACCACACATATACACAAGTAAAAATTCAGAAGGGAATTTTAAGATTTCACCTGAAGATAGATATATAGTTCTGCTATAACAGGATATCATGTAACCCAAGTTGGCTGCAAACTCACTATGTAGACACAGCTGACCTTGAATTCCTCTGATCATCTTGCCTCAAGTTTCCCCAATGCTGGAATTACAGCTGTCTGAAACTACACCTAGCCTCTATCCCCCCCCCCTTTTTTTTTTTTTTTTTTTTTTTTTTTGTTGTTGTTGTTGTTTTGAGACAGGGTCTCACTATGTAGCTTTGACTAGCTTGGAACTCAATATGTAGACCAAGTTGACCTTGAATTTTCAGAAAGGCTTGCTCTTGAGTGCTTGCTCCACCAAGCCTATCTCTGCATTTCTGGGAATTTAATTTATATGAGTGCTTTACCTACATTTATGTGTATGCACCATGTGTATGCCTGGTGCCTGAGGAGGCCAAGAGTTTGCTGGATCACCTGGTACTGGAGTCATACACAGTTATGAGCTACCATATGGATTATAGGAACTGAACTTGGGTCCTCTGCAAGAGCAAAAAGTGCTCTTTCTTAACCACTATGTCATCTCTCCAGCACACATAAACTGCTATTGGTCTGCAGTGAACGAAAGCTACATTCCTGAATCCCAGCCACTTGGAAGAAGCAGGCAAATCTCTGTGATATTCATGCCAGACAGGGATACATAGAGAGACCCTGTCTTAAAAACCAAAACCATGCCAGGCATGGTAGCACATGGCAATAGGGAGGCAGAGGCAGGTGAATCTCTGTGAGTTTGAGGCCAGCCTGATTTACAAAGTAAATTCCAGGACAGCCATAGCTACATATAGTAAAACCCTGTCTTGAAAAACAAACAAATAATAAAAGGCAAAACCAAACCAAACACACAAACAACTCTTTTACAATGAAGCAATACAAGAATTTTAGGGTACTTCAGATATAAGAATTTGAGGAAAATTACTAACATCTCCTCAGTAAGCTAAAGAATGGAAATTTCTCTAGCCTCTAGCAGGCTATGAGAAGAAATTAATGAAGGAAGCTTACTTTAAGATATTATTTATTTATTTTCGAGACAGGGTTTCTCTGTAGCTTTGGAGCCTGTCCTGGAACTAGCTCTGTAGACCAGGCTGACCTTGAACTCACAGAGATTTACCTGTCTTGGATTTTATTATTTTTGTGTGTGTCTGTGTTTAAGTGTGTGTGTACAAAGACTCTTAGAGGCCAGAGGTGTTGGGAGTCCCTTGAAGTGGAGTGATAAGCAGTTGTAAGCCACCTGATCTGGGAGCTAGGAATTGAACTTGAGTCCCCTAAAAGAGCACTTTGTACTCTTCACCAGAGGCCACCTCTTCAGTCCCTGGAGGCTACTTTCAACGTGTAATTCTGCATATCTGGATAATGCCAATGCAACTTTCAGGCAAAAGCAAAATATCAAATTTGGGATGGGAAGGAATGTCTTCCTTTTTGTTCTTAATAAATGTATATTTAGCCTAAAACATCCAAATGATCCGAATCTGGTAGTACACATGGTACAAACACATGGTAGTACACATCTAATTCCAGTACTCAGGAACCTAAGGCAAGAATTGAGACTTGAAGCCCAGCTTTGGCTACATATTATGGCCAGCCTGGTCTACACAATGAATCCCAAGACAACCAGGTCTATGCAAAGGCACCCTGTCTCTAAAGGAAAAGGATGGATGGAAGGATGGAACATGGGAGCTATACACAGAAGCATAAATATTTGTGAAGCAAGTTATCTTCAGAAGTATTGCTAACAAGGAGTAATTTGGAAATTTGGAGACGCATTTCCACTTCTGCCAATGAATCTTACTTACAGAGTAACTGACTGGTCTCCATGAGTTGCCTCATCAGGTAAATACAAAATATCAAAGTACTTTGTAGTAACAGCTGTAATAACACTGACCCTACTCAGTTTCCTTAGATGGCTTCTCTTGTGTGTGTTACAGCTATATACTGGTAAGGCAGGTCATATATGTGCACTAAGTTTATTGGTGGGGAGGGGATGGTCAGGGGCTCAAGTGTGCTAGGCAAGCAGTGCACTAGTCAAGTACTACCCTCGGAGCTTCTGAAGAAGCTACTTCTGCAGTAGAAAGGATGTCACACAGGTATAGAGCAGTCACTCCAGAGGCACCTGCCAGGGGAGGAGTGTCAGAATTAGGAGCCTGAGGCACTTAGGATTGTCATGAGCCACTATGCCTCACCTCGATATATCTAAGATTTTTTTGTATTCATTTTGTATTATGTGTATGCAGGTATATGTGTGTGGGGATGTGAACACACATGCATATGTAGGCCAGAGGGCAACCTTTGGTGCCATCTCCCACAGACATATACTTACTTGAGACAAGGTCTCTTATTGGCCTGTAACTAGCCAAGTACACTCATCTAGTCAGTAAACCCCAGGGATCCTGCCTCTCTAACATCTCTGTGTAGCCATGGCGGTTTCAGAACTTGCTTTGTAGACCAGGCTAACCTAGAACTCGAAATCAGCCTGCCTCTGTCTCCCAAATGCTGGGATTAAAGAAATAGGCCATCACATCTGGCATCCTGCACATTTTGCCTATGAATGTTTGCTTGCATGAACGTATGTGCACCACATGCATTCCTGATACCCACAGATGTCAGAAAAGGGCCCTGAACTGGAATACCGGTCCATTGCAAGAGCTGTCTCCCCCTCAGATTGATGCCCAATATGAGAATCCACCTACCTCAGCCTCCTGAGCATAAGGATTACAAACAGGAGCCACCACACCCAGCTATTCCCAACTATTTAAAATCAAGGAAGGGAAAAGCTCATGTGTCATCCTTAAGTACGATTAAGCCTTCATCTATAACTGAGTAATACATTTCTACACCTGGTATAGTACTGCCATTTAGGAGCATCCAAAGGTTTAACCAGATTGCTTCACAATGGAGGATGAATCACAGAGTCTAGGGTCCTCCTCCAATAAACTCTTGACAAAAAAAAAAATCACATCTTCTCCTAACTCTTTCCCACTCCCACTCTCCATTTTCTAGATAGGGTTTTTCTCTCTAACAGTCCTGGCTGTCCTGAAACTCACTCTGTAGACTAAGCTGGCCTCGAACTCACAGAGATCCTCCTGCCTCTGCCTCCCCACTGCTGAGATTAAAGTCTTCCTTTTTCTTCTTCTTCTTTTTTTTTTTTTGAAACAGTCTTAATCTGTAGCCAAGGTTAGCCTCCGATTTGTGGATAATCCTCCTGCCTCTGCCTACAGTACATGGCTCTTCATCTTTTCTTGATCAGGGTAAAGTGAACAGGACAAATGAAATCACAGGATGAACAGTGCACCAATGCTTCAGTTAGAAGTATTTAAACCAAGTATTTAACTACTGGGCTGACTCCTGTAGCCCTAAGGCCAGTGGGCTGCTATGAATTTAAGGCCACTGAAGTCTATGAAGGAAGTTCTATGTCATCCTGAACTACAGAGAAAGGTCATGTCTCAAAAAAAGAAAAAAAATGCAGTTCACATTTTAAATTAAGAACTCTAATAGGGGCTGGGGATAAAGCTCAGTTGGTAGTATGATTGCCTAGAATGCACAAAGCTCTGGGGTCAATCCTGGTACCACCTAAATGGTACAGGATGGTGTATTCCTCTAATTTCAGCACTCCCTGCAGGTAGGACCACCAGGAGTTCAAAGGTCATGCTTGGTTACAGAGCTCAAGGCCAGCAAGAGCTACAGGAGGCCCTGTCTTTAATGAATTAATTAATCAATCTTAGTCACAACTGAATGCAGTGCTATACACCTGACAACACTTACAGGGCTCAAGCAGATAGCTTCAGGCCAACTTGGGCTAAACAGAGAAACCCTGCCTCAAGACAGCAAGCAATCAACAATAATAACAGAAACCTAAAGCCCATCAGGAGGCCAGCAAGATGGCTCACTGTAAAAGCACTTGATGCCTAACCTCACAACAGGAATGTCCACCCTGGGAACCCAGGCCAAAGAACTGACTTACACAAATTCTCACCTTCACATGTGCGCGTGTAAGCACACAAAGTAAATAAATATCGGGTGTGGCAGTACATGCCTACAATCCAAGAACGTGGGAAGTGGAGGAAGGAAGTGCAAGGCCAGCCTAAACTACACAAGTTCGGGGTCAGTCTAGGCTATCTGAAACCGATTCAAAAGTACAAGGAGAAAAACAAGCTGGTATAGTGGCTCACACCTGCTGCAATTCCAGCACTCCCGTGGTTGAGGCAGGAGGATTATCCCGAATGAGTCCAGCCTGGGCTAGGTTTGTTTGTTTGTAGAGTTTGAAGATTTTTTTTTCCCCAAAGCATCTGAGGGATGCAGGGAGAAATTACTTACAACTAAGAAATCACCACATAATTTAAGATTATTTTATTTTGAAATGAGTCTCACTATGTAGTTCTGGCAGGCCTCGAATTCTTAAGAGACCCACCACACCCAGCCAGACTTTTTAATACAAGGTGCAGTCCTTCAACGATGAAGAAACTTTCATGGGTCCTACTGTTAAAGCAAAGGCTTAGAAATTAGACCAGCTATATATAACTAGTAGTAAAATTCATTACAAGGAACCCAGATACCTATGGCTAGTTAACGACCTACTCCAGAGCCTACCTGGACACCATTTTAACTGACAGCTGAGCTAAAGGTATCATTTGAAGGTGTAGCCTGGAAATCTCTAGGGAACAAGATGTTTAATCGGCAATTCAGTAAGAGAACATCACGTCAAACGCCAGCCTTTTAAATGCTGGCATTGCTATAATTTTAAGTTGTAAGTTTATTCTTTCAAACAATGTCTCCCCTATATCCCACATACATGAACTAGAACCAAAACCGCCATTTCTACCTAATTACCTTCCACGTTCTACAGAAGATATGGCTCTAGTAAAGATGGGACATTGGCACAGAAAATACTCTTTAGTTTGTGGCACAAGACTTTAAACGGGGCATTGTGTAGGCTTACAAAGATCACATTGGAAATCAGCTCGCTTTCCCCTTTGTACCACAGCCATTTCGCCCCTAAGTTACGGCTCGGGTTTCAAGACGCAAACAGATGTTTTTGAAGCATCCGAAATGGGCCACTCCATTTCTATTACTGTACCATGGTGACTCTGAATTATTTTCTGTTCCGACCCTGCACAGGGCAGAACCCCATCCCTTTTCGAAGTGGGGCAGCACACTTCAGGAGTTTCCAAAAGTGGCTGGTGACGTTCGAGGTCAGGCCATTGGGGGAGTCGGGGCTCGATGGGAGAAATCTTGAGGGCAAGAGAGCTCAGAGGTTTCCAAGCACTGAGCTCGAGCTTTCCACGTGCCCGGATCTAGTCGGTCCCAGGGGAGCTGGTGGTTGCTATAGTAGTTAGAGGGCTGTTGCTTTTCGCAGCCCCGAGATGTGGGAGATGGACTTGGTGTATGGGGGTGGGGAGAGGTGGGTGCAATGCGCCTGGGCGCCCTCTGAGCCTCCAGCTGAAGGCACGGGGCAAGGGTTGCAGCCTCGGCCCGTCCCCGCGAGCCAGTGTCTCCAACTGGCGTCGCGCCCACCTCGTCCTTCAGTTGGGGGTCAGCTACGCCGGGCCTCGCCGCCATACCCAGAATGAATGGGGGTGGGGAGAGGCCTTGGCAGAGCTTGGCCTCAGGAACCGCGTCCCGGTGGAAGACCAGCAAAGGGGAAGCCGCCTCATGGCCTCTCCTCTGTTGGGGCCACGGGAAATGCGCGGTAGTTACCCAAAAACCCCGCTCTCAAAGGCGAGGCTGCGGGGCTGCCGGGACGGTTTGAGGACTGGGCTCGGCCGGGGAGACACCAACCTTCACCCTCCGCGGCCCCCAACCCAACTCCCCGCCGTCTCCCGGCGCCGCCACTTCAGGCAGCCCTCTCGGCCCGGCCTCTCCCCGCGCCCGGACCACCCCCCATGGGGTGCTCTCACTGCGCAGCGAGTCCCTCCGCTGCCTCCTCCCAGCCCAAAATGGCGGCGACGGCTACCGGGCTGCTCGTCGCCTTCCTCAAGGCTAGGGATCACTCCGCGCGCAAGGCCCGCCCCTCTCGGCCGGATCTATTTTTCTTCCTGGTAAGGACTAACGCCATCAATGAACTCTTTTAATTGAGTTCTGACAGGGCGGGTCCAGTTGTGCTTCCGCACAGCTAGTTGTTGACAAAAGTGAGAAGATTGGCAGGCAAGTGACCCAATCGAAGAAGAGATCGGTGAGCGCGGGACGTCCACGCAAAAGCAGATAGGTTTTGGCGCTCCTGGGTATGGTTGTTGACGTAAGGGAGCTTGAAGGTATCCTGGGCAGCTTTCCTAGAGTGGAGAACTACAACCCCCAGCAGTCATTGCGCTGCCAGGCTGTCCTCTTCGTGTCTCCCCCCCCCCACCTCCCCCCATCTTAGTGCCTGAGCCGCTTGGTCAGACCTGCTGCTACTGCAGCAAGAGGTAGGGCTGAGGCGTTGAGAATTTCATGGACAGGCGGTCGCACAAGAAAGACACACAGAGGTAGTGGTGTACACTAAGTCCTTGACAGCAAATAGGTCAGTCCCACCTTTGCTAAAACCTCCCTTCCAGGACTGTTTCTCCCTTCCAAGAAATCATTTTTTTTTTTTTTTTACCCCATTTGATTTTTCCTGTCAGCTGCATGTAGTATGAAGACTTCTTTTCTCCCATGTCCCCGTTCCTTGAGGCAGGAGGGTAGCCGTTCAGGCCTCGTAGACAAAAAGACAAACTGTAGGTTCTGGCCAGGTCCCAGCTGGAGAGGTTGAAGGCAGTCACTACAGGGGCTTCCAGGAGCCACAGACCCACCTCATCCCCAGCTTCCCCAAGCAGTTTCCTTTCCACCTTACTATGGGGGGGGTGGGGGGGTTCAAAACTCAGGCCTACCTTCCTAACTGCCAGCCTGGTCTTCGCTTGTTAGAATGGAGGCCTGGGGCCTGAGGAACAGGAGTGGAGAGACAGTCTCTATGTCCTATTTTGCCTCTTTGCTGGCTGGAGGTGTGAAAGCTAAGGTATGGAAGCAGCCTTGGAGTCTTCATTTGAAAGTGAAGGCTAGCAGGTCCTGGGGCCACAAAATGGCTGCTGCTGCTTCTGGGGCAAACAGTCCCTGACCAACCAGGTTCTGCCTGAGGACTTAGGTTCCTGTTGTTGTTCAAAGCAGGTGACACACTAATTAAAAGCATCTATTGAGAGAGTAGAAGATGGCCACTCTGAACCATACCAACTGTAATACAGAGGCCCCAGCTGCCCTGGAGGAGGCAAAGGTAAGTACTTACCCCTCCCAGCCACCTGAAAGCCCCAAACATGGGCGCAAACACCTGAAATCCTAGTCTCTTTTTTTCTTTTTTATTTATTGCTTTCTTTTTTGGTTTTTCGAGACAGGGTTTCTCTGTAGCTTTGGAGCCTGCCCTGGAACTCACTCTGTAGACTAGGCTGGCCTTGAACTCACAGAGATCCACCTGCCTCTGCCTCCTGAGTGCCAAGACTAAAGATGTGCACCACCAATGTCCGGCTTGAAATCCTAGTTTCTTGTTTCAAATGTGCTGGTAGATTTAGAAAACCGGTATCTTATTTTATTTTTGTTGTTTGTGAAGAGGGTCCGGGTGGGCTTTCTATATGTCCCCAGCTGGCCTTGAACTTGCAATAGCACTCTTGCTTCAGCCTTACAAGTACTAAAGTTACAGCCTGCATCACACACCCAGCTAGACAAGCCAGTGTTTTGAGTGAGTCTTGTACTGTGCTCTGGGAAGTCGGCCAGAATGTGACTCAGTGGTATCTCATGAATTCCTAAAAGCCCTTGAAGGTAGGAATTATTTGCAGTTGACAGAAGCTAAGGTTCTTAGAGCTGCAACACCTTTTCCAGAATCATGCAGGTATAAGTGACAAAATCCCCACTTGAAACTCAGTGTCTTCTGGTGAGAGAACCCTGCCTCAGTGACAAGCAACGTCAAGGTCAAATAACGTGGTTGGATATTTGCACTTTTTTTTTTTTCCCAGGCTGAGAACCAAGAATGAAACAGGAAAAGAGTTTTTGCTATAAAAGTGGGGAGGCCTCAAAAGAGGAAAGACCCTAAAGGCCCCAGTAAATGGCGTCTAAAGTGCTGAACAGGAGCCCACAGGGTTACAGCTCATTCTGTCTCTCATTGGCACCTTTTACCCATACTCTCATTACCCATACTTCCAAAATAGCAAAGAGGCAAGAATCAGAGAATCATTTTGTTGTTGTGGACTTTGAGGTGCTGGGATTGAACCCAGGGCCTTGCAAATGCTAGAAAAGTGTTTTATCCAGCCCTTTGTTGTTTGCTGTTTGTTTGTTTTGTGCTTGAGACAGGTGTTGTTGTTGTTGTTTTGTTTTGTTTTGTTTTGTATTTTCCTTTTTCTGTGTAACAGCCCTGGCTGTCCTGGAACTGGCTTTGTAAAACAGGCTGGCCTCGAACTCACAGAGATTTGCCTTCTTCTATCTCCCAAGTGCTGGCATTATAGGTGTGTCTCAATGTCTTTTTCAGAGAGGCTTTTTTACCCATCCTACCTAGCTATTTCCAGGGTTTCTTAGACTTTGACACTCATGGCATATCAAACTAGGTTTGGAGAGGACATATGACTCATGCAAAATATAGGGCTTTTCTTTCTTTCTTTCTTCCTTTCTTTTTTTTTTTTTGGCTTTTGGAGACAGGTTTCTCTGTATTGCTTTGGAGCCTATCCTGGAACTCATCCTTTAGACCAGGCTGGCCTTGAACTCACAAAGCTCTGTCTGTTTCTGTCTTCTGAGTGCTGGGGTTAAAGATGTGCATCACCAATGCCCGGCAAAAGCTTGTTTTTCACAGTGATAATGGCAGTAGAGGGACAACATGGAGACAGTAAGTAAGCTGACAGACAGAGCTGGTTTCAAGCAAGAATCACTAAGGGACTGAAGGCTGGGAACAGGCAAATGGTTATCAACATGCAAGTAAGCCATCCTGTATTTGTGTGCCCTGTACTTTGTCTCTCTATGATGGGTGACAGACATGTCTCAGTTGGCCCAAGTCACCAGTGAAACAAGGCCAGTCACTTATGATTGGTGATCTTACTGCAAGTGAAAGAATACAACAAACAACTCATAACATATCTCCACCCCCACACACACCAGAATTCCCCTTAGGATCTCTAAGACACAATAAAACAGGCAGCATGATGCTTCATATGTATAACCCCAGTACTCAGGAAGTTGAGGCAGGTTTGCTGAGGATTGGAGACCAGTTTGGGCTACAGAATGAGTTCCAGAATGTCCGGGTACCAAGTGAGACTGCTTCCCAAACAACCCTCCCTCCCCCAAAATAATCCAGCAGCACTGTGTATATCCATATAATATACCCCTGCTCTTAAAAGGCTACAAATTCCAGTGTTCCAGAGGCAGATGCAGGCAGATCTCTGAATTCGAGGCCAGCCTGGTCTACAAAGTGAGTTCCAGGACAACCAGTCTTAAAAACAAAAAAACAAACAAACAAACAAAAAAATCCCCTGCTCAGAGGCCAGCAAGATGGCTTAGTAGGTAAGCTACTTGAACCAAACCTGACAGCCTGAGTTCAACCTCCAGGAACTACAGAGTAGAAAGGGAAAACCAGCTCCCATAGTTCTCTTCTGACTTACACACATACATACACACACTCAAGCCATGTCCTTAAGGCCTGTCTACACACACACACACACACACACACACACAAAGGGAATGTAATAAAACTTCACAAAGGAACCCTTGCTCAGATGTCATTTGCATTGTATAAAACAACATGCCAATGATAGTGGTTATTATTAGAAATCTCCCAAACCACAGACTTGGAGCAGTTCATTCTCTATCAGCCACACCCAGGACTCCCATCCTCACCACAAAGCCCCGCTCTTGCTCCCTCCTCCTCCCCCTCCTAAGGTCCTTGTGCAGCCTTGGCTGTGCTAGAACTTGACAGGCTGGCTCCAGGCTGAGAGAGCTACCTGCTTCTATCCTGTAGTGCTGAGCTTGATAGATCCTCTCTACTTCAAAGTTCTAAAATTTCCTTGCAAGCTCTCCTTAGTTAGGACATCTTGCTGCTTCCCACATAAAGAGAGAAGCAAAGTTATATTTACTGAGCATAGGGGTAAAATGGCACATTCTCAGGGGGTAAAGATATATAACAAATAGTAATATGCTAGGTGCTATCTGCAAGGTTGCTTGTGTAATATGCTAGAGTTGGTGGGGAGGGGGTGGGGGAGAGGAAGGAGAGCTGCTTTAGGGTCTTCATGAGGAGCATCACCTAACAAGCAACATTAGAACTGAAGCATGGGGAATAGAGAAGGGTCAGCTGTGCAAAGAGCTGAAAGTAGGTTTAGTTATATAATTTTCAGGGAGGGGACAGGGAATCCCTGTACAAATCCTGGTCTGGTAACACAGGCCTATAATCCTAGCTACTCTAGAGGCCAAGGCAGGTGGATTATAAATTCAGGACTTGCTTGCTTAGGTACAGAGTGAGACTCTGTTTCAGGACAAAAGTTAAAGAGCTAGAATATCGCTGAATGTCGTTGCTCCTGCTCAGGGTGTGTGAGAGACTCTGGATTCAATAAAGGTATTGAGTTCAGAGCTAGTTATAAGTGTCATATAGCTGTTATTGAGCCCAGCTGCTTGTGAGGCTGAGGCAGGAGAATGGTGAGTTTGAGGTCAGCCTGGGTTACAATAAGAAGACCTCAGTTTCAAGGATAGCAGAGCATTAAGCCAAGTGGGTACCTGTGAAGGTGTTCAGGTAGCCCAGGCTGTCCTTGAGCCTGGCTTGACATCCTGATTCTCCTGCCTTCACCGCCTCCCTGGGATTTACAGTTGTAGGCTATCATATCTAGCTTCCCCAGCTTGCATTTAATAGCACTTGTGGGATGCCTACTCTAGGTCTGGTATGGTTCTGGGCAATTAAATGACCAGTGATGAGCTGTGGGGGTGGGGGAGCAGATAGCTCCATTAATGGCTACCCAGCATGCATGAGACCCTGGGTTTGATCCCCAGTACTGCCTAAAACAGGCTTGGTGGTATGTGTCTATAATCCAGCATTCAGAAGGTGGAGGCAGGAAGGTCAGAAGTTCAAGGTCATCTTTGGTTGCACAAATGAGTTCAAAGCCAACCTGGTCTATGGAGATGTTATGTCTAAAAGAAAAAAAAGATATGACCAGTGGCAGTTAAATAGTGGAAGTGTTATTCTCCCCACTGAAGACAGTTAGTTAAGTAAATTGTAAAAGGGGAGGGACTGGATGGTGGGGGCGACATGAGGCAGGTGTGAGAGGTGGGCTGGGAAGAATCCTACTCCCAGTGAAAGGCTATCTGTAATTCACCCTCCTTCCTCTCTCTAGACCCCTGGTGGTCCGCTGAGCCCCAAGACAGCCCATGAGCCTAGTGACATTGGTGGTTCCTTGCTTCTGCCATCAGAAAAGGAGATTCACTCTGATGATGAAGGTATTGCATTGGCTCGGGGTGGCTCAGGTTGTAACAGTAGGGGTTCTCGGCCCCAGAGCCCTGGGCGCTATTCAGAGGAGGCAGTCCTGGCCCGAAAGAAGCACCGAAGGCGGCCATCCAAGCGCAAGCGGCACTGGCGGCCTTACTTGGAGCTGAGCTGGGCCGAGAAGCAACAGCGAGATGAGAGGCAGAGCCAGAGGGCCTCCCGGGTCCGCGAGGAGATGTTCGCCAAAGGCCAGCCCCTGGCACCCTACAACACCACCCAGTTCCTCATGGATGACCGTGACCTGGAGGAACCTAACTTGGATGTGCTCCATGGGCTGTCCCACCCAGGCTCCAGTGGGGAGAACGAAGCAGGGGACAGCGATGGGCAGGGCCGAGCTCATGGGGAATTCCAGCAGAGGGACTTCTCCGAGGCCTATGAGCGATACCACACTGAGAGCCTTCAGGGCCGCAGCAAGCAGGAGCTGGTGCGAGACTACCTGGATCTAGAGAGGCGCCTGTCCCAGGCCGAGCAGGAAAGCCGGAGGCTCCAGCAGCTGCAGGGGCTCCCCAGCAGGCAGCCCTGTCAGCAGGTGGAGGAGCTGGCTGCTGAGGTAGACAGGCTCCGGACTGAAAACCAGAGGCTGCGGCAGGAGAATGAGATGTGGAACCGAGACAGCAGCGGCTGTGACCACGAGAAGCCAGCCACAGAAGGGCCCCCCAGGCCCAGGGATGAGGGCCCATTTTATACCCATGCAGGCCAGCCGGGGCACAAGGAGGCAGATGACAGATGAAAGCTGTTCCGGCACCCTGCCCTCCACTGAGAACTGCTAAGACAAGGTCAGAGTTTCCCTTGTCTTTGACATCCATCATCTTACTTTTTACAGAGGAATTAAATGGCCATCTGAGAACCAGTGGGAGTGGCTAGAATTGATTTTATTAGGGCCCTTCTTGAGACTCAAAATTTCTTTCTATTTGTAAAAACTTACTTTTTTTTTTTTTTTACTTGCACATGTGTTTTGTTTGGTGTTTTGCTTGCACATGTGTTCAGTGCCAGTGGAGGCCAGAAAAGGGCATTGGACCCCTCGAGACTGGAGTTACAGACAGTTGTGAGCTGCCACGTGGGTGCTGGGAACTGAACCCAGGTCCTCTAGAAGAGCAGTGTGTGCTCTTAACCACTGAGCCATCTCGCCAGCCCTATTCATTTTGGAAGTGTTTCATATAGCTGAGGCAGGCCTTGAACTTCTGATCCTTCTGCCTTTACCTCCCAAGTTCTGGGATAACAGATGTACACCACTATGCCTGGTTTTAGTTGTGCTGTGGATTCAATGCAGTGTTTCATGCATGCTAAGAACTCAACCAACTGAAGCACATCCCCAGCCAAAAATCCATCGGTTGGGGCTGACGAATTGATGGGTCAGTGGTTAATTAAGAGACCTCACAGTTCTTTTAGAGGGCTAGAATTTGGTTCCCTGCATCTACAAGTGACTCACAACTATCTCTAATTCTAGCTCCAGAGGATCTGATGTCCACTTCTGACCTCTGTGTGCGTGCGCGCGCACGCACACACACACACACAGTATATACATGCATATACACACATAAGTACAAAATCCTAAAAAAAAGAACAAAAAAAAAAAAAACAAAAATATTTGTGGGCTAGGGATATAGTAGTACATTGCCTAGCATTCTGGGAGCATGGAGTAAGCCCATTGTCCCAGAGAGGTCTCAGTTTCCCTTTGTTCCAAGCCTGAGGAGACCGCCAACTTCTCGATGGTTCCCATTGGTTCTCCAGGATACCCAAACCACACTCATGAACCTTAGCTCGATCATCTTGAGGGGGGAGGTGATGACTCAGTCTAGAGCCCCCAGGTCCAGCCAGAACCTGATATTCCAGTTGCCACATGATAGTGGGGCTGGGAGCAATGCCTGTAATTCCAGTCTTCAGGCAGAAGGATCACGAGTTTGCAGTCAGCCTATGCTACAGAATGAGATCCTCCTGGAGGAGCTGGAAGCATCCTGAGGAGAAGGCTCAAGCCTTCTTTAGACCTTGTTCCCAAGTATTCCTGGGCTCAGCATGCTTGGTCTTAATGGCCGCTCACCCTGGCAGCTAACCTAAGCTAGTCATTCTGGTTCATCCCCTTGCTTGTGGGAGGGACATTCAGAAGTAAGCACTCAGGACCCACTGCTGGCAGAGAAAACCACAAGGTAGAGGGGACAGCCAGTGGTTCTTTAGCAGAGCTTTTCTGCTGACTTCCTTGGCATCCTCCTCCTGCTGGCCTCATTAAGTCTGTGTTCAGTTCCTGTGAAGGATGAGCCATAGGCCAGAACCAGGGTGGAGTGGTGGGGGTCTGTGAAGGGGATGCAGTGTGCCTTCACCTCCAGCAGATACCATCCCTGTATCGTCTCCTACTGACACTGGGCATAACTTCAGTGGTGACGGGGGAATTTAGATCACCAGCGAGCACCTGTCTCTGGCACTAGGCACGGGGAGGAGAAGAAACCTTGAGGTCCTGGCTGACTTTCCTTCCCAGAGGTTTGGAACAATCCTATCAGGCAAGAGAAGGGCTCAGGGCTGGGAACTGTTAGGGATGGAAACGTTGACAAGCCCTGTGTATTGCCAGGGCAACTTTTATTTCTGTACGGCCACACCCAGGCCTGGCCAGCACCTTCTACAGCAGACTGGAGGGAGGGATTGGTTTCAAGGGAAAGCAAAGTCCCAGGCCAGGGGTCTGTCCCCAGATCCCTGGTCAAAGGTTTTGCCTCCTTCTCTTGCATTTTGCCTTCCCAGACTGTTGTCGACAGGAATGATTGTCCCCACTTTGCAGATGGGAAACGCAAAGTTCAGGGAGGAAGTTACCGTCCGGACTCTAGGATAGCTTGCCAGGAGCCTGTATTATACTAGCCTGGGCTCCAAGGCCTGCAGTCTCCCAGCTGCTGCATTCCACAGAACAGAGCCAGGAGCAAGCTGAGGGAGGATGGGGACAAGGTTGTTTACCCAGAGGCAAGGCTGTGTGTGTGTGTGTGTGTGTGTGTGTGTGTGTGTGTGTGTGAGAGAGTTTGTGTGTGGCTGCTGGGGTGTGTGGGAGGTTTGTGGGGCAGGGTGTGGGGTGCTCCACGTGTGTCATGATTGCAAGTTGCTGGGCTAGGGGCAGGTGAGGTGGCCCCTCTTGGTGGAAGAGCTGAAGAGCTGGAGTGTTGAGAAAGGCTGCCAACCACCTCCACTCCTTACATTGCACACAAAATGGCTGAAGGGCTCTTGGCCAGGATAGCACAGAGGTGAATTAATTTCCCCAAGGCTTGGCGGGGGGGGGGGGGGGATGACAATGGACTGGGTGGAGCAAGAAGAAAACAAGCAAAGGGTGTAATCTGGGAAAGGGTCAGGCCTGAAGAAAGTCATGTCAGCCCTGGCCTCCAACTGGATCCCCAGTCTCAGGGTCAGCAGTGTCAGGAGAGCTTGGTGCTGGGGAGGGGTGGGGGCCAGGTGTGAGTCCCTTTCATGTCCCCCCTCCCTCTTTGGCAGCCAGGTCCAGAGGCCTGGACTCTCTATCCCAGTGTACAGCACAGGCCGCTTCCTCACAGCCACAGCTGGGGAAAATGAGCTTTCAGGGTGAAGCTCAGTGGCTTACTTCCCTCTGACCTCCTGATTCCTGAGCCAGGAGAGGCCCAGAAAGCATTTCCTTCATGAGACTGATTGTGGAAGTGTCCCACCATGCCTGCTTGTCTGCCTGGCCAGATCTCTCTCTCTCTCTCTCTCTCTCTCTCTCTCTCTCTCTCTCTCTCTCTCTCTCTCTCTCTCTCTCTCTCTCTCTGAGGGACTCTGATCCCAGGTGGCAATTTTAGTACCCATAGCCAGACACCTACCAGCAGTGAGATCAGTCATGAAAGGTAGTAGTAAAATGGACAGGGGGAATGATGGGGTGGGTCTAGAGGAAACATCATGGATGTAAGGAAGTAACTCAGAATGGGACAGTAGCTGGTTCTGTTGTCCCTCTTGAGAACAGCAAGATTGGCACTGGCCCTTTAAGTGGGGGTGCCAGCCAGTGCCCTCCCCCAGCCAACCCAATTCATGGGCACACTGAGCATGTGCAAGATCTGTACAAGTGTGGAGGGGAGGAGGTGGGGGGGGATAGATTCCGGAGGGTGCTTCCCACCCCCTACTTCCTGTAGCTGCCCCCACTCTCCTTCCTGGGTCTGACAAAGAAGCCCATGGTGCTCCCTCAGTCCCTTCCCCCACCCCAAACTAGGGGGCACTGCCCTTTGGGTCTGTTGAGCTACCAAGGGTTCTGGGCAGGCCCTTTGGTCTTGGGAAGTCTCCCCAGTGCTTGGAGGTGGTAAGTGCCAGCCTGGCTTCTCTGGTGTGGGCAGTGGCCAATCTTGTGCTGCTGAACGTGTTGGATTTCATTCCATCAGTGCCAGGGTTTTTTAAGAGAACCCTGTGATGTTGCTCTGGAAATGAAACTCAGAGAAAAGGGTGAGGTCCCTGCCCCCACCCTCCAGGAGCTTCCAGTCAGGGAGGGGAAGCAGACACCTGGGGCTCCACTTAGAACCTATGAGCCAGGTCCAGAGGATGGAACACAGCATCCTCTACCTGCAGCTTCCAGCATCCTCCCCTGCCATGGAGAAATCCCCCCCTAGCCTCCCACAACCTTGAACTTATTTCTGTAGCATCCTCAGACCCCAGTTCCTCCTGGGCTCCTTTCTCTAGTCTTTGAACTTTAGGAACCATTATCTTTTGTTAAATACAAAGGGAGAGCAGGGATGTAGCTCAGTTGGTAGAAGGCTCACTTAGTGTATGTGAAACCCTGGGTTAGATCCTCAGCAGCATATAACCCTGGTTATAGTGGCTCATTCTTAGGGTTAGAGGGTCAAGGTCATCCATCTCAGTGTAAAACCTTGTCCCAAAAAACCAAAGATGGGGGGGGGGGGTGTTAGAGAGATGGCTCAGGGCATAAGAGGGCTTGCTGCTCTTCCAGAGGACTGAATTCAGATCCCAGCACCCATGTTGAGTGAGTCATAGCTGTCTGTTCTTCTGGGAGAGTGATCCAACACCCTCTTCTGGCCCCTGTAGGTACCTGCACACATGCCTGCCGTCTCTCTCTCTCCCTCCCTCCCTCTCTCTCTCTCTCTCTCTCTCTCTCTCTCTCTCTCTCTCTCTCACACACACACACACACACAGAGAACAAAAATACTTTGTAAATTAGGTACCTGCACACATGTCTACCCCCTCTCTCTCTCACACACACACACACAGAGCAAAAATACTTTGTAAATTTATATAACACGAAATGTCCTATTCAAATGAGCAATCCAGTGGCATTTCCATTCTTAATGTATGCATCCCAGCACCCCACTATCTGATTCCATAAAGCTAAAATGAAGTCCTAAAGCTAGTAAGCAGATATTCTCCACCCCAGTCCCCCATTTCCTAGTCAGCCCTGAAAGCCCCCCACCTGCCTTCTGTGCTCGTAGATTTCCTCAGCCTAGATCAATTCTCAAATGTCCATAGCCATACCACCCTGAACATGTCAGTCACTTCCCCAGTACATCTAAGTAAGAGGCTGATGCCCATATCCAGAGTGTAATCTCCCTGAGGCTGCTGTTGAGGGAGGAGCACTGGACCAGGAGTCTCAGATCCTTGATTGATTCCAGTTCTAGTCACAGAGACTACTTTTCTTATTTGTGAGGTGCGGGCAGGAGTTGCAGCCTTGGCAAGGCTCTGCTGCCTAACTTAGGAAATATATCCCCCATCTTCTATCCTCCTGGGTCCTTACTGCAAGTTCAGGCAGTGAATGTGGCCTCAGGGACACTGTGATTCATATGGTGAGGTCTGGGGTCACTTGAGATGAGGAAGCCTTAGCACAGAGAGGTTGAGAAAGCTGTTCAAGGCCACACCCCTACATGGAGGGGACAGGGTAGCTGGGGTTGTAGGCAGTTTTTTTTTTTTTTTTTTTTCTGGTTATAGCTTGAGCTCTTGACTACTGTGTTTCCCTTCTTTAAAGAGAAAGCAAGTTGAGGGCTTAGCCAAGTGCCAGCTGTGTGGGCAGGGCTTTAATGGAAGAGCCCATACACTTTACTACTCTCTGGGCATTGCCTAATCATAAATAGCTCCATTCCAAAGTGGTTCTTGGGAGTTCTTCTCACTCCCTCTCTCTCTTATCTCTTCTAGAAGGGTTCCCCTTTGCCCGAAATACTGGCCTCTGAGGAGCTGAGATGTGCTGCCTGAACTAGAAGGCCAGGCCTTCCTACAGGTCAGGGTAGGAATCACAGAGCATATTTTCTGTCCTCCCTCCAGTTTCTCCATAGCCCAAAGTCTATCTCCCTTAGCCCAAACAGAGAGCTCCTTGTCAACCTTGTGTGTCTGCACAGGCTTGCCTGGTAGGGGACAAGCTGAGCAGCTGGTCCCCAGTTGGCTACTGAATCCCAGCTGCCTGAGCTCTTGGACATTCCAGAGACCACTTGCCTCTGGGGCCATCTCTGGAACTTACCCAAAATGGGACACCCCAGGACGGCCCTTAAGGCACCTACCTGCCTCGGGCAAGGAAAGTGGTTCATGTACTGCTCCCTTCTAGCCCCAGTGGCATCAGGAGGACAGTACTAAAGAGATTGGGCTGTGGGGAGGACACAGACCTGGTAGGCCTCCAGCCTGCCTCTGCCATAGGCCCAGCTCTTAACAGGAAAGAAAGGAGTCTCTTTGTGTAATTTCAAAGGGCTCCTACTCCTTCTAGACTCCCTCCCCAGTGTCCTGAGGCCCTGTGATTCCTTTGCCTCCTTGGGAGGATCCAGACAGGTTGCCTCAGGTTTTGTCAGGAGCCAAGCCCTGTAGTTGTGTGGTTGGGCTGGCCAGCTCCACACTGAGGATCACTGAAGCCCAGGACCTCACTGCCCTTTGGAGCTACATGCCTGAGGGCAGGTGACTAGGAAGCAGAGTCCTCCCAAGCAGATGTTGTTTTCCCTCCATGGATCTAGTCCTCCATTTCTCCTCCCCTGAGAAAGGGTTTCTCTTCTTCTGGGTGCCTGAACCAACTACCCTTCCGGGACACTCATAGACTGTGTGTATAGCTCCAGACTCAACCACACCCCTCACACAGGCTTTTCCCAAACACCTAAGCTACCTTGTTCTCCCTGGTAGTGTTCCCAATCCAGGGTTTCAGATTCAGAATGACATTTGCACACACACTTTTATTTTTCCAACTGCTTATATTGTTGGGGGCCCTAACTTTTGAAAAGTCTTCACTGTAATTTGAAGTTCCTTGTTTCTCATAAACCTTTTGTTTTGTTTTGTTTTGTTTTAAGGCAGGGTTTCTCTGTGTAGCCCTGGCTGTCCTGGAACTCACTTGGTAGGTTAGGCTGGCTTCGAACACCAGACAACAGAGGTCCACCTGCCTCTGCCTCCTAAGTGCTGGGATTAAAGGTGTGTGCCACCACGACCAGCTGGTGATGACTTCTGCTTCTTGTGGTCAGGGCCCTCTGGACTGGGCATATCCCCAGGCTTTCTACCAATGGCATCCCAGAAGCAAGCACTATGCAAGAACCCACTGGAACTTTCAGAATCGATGCCATCCTCGCTTCCTTTGTTAGTGCCTTCCACATCTCTACCTCCCCTGGAGGCCAGGGTATGGATGTCTCTTCAGAGCCAAGTAGAGTTCTCCAGGGACTTAAATAAGGCATAAGGCTAAGGGCACAAATGGGCATTGCACAGAACAGCACCAAATCCTGCCTTCTCCGCCCCGTTAGCACAGAACCAAAGGGACGCGTTCTCACGTTCCTGACTGGCCACAAAGCCTGCCAGTGAGAAGATGCCATATGTCACCAGGAGTATCGCAGCACCATGTATTTATTCAAGAGTGACACACTGGGTGTTTTTTGTGTCTCAAGGTGGCTGCAGCTGAGGATGGGCTGCAGGCTTAGACCAACACGAGGGAATTCATCACTTGTTTGTGACCAGAGGTCTGAAATGCTCCCTGAGAAACCTGTACAAGGAGGGCCCTTCTTAGCCTCCTTTTTGGCTCGGTCAGTGTGTTGGCCACTTTTGATCTTTTTTCTCTTGTAAGTGTGCTGCTCAGCCCCCATCCCCACCCAGGGGTGAGAGCCAGGGCTTCAAGCATGCTAGGCAAGCGCTCTACTACTGACCTACATCCCCAGGCCCCTGGTTTCTTGTCTTCACAGCCCCTCTTCTCTTGGTAAGCATCTGTCTCTGTGTCCAAACCTCTCTTTTTGGGAGGACACTGGTTCTGTTGTTTTAGAGTTCTCCCTAATAGCCTTATTTTAACTTGATTACCCCAGCAAAGACCTGATTTCCAAATGAGGCTACATTCTGAGGCACCTGGTGGTGGGAGGGTAGTGACTTAATCCATAACCTGGGAGCTGTGTCGTGCTAGGCATATTATTATAGCGAGCTCTGTGGGCACAAGTCACATCCTCATGGCGTTTATGGCTCTAGGTTTAAGTTTCATTTTTTTTTGGGGACAGGGTTTCTCTGTGATTTTGGAGACTGTCCTGGAATTAGCTCTTGTAAGACCAGGCTAGTCTCGAACTCACAGAGATCCTCCTGCATCTGCCTCCCGAGTGCTGGGACTAAAGGCGGCGTGTGCCACCACTGCCCGGCTAAGTTTGATTCTTTTTGTTTGTTTATTTTTTTTTTGTTTTTATTTTATGTGCATTGGTGTTTTGTCTGTGTGTATGTCTATGTGAGGGTGTCAGACCTCTGGAACTGGAGTTACAAACAGTTGTGAGCTGCTATGTAGGTGCTGGGAATTGAACCTGGGTCCTCTGAAAGAGCAGCCAGTGCTTTCAACTGTTGAGCCGTCTCTCCAACCCCTAGATTAGATATTTATTTAATTGTTTTTAACCGGGCCTCATGTAGCCCCGGCTGGCTTTGAATGTTCTGTGTAGCTGAGGGTAGCCCTGAAGTCCTGTTTTCCCTTCCCTACCAAGGGCTAGGCATAGACTATACAAATGTGGGTCTCTGTCCCTTGTTCCTCCCTTACTTCCTGGGTTAATCTCTGTTGCTATGAGAAAACACCATGACTTCTCCATATCATAGTACATCATCAAAGGGAGTCAGGAAAGGAGCTCAAAAGGGCAGTACCTGGAGGCAGGAGCTGATAGAGAGGTCATGAAAGAGTTAATGATTTCTGGCATGCTCAGCCTGCTTTCTTACAGAACCCAGGACCACAAGCCAGGGCTGGCACCTCCCCCATCAATCACTGATTAAGAAAATGCCCTATAGGCTTGCCACACTGCCTGATTTTAGGCAGGGATTTTTTCCGTTGACATTCCCTCTGCTTAGACGACTTTAGCTTGTGTCAAGTTGATATAAAACTAGCCAGCACTTATCGCAGTTTAATAAGGATCAGGATAAACAAATAGGCCGAATAAGGAAAGACTACTCATCATAACAAGCACTCCCCCCCCCCCCCCGTCCTGTGTGTGTTTCTCTCTGTGGCATATGTGTTGGGGACATACATGTACACATATATGCATATGGAGGCCAGAGTTCCATGGGGATGTCTTCAGTTGCCATCCTACTTAGTTTCTTTGTCTATTTGACACAAACTCGAGTCATCTGGGAAGATAGAATCTCAGCTGGGGAATTGCCTCAGATTAGCCTTTGGATGTCTGTCTCTCTCTCTCTCTCTCTCTCTCTCTCTCTCTCTCTCTCTCTCTCTCTCTCTGTGTGTGTGTGTGTGTGTGTGTGTATGTAGCATCTCCTTGACTGATGACTGATGTGGGAGGACCCAGCCCACCTTCAATGGTGCAATCTCTGAGCAGCTGATCCTGAGTTGTACAAAAAGCCTAGCTGAACAAGCCTGGGGAGTGAGCCATTAGCAACACTCCCCTGTGGTCCCTGCCTCTGCTCCTGCTTGACTTCCAGCCCCTAACTTCCCTCAATGACTGAATAAACCTTTCCACCCCAACTTGCTTTTGGTCATGTGTTTATCACAGCAATAGAGACAAACGAGGACACCTTATCTTTTGAGATAGGGTCTCACACTGAACTTGGACCTCGATAGGCTGGCTGGCCAGGGAGTTCCAGAGATCTTCATGTCTCTATGCCAGGCAATTCTGGGAGTATAGGTTCCAGCCACACTTAGGCTCTTTACATGAGTGCCAGGGACTTGAACTTGGGTCCTTGTACTTTTGCAGCAAGCACTTAACTAAGTCATTGTCCCAGCCCAGCCACTTTAATAGTGTTTTTCTCTTGTACCCTTCCTTTTTTATTATTTTAATTTTAATTTTTTTGTTTGTTTGGTTGGTTGGGGGTGTTTTCAAGACAGGGTTTTTCTGTTTAATAGCTTTGGCTGTTCTGGAACTCGCTTTATAGACCAGGCAGACCTTGAACTCAGCTATCCACCTGTCTCTGCCTCTTGAGTGCTGGGATTAAAGGTGTGCGCCTCCATGTCTGGCCTAAATTTTTATGTTTATTTTATGTGTACCTGTATTTCACATGTGTGTGTATCTATGCACTATGTTTATGCCTGTGAAGGCCATAAGAGGGAGTCAGATTCCCTGGAACTGGAGTTACAGATGGTTGTGAGCTGCCATGTGGGTGCTGGGAATCAAACCCAGATCCTCTGGAAGAGCAGCCAATGCTCCTAACCACTGAGCCATCTCTCCAGTCCCCCTTGTAGCATTTTTTTTTTTTAAATACTACCCTTCTTTTATGAAGCATTCCATAGAGTTTATGATGTTTGTATTCATCTGTGTTTCTTTGGGCCTGATTGCCAGTCCCCACTTCACAGATGGAGAGACTGGGTTTTGGATAACCTGGTGGGCTTGCATAGGTATCCATGGGGATTTAGTTGTAACACAGGAAACCAGTAGCAATATTCTGCCCTTGTTACATGCCAGCCAGTATAAGCAGCGTTCCCTTCTTGCCATTTGATCCCCACAGGCAGATTATATGGGAAGAGGTTGAAGCCAGCATGGTGGCTCTGCCTGTAATAGGAGGTAGAAACAGGAGGATAAAGAAACCAAGGTCTGGCTGAGTGGTGGTGCACGCCTTCAATCCCAGAGCTCGAGAGAGAGAGGCAGGCAGATCTCTGTAAATTTTGGGCCAACCTAGTCTACAGAGCTAGTTCCTGGGAAGGCTGTATCACAGAGAGACCCTGTCTCAAATAACAAAACAAATAACAACAACAAAAAGAAATCAAGGCCACTAATAGTTATTGGCTATGTGGTGAATTCAAGGTCAGCCTGGGCTACAAAACTAAAAGAGTAAACAGTTGAAGTATGAGTGGCTAATGAGTGGCAGCCTTTTGACCCTGGCAGTCTGGCTCAGCGTGCATCCCTTCACCGTACGGCTCAGATAGTGCTGCACAGCACACCTGATGTGCCTCTCATCCCTCTGCTTTGCAACAGCAAGTCAGTCCTGTACATGACTGCAGCACAGGGTCATGTCTGCTTCTGGTTTGGTGCAAGGATTGTCCCCAGGGCCTTGTGTGGTGCTAAGGCCTGTACAGGAGTCGTTTACATGCTTACCCATTGAGCCATCTCTGTAACCCTGGCCTGGAACACTTGATCCTTCTGCCTCATCCTTCAGGGCAGTGAAATCATCACAGACTCCAGCCAGGCCCCACTGTTGTACTGGACACTCACTCCACAGTGTAGCAGTGTTGGGAGCTGGGGCCCAGTGATTGAGAATTATATCACAGGGGCTCAGAAAGAAGGGCTCTCTTAACCCATCAGTCTGAATGGGGATGAGAGAGAGAGAGACAACTCCCCATTTTCCTGCCTCAGTTTCCTAGTGCTGGGTTTACAGGTGTGTACAACCACGCCTGGCTGCATCTGTTCGTGTTTTGTGAATTACTCAGCCTGTGATGTTTTGTCATGGGACCAGATGGACTTCGATGTGGAAGGAGATGAGCTTCAGCCTACCCTCCTCAGGGGCCTGCTTGATGTTTCCCTTCATACTGCCTCCTGGATGACATGCAATCTTCATGATTTGTCCTCCTGACTGATCCTGAGTGTACAACCCCTCCCTGGGTGCTTTTTGGTTGTCTCACACAGGGGCTCTTTCTTTCTTTCTTTCTTTTTTTTTTTTTTTACTTGCAAAAAATTTCTTGAAGATGATTCAGTGGTTAAGAACACTCGCTGCGTTTCTAGAGGACACAGTTTTGGCTCCAGCGCTTGCCCCGGGTGATTCAACCCTATCTATAACTTCAGCCCCAGGGGGCCCAGCACCCTCCTCTGGCTTCTGTGGATACACCCACACACACATAATTAAATAATAAAATAATCTTTATGATTTTTAATTTATTTATTTGTGTAGGGGGTGGCACAATGTCATTGCATGCACATGAGGTCCATGGACAAGATTGGGATCTGTTCCCTTCTTCTGCCATGTGTGTTCTGAGAATCTGACTTGGTCAGCCTTGGCCACAAGTGCCTTTACCCACTGAGTGATCTCATGGGGATGTGCAGAAAGAAGGGTTTCTCATGGCCATCCTGGATCTCTCTCTGTAGACCTAGCTGGCCCCAAACTCAGATTCACCTGATTCTGCCTCTGGAGTGCTGGGATTAAAGACATGATTAAAGACACTATGGCTCCACAGTTAGACTTTTGAGACAAGTTCTCTGGTATTCCAGGCTGGTCTCAAATTTGCTGTGTGGCAAAAGATGACCTTGAACTGGAATGACAGGTATATACTACCATACATGGCTACAAATAGGCTTTCCTTAATTATTAGATTGAAAATGAGTGAATGAGGAACGAATGAATGAGTGAGTGAGTTGAGGAACCTCATTTCATCGATTTCAGCCTGCCTGGTAGGGAGATTTCTGGTAACAGCAAGAGGACAGGATGCAGACAGTCTGCTAGGGTGCTCTAGCTCATCGTAATTTTATCACCACTCAGAGCGGTTCCTCCTCTACCTTCCTCAGGTTACCCAGTGCAGCCCTGTCAGTGAGGGTGAGCATTCTGCTATGCAGACGGTTGCGCCACGGTGGGCTTCCCACAGCTTCTAATGGCAGTGGCTCTGTTCACAACCCTCCCAACCCTTCTACTCTTCTCCACAGAAGTAAGACCCTCAGAGCCATGGCAAGCAGGCACCTTCCTCTCTGACTGTAACTCAGGCCGCTGCCATTTGCGTTCCTTGAAGCCCCTCTCAGAGCTGGGCATGCTTCCATGGGCTTGGAGTGTAGGGGAGTGCTTTTCTCTGAGCCTGCATCCCACTTGGGGCCCAATAGCAGACAAAATGTGCTTATAATTAGTGGCTTCTGTGCTCACAAAGACAGTGTGCTGAAGCTTGCTCATATCTCTTGCAGCATGCAAATCTATGCTACACCCCATTTTCATGAGCCTGTGTCTCGGAGAACCTTCATTTCTCTCTCATGAACAGACAAAAGAAGCCAGTTACAACCTGGCTTGGTGACATAATATACAAATAAACCTAGCCCTCAGGAGGCTGAAAATGATTGGGAATTCAAGGCCATCCTCAGCTACATAGAGTTTCAGGCCAGCCTGAGATACATGAGACAGGGTCTCAAAAAAATAAAACAGTGAAAAAGTCAGCCTTTGGGTGTGCATGCGCACATATACAGAACACACACTAATAAATATATAAACTAAAGGCAGGCATTGTGATTTGTGCTTGAAATTCCAACACTGGGGAAGTATAAACAGGGATCCTGGGACTGGTTAGCCAGCTTAATCTTCTAGGGAGTTCCAGGCCAGTGAAAGACCCTGTCTTAAAAAATAAAGGAGACACCACCATGGGAATGACATCTGAGATTGACCTCTGTCTTCAACATGGATTTGTGCACACATTTGCACAAACCTCCACCATATATATACACAGCACTCACAAAGAACCGAGTTACATGTATCATACAGATAAGTTTTGTGAAGAGGGGAGTTTTGATGAGTTTTTTGTTTGTTTGTTACTATAATTTTGTTTTGTTTTTTGAAACAGGATCTGTAGCTGGCCTGGAACTCCCTATATAGATCATGCTGGCCTCAAACTCACAGGAACTCCAGTGCTAGGACTAAAGGTGTGTCACACATAGCAAATTTTGGTGTTTTGAGACTGGATCCCATTGTGTGGCCCCAGGCTATCCTTGAACTCATGATCTCCTGTGTGGGGTGCTGGCATTATAGACACAAACTCTAGCTTTGTCAGCTTTATTTTTTTGGTGCTGGATGGTTCTCACCATTGCATTCATTTCTGTTTTTCTGAATATTTGATATTTGTCTGATTAATATATTTATAATTAAATGAGTTTAGCTAAGGATGGTGTGTGTTATAGACCTATAATCTCAGCTACTTAGGAGACTGAGGCAGAAGGATCACAAGCTGAAAGCTTCTAACAAAAAAAGAGGGAGTGTGTGTATGTATGTGTGAGAGAGAGAGAGAAAGAGAGAGTGTGTGTGTGTGTGACTTGGGAGATGGCTCAGTGAGTCAAGCATTTCTCATGTATGACAGCAGCTCATGATCCCCAGAACCCACATAAAAAAGCTTGGTGGCTATGGTGGTCTACCTGTAATCCCAGCATATAGAAGGCATCTGGCTAGCCAGATTAGCTGAAATAGCAAGTTTCAAGTTCAAGGCGAGACCCTGCCTCAATATAGGAGGTGGAATATAATTGAGAAGACATCTGATGTTAATTCCAGGCGTCCACAAACATGAATATACACATGATGTACTGTAAGCACACAGAATTTCAAATACAGAATGAGTTTTATTATTTATTTATTTGTTTTTCAAGACAGGGTCTCCCTGTGTAGCTTTGGAGTGAGTCTTTTCTGGCCCTCACCCTGTAGAACAGGCTGGCCTCCCAACTCACAGAGACCCATCTGCCTCTGTCTCCCAAGTGCAGGGATCAAAGGTGTGCCACACCACTGCCCAGCTCAGAATGGGTTTTATTTTAATAGGAAAGAAGGTGCTAAGATATGCACAAGGAAACTTCAAATGATTTCTTACTTTATTTTTATATGCGTGGGGATGTGCATATACACATGTATTTAGAGAGTAAAAGTCAACCTCAGGTATCACTCAAGACTATTCACTTTAGTTTTTTTTTTTTTTTTTTTTTTTTTTTTGTTTTTGTTTTGTTTTTCGAGACAGGGTTTCTCTGTATTGCTTTGGAATACAGACCAGGCTGCCTTTGAACTCACAGAGATTCTCCTGCTTCTGCCTCCTGAGTGCTGGGACTAAAGGCATGTGTCACCAATGCCTGACTGGTTTTGGTTTTTTGAGACAGGGCTTCTCTGTGTAGCCTTGGCTGTTCTGGGACTCACTCAGTAGACCAGGCTGGCCTTGAACTCACAGAGATCTGCTTGCCTCTGCCTCCCAAGTGCTGGTATGAGACATTACTTCTGAGTTTTTGGAATAAGGTTTCAAGTAACCTAGACTACTCTCAAACTTTCTGTGGCTGAGGTAGCCTTGATCTCTGATGCTCATCTCCATTCCCCTAGTGCTGGGATTACAGGCAAGCGCTACCATACCTGGCGCTATCTGCCTCCTCATTTTTTCACACTGGGGATTAAACCTCGCTAGGGCTTGGTATAGCCTAAACATTGCTTTATAATATTAAAAATTCTATGCGTGGGGATGTGTGGTTTGGTTGTGAGTGTACAAGGAGGTCAGAGGGTAATATTAGTTGTCTTCCTTAGTTGTTGTCTACCTTATTTTTTAATTTTTATTTTTAAATTATTTTAACTTTATATGTATGAGTAATTTGCCTGTGTGTATGTCTGTGCACCCTGTGTATATCTGGTGCCAGAGAAAGCCAAAAGAGGGTACCAGATCCCCAGTACCTGGAGTTGCAGAAGGTTGTGCTCTGCCATGTGGGTTCTGACCCTAACCTAGGTCCTCTGAAAGAGCAGTCTGTGTTCTCACCTGAGCTATCTTGACAACTCTCTACCTTATTTTTTGACATTGTCTGTATGTCTGGCTATCATCTATCTATTTGTTAATATTCAGGCATCTGTAGTGTCTATACTTGGGTTCTGACAGGATACGCCCTCAGCTGCAGCCACTAAGAGTATACCACCTGAGCATATCCACTGTTCTCTTTTTAAAGGGCTCTGCCCACCTCCCATTCTCTCTCTCCCTGTCTCTGCCTGGCTGACCCCCTTCCCCTCCTCCCCAACTTCCTCTCTCCTGCTGCTCCTGTCCTGGGAGGCTGGTCTGCCCTACATACTTTTTTTTTTTTGCCTTTTCGAGGCAGGGTTTCTCTGTGAAACAGTCCTGGCTGTCCTAGAACTCTCTCTCTGTAGACCAGGCTGGCCTCGAACTCAGAGATTCACCCGCCTTTGCTTTGAGAGTGCTGGGATTAAAGGTGGTGCCACCACCAGCCGGCCACCTTACCCTAATTAAAAAACAAAACAAAACAAAAAACACCTCTGCTTGAACCAACCCTGTCCCTTAGCACCTGTCTCTCACTTTTCTTAAATTACAACATTGGTTCCTGACCAGGAAGGCTCTCCTGGCATCTCCTCCAGCTCGAAGGCAGTTTGAGGCATGCTAGGACCCTAGAACCTGGTTCACACATGACAGCTTAGCTTCTCCGGACTGCTGTGTCCTTCCATCCAAAAGCGGCACTTTTGATGAGCTGCTCGCCCCCCCCCCCCCACCTTAGGCTATTCCTCTCTCTAGCCTTTTGGCCTCCTTAAGTCCTGGTATCAGGTAACCATGGCTCTCTCGGGCTCTGAGCCCGTGGCCCCCATCCTTTGTGTGACGACCCACTGGGTGGCCTGTGCCAGTCTCATCTCTCGGACCCTCAGGTACTTCGGCCCCCTGATTGACAAGTCATTGAGGTAGCTTGTACCTTTCTGCCTGCATCCTCGCTTGATAAAAGCCATGGGATCCTGTTCTGCCTCACTCACTGGGAATACACCTACCAAAAATCCCCTTCCCAGCACTCTGCAATCACTTCATGCTGGGACCCTGCCCACCTGCTTCACCTTCAATAGATCTCTTCCACCTGCAACAAATCTGCTGTTTCATTCGCTGATGGCTTTGCCTTCCATTAAATACCAACAATTGGGTCTCTGGCGGGGTTATCCATTTCTGACCATTCCACTGGATGTGAGGCTTCCTTTCTGAGCACAGTCCTGTCCTCGCTCAGAGTCCTGGTACCAGGCAACCGTGTGCCTCTCTGGCTCAGAGCTCTTGGCCCCTACCCTTTTTGTGATGACTCACTGCGTGCCCTGTGCCTGTCTCAAAATGGACCCTCTGAATTCCTGGGACGCCTGGAATTGCAGACCCTTGGGTCCTACTTCTATGCCTCACTCGTGGGAGCTGGTGTCATCATCTCTACCTCCTTCCTCCTTGCTCCCATCTCTCATTGGGCTGGTTTGTTTTTTTTTTTTTTTTGTTTGTTTTGTTTTTGTTTTTTGTTTTTTGTTTTTGGAGGCCCTCTGACTGTTGCCAATCCACCATCATTGCAGTACTACCAGCTATTGGCCATAGAACTGAAGGCATAAGGCTACCAAACACGTCCAGGTGATGCTGTGATGATGGGAAAGGATCAGGTGCTTTAAGCCCTAGGGAATCAACTTGGATCCACCAAGAATGGCATTTTGCCAGGCCCAGGTGGTGCCTGATGGTTCCACAGAGCCTGGATAGTGAAACATCCAGGCATTCCAGGACATGGCTAGCACCCCAGCTTTCCCAGGTCCCCCAAAGATGAACAACTGTCAGGTTAGTAGGAAGTAGTCTTGAGGACACAGTGTCCTTATCCCCGCCTTACCTGCTACCCCTTTATAATAAGTAAAGAGGGAGGAATGTTAGTAATCAGGCATTAGTGCTGGCCTGTCCTTGGGGTTCTGAGAGAATGCGCTCTCAGCTGCAGTCATTAAGAGCATCACATGTGCATATTCACTACATTCCCTTTTAAAGGGGCTCTGCCCACCTCCCATCCTCTCTCCTTCTCTCTGTCCTCCTCTCTCCCCCTCTTCCTCTCTCCTGCTGCTCCTGTCCAGGGAGGTTGGTCTCCCCTCTCCCCCCTCCCTCTCTTCTGGTGCTCCTGTCCAGGGAGGCTGGTCTCCCCTCTCCCGTTTTTATGATCCCTTTTTCTAATTAAAAAAAAAATCCAAACAGCCCTCTGCTTGAACCCTGTCATATGGCATCTTTCTCTTTTGATCTGCTTTTCTTAAATTACAACTCTATCCTCTCTCTCTCTCTCTCTCTCTCTCTCTCTCTCTCTCTCATTGTGAGGCAGGTCTGTCTATATAGCAACACTACCTGTCCTGGAGCTCACTGTGTAAACTAGACTGGCCTCAGATTCACAGAGAATCCTCTTGCCCCAATCTCTCAAGTGCCCAGCTTTATTTATTTTCCCTTTTTATTTTACTTTTGAGTGTGTGTATGCGTGTGTGCAATTATATATGAGTGTGAAGATGTGTGTACTTGTGCCCACACATGGGAAACAGGAGGACACTGACTGTCCTACTCTACCACTCTGCCTATTCTCTTGAGACAGGGTCTCTCATTGAACCTGGAGTTAGCTGGCGGCCAGCAAGCTCCGGTGAGCCCCTGCCCCCGTCTCCACCTCCCACACAGGCCTGGGGCTACAGGTGAATGGGACCATACCTATTTTTTAATCGGTTCTGGGGATTTGAACTCAGGTCCTCACATTTGTGTGGCAGGTACTCTTACCCACTGAGCCATCTCCCCAGCAGAGAGAGAAAGTGTCTCTCATGGAACCTGGAGCTCACTGACTCAGCTGGCAGCAAGCCTTAGGCACCCTCCTGTCTCTACCTATTGACTTCTGTGATGGTGGGTACAGACCACTGCACAAGGCTTTGTTTAAGGCCGAATTCAGGTCCTCAGATATTTGAGGCAGGTACTTTACTGACAGGCACATAAAAGAAAAATATACCTTCATTATAAATAACGCTAAATCACCTATAGAGCTTACTGACTCTTCAAGTCCATACACTTGTGTGACCACACCAAATGAAGAAATAATGTCAGCTCCCAGAACATTCCAAGCCTGCCCTTTATCCCTGGGTCCCAAATAACCTGCATGCTGACCTCTGACATAGATTAGCTGGCTGTTTAGGAACTTATGATGAAAATAAGCAAGGTATTTCCATCTTTCTTGCTTTTTCTTTCCTTCAGTGTTATTTGTGGCAATCTCCCTTGTTATGGAGATCAGTGATTCATTTGTTTTCATTGCTATATAGTACTCAATACGACTATACTAAAACACTCGTTTGAGCATGCTAAGTGGCTCATTGGGAAAAGGTTCACCAAGCTTGATGACCTGAGTTTGAACCCTGAGACCCACATGAGAGGAGAGTTGTCCTTTGACCTTCCCCATATATGCTGCTGTATATACACACACACACAATGAATATATCAGGAATGTAAAATAATAAGTGTGGGCCTGAAACAGTGGCACATTTATTTAATCTAGCACTTTGGAATTAGAGGCAGGTAAATTTCTGTGAGTCTAAAGCCTGTCTGGTCTACATAGTGAGTTCCAGGCCAGGAAGGCCACAGAGGGAGACACGTCTCAAAAAAACAAACTAAGTGCATCCAGTTCTTTTCCAGGCCTGGGTATGTGGATGCTGGCTGGTTGGGGTTAAGATGTGCAGCTGAAAAAAATCCATTTTCTGGTTCTCATGTCCACTTCCCTGTCCAGCTTATATCTAGTTGAATTTTGGGTCATCTGTCATATATTCAATCACAACAGAAACTGTTCCACAGCCCCCCCCCCCCAGTTGGGTATGAGAACTCTTCGCTTCTCATCCTATCCAAAACTTGGTGCTGTCTCCTTTTCTTTTTAAAAGTGTTATGTGTATGAATGTTTTGTCTTCATGTATGTATGTGTATCACATGCTCATGGAAATCAGAACCCTTTTGGCTTCCCTGGAACTGGAATTAGACATGGCTGTGAGCCAATGTGTGGATGCTGGGAATTGAACTCCGATCCTCTACAAGAGCAACCAGTGCTTTTAACCACCGAGCCATCTCTCCCTATGTTGTCTGATTTTCTCACTTAGTAATTCTTATGGGGATGGACTTCCTTTTTTGCCCTTTTTCCTTTCTCTGACCCACCCCCATTTCTCAGGCTCTCACTAAAGCTCAAACTCAGATAGACTCAGAAAAAAAAATTTTTTTGTTTTGTATGTCTTTATGAGTTCATGTGCAGGCACTTTCAGAGGTCAAGTATTAGATCCCTTGGAGTTACAGGCAGTTGTGAGCTGCCAGATGTGGGTGCTGGAACCCAAACTCAGGTCCTCTGGAAGAACAGTTAAGTGCTCTTAACTGCTGAACCATCTCTCTGGAATCCCCTGCCCCACACCTTCCCCAATCACTGTGCAGCCTTGGCTGGCCTGCAACTCAGAGATCCACTTGCCTGTGCCCCTTGAGTGCTGGGACTAAAGGCATGGACTACCATTCTTAGCCAACATTTAATTGATTAATAAGAACAGAATATCTTGTATCTCAGACTGGCCTGGAACCTCTATGTAGCTAAGGAAAACCTTCTATCTTCCCCATGCTAGGATTACATGCATGTAACCTACCATAATACCTTACTGTGTACTACCATGCCCAGTCTATGCAATGGTGGGGATCGAACCCAGGGCTTTATGCATGCTAGGCAAGTGCTCTACTACTGAGTTACATCTCCAACTCTAGACACTTTTATTTACTTTGTGATTGTCATTGCTTTTTCCTCCTGTGTCAAATACATAAGGAAAGCAACTGAAAGGGCCACATTATTTGTTTTGGTTCAGGGTTTCAGAGGTCTCAGTCCATTACCCTGGACTCTGTTGCATCTGGGCCTAAGGGTAGCAGAGCATTGAGATGGTTGTGGTTGAAGAGGAGGAGGCTGTTTACCTAAAGTCGGATAGGAATCAGAAAGCAAGATAGAAACAGAGTTCAGGTATAATCTTCAAAGCATACACCTATCGTGGTTTAATAAGGATCAGGAAAAACAGGCTGAATAGATGTTTATTCAGGGAGAAATAACTTACAACAGAGACAGATGAACACCAGCAGGTTCCTGGTCCCAGGGATTCCTCCAGATGCTCTCTGTTCCTCTCCAGCAAGCGAGAGAGCACTCCTGGCCCCTTCCCCAGACCTAGTTCCCCCAGGTCATGTCTGCCCCTGTCCCCACCCCAGTGGACAATGTGAATATCTCACTACATACACCTAGTAACCTAACTGACTTGTCTTAGCTATTCAACTCTTAAAAGCTGCTACCAATTCCAGAAGTACCCAGCAGTGGGGAACAAGCCTTCCACACTATGTAGACAAGGCTGGCCTCGAACTCACAAAGATCTGCCTGTCTCTGCCTCCTAGGTGCTGGGACTAAAGACTCTGCACCACCACTGCTACCATGCCCCAGTATATTTATATTTATGTTAACTGTGTTTTATACATGAGAAACTGACTCTGAAGAAGTCGAAAAGAATCTTTTTTTCCTTTACCACCTCCCTCCATTTTCCCTCCCTCCCTTCTCCCTCCTCTGCCTAGGAGACTCTTAAATGCTAAGGACAAATTCTACCACCTAAAGGCGATGGTGGGATGGTGGTGCATACCTTCAGTCACAGAGGCAGAGAGAGAGCCAGAGGCAGGTGGACCTATACAGATCTCTGTGAGTTCGAGGCCAGCCCAGTCTACAGAGCGAGTTTCTGGACAACCAAGGCCACACAGCAAAACTCTGTCTCAGAAAAAAAACAAAACAACAACAAAAGAACTTCTTTAAGAACACATTATTGCAGGGCCCTGGCCTTCCTGTCCCCCAGTGGTAGAAGTGAGGTCCCAGAAAGACAAACACTGGAACTGGTGAGACAATTCAGTAAAGGAATTTTATCCCAGATGTGCTGCTGATCCCAGAGAGGAACCAAGAGGCCCACTATGTTGGGAGGTGTTACTGAAAAGCACAGAGTGGAATTGGACCTTTGGACAAG
This sequence comes from Phodopus roborovskii, assembly GCF_943737965.1. Classification (NCBI taxonomy): domain Eukaryota; kingdom Metazoa; phylum Chordata; class Mammalia; order Rodentia; family Cricetidae; genus Phodopus; species Phodopus roborovskii. Next base: position 17,028,973 of record NW_026125052.1, on the reverse strand, counting down.
CCACCATATGATAATGGAACCTTTGATGGTCCCAGTCAAGATTTGCAGGGCTTGCTGGCTTCGGGTAAATCTCCAGAGGGAAACTCAGAAGGGTGTGGAAGGTGCTGAATGGCCAGTCCTTCCTGGAGGCGAGGGGCGGGTGGACTCAAGTCCCCTCCACCTGAATGTGGGTAGGCCTGCAGAGAGCTGAGATGTATACAGTCCCTGCTCTGGAAGTCTCAGGAAGGCTGAGGCATTGCCAGCCCCTCCTCCACCCCGGCACCTAGACAAGCCTGTCAACCCTTCCCCATATCTACCCTGCCCCCTGGATGCCGCAGGAGGAACTGGAGTCCAGGGCTTAAAACTCTCAATAGGCCCCAGCAGGGCAGGCGTGGGATGGGCTGAAAACATGTTTGTTTTGAACGACTAGATAGAGCTGCCCGGGAGGAGGAAAGAGAGGAGGGAGGAGGAAGGGGAGGAGGGAGCGGGTGGATAGGGTGGAGGGAAAGGGAAGATTATTTTGCTACTTAGACTCTAGGGCCAAGAATTGAATGAAGCCTGCCCACAACACCTCCTGCTCTCCTCTTAGCATCATGTGAGGGGTTGGTGGCCTTGGGGCATTCACGGTAGGCGGAGAAGGCATAGGAAAGCTGAGGGCCGGAAGCCAGGCTCGGGGAGGATGAGCTACTCACAGTTCCTGGGCCCTGGGTTCTGGGAGAAAAATCCAAGGGCTGACCAGCTCCAGCCAGGTCCTGGTGTGGTTCAGTCAGGTTCTGCCAGTGCTGACTCGACAGCGCCACCTGCCTACCGGGCCCTCACAGCCGGGCAGGCCTCCCCCACAGCAATGGGACCCGGTGGGTGAGTCATTCCTGGCCTGGGTCCCTGGCCACTCCAGCTGTCAGATCAGAAAATGTCGGCAGCCTAGGAAAGAATGTTCTGAAGCGGCGGGACTCTGCCTTTTCCGGCCACCTGTGCCCCTCATTCTACCCTGTTCTCCTGGGACGCTGCTGGTTCTAGCAGGCCCTGGCTGGGAAAAACCAGAATAAAATCTCTAACTTTGGAAGATCCCGGGTTTGGAGAGCTGTTTTCCCTTTCTGCAGAACTTGGGGCTGGAGTAGATTGAACTCAAGGCTTTGTGCGCCTTAGCAAGTGCTCTACCACTGAGCACATACACAGTCTCTTGGCTGTCCCGGAGCTCACATTGTAGACCATGCTGGCCTTAAACTCACAAGAGCTTCACCTGCCTCTCCCTCCTGAGTGCTGAGACTGAAGGCCCTTGCCACCAAACCTGCCAAGCCGAGTTTGAAATCCAGGTTCTGTGTAGTGGGAGGGAGACTTCCTGCTAGTGGTTCTCTGAACTCCCTACCTGTACTGTGTGTGTGTGTGTGTGTGTGTGTGTATGTGTGCATGCATGCCTCTGTGTGTGTGTGGGGCACAAGCTGCAGAGCACATGCAGAGGTCAGAAGACGACTGTAGGAGTCCTTTTACCATGGAGGCCATGAGGATTGTACTCAGGTCATCAGACTTGACGGCAATGGCCTCACCCGCTTGCCGAGCATGTGAGCCTTCCTTCCAGTTCTTCTTTGTGTGTTTGTTTGTTTTTCTAGACAGGGTTTCTCTGTATAACAGCCCTTTGTAGGCAAGGCTGGCCTTGAACTCACAGACCTCCTCCTACCTCTACCTCCCGAGTGCTGGATTAAAGGCCTGTGCCACCACACCCAGCCTCCTCCTGGATCTTGCTCTTGGCCCTGACTTGATGATCTGATGTGACTGGTCTTGCCACCCCTTCCTGCCACTCCGGACCCCATCAGTCGCCAGGGCCGTTTTGTACCCTTCGTATGTTGCCTCGGGCCTTCAGCATCCTTCCAGACTCAGATTCCGAACACTCTCCCTACTTAGTCCCGCACCCTCATTCTGGTTGTGTCAAGTGTGGTGCTCCCCCCAGTGGGCCGTGGGCCCTGCTCCATCAGATGTCATTCCCACGGAGAAGCCATCCCAACCTCCTGGGTGTATCTGTTCTTCCAGCAAGGCAGGGAAGGTACCACTCTTGGTTCTCCCAACGCTATCCATCCCCGTAAGTGAGCATAAGTGGGCCCCTGCTTCTGCTAGACCGCCAGTGCCCAGCAGAATTTATTCATTTGTTTTTTTTTGGGGGGGGGGTGGGGAAGAGGACTGGATCCCGTGCTATTGTAGTTTGGGCTGGGCTTAAATTCACTATGTAGCTGAACATGAATTGAAATCCTTATTGTCCTGTCTCCACCTCCAGAGTGCCGGGGTTTCAGGCCTAGGCTATCTATCCCCTGGGGCTCCAGCAGAAGTTCCTTGGATGATGGAATGGTTTCAATCTGCCCTCTCCAGTATGGTACCATAAACCACAGGGGCTGTTGAGCATTTGAAATGTGACATAGCTAGAGGCTAGAGAGGTGGCTCAGTGGTTAGCACCTGCTCTTGCAGAGGAACCAGGTTCAGCTCTCTGTAACATTATGTTGATCTGCCCCTATCATCTGGCAGAATGCACTCAGGCAGTACCCTGGTCAGCCCCGGGTTTCATGGCTATATAGTCTGCATGCAGGTGCAAAGGACCCTATAAAGACAGACCCCGCCCACTTACATCCTCTCTTTTCCTCTGTCCTCCTGAGGCAGACAGGACTGTCTCTCTCTCTCTCTCTCTCTCTCTCTCTCTCTCTCTCTCTCTCTCTCTCTCTCCCTCTCTCTCCTCTTCTTTCCTTCCCCTCCCTCCCCTTTCTAATAAAAACTCTCTTAAGCTCTGTCTGCCTGGAATGTTTGTCCCTCTGTCCTGGTCAATCTCTTCTGCCTTGGAATCTGCCAAGGTCCCCCAAGCACTTTATCATAACAACAACCATCTGTAACTCCAGTTCCAGAGGATCCAAACTCCTCTACTGGTCTCCCCAAACTCTAGACACACACATGGTGTGCATACATACATTCAGGCAAAATGCTCATATTTCCAAAAGTAAATAGTCTTTAAAAATTTCAGTAATCACATATGGTTAATTGTGGGAAATGGAGAAATCCCCGAGTCTGTTAAGTCCTGAGTAAATGTGTGCTGTTGACTTGGATACAGCCATGTCAAGGACCCTCTCCCAAGACCCTTCTGGTTCATGTGTGGGTGTTGAGAAATTACAGGCTGCTCTCCTCATGGGCTGCTCACCTCATGAGCTGCTCTCCTCATGGGCTGCCCTCCTCATGGGCTGCTCCCTCATGAAATGCTCTCCTCATGGGCTGCTCCCCTCATGAAATGCTCTCCTCATGGGCTGCCCTCCTCATGAGCTGCTCTCCTCATGGGCTGCCCTCCTCATGAGCTGCTCTCCTCATGGGCTGCCCTCCTCATGAGCTGCTCTCCTCATGGGCTGCTCTCCTCATGGGCTGTTCCTACTGAGACTTGCTAAACCTGTGTCCTTGATCCTTAAACTCCACCTCCTTGTTTATCTGTACAAGAGTCCCGCCTCTCTGTTCAATTCTATACACATGCAGTACTTCCAAGGCGCCTCAGTTTCTGCATGAGCCCAGTTCTCTCCACCTCAGCTCTTCAGGTGTGTCCATCTGTGTTTCTTCACCTCCTCACCACCCCCTCAGGTGTGTTCCTGGGGCTGCGCCAACGACGCAGGAGCCAGTGGCTCCCATATTGGTAGCAGAGGCGTAGGCTATCCTAGACACCTGGATACTTAGGGGCTCCCTGCTCAGAGGCCCTGGGCCCACACACATACAAGGAGTGGGTCTGAAGTTAGCCTGTGTTCCTTCCTCAGTGACTCGTGTGGCACACAGGCCTCTCCTCATGAGGCAGGGGGCTCTTCATGGAGAGACCTGAGCCTGAGTTTCTTCTCTTTTCTTCTTCTCTTTTCTTTTTGGTACAGGGTCTCTCTGTGTAGACCACGCTGACCTTGAACTCACAGAGACACTTTGCTTCCTGAGTGTTGAGATTAAAGACATGTACCCTATTTCTCCATTCCTTTCTCTGATCTGCCATCTTCTTTACCTTGCACAAGTTACCCACTCTCCCTAGGCCCAAGTTTTCCGGTCTGTACATAATGGGGCTGCCTTATTTGTTTTGGGATGCTATATAATAGAACACCCAAGGCTGGGTCATTTACAAAGAAATAAAACTTATTCATTATGGCTCTGGAGAGCGGTGTTCCAACAGTGAGGGCTGCCTTTGGTGGACACCTTCTTACAACATGGGGGAAGCCATCGTGTGGCAAACGCAGGCGCAGGAGGCTGAACTCACCCTCTATGAAGAACCTGCTACTTGGATGACGGCACTCGTGAGGGGTGTTTTAACGCCCTCTTACAGTCTCACTTTCCAAAGTTGTGTAGAAGCTTAAGTTTCCAACACATGACCTTTGGGGGAGTCATTCAAACCAGTGAATGTTAATATTAGCAGACTTGGTCTATTACTCTGAGGACTATGTTAATGAGATGCTTCCATGATGTCTGTGTGCAGTAAATCTTCCATAAGGGCTCACTCAGCATTCATTAACCCTTCAGTGTATATCAAATACACTACACATGACCATCAGCTCTCCTCCACACAGCCCAGAGGCCGAGCATTTGGCGAGCCATGAGACAAGGCCTTTCTGCACTAGTTTGTGTGGGATTTGGAGTTCTAAGAGGATTAACCCCATTTTCCTATTCTGACTGGGTTAGCAGAGCTGGTTAAGACAGATGGGTGGTACACACCTGTAATCTCTGTATTCAGGAGGCTGAGGCAGGGGGATGGCAAGTGGGAGATGTGTCACTGAGAAAGATATGCCACCTGCAGAGATGAAGACATTTAATATACAGTTAGGAGTTGATGTTAAATTATCCACTGATAATCCTGCTTGAAAGGCTGAGGCTGGAAGATGGAAAATTGGGGGACAATCAGCTTAAAAAAGAAAGGGAGGGGAGATGGAAGGAAGGGGGAGAGAGGGAATGAATGAGTGGGTGATAGCTCAGTGGTTAAGAGTGGTAACTGCTCTTGCAAGAGGCCTGGGGTTCAATTCTCAGCACCCACATACTGTTCAAACCACCCTAACTCCAGTTCTGGGAGATCTACTATCTGCTGATCTCTGCAGACACCAGGCAGGGCTGTGATTCACACACGTACATACGTGTAAAACATTCATACACGAAAAGTAAAAATTCAAGCAAACAAGCCAAGGAAAGGTCTGCCACTAGGGAAGCTTGGTTTTTATTTGTTTGCTGGATCTACCAGTTCAGAGGGAGGCTGTAGGAGCAGCAAGTACTCCTAACCATCTCTCCCAGCCCCCATAATTTTCTTTTAATGTAGCTTTTGGATAGGCAATAAACACATGGGATTCAACAACCAAAATTATATAGTAACAAATTCTGGAGTTAGAGAGATGGCTCAGTGGTTAAAATCACTGACTGCTCTTCTAGAGGACCAGGGTTCAATTCCCAGCACCCACATGGCAGCTCACAATTGTCTGTAAACCCAGTTCCAGGGGACCCAAAACCCATGGCAAAACACTAATGCACATAAAATGAAATTAAAAAAAGAAATTCATCGGGAAGTTTCTCTCTCACCCTCTGGTTTCCTCAGCACCCACAGGCTACCACTGTTACTATTTCCTCTGTGCAAATTCAAATAAATGTCAATATTTATCCTCACTCATACCTCACCTCTTAGATGAAAGATAATATAGTGCAGGTAATTTTCTTCCTTTTCTCCTTCTTCCCTCTTCCTCCTCTTCTCTTCTTTGAGGCTGGGCCCTCCGACAAAAGCCATTGATCAAGAAAATAGCACACTGACTTGCCTACAGGCCAATCTGATGGAGGCATTTTCTTAGCTGAGGTCCCTTTTCTCAAGTGACTCTAACTTGTGTCAAATCGACAAAAAACTAATGCACGGGGATAGAGAAGATATAGTCCCTGCCTTGGAGAAATCTACAGTGAAAGAAGTAGATCCTGTGACTTCCAGAGAGGCTTCACCTAAAGTCAGAACACTCGCTATTGGGTGGTATTTGTGAAGGTATGGGCATCCTCATTGTATTAGTTACTTTTCTATTGCTGTGATAAAACTCCATGACCAAGGCAACATACAAAACAAAGGGGCCTGCAGTTTCAGAGGTGGGGAGCATAGGAGTGGGCAGGCAGGTGCGGTGCTAGACCAGCTGCTGAACCCCCATCCAGACCCATAGACAGGAAGCAGAGAGGACTCCGGGGACAGCTGGAGGCTTCTGGATTCTCGAAACCCACACAAAGTGACAGTCCTCCTCTAACAGGGCCACACCGCCTAATCGTTGCCAAACAGTTCCAGCAGCTGAGGACCAGGGATGTAAACACAGGAGCCTGTGGGACATTCTCATTCAAGTCACCACACTCATCCATTGCTGCTGCTGTAAAGCTGGTCCAACTTTTTTGGGGGCAAGTCAATGAATATTTATTAAAAACTTTAAAGCCCAGGTGGGACACAGGTGGCATATATCTGTAACCCCAGCACTTGGGAAGCTGAGTAGAGAGTCCAAGGACAGTCTTGGAGGGAAGGAAGGAGGGAGGGAAGAGGGAGAACGAGGAGAGGGAGGGACAGAGATCTCAATATTTAAACAAGAACAACAAAGGGACTGATATAACCTGAATATTCATCAGGAGGGGAGTAATGGGACGAGTTGCACAAGCAGGTATAGAAAGTAGGAGTAAGGTGTTGGATACTGTAGAATGTCAAACACACACTGTTCATAAACATTCAGACATCTCTGCAAGGATATAGTCATCAGTACTGTTCCTTTCTTCCTTCATTTTAAGTAGCCCAAGCTGGCATCCAACTCACCAAACAGCTGATGTCCGATCTGAACACCAGATCTTCAGTGCCTTCCACTCCCTAGTTCTGTAATTATAGGCTTGTGAATGTGTATGCAAGTTGTACACTCATGTGTGTATATGTGGAGGCCAGAGGTCAATGTCCAGTACCTCTCTCCACCTTATTTTAATTTTATTAATTATTATTTGTTATTATCATTATTTTCTTCAAGACAGTGTTGGTTTCTCTGGGTAGCCCTGGCTGTCCTGGAATTTGCTCTGTAGACCAGGCTGCCTCTGCCTCCCGAGTGCTGGGATTAATGGCACACATGATCATACCCAGCTATTAATCGTTATTGTATGTGTGCCGCGGAGTATATGGTGGTCAGAGAACAATTTTATGGAATAGGTTCTCTTAATGCTGTTATGTGAGTATCGGAGATCAAACTCAGGTCAGATTTATGTAGCAAGTACCTTTACTTGCTGAGTCATCTTTCTGGGCCTCCACCTTATTACGTAAAAAGAAAGAAAAACAACTATTTCATGTATTTGGTGTTTTGTCCGCATGAATGTGTGTGCACCATGTGCAAGCCGTGCCAGCAGGCCAGAAGAGGGTGTCAGGATTCTTGGAACTGGAGCTACAAATGTTTGCTAGACACCATGTGGGTGTTGGCAATCGAACCCAGGTCCTTTAGAAAAGCAACGGGTGCTCCTTTTGCAGGGAGGGGGGTGTAGTGGTGATGGTAGTGTCAAGACAATATCTCACCATGTAGCCTTGGTTAGGCTGGAGGTCACTGTGTGAACCAGGCTGGCCTTGAACTCACAGAGATCCACCTGCCTCTGCCTCTTGAGTGCTGAGATTCAAGGAATGCACAACTATGCCCAGCTCCCTTTTTCATTGATAAGATAGGTAGGGGTTTGCTAGATACCCAGCTTTTCTTTCTTTTTACCAGAAGAGGGCACTATATTTCATTATAGATGGTTGTGAGCCACCATGAGGTTGCTGGGAATTGAACCCAGGACCTCTACAAAAGCAGCCAGTGCTCTTAACCTCTGAGCCATCCCTCCAGCCCTATAGTTGTTCTTAATTGAACTCACTATCCTCCTGCCTCAGCAATCAGAATGCTGGGATTACAGGCTTGCTTCATCATGCTTGCTCACCAGGCTCTCCTTTTCCTTTCTTTCTTCTCTTAACTTGAACCCAGGGCTCTGCATGCCTCCACTTTGCCCTCTAACACGGAGCCACATCTCCATAGCTTACCTTTTCCTTTAAAGAGACACTTACTGACTATTTGTGGATATAAGCTCAGTCACCTGAGTCGTGAGTGTCCCCAGTGGCTGCATACTCCTTCCACTAGAGATGACAAAGTAACAATAATCTGGAAATGTCATCCTGGCTGTGACCATCCATCACAACTTCACTCTGTCTTGGCTGTCATACCACCTGCTCACAGAAGGGGGCAACACAGACTTACGGAAACATTGTTCCCACACTTGACAACCAAGCCTTCCTGGTAAAATTTTCTCCATTGTGGTCCATGATTTGGGAAGGTGCTTCCTGCCAAGCCACTAAATGTGATAGGTAGTGATTGATTGATCTCTTTGGTAACTCACGTTTCTGGTCAGCAGGAGAGATAATGTAGGCTTACTGACACGGTAATTTTCCACACAATAGGCCCTTTTTAGTTTAGCTTTATTTCCACCAGGTTTTGGGTGGGAGGTGGTTGGCAATGAGGACACAGGCTGGCAATTACTGCATCAGAGGCCCAATTTTTCATGTCCCTCAAAGTAGTAGTGATGGGCAAGAGGAAGCATGGGCACTGATCCCACAGGCACTTCAACTCAATCTGTTCTTTACAGGCTGAGAACAGTCCAAGGTTAGGGACTCCTTACCAGTCCCAAAGCCCCAGCACTAAGCAGACAGCTGGGCATACAGCTGGGGCAAAGAAAACATTTGTTGATGAATTGAAAGAGACAGCTATGGAAGAATCAGGAAGCAAAGCCTTTAATAAATAAACAAAAAGATCTCCCAGCCACTTATTACAGGCAAGGCCCAAGGGCAAGCAAGGCTAGGGAAGGTGGCAGAGGGCACAGGGCAGATCACCTTCCCAGCAGGCTCAAGGAGCCCCCTTTTCACCTACCCTGGAAGTCCCTGCTCAGGACAAGCAATAGGGACTGCATCTCTCCCATACCAGGGATGCTGGCGACCTTGACAGGAGAGGCTTAAATCAGGTCGGTCTGGGGGAAGGGGCTGGTTCCTGTCTGTTTTTCCTCATGATTAGATAATTAATTTCCTGGGTTCCTGCTGAAACCCTTGTCAATGGCTCTGAGTATGAGGATGAGAGCCGGGAATGATCCAGAGTGACCACTTAGGGCCCTTGATCTGGTACAGAGAAGGTCCCAGGCTCACTCAATGTAAGACACCCCATCATCCCATGGCCTGGCAATACAGGGAGGAGCCAACTTGAGAGCCTCACAAAGTAAGTGGGGAACTAGAGGAGCCAATTCAGGCTTGAGTTTGAGCTCCAGCCCTGAAGGTGTTCCCCTCTTCACTCTCCCACCCCAGATAACAGGAATGAGAGGCCATGGCAGTGTAGATCTTGGACATGGGGCAGAAGAGGCCTGTTTCTGCACTTATCAGCTGTGCGGCCTCAGTCAGTCCCTTAACTTCTTTGTTCCTCATTTCCCCATCACTGAAACGAGGACATCCGTACCTACCTTTGCTGATCACTGTCACAGAAATCTTTTTGTAACTATCGGATATCCAAGGTTCTTAATCTTCAGGTCGAGAGGCCAGTGTAGGTCCCTGATGATAACAGAGTCAAGATTTTCCTCCCCTCCACGGTACATGGTGCATGTTCCTTCCCCAGTCTAGGAGCTGGCCTTAACCCTTCTTAATGCCCTGCTTCTCTTTGGTACCACCACAGCGGTCCCCAGGTTCTCCAACCTTCTTTTCCCACGGATGCCCCCAGTCTAAAGCCACGGAGGACACTGGCATAGTTGCAGCTGGTCAGGTCTCATTGACCTAGGTCCGTGTCCTCCAACCTGTTTGCAGATGGTTCCCTCTGGTCCTCAGCTCATCTCTGGGCTCAGCGGAAGAGAGACACAGAGGTGGGGGGCCTGGAAGGGGGTTCCCACCTCCTTAGTTGGGGACCCCAGAGGGGGACCCCCGCAGCCCTTATGCCCCACCACCGCAGCGCCGCCTTAGGTCTCCAAGGCGTGCGTGATTGGCTGGACATTCTTCCGGCCGGGGGTCGGCCTCCTCCAGGCTCAGGCCCGGAGACCCCCACGGCCCGGCTCTGGGCTGGCGGAGAGCTGCGGTTCTAGGACCCGGAGGCGCCTGGCGAGCACGCCGCCGTGTCTCGGCCTCGCCAGGGTCGGCTGGGATTCGGGCAGGTGCATCGGCGGCCGTCCCCTCCGCCGCAGGTGCAGCGCTCTGCAGCCCCCGGCCGGCGTGCCATGGCTGCGGAGGACCCCCGGCCAGCGCCCGCGCCCGCCCCCTCCCTGCAGCCCGCCCCCCTGGGGCCGGGTGCGCGGCGGAGAACTGCGGTTTGCGCGCACCGGGAGCGGCAGCAGAAGTTCGAAAATCGCCGAGGGGGGAGCCCGCGCCGCAGCTTCCTGCCCCCGGCCCAGCCCTCTGGCCCCGGCCGCCTGCAGCCCGACTTCCTCCCCGAGCCTCGCTCGCCGCCCGCTCCCTCGGACGGGGCTGCCGCGATGGGACGCCGCACCCCAGTCCCTGCGCGCTGCTGAGCCCAGAGACGCAGCCCAACCCTGTCACCTGCCACTGCCCTTCGCCCCCGGCTCCGGGAGCCTAGTCCGCGACCCCTTGGGAAAACTGGATCTCCGAGGCTGGAGGCGCCTGGCCGGCTGGGTGGGGACCACCATGGGCAACGCGGCCGGCAGCGCCGAGCAACCCGCGGGCCCCACCGCGTCGCCCCCGAAGCAGCCAGCCGCCCCCAAGCAACCGATGCCGGCGGCCGGGGAGCTGGAGGAGAGGTTCACGCGGGTCTTGGTGAGTGTGACCCGATGCGCACCAGGAGCCTGGATGACAGGGGCTCGCTCAGTACTCGTCCCCGCCTCTTGGGACTCAGGTGCCGCTTGGAGATCCCTGGCCCACCTGCCGCTCCTCGGGGGGTTGGGGGTGGTGGGAGTGACAGTGTCATCTTTCAGAGTGACTTACCACTCTCCCCCCAAAAACTTTCTTCAGCCACCTCCAGTAAGCCTTCTTAGGGGAACCCCACCCCCATGCTCCTAGGTCTAAAGGTGTCAAAAATGTCCTGTGAGGTTGGGTTCCCAGCGAACACGCTCAGGGTGGGAGGAGGCTGGCACCCCCTTATTCACTGCACACAGGCCCAGCTGTTGGGTGCGGGTCTGGACTGCCCGCCCTTCTGCCTCTCAGGGTCAAAGATGGAAGGGGTTATAATTTAACCTCCTGGAAGCCGTAGCCCTAGTGGAGTGTTTGGTCCTGGTTTGCTCTGATGTGTCTGGCCTAGGAGTTGGACTCAGCTCCTGTTTCTTATTACCTACCCCCCCCCCACTTTCCCCGGAGTGGGTGCTTGCATCCATCGTGGTCACCCCCTCCTAACCACTGTAAGGAGTAACATTAGGAAGGGCGGGGTCAGGGTGGGTTGGTCATTCTGGTGGAACCTGGGGCAGGGGAGGGGAGAGTGGGGTGGGAGGAAGGAGGAGCTGAAATCTAGGCCCCTGTGGGAGCGAGCCATCAACTCGGGCTCAGCCCGGAGCAGTTAAAAGTATTTCTGGCGGGGTGGGCACTCCAGTGCAGTGGGAGATCCCTCGGAAGGGTGGGAGGCAGAAGACGGGTAGGGAAGGGAGAGGCCCCTCTTTTCACTTCCCCTCTTCATCCCAGCACTCCTTTGTTGGTAGTTGCCCAGTGGCCTGTCTACTGTTAGCCATCCCTTGCTGGACACCCGGTGACAGGGAGCAAGGCTGGGCTGTTTCCTGGAGGCAACCTCTCAGTCTCAGTAGGCTGGTGTTGCAGGTCTGAGGGTGGGGAGCCCAGGAGAGGTTCACCCCGGAAGCCAAGAAGTGCTAGCCTCATGTCCCCTACACCGCCTAGACATCAGCGTTTCCCTTCTCTGGCTAGCCAGTCATCAGGCCTGACTTCCCAGATCCTTTGCATGGTCCCAAAGGGGCACCTCCCAACAGTTCCTGAGAATCCTGGCTCCTGTCCCCTCCAAAAGAAGGACAGGAGGAGGCTGGGGATCTCTGAGATGGGGTGGGGCCTGTCCTTGTGAAGTCAAGGGCTCTGAGGAACATCTCAGACCAGGCTAGCCTTGGACTTCCTTATGTCTCCACCTGCCTCTAACTCCCTCTTCCCCAAATCCAGACCTTGACCGAGTTCAGCTGAGCCGAGCAAGTGGGGGATGGGGGGCATCTAAGGAGTCAGTGATGAGTTCAGCCTGACGGGGGGGGGGGGTAGGGGGTGTGTGGGGGGTGGGGGTGGCATGGGTCATCCCTCCCTTTATGTGTGTCTATGGATAGGGGTAGGTCTGGGCGCTGTCTGTTCAGTCATATACACTAATGGGGAGGAACCTTCTGAATAATTCAGACCAGTGGAGATTCCAAAAGTCAAGTGGAGAAGTTCTCCAGCAAGGGTGGGACCTGATTGCACTGCCTGGACTTGTGGCTATAGCAATGAGGGACCATGGAAAGCAGCTGGACGCCTCTGAGTGCCGGGCCGTGGAGAGTCTACCAGAGATGGATCTTCCCGAGTGTCTTGGTGGCTTAGCCTAGGGCCCTAGCACCCACAGGGGTACCCATGCCTTTCAGGTCCCCTGGTACCCAGTGTGTCCCTTCTCCTTGGGGGGGGGGTAAACCCATCCTCACATTACATGGTTTAGAACTGGATTTTCTAGTTCCCTCACCATCAGGGTCATGAGCCCCACCTGGATTAACAGCCTTGCCCTCTGCCTGAGGCTTCCCAGAGCTGAAGGTTTGGTGAACCCAGGAGTCTTACAGTGGGTGTGGCTCCATCTGACCCCTACCCCTGGGGCCTCGAAAAGAACCTGAAGTCTTTATTGCTGGGGCCCACCCTAGGACCCCCAGTGTTGATAGGGGAAGTGAGTTCCCCAGTCACATGGCCCCAGGGACCCTGGTCCTTTCAGCTTAGCCCCTTCTTCCCCCGTAGGAAGCTGGGGGCTTCCCAGCTCCCCAAACCCTCTTCTTCTCTTAGCCATGGCCCTCTTTTTATGGGTTTGGGGGTGCTTCGGTCAGCCAGGCAAGGAGATCAAAGAGATGTCTTCCCACTAAGGATGAGGGCTATGAGGGGTGCCCTGCTTAAAATGGGGTTGAGGAGAAAGAGCAGGTTGAGCCAGGGTTTTTGGTAGCTGCCTTAGCAACCGCAGAGGAGGGATGGCTGCCCCACTACACAGGCCTGCTGTGGTGCTGGGAGCACCAGGCTTTGAGCTCTCGCCTCTCCTACACCCATGCCCAAGGCTGGGCATCTTCCAGCACTTCCCTGCCTTCTCTGAGAGCCATGCAGAGTGAGGGGTTGGCATGGCAAATCACCCTGTCCAGGACTGCTAGGAGTGCTATGTATGTGGCTGGCCCCTGTGATCTGCCTGTGGACCTGGGGTAGAGGAGTAAGGGAAAGTGCCTGGGGATGTCTGTGGGAAGCTGAGTGATACTATATCCAGGCAGAGACAGTTTGCTAGGCAGGGGTCTTAGCTTCCCGAGTGACTCTTGTACCCAGGACATAGACACTTTCTTAGGTGGTATGGGACAGTCATGACACCTCCAAGTGGAATACAGGTCCTTGGTGCTCTACCTCCTGCGTACGGGGCTGGTGGTGAAGAGCAGGTTGGATATCTCTACTTTGCTGGTCAGTGACAGGTGTCATTTGGTCCCTGCGCCTCCCACTTCTGGACTGCCCACAGTGGATCTCATTGGGGTGTGGCCTTGTGGCTAGATGGGTTGGGCAAAGGCCATAGCTGACATTTCCAGCAGGCATGGCCATAGTGGACATGATTCACAATGGCATCTGGGGTCAGTTGACAAAGTTCTGGGTGAGATGAGTAGGAGCAGATGGGTTTGCCCTTGGGGCCACCTTTGCATTTTCTTGGGAATCCACAATTCTGGCTTGGCTCTCCTTGCTTTTGAAGGGGCTGGGTTGGGGATCCCGCAGTTTGGAGGATGAGTTTCATCTTTGTTGCTTTTTTTGTGAGTGACCTTGGGAAAATTCACTTTTCTTTCTGAACTCCAGTTTTTCTTACGTGTGAAAGAGGATAATAGGTATATGGCGACCTCCTAGGATTGCTGAGGTAAAAGATTAAGTGGTGGGCTCAGTACAGAGTTTGCCCTCAGGGAGCAAACATCAGTAAATATTCCCTACAGTGAGAAGCTCTGGGCTTCTCCATCCCCAGGCCCTCTACCCCTGCCCCCACCAGGAACGTCCCAGGTTGCCATGCATTATTGAGTCACTCGCAGGCCTCCAGTTATCACCGGCCTCCTTGTCATTGCACAGGTTAGAAGCAATGAGGCCTAGACTGAAAACTGCCTAGTGGCCGGAAACCACGAGAGGGAGGGCCCGTCTCTCCTGCAGGGTGGAGTAGCATGGTGGTGGCAGCGGTGTGCACGAGAAGGGGGTGGGAGGCCTCTACTTCCCTACATGGACAGGGTGCTGGGGGGGGGGGTTCCCCCAGTGAGTAAGAACTCAGTGTGGGCAACAACAGGAAGTGGAGGGTGCTGGGTGGCAGGAAGCTACTGTGGCTGTTCCTGGTTTCTCGGGGGATTGGGGCTAGGGTTGTCTGCAGCCAGGACCCCAGTGCCCCCTACTTTAGGGGGAACCAAACAAACTATGTTTTTGTTCGTTTGTTTTGTTTTTGTTTTGTTTGTTTGTTTGAGACAGGCTTTTCTCTCTGTAGTGTTGGGGCCTGTCCTGGAACTCATTCTGTAGACCAGGCTGGCCTCGAACTCACAGAGATCTGCCTGCCTCTGCCTTCCAGGAGTGTTGGGATTAAATGCGCGCACCACCACTGCCCAGCCAAACCTTGAATTTTTAAACCACATTGTTACCTGGGTCTCCTTGGGTAAATGACTTACTATCTATGTGCCTCAGTTTTCTATCTGGGAAATGGGGTTATTGTTGTAACCGGTTTGTTTATTGATGTTTAAGTGAGTAGATAATAGATCCATAATACTTGGAAGGGAACTGAGGCCTGAGAAGTGTTTAGGGGTATTTATTATTATTGTTGTTATTCTCATGTTAGCCTGGATTATATGGGTGGCAAGATCTGGTGTCCTGGTTCTCACTTACCTTTGTCCTTGGAGAAACTGGTAACTTTTGGGGTTCTCGGCTCCTGATGCAAGGTGGGTTACGGCATAGTTTCCTCTAAGCCTGGGACTGCTTGTAAGAGCTCCTGCAAGTCTGTATCCGGGATTTTTAAGTGATGGATGCAACTGATTGTTTCTGCATGTGTGCCGACAGCTTGAATGCCAAGGTTGAGACCTGGGAGGGGGTAGAGTGGTGCAGAGGCCTGGAGGCAGCCTTGGCATTTGGACCTGTCATGCCGAGCTCTGGGGCTACTTGATACTGGGATTGGGGGTCCACTCTCAGGAGCTCCCTGGACCTCAAGGGGCTTGACTGTGAGGAAGGGGTGGGGTAGTGGGATGGAGCCTAGATTCTGTGCAGATTGAAAGTGAAATTGGAGGGTGTGGCAGTGTCCAGATGTGTCCTGAGTCCTCAGTCTCCTGGGACAGTGTCTTAAAAGTCAACAAGGCAGGCAGTGCCAGGAGCGCTGCTCATGTGAGCCTGCGGGGGGCTGGGCGGGGACGGACTGAAGCTGGGGTCCGTCTCTGCGGGGGCTGGGCGGGGACAGACTGAAGCTGGGGTTCGGAGTCTCTGGAGTCTCGGCAGGGAGAGAAGGTTGTCCTCATGCAGTCTAATAGGAATCGGAATGAAATCAGTTCCATTTATTTATTGTTACTATTATTGTTTTTGTTTTTCCAGGCAGGGTTTCTCTGTGTAGCTCTGGCTGTCCTGGAGAATCACTCTGTAGACCAAGCTGACCTCAAATTTACAGAGATTCACCTGCCTCTGCCTCCCAAAGTGCTGGGATTAAAGGTGTGCGCCACCACCGCCTGGCTCTTATTATTTATTTTTAGATATTCTCTCACAGTCTAGTCCAGTCTGACCCCAGACTTGGAGTAGCTTCCTGTCTCTGCCTCCAGAGTGTTAGGATTATAATAGGCCTGTGCCAAATGGCAAGTATCAGCTCCTTTGCTTGGCCACACCCCATCCAATTAACCCCATCTGCTTCCTCAGCTGGCCTGGAGCGATAGGACACTAGGAAAAGGCCAGTGCAGGTTTGGTCAAACTTCGGAGCCAGCTTTGGGCAGTCCCGATGTTTTTACATCTCTGCTCACTTACTGTCCCCGCACGACCTTGACATCTTCTGTGGACCCCTCCTGTCTCCTGTGCCTCACATTTATGAGATGCCTTTTCCTGGTGGTGGGGCACCAGAGAATATTATTATATTCTGAATATTGCCAGGCACTCTGGGAGTGGGCCAGCCTGTGCCCATTCTATGGAGGAGGAATCTGAGGCTGACCAGCTCATACATAAGTGGTCAGATAAGTGGGCCCAGAGCCCACCTAGGTGGGTCTTTTGAACTTAGCTTCAGTACCTCTGCATTAGTTACCCTCTTCCATGCTCCCAGGAGGCCCCACTCATACATGGGGCATATACCTGCCCCTTCCTGTCCTATTTGAACAACGTCAGCCAGCCTATTGTTTATCCCCCAGCGCCTGCTCACTGTGCTATGCCCTTGCTGAATTCAGGCCCTGGTGTGGGGCTTGGCTCCTGATTTGAGGGTGGCCCTACCTCACCCTGAGTGAGTGGCATTTGCTGGCCTGTCTCCTGCTCCCTGGATACCCGGATACTTGGTGGGCACAGCCACAGCCGGGGAGCAGCTGCTAATGAGTGCTCAGCGCTGTCAGAGCTATTTCTGATTTCCGAGCCTAAATTTAGATTGTCTGGCAGGCTGGCACGTGGGTCTGGGGCCTGAAGAGTCCCAGGTAGGGAAGAGGCAAAGGGGCATCCTGCCTTCTGCCATTGTTGAGACAGGTACACCAGGCGGCCCCACATAGAGTCTGTCTCTAGCACTAACCCTGGAGTGGCTCTGAAGGTGTGAACCAGGGCTGTGGCTCAAAGCCAGTCAGCCCCCTCCCCCACCTGGCTGGTTTTATAAGGTAACCTTTGGCAGGTCACTGAGTTAATTTGTGCCTGCATCTGTGAGATGGGCATATTAACGGTGCCAACGATGATGGTCAGGACAAGAGATCAGTGTCTTGGCATGGAATGCATTTAGATGAGGCTGGTTTTTTAACCCGACTGTTGGGGTTATTATTGAAGTTAGAATTACTGCTGAGTGGTAGTGACATACACTTTTAATCCCAGCACTCAGAGAGGAGGCAGAGGCAGGCAGATGTCTGTGAGTTTGAAGCCAGCCTCATCTACAGAGTGAGTTCCAGGACATAGTGAAACCCTATCTCAGAAAAATAAATAAATAAGTAAATAAAACAAAACAAAACAAAACAAACAAACAAAAAAAACCAGACAATAAAAAAGAAATACTACTGAGCCATTCCAGAGCCAAACAGGTCTGTCTCCAAGGTAAGTGAGACCTCAGACATCCTCTGTAAGAGAGCTGTCTGTCCCTCTAAGGCTCAGAAGCCTGGGCTTAGCATCCTCATCTCCCTCCTCTTCACTGGCCCCAGCTCCAGGGTCCTGGCAGGCCTGACTCCCACTTCCTCTTTCCCCTGCCCTGCTGCACCTCAGCCCCCCACCCCACCCCCACCCCCCAGCTCTGTCTCTGTCAGATGGGGATAAATCAGACAGAGAGGAAAAGTGGCTTCCTAAGCCCCCTGGAGTAAAGTAGGCCCTGCCCCACAGCCTTCAGACCCCTTATGGAAAGACTATCATGCAGCAGGAGCTGGCCTGGCACAGTTTCCTCAGACCAGGCTCACTTTCGCAATGGGGACAGGGATGACGTACCTCAGTCCCTGGCTGGCCTTGGAGTATGGTGGGTGGGCAGTTTCACCTCACACATAGGGCCCCATCCGGAAAGCTTAGCCAACGGGGGCTGATAATACCCAGCTTCCTGTTCTCCGAGGATGAGTCAAGGCAGTGATTTGGGGTAAGGTCTGGCCAGAGCCCCAGACCTAACCCTGTCACCCAAGAGGGGAAGCTAGCTGAGGAGTCTTCAGTGGGTGTGGCTCCGTCTCTGCTCCAGCTCTATCCTCTTCTCAGAGCCAAGGGTCAGAGAGTACAGCCTAAACTACCAGAGTGGGTGGCAGACAACTCCCAGACTTTGGGCTGGGCTCCTTAGGGGGTTCCCATATCCCCCGTAGAATCCAGACTAAACTGGAGGCTCCATGAGGGCAAGAATTGGCACTGGGGGACCGACATACAGTTAGGTTCTCATTAAACTTGAGGTTTCCTAAATTGGAGTAAACTGGCCTTTTTTTTCTAGGTCTATTGGGCAGATTTGCTTGTCCTTGGGGACGTGGGGACCCCTGCTTTTGGCAACATCTACTTAAACCCACAGTCCAGGCTGAACTGTACATCTCTTCTGATCTGTGGTGACAAGAACGTGCAGCTAGGGGGAGAGGAGCCAGAGGGTTATCTCAGACCCTGGGTGTGTGTGTGTGTGTGTGTGTATGGGAGAGTCCCAGCCTGGGCCACCAGAACCACAGGCCCAGTGTTGGGCCTATTCTGCGGTAGAAGGACTTCCATCCTTTAAATCCCCCTACCTCTGCTGCTGTGACACATCTTTCTGGAACTCCCTGGCATTCCCTAGGAACACACCCTCCTAAGCCCCCTCAACCCTGGTGACCTGGACCTAATCTGTGTACACAAGGTATCTGTGACATGTGGGAATAAGACCCTGCTGCCAGGTCCCATCTGGGCCGATCTGGCTCCTCACTTCAGTGGGGACGGAGATTATGTCTCCTTAGCTCCAGTGAGTAAAATGGAGCCTAGAGGTGTTGGGAGTTCCCTGAGGAATGCACACACTTGCCTCATGCTAGGTGTGCCGGGAAGCTGATGTGGATGGTGTCAGGGCCCAGTCAGACTTGGATTTAGAAACCCTCCCCTCACCCTGTCCCTTTCTAGCTCAGGCCCTGGGGCCTCGGGGAAGGTGGCCTACCTCTAGGGGCTATGGTTTTCTCACTGGACAACACTGCTTATTGTTAGGATGAAAGGATGCACATCTTTGAGGGAACCTTGAGGGATTCCCTGAAGATGCCTTTCTCTCCTTCTTGCTTATGGAGGAATCCTGGTCTCAGGGGCCTTTGTCTTCCACCCCCTCCCCCAGAACTGTATGAACTTGCCTCCAGACAAGGTCCAGCTGCTGAGCCAGTATGACAATGAGAAGAAGTGGGAACTCATCTGTGACCAGGTGGGTACCGGGAAGACTCACCTGTTCTTGGGGTACTCTGCTCTGAGATATAGGAGCAGGCAGGAGGGGCCCGCCATGTTGCCCAGAGAATAATATCTACTAAGGTCACTGGGGACCATTGTAGGACTCTATCCTCTCTTGCAAAATCTGATCAGAGACCTTAGGGGTCATCAGCAGGGTGTGTCCTAGAGAACTGGCAGTGGCTGCCCTGCTCTGTACCACTGGGGACTGAGCCTAGGGCTTCAAGCAGTCTGCCGCTGAGCTGTCCATAACACTTGGGTTTCCGTTTTTGAAACCCAGTCTTGCTATACAGCTCAGGCTGGCTTCCAAGTCATGTTCCTTCTGCCTTAGCTTCCAGAATTCTGGGATTATGTACAGGTGTGGGTCTCCATGCCCAGTGGCTTGATTTTCCTACCCTTGGCTAAGAAAAGGAGGCAATATCCCTGGGTTTAGCTAACTGGAGTGGGAGAAAGGGGCAGGGACAACTGTCTTTCTTCTGAGGTCTGAGGAGACACAGTCAAGCAGCCATCTCCAAGAGCAGTTAGTTCACACTGCTGGCTGGGCCCTGGGTTCCCTGGGTTGCCTCATCCTTCTGGCTGCTGGGGGCCCAGAGTACTCTTTCCTCGAGCAGGGGTGGAGTAGGGTGGGCTGGTTGCAGCAGGGTCATCCAGAAGAGATAGGAGCTGCTTTAAGCAGAGGCCTGGAGGCTGGAGGGGAGTAGGGAGTTGGAGGGAGGAACTCCCCTCTCTCTGGGACCCAGCGCAGTCTTTCCCTAATGGACTGGGTTGGGGCATAGCAGCTGGGCATCCATCTTGGTAAGGCTGGGCCATGGCAGAGTAGGGAGTGTCCTAAAGCCTCTGGAGCTGCGGTAGGTGTCCCTGGTGAAGGGCTCTGCCTGGATTCTCAGAGGTTAGGCTCAAAGTCTTCAGAGCAGAAAGTAGAAGAGGGTGTCTGGGCATACCTGAGGGTTTTGAGCTGGGAAGAATAGGAGCCTTGGGGAGAGGGTGTGTCTCTGCTGTGGTCCCTGCAGAGAGAAAGGACATCTGTCCTGGAGGTGGGCTGTCTACCTGCCAGGGAGCTGGCTTCTGCCTGAACTTTCCACTCTAGTCCAGGAAGGGCATGACAGGCCTGAATGAATAACTCAAGGCAGGGCCCGTGGCAGAACTGGCCTCTAGTCCACAGGCCCCAGGAGAGGCACAAACCAGGCCTGAGGCTAACTAAGGTCTTCCATATGTCCGAAGTTTGTACTTCTGGTATTGCAGAAGTTGTTTAAGACAGCCTGAAACCTCAAGTCTGAGCTGAGAAGGGGGTGTTGGGAGGAAAAATATCCAGTAGCCTTTGGACAGGCTCTCTGTACACTCCATCCATCTTCCCAGGAGCGGTTTCAAGTCAAGAATCCCCCTGCAGCCTACATTCAGAAGCTGAAGAGCTATTTGGATACTGGTGGGGTCAGCCGAAAGGTAGCAGCTGATTGGATGTCCAATCTGGGGGTATATATCTCCCTTTCTATCCTGTACCCTCTAAACAGCTGGAGTGGTCATGTATGTCTTTTTTGTAGCTTTGTGTGAGTTCATGTATAAGCAAGTATGTATGTGTAATTAATTATAGGGGACTGAATACCCCAGGTAGGCTCTCTCATAGACTCATGTACGTATCTTACATGTGCTTACACGAGCATTCCTGTGTGCATTTGTATTGTATATATGTGTACCCTGTATATTCATACATAGATATGTATGTATGTGGTAGATGTGTGTACTTTGAGGTTTGTAGGTTTATTTGTTCTCATGTGTATCCCTGAGCTCATGTATATGAGAAAGAGAGAGTGGGAGAGTGTGTACCCGTGCATAAACAATGGATAGGCACCCTGTGTGTCCAGGGTCTCCTGGGTGGATGTGCATGCTTGTGTTTGATGTGTCTATGTCCAGTCTGTTTGTGTAGAGATGTGTGTGCGTGTATGCTATATCTCTGTATGGGGTATGTCTGTGCACCCAGCATATTCAGTCGTGTGTGGAGGTACCCTCCATGTTGGCGGGGAGGCATGTAGTCCGTGAGTGTTCATCCTGCTGGGCAGGTGCATGGAGGTGGTGGGGGAGGCTAAACGTGAAAGGCCTTGAACGCATGGCGGGGGTGTTACTTCTGGCTGCTGTCTCAGGACTGTGGGAGTCTGGGCTCCACCCTCAGACCTTGTTTTTGGCCCCCAGTTTAAGAGGCGAGTTCAGGAGTCTACCCAGGTGCTGCGGGAGCTGGAGACTTCCCTGAGGACAAACCACATTGGGTGAGTTTAGGAAGACTCTGGGGCCTTCCAGGCCCTCCATCACAGGCTAGGCCTGTGGGACCATTTCCTTTCTCCTCTGCTGCCTGTGCTGGACGTATACACAGTGAGCGGGCTGTGGGTCGGCCCAGGCCTGCAGCAGCCTCTGGAATCCCTGAGTCTCTTGAGGATAGGGGATGGCATTATGTTCTGGGGCAAGGGCACGCAAGGGTTTTTGCTTTGGGAGCTTGTTGCTCACTTGGGAAGAATCCTTTCCTTTCAGGCTGTAATAATTGAACCTCGTCCTCTGCAGGTGGGTGCAGGAGTTCCTCAATGAAGAGAACCGTGGTCTGGATGTCCTGCTTGAGTACCTGGCCTTCGCTCAATGCTCTGTGGCGTAAGCCCCTGTCCCTAGTCCTCGGGATGCCCCTTAGAGTCCTGATCACACATTCCCAGGCCTCAGCTACCCCTCTGAACAGGAACTGATCTCTTGCCCTGTCTCGGGAAAGTTGGACTGGCCCTGGGGTGATGGTTCTTCAGAAGGCCTGTCCTTGTCCTGGAGGGACATTCCTTCTCCCTTCACTATGTTCAGCATAGAGCCAGGCTGTGGTGGTTCAGATCTCTAATCCCAGCCTTTGGGAGGCAGAGACAATCAGATCTCTGTGAGTTCTGGTCAGCTTGGTCTACAGAGTGAGAAGCCGTCTCAAAAAGTAAAACCAAAATCAAAAAATGAGAACCATGAATGAACATAGCCTTCTCTTCCTGCCTCAGTCTCTCTTGCAAATCCCGCTTGCCTAGAATGTCCCCCTGTTCCCCCTATTTAAGTGTTCCTTGTGCTAGAAACATCCAAGCTCCTCCCATCCCATTTCCAGATATGACATGGAAAGTACAGACAATGTGGCTGCTAGTGCAGAGAAGAACAAGCCTCTGGAACAATCTGTGGAAGACCTCACCAAGGCACCACCCTCATCTGTGCCCAAAAGTCGCCTGACCATCAAGTACGCAGGGCCCCAGATGGGAGGATGGGAGAGCCGCACACTGCCACATCCAATCAGGACCCCAAGGGTTGGTGGGAGGTGTAGTTCAGCATGAGGGATCAGAGTCTTGGCTCTTGGACACAAATGTATTAGGCCTTCAGGTGGAGGCATCTAGAAACTAGAATCTGAGGGGGACTGGAATAAGGAGGGGATTTTGGGGTGGGTAGGATCCCTTTTGTACCCATCTAACCCCTTGTTTCTTCCTATGCGGCCTCCAGGTGCCCCCCTTCTCCCCGGTACGTAGTCACCTGGGGGCAGGTGCATGCTGGGCAGATTCTGTGGGGTGGTGGGTTGGAAGACACAGTCAGCTAACACCGCTGCATTCAGCTGCTGTGGATTGGTTTCCTCATCCTGACACAGACATTCTGCCATCTTGTTGGGATGCAGGGAGGGGGAAGGAAATATCCCTGGAGCATCAGCTTCCTCTATTGGGTCTGAGGGACCACATATATGTTATTTATTTATTTGTGTGTGTGTGTGTGTATGTGGGTCAGTGTAAGTGCTAATGCTAAGCATGGCTTTTATATGGGTGCTGGGGATTTGAACTCAGGTCATCTTGCTTCACAGCAAGTGATCTTACCAACTAGCCATCTTCACAGCCCATAAAATACATATGCATACATATATATATATATATATATATATATATATATATACATATGTATGTACACACACACACCCACACACACAGGTTTTGGGACTTGCAGCCAGGGCGCAGGCATGTAAGGAAAGTATTCTTACCCTGAGCTACACCACCAGCCTGGACCAACTGTGTATTAAGCCCCAAGATCTCACAAAATCTTTCTCTCTTTCTTCATTCACTCACTTAACAGTTTTTAAGACACTCATGAAATCCTAAATAGTACATATTAGTGGCAAGTGCCCACAAGACAGCTCATTCTGCTTTCGGGGGCCACAGTCTAGTGGGAGACAATTTAGTGTGGTATATACTCATAGAAATGTGGTGTGGTACGCAATCATGGAAGAATGACCTGGACCTCTGAGAAGGGAGGTGCCCATTTGCCCACTGCTACCGGATACAGGGAAGGGTTCCAGCAGAGATGGCACTGGAAGGATTTCTAACAGATGGGTTGTGGCCTTATAGCAAGCGATGGGGGTGGGGCGGGGCAGCATGAGCAAAGACAGGCAGTGATGGGAAAGGTTGATGTGGCAAGCAGCAGAGAGGACTGAGATGGAGAGGTGGGGCTGGACAGTGTGGCTGGAAAAGTTACAGAACGGTCAAGAGGATCAACGTGTGCAAGACCTGGCTGGTGGTTCTACAAGAATGGAAACCTTGCTTTTTTTTTTTTATTTTTATTTTTTTGGCCAAGAATACTAGAGAGTGCATTAGGTGCCAGGCTGGAGCCTATTATATAATACCAACAGGCCTGTGAGGAAGTGTTATTGAGGCCAAGGAGACAGCTCAGTCAGTAAAATGTTTGCCTTGTAAGCATGAAGGCCTGAGTTGAATCCCTGGCACCCCTGGAAAAAGTTGGGTACAGCGATACATGCTTGTAGTTCCAGCACTGGAGAGGCAGAGACGAGAGAATCCATGGGGCTCAATGCCCAAACAGCCTAGCTATTTGGCAAGCACCGTGTCCCAGTGAGAGGCCTTATCTCAAAAGAACAAAGTAGGGGCTGGGCAGATGACTTGATGGGTAAAGGGCTTTGGCACAAGCACGTGGACCAGAGTTTGGATCTCTAGCATCCATGTAAAAACATGCACCTGTGTTCTCAGTGCTGGGGAGACAGACAGGAAGGCCAGTGGAACTTGCTGGCCTGCCAGTCTAGTAGACATAGAGCATCTGGGTTTAATAAGAGAACTGTGCCAAAAAACAAGTAAAGACTGGTAAAGGAAAATATATGAAATCAACCTCTGGCCTTCACGTGCACACTGAAGTGAGTGCACACACATATATGCAAGTGTGCATGCACACACCACATACACAACAACTACAACAAACGAGGTGAAAAGCTTCTCAAGAATGATGCTCAAGTTTGATGGGTCTGCACACACACACACACACACACACACACACACACACACTCGTGCGCGCGCTGGCATGCACATACACGCATGCACACACATGCACACAAAGGCCTGTACACACACAGGAAATGCACTAGCATGCGCACATTTGCACACACATGAAATACACACACATGTACACATGAAGTATCTACTATTGCTAGGTGTGGTGGTATAAACCTGTGAAGGAGGCCAGCCTGGTCTACGTGAGACTTTGTCTAGTTCCCCCTGCCTCCTCCAGTATGGTGCTAATGTTGCCATTCCTTTTACAAATGAGGAAAGTGGGATTAAATCCTTCTCCACTAAGTAGTAATCAGGAATGTTGTTGAATCTAGGCACTTTGCCTTTAGTCTGCCTCTCAAGATGGAAGACTAGTCTAAGTGTCTGTGAGCGCCACCTTGTGGACACATTCCTGGTGTCTAGCTATTTACAAGCTTTGTCTTTGGTGAACTTTCCATTCATAACACAGCTCTACTCCCTCCCTGCATTCTCCCTCCCTCCCTTTTTTGTTTTTTGAGACAGGTTCTCGTGTAACCTAGGGTAGCCTCAAACTCTACTATGTAGCCAAGGCTGGTCTTGAACTCCAACCCTCTTTCCCTTACTTCCAAATACTGGAATTACAGGCACATGCCACCATGCCTGGCTCACAAAAGCCCTTCTAAAAACCAAGTCTTTCAAAAGGCTTTTGCTTCTTTTACCAACCCTCACCACCTCCCCTCAGCATGCCAGCCCCTGAGGAAGAATTCCTGCCGCCTTCAGCTGACCCATTGGGTTGGGTAGATAAGGAACAGTGGCTTAGAGTTCCAGATATGTCCCCCTCACTCCAAAGGACATTTTACTGGTGCGGGGGAGCTGGGGATTGAGGCTCTGACCCTGCCTCTGCCACACCCACCAGGCTGACACCGGCCCACAGTAGGAAGACCCTGAGGAATTCCCGCATCGTCAGCCAGAAGGACGATGTCCACGTGTGCATTATGTGTCTCAGAGCCATCATGAACTACCAGGTCAGCTGGTGGGTGGCATGGGATTAGGGTCTCAGGAGCTGACTTGTCCTCATGGGGCCTGTACAAGTTGCTGATATTCTAAGACCAAGTGTCACTCTCCCCTGGAACCCCATCTGGGAAGCCTGGGGGGCCTGGGCTATGTTGTGGGGCCCCCAGAACGATGTTTTATGGAAAGCCCTTGGTTTTGTTACCTCATGTCAGGTGTGCTGGAGTGGCCTTGTGTGTGGAGGGGGTCGTGGGGGCCTCAGATGGAGATCAAGGCAGCTTGGGTAGCGGTGTCTATGGGAGGTAGTCGAGGGGGCTTGGCTATGGCATTGGGAGGTGGCTGTGGTGGGTGCAGCCCCCTTCTTTGCTCCATGAGCCTGCGGGTGTGTCCAGCCTGTATCCTGTGGGTCCCATGCAGCTGAGGAGAGCTCAGTCCAACACAAGACTGTAATCATTCTTAAAATATTGAGATTTTATGTATGTTATTATTGTTATTGTTTTTCTGAGACAGGGTCTCACAGTGTAGCCTTAGCTGTCCTGGAACTTGCTCTGTAGACCAGGATGGCCTTGAACTCACAGAGATCCGCCTGCCTCTGCCTCTGCCTCCTGAGTGCTGGCACTCAGCCACTGCCTGGCTGGGTCTGGCTTCTTAAAGAAGAGTTTATGGCTGGGTATGAAGAACTTGGAGCATTAGAGGCCAGAACAGCATGGCCCAGACTATGCTGGGGGTGTTGACAATCTTGGGGACCTGCCTGGAGGTGCTGACCTTTCCTCTCTCCCCAGTCCGGCTTCAGCCTTGTTATGAACCACCCAGCCTGTGTCAATGAGATCGCTCTTAGCCTTAACAACAAGAACCCCAGGTGAGGTCTATACTCCTAACTGGTTTCTTGCTTCTGCCCTTGCAAACTCCGTCGCTTATCATCAGGACCGCTGCCCAGGCCCGCCCCCCTCCCCTGTTCTCTAGCCAGGCCCATGCCAGCCATGCTGTGGGGTCCAGCCTCCCTCTTCTCTTTGCAGAACCAAGGCTCTGGTGCTGGAGCTGCTGGCAGCTGTGTGCCTGGTGCGGGGAGGACACGACATCATTCTTGCAGCTTTTGACAACTTCAAGGAGGTACTGGATCCACCATCCCAAACCTACTTGCCCTTCTGGTGCTCCTTGGAATCTGGTTGCCAGAAATTGTGGACATCTGATAGGGCATCTGAGTGCTGGGATAAACAGTGAAGCCACCATGCCCAGACAGTCAACCAAGCTTTAGAGCTGGATCTGAGTTAAACATGCTGGTGCGGGGCTATATCCCAGAGTCAGAAAGATTAGGACTTACTTCAAGATTATCATTGGTTACATAGTGAGTTCAAGACCAGCCTCTAGCCTCCAAAACCCCAAATCCCAAACTTATGCCAAACCAAAAACCAACCCAAGAAAGAAAGAAAGAAAGAAAGAAAGAAAGAAAGAAAGAAACAAAAAGGCTTACTGGATGTGTTCATACATTCTTCCATGAATGTGTACTGAGGGCTGACTGGACCAGGCACAGAAGCAGGCCCTTAGGGTACATTGGTGAGCAAAAGAAATGAAAAGGCATGAGAGGGCTGGGGTAACAGTACTCATTCAATAAAGTACCTACTATGCAAACACAGGACATGCGACCCCGAGCCCACACAAAAAAAAGCCAAGTTTGTCAGGCATGGTAGCACACTCCAGAGGCAGAGGCAAGTGGATCTTTATGAGTTCCAGGCCATCCATGGCTATATGGTGAGACCATGTTGTAAAAACAGAAAATCCCAGGGATCAGAGAGATGGCTCAGTGGTTAGGGGCACTTGTTCTTGCAGAGGACCCAGAAATCAAATGACACCCCACAACTGTCCACAACTCCAGTTCCAGGGGATCTAATATCCTTTTCTGACCTCTCTAGGCACCAGGCACGCTTGCATATACATGCAAGCAAGCATTCAATAAAATAAATCTTAAAAGAAATAGTGTAGTGGTAATGTGATTGCAACTCCAGGACTGAGGAGGCAGCGATAGGCAGTTCTGGAGCTCAGTGGCAGCCAGCCTAGCCTACTTTGTGAGCACCGGGCCACTGAGACACCCTTTCTCTAAAACACGGGATGAGGCTGGAGAGATGGCTCTGCCGGGTTTGGACACTAGCCCCTACATCAGGAGGCTCACAAATGCCACATTTACATGCAATTGGAGAGGAACTTGTAGGGGCACAAGGGTGGCGGCCAAAAGGTGTGACCCATTATTTAGTGACTGCCATTCTCCATCTCCAGGTGTGTGGGGAGCAGCACCGCTTTGAAAAGCTGATGGAATATTTCCGGAATGAAGACAGCAACATTGACTTCATGGTGAGTTTCCGAGCTCTGCGGCTGAGGACTGGCTGGGCCCTATTGCATGCTGGGAGCAGTTTAGGACTCAGGGTTTTGCCACAGCGAAGTGTAAGGGCTGAGTTGTCAGTGGGAACAGGTGGGTGTCAGGGGAGTAAGGACTGGACCAAGGGGACCAGAAGGTCACAAGACTGAAGAGAGGGAGGGAGGCTTGGGGACAAATAGGAGGTGGAGGAGAGCAGCACTGGTGTTCCTGGCCCCCAGGTGGCTTGCATGCAGTTCATCAACATTGTGGTACACTCAGTGGAGAACATGAACTTCCGTGTCTTCTTGCAATATGAATTCACCCACCTGGGTCTGGACCTGTACTTGGAGGTGAGCCCCGCACCCCATCCCTGGGCCCCTGGCTGAACTACCCCCACCGACTGTGGAGTATGCAGTTATGTATGTAGTATATAACTAGCAGGTCTTGAGTTCAAATCCTGGCTCTGAGAGCTGGGTTTAGTGATACATGCCAGTCATCAGATCACTTGGGAAGCCAAGGTAGGAGGGCGGCAAGTTCAAGTTCAGTATGGGCTTCTCTCCCCCTCCCCACAAAATGATGGTAAAAACCCACAAATAAACAGAATCCTACCTCTGCCACTTGCTAGCTGTGTAACCCTGCACACATCCGTTCATCCTTCTGAGCCTGTCTTCCTGTCAATCACAGGTGATAAAGACTCTAAACATGTACAGGAGCTTCTGGTCCATGATGGATACCTAGTATAACATCTGTCACCAAGGCCCTGGAACAGGCTCAGGTGGCTCTGGGTGTGACCCAGGAGCATCGGCTCCATCAACACATGGGGAGCCCAGAGATACTGGACAGAGGGGGGGGGGCTGCCTCAGGTTGAGTCTGGGTCTTGGGAAGAGGGGACAGAGGAACTGTGAGCGGGAAGCCACAGCTTTTGTTCTGATTCCCTTGGGAGACTTTCTAGAGGGACGTGTGTGCGTGCGTGCGTGCGTGTGTGTGTGTGTGTGTGTGTGTGTGTGTGTGTGTGTTTGGGATTGGATTTCCTAAAGCTAGGACTGAATGAGGGGTGTGGTCAGACACCAGCTTCGGCATGGCTGAACCTTCAAAGAAGACAGAAGCCAGCTGAGAAAGGCTGAATATAGGGAGGGGCGATGGCTTGACGATTAAGAGCACTCTACTCCTTCAGAGGTCCCCCCATGTCAGGTGGTTCACAATCTCCTATAACTCCAGCCCCAACCCTAGGGGAGCCGGTACACTCTTCTGGTCTCTGAGAACACCTGAACTCACGTGGTACCCATACTCTCACAGGGACATACATACATACATGAAAATCTGAATTTTATATATGACTTCTAAAACTAAGAAATGTCCAGAATGGCTAAATCCATAGAGGCAGGAAGTAGATTCGCGGCTGCCAGAGGAGATAAGGGGAAAGACACCCTAACTCGCACTGACCTTTTGGGAAACCGGTAACACAACACATCTTGAAATAATGAATTGTGTGGTGTGTGAATTATAGCAATAAAAATAAAAAGCAAACTAGAGCTCAAGTACCTTCGTCTGGGTCCTAGTAGCAGTGGTGGTTAGGTAGACACCCCGTCTCACCACGCTCCTGCTGTGCTGTCTGGGGACAGAGGCTCCGGCTGACAGAGAGTGACAAGCTGCAGGTGCAGATCCAAGCGTACCTGGACAACGTTTTTGATGTGGGAACCCTGTTGGAGGACACAGAGACTAAGAATGCAGTCCTGGAGCACATGGAGGAGCTGCAGGAGCAGGTGGCACTGGTAAGAGATGGTCCCAGCTAGTCTGTTACATAGTAGAGGCCCACAGGGAGGCTGCCCCGCGCTCCTCTTATGCAGCAAGAACTGAATGGGAGATACACTTCTGGCTGTAGATTGGAGGCGGCAGTCTGCCTGGGCTCTGAGTTTGCCCTCCATCCAAATCCGGAGTCCTTTTGGTGTCATTCTCAATGAGTCTTCAGGGAGCGCCCACGCTGTGTGGGACGTGTGTGCGCAAGGCAGGCACCTCCTCCCTGCGCAGATTCCAAACCCGGACTCCAGTGAACTAGATCCGGGGGTCCCTCTCCGCACAATCTTCTCCCCCACCACCTTGCTTCGCACCGGTGCCTTGGTTTCCCCTCTTCCTGTATTTGGGTTCAGGTGCCAGGCACGGCCCACCCTTGGCACCGGCACGCGGGGCCAAGCGGATGTGGGAGCCACCCCCAGCCCTCCAGGCAGGCTTGCCTGATGCCGCCCCCTCACCGGCGGTGCCAGTGCCTGGCCGCGGGTGGTAGCTCACCATGTGCTGGTGCCACAGCTGACAGAGCGGCTTCGGGACGCAGAGAACGACTCCATGGCCAAGATCGCTGAACTGGAGAAGCAGCTAAGCCAGGCGCGCAAGGAATTGGAGACCCTGAGGGTGAGCTGTGGGTGTGGGCTGGGCCAGGCCGAGGGTGTGGGCTGGGCCAGGCTTCCCAAGGAGTCTTCTCCGCTTGACATCCCAGTCTATCCCAGAAGAGGATTGGGCGCGGGGTTGCTCTTTGCCAGAGAGCTTGCCCGTAGGCACTAATCCCTCTCCTGGGGCTCGCAGGAGCGTTTCAGCGAGTCGACCCCCATGGGCACGGCCAGACGAATCCCTGAGCCTGAGAAAGTGCCTGCCCCTACCATGGTACGACCCTCAGCTCTAGAGCTAAAAGTGGAGGAGCTTGAGGAAAAGGGGTTAATCCGAATCCTGAGGGGGCCCGGGGATGTCGTCTCCATCGAGATCCTCCCAGGAGCGGTGGCGACACCAAGTGGCGACAATGCACCAACTCCAGGGGTGCCCACAGACTCTCCTAGCCCAGGTGCGCAGTTGGTTTCATCCTGGGGGAGAGAGAGACCAGGGCAATGAAAGGTTTCCCGAGGATATATCTGGCTGTGAAAGATAAGGAGGTTTGGATTGTGGGTGTGGCACAGGTACATGTAGGTGGCTTGAAATGGGTTCTGGATGTATGCATTGGGCAGGGAGGTGGCGAGGACCCGCCTCCCCAAGCGAAGAAGTTGACGGGTTCCTCCCATGCCCTCTCTGGGCTCCCATCTCCCACCTGCAGCAGAGTCAGTTCCCGGGGCAGCGTCACCACCGCCGCCGCCGCCGCCACCGCCGCCACCACCGCCGCCACCCCCACTACCTAACCTCCAGTCCCAGCAGGAAGCCCTTTCCTCTGCACCCCCGCTGGCCCCGCCTCTCCCAGGCTGCGCAGAGCCTCCACCTGCACCGCCGTTGCCTGGAGACCTGCCGCCCCCACCCCCACCACCCCCACTTGGTACTGATGGACCAGTGCCACCGCCACCCCCACCACCTCCGGGAGGGCCCCCTGATATCCTGGGAGAGCAAGGCCCAGAGATAGGCCCTGGTAAGTGGAGTGAACTATCTCAGATCCCTTCCCCTCCTGCCTGTCTTGTTAGACTTGGCTGGGTTAGTTCCCTCCAATGTCTGCACTGACGATTTCTTCCTGCTCCCAGGAGTGAAGACCAAGAAACCCATCCAGACCAAGTTCCGGATGCCATTGCTGAACTGGGTGGCACTGAAACCTAGTCAGATCACAGGCACTGTCTTCACTGAGCTCAACGATGAGAAGGTGTTACAGGTGAGTGGGTAGCAGAGCTGGGCACAGGGGCGGCCATCTCCTTCAGGATGGGGAACAGAGTGTGGGTTTTAAGATCCTGGATTGGTGCATCCAGAAGACAGTATCCTGATGGTTGCAGGCTTTCTGCTCCCCGGAGTGTGGCCTGGGCTCCCTGGCCTTGGGCTATTGCTCACACTGTTTTCTCCGCCCGGAATAACCTTTTACTGCCAGCTGCTCAGCCCTCCCTTCGGGAATGGCTGGGAATCTGGGTCCTCTGTGTTGTGGTCTTCTCAGTCACACCTTTCTTGTGTTTTTCCTGTATCTCCTTTCAAGGCTGTGGTCAAGCTAGCTCACTGGTTATTCTGTCCAATGGTGTTCTGTTGGGCTATACTTGCAGCCTTAGCTCTGGGCAGTGTTGAGCCAGGAGTGTGGGCGGATCTCAGCTCCATTCAGCCTAGCAGTCTCTTCTTTGCATCCTTAGGAGCTAGATATGAATGACTTTGAGGAGCAGTTCAAGACCAAATCTCAAGGCCCCAGCCTGGACCTCAGCACTCTGAAGGGGAAGGCGGCCCACAAAGCCCCCACCAAGGCAATACTCATTGAGGCCAACCGGGCCAAGAATTTGGCCATCACCCTGCGCAAGGGCAACCTAGGGGCAGACAGAATCTGCCAGGCCATTGAGACGTAAGTACTTGGGCTGGGGTGTGGCCCAGTCCCCTTGATAGGCTAGGGACATCAGGCAGAGCTTAGTAAGAACCCCAGCAGTAGTGGAGGCAGGTGGATCTCTGTGGGTTCAAGGTCAGCTTGTTGAGTTCCAGATAGCCAGAACTATATGGTTAGACCCTGTCTCAAAAAACCAAAAAGGCATGGCAGGTAATGGTGGCGCACGCCTTTAGTCCCAGTACTCGGGAGGGTGAGGAAGGTGGATCTCTGTGAGTTCCAGGCCAGCCTGGTCTACAGAGCAAGTGCCAGAATAGGCTCCAAAGCTACACAGAGAAACCCTGTGTCAAAAAACAAAAAACTAACAAAAAACTAACAAAAACCAAACAAAACACAAACCAAACCACCAAAACAAAACAAAACAAACCCCCCCCCACACACACACACACAAAAAAGCAGGTGAATTCGAGGCCAGCCAGGTCTACAAAGTGAGTTCCAGGACAGCCTGGAACAGAGAAACCCTGTCTTGAACATTCCCCCCTCCCCAAAAACAAAGAACCCCAGCAGTGGGACAGAGCCCATCAAACTTTATACCAGTCCTGGTGAGGGAACATTGTCCTCATTTTCTTGCCAAGAAAACAGACTGTACATGTCCAGATTGAGACCTCCCGACTAGCTTCCTGCTTCTGCCCAGCACGGGCACCCAGGCCAAAGGATTTATGTATAGCATCTGCCAGTGTTGTATGATAGGACTGGGCTTCCCAGCTTCCAGTTCCCTTGACTCCTACTCTCTTGTTCTCCGAAGCTGGCTGACTGCAGATACTAAATGTTGAAGGCTGTTTTTTCAGTCCTTTTTTCTGGGGTGACACCCACTCTCCCCTCTGTTTCCTCATACAGCTATGACCTACAGACTCTGAGCCTGGATTTCTTGGAGCTGTTGACTCGCTTCCTGCCCACAGAGTACGAGCGCAGCCTCATAGCCCGCTTCGAGAAGGAACAGCGGCCGATGGAGGAGCTGTCAGAGGAGGACCGATTCATGCTGCGCTTCAGTCACATCCAGAGACTGCCGGAGCGCATGAACACGCTCACCTTCCTGGGCAACTTTCCAGACACTGCTCAGCTGCTCATGCCGGTGTGGGCAGGACGGGCAGGGTGGTGTGGTGGAGCCTGGGCTGGGGGTAAGGAGGAAGCTTCTCTGAGCTCAGCTTACCTCATCTTCACCCCATCCTTAGCAACTGAACGCCATCATTGCAGCCTCAATGTCCATCAAGTCCTCTGACAAGCTCCGCCAGATCCTGGAGGTAAGAGCCTAGGGCAAGGGACTGGGGGAACACGGCCTACCCTTCCCTAGTCTAAGTAGCGTCAAAAGGGAGACTCAAGCCTTTTCCACCTGGGATATAGCAAAGATGATGTTCCCATTTCTCACATGCATGCTCTGACAGACAAACTATGGCAGGAGGTGGGGGTGGGCAAATAGCAATGTCAGCCATGCTTGCATAGCGTAGTATCTGAGCTCCTGCCACAGGGCTCAGTCCCTCTGGGGATTGCTTTGTGAGAGGTATGGTCACTGCACCTACTCAGTGGCATATCTGCAGACCAGAATACATGGCCATCAAGGGTCTGAGGAGGGAGATGTTGGTAAGCTAGTTTTAGGGTGGAATAACAGAGGATAAAGTTAGAGTATACTCATGGTGTTAATAATGTACACACGAGATGTACACGCAGGTCACATGTGTCGTGAAGGATCCATGCATGAAGGCCTGAATGTGCAGGCTATTTTCTTGCCACATTCCTTCCTTTCTGAGAAATATATATTCTTCAAGGGATTTTCCAGCCTGGATCTCATTCTTTCTCTGCCTTTCCCAGATTGTCCTGGCTTTTGGCAACTACATGAACAGCAGTAAACGCGGGGCAGCCTATGGCTTCCGACTTCAGAGTCTGGATGCGGTAAGAAGGGGCTCCTGGGCTAGGGGCTGGGGGCTGGGTAGTGGCCCATGGCTTATAACAGATCCTTGTCCAGTTGTTGGAGATGAAGTCGACCGATCGAAAACAGACATTACTGCACTACTTGGTGAAGGTCATTGCTGAGAAGTACCCACAGCTCACGGGCTTTCATAGTGACCTGCACTTCTTGGACAAGGCAGGCTCAGGTATAGGGTGTGGGGGTCTTGGGCCACTGATGTGTTAGGAAGGGATACTACAGGGCATAACTGTGCATGCTGCCTGATCTCCTGACACCATGCTGTCCATTCCCTGGACAGTGTCCCTGGATAGCGTCTTGGGGGATGTGCGCTCCCTGCAGCGAGGCCTGGAGTTGACCCAGCGAGAGTTTGTGCGGCAGGATGACTGTGTGGTGCTCAAGGAGTTCCTGAGGGCCAACTCCCCTACCATGGACAAGCTTCTGGCAGACAGCAAGACGGCTCAGGTGCGTGGGGGGGGCGCACAGAGCACTGAAGCCTTAGGGTGGAGGTGTGGAGCCAGGGCCTGGATGGGTGTGGCCACCGGCAGAACTCTGGGAGGATGGAGGAAGAGTAAGGGACCACCCTGTGTGGAAGAAGAGATATAGTATCCTGAGGGGTATGGGGCTCGGTCAGGCTCCAAGGGGACCAAGCTAGTAGGGCTGATGGGTTGTCCTTGCAGGAGGCCTACGAGTCGGTAGTGGAGTACTTTGGAGAAAATCCCAAGACCACATCCCCCTCCATGTTTTTTTCCCTCTTCAGTCGATTCACCAAGGCCTACAAGGTACAAGTGTCTGATGGGCAGGGTGGGTCTGATGTGTTGGGTGTGGGCCTCTCCCTGATAGCAGAGGGAGGAGCGGGGACAGCATCCGTCCTAGGTAGGACAAGAGAAAGAGGAAGGGCTGTCCTCACCAAAGCCTGCCTGCCTCATGCCCTCAGAAAGCAGAGCAAGAGGTGGAGCAGTGGAAGAGAGAAGCAGCAGCGGATACGGATACTGCAGGCAGGGAAGAGCCTCCGGCACCCAAGGTAGGCAGTTGTCCCCGAGCCTGGTACTGGGTACAGAAATTTTCACTCTTGTCTCACCCCTACACCATCAGCATTTAGCTACATGCTGCCCAAGGATAAAGACAGTGCCCCGGAAGCCAGGAGGACAGTGGGTTTAGGTCTGCTTTAGCTGTGGGGGACTGCACAGATGTTCTGGAGTAGGCGGGGTGAGAAGTTTCCTAAAGTTAGAGTTGTTCATCTCCTCAGTCTCCGCCCAAGGCCAGACGACAACAGATGGACCTCATCTCTGAGCTGAAACGGAAGCAGCAGAAAGAGCCACTCATCTACGAGAGTGACAGGGATGGGGCCATCGAAGACATCATCACAGGTGAGAGCACACAGCCAGGTCCCTGTCCCCTCTTCAGCCTCTACTATGTCATTCTCTTTGTTTCTCCCGCCCTGCGGTGGGGTCTGCTGCCTCCCCACAACCCCTTTTGCCTAGAACTCACTATATCGACCCTGCTGGCTTCAAACTCCTGCCTCTGCCTCTACTGTGCTGGGATAGAAGGTGTCAGCCACCAGGCCTATCCTCCATGCCTCTTGCCACCTTTTTCTATTTTATTTTTCTTCTGTTTTCGCTCTTTCTACCTTCTATCTCCGGACTCTCAGTGCTCAAGACAGTGCCCTTCACCGCCCGCACCGGCAAGCGGACATCCCGGCTCCTCTGTGAGGCCAGCCTGGGAGAGGAGATGCCCCTCTAGTTCCCAGGTACCTAGACAGCCTGGCCTGTGATTCCAGCACTGGCACAACTTTGGGGATTTGCGGGGCCAGACATGCCTCCCCATCCTGGGCCACAGCATGGCTGGAATGTTTTAGGGGGTGGTGTTTCTGGCTGAGGCAAATCAGTGTCCCTTTCCACATGTACAAAATCAAATCCTTAGAAAGGTGAGCCTGTGTCCTGGGAAATTGGGCCAATGTGTCCCTTTTGGCTTCCAGATCTTCGAAACCAGCCCTATATCCGTGCAGACACAGGTCGCCGAAGTGCTCGCCGGCGACCCCCGGGACCCCCCTTGCAGGTCACTGCTGACCTCTCGCTGTAGCCACTGTTTCCGCTGGTGGATTTTGTAGGGCTGTAGGCAGGCTGGAGCTCAAGGAAGGTGGTCCTTAGCTCGGCTGGGTCGAGCATCCGCTCCTCTGGCCGACTACAAGCCTTGAAGCCCCTCACCCCACCAGTTCACAGCACCCTCTCCCTCCAATAGCCATACTTAGCCTGAGCGCGAGCCTGGTCTGTAACTTATAAAGTGTACCTCGCCGCCGCCCTAGCCCAGAGGATTCTTCTTGGGCCTTATTTTTATACAAGATTAATAAAGATGTTTGCAAAAGATGCGCGTCGGCTCAGTGCCTGACCCCACCAGGTGCTGCCAGTTTCGCTCAGCAAACGCTTTACTTGTACAAGCTCTTCACAGCACATCTCTGGAAACAGGCTGGCGAAGGGGAGGAGGGGTGCTTCTGCACTAGAGTTGGCGGGGAGGGAGCCAGCTTCGTGGGGCGCATTTGCTCCAGTGGCTGGCTCGCTATCACGACGGGAGGGCGGAAGGGACCTGAGGAAGATCGAGAGGGCAACTCATTATAGATGCGGGTGCGATTAACAACACCTGGGTGCATATGCTGCTCTACAGTCCCCATTTCTTTTGGTTATGGTCCCACTCTACGCCAGCCTCTGCTGCCTGTCAGTCACTCCCCATCTGCTGTCCCGCCTCCGCCCCATCTGCCCTGTCCTATGAGTCTCCTCGGCCGATCTGGTCCCACTCTTGAGGATTCTCACCTTTGCTGAGTGGTCCCAGGTTGGGAGGGAGCTTGGGGCGGCTTGGCTGATGGGGCTTGGGGAGGCGAACTTCGGGGCCTGGGGTTCGGTTCGAGATCCTGCGTTCCAGTCGCGGGCGCCCGGCCAGGTTGGGAATCTGAGCATAGGGGCTGCGCCCACCTGGGGAGGGATCCAGAGGAGGAAGAGGCGGGGATAGTACTGGGGGGGGGAACTGGGGGGGCTAGGCTGCGGATGGTCTGGAGCATCCTTTTCAACCCTCGTGGGGTCCCACCCTGCCCCACGGATCCCCCACTCGCGGCCGGCTGGGGGCGCACCGGCTCTGTACAGTATGTGCAGGGAGCGCGCCAGCTGGGAGCTGGAGAGGCCGCTGAGACGCGCCGCTTGGCAGAAGAAGGTGAGACCGGTGTGTGTACGCGCAGGCCGACCCTGGCCGCGCACCCGGCCCTTAGAGCTTGTGCTCAGCCGCAGAGCCCGCTGCTTCTTGAAATAGTAGCTTGGAGGAGAAAAGTGGGACAGTGGGCTCAGACACGGCCCCTTGGTTTCCTCCATCTTATGTGTGGGGAAACCCAAGCAGGACCAGAAGCTACTTGTCTTTGGCTAAACATGACCTGGGGCCCAGGAAAAGGACACATAATTTTGGGCATTCTCTGGGGGGGGGGTGAAGGGTGGGTGTAGGGGCGGGAGCATCAGGGGACTTCCTGCAAGGGCTGGTTCAGTTCTCGGAATCTTGAGTCTGGGAGCTGGGGATGGCTGTGCACACCTTGTCACCTCCTGCCCTGATTTGGAGGGCACAAAACCCAGCCTCAGCAACTTGAACAGCACCTCGAGGAACAGGGTTTGCAGGCCGGGGGGCTCGTAGACCCGATTGCTCTTCATTTGGCCTGAGGACAGCAAACACAGGTAAGAGTGAGGAGGGATGTCCTCGATAAAGACCCCCACATCCCTGCCCATAACCTTAACCCCTCACCCATGCACTGAGCGAAGCGGTAGTTGTCAGTGAGGACACCCAGGAAGTCCTTGAAGCTTACGATTCCATCACCTGGGAAGACAAGAGGGTGCAGTGGGTACTTCCCTTTAGGAAAGTTTGTCCCGTAGATACGTTAGGGGTTTAAATAGACATTGAGAATTATTTGGGATTTTCTCCACCATCATAAACCTCCCCCAAACCATTCATGCCTTTCAAATAGATTCCATTACTAACATACTTCTGTAGAAGCCAAAGGGTTCTAGTGTGAGTGGATGGCAACAGCTCTTGCCCTGGGGGATGAGGATTGACTCAGTAGCAATGAAAAACTAGGAGATAAGGGTGTTTCCTGGAAGAGGGAACTTGAAAAGAAAAGAAAAAAGGACCAGGGCAAGGATTTTGTAGACAGAGATGGGGCACCCACCATCCAAGTCGGCCAGTCGCAGAGCCTCACACATCTCCTGTGGGCCCAGCTGGATCCCCACGTTGCGCAGTGCAACTTTCATGCTCTGCATGTCCACAGTGCCAGTTGGGCTGCAGCTGAACAGCCTGAAGACATCCTGGAAGGCTGAGGGTGGCAAGGGGACTGTCAACAATCTGAGAACTGCATGTGGTATCCTTGAGACTTTGCCTGGACATCCCAGCGGGGTGGGACTGGGGTCTGACGTTGTTATAACGTTCACTACGATGGACAGCACAGGTGCCTGCTGCGTGTGGGCTCTTACGTTATTCCAGTCTTACAAGATTTGGACATTTCCGACAAAAAACATTTACAATTCATGTCTAGAGGCCAGAGAGATGGCTTGACAAGCAAGGGTGTTTGCTGCCACACCTGATGACCTGGGTTTGAGCCACAGGACCCACATGATAGAGAGAACTGATTCCTATAAGTTGTCCTCTGCCCACCACACAAGTGCAATGGTGCATGCTTGAGCGTGTGCACACACACACACACACACACACACACACACGTATAAACATGTCTTAAAAACTCACACGTGGGACTAGATTTGGTTTAGTGGTTAAGAGCGTGCTGCTCTGGCAGAGAGCCCCTGGATTCTGTGGGCACTGCACGCACACACCTCCCTCCACGCACAACTAACATTAAAAACTATTAAAAAAAAATTCACACCCAAGCTCACATGTGGAGTCTGGCTCTGTGGCTGCTTGGGAGCCCCACTGGGGTGTGGCATATAAGCAAGCACTCAGATTACTGACGTGGTCTCTGTCATGATCATGTGTGACATTTGAGGAACACCTTCTATTTCCCACCTCTCAGACCCTGGGAATTTTTTTTCTGTCCTTTTTTTTTAAACCTATCCCATCCATTCAGGTACCTCTCCTTCACAGACACAGACACACAGAGGTACAGATACGCACACCCGGGGGCACATTAGTGAACAGAAAAATTAGACTGGCATGGAGGGGGGTTGCCAAGGTCGTGCACACCTCAGGGCACATCACTCCTTGCAATTCCGTCCTGAGCATCCCCCACAGTTTCCTCTCTACTTCTGGACTTAGAGGATTCTTACCTGCCAGTTGCCGGGGTGTCAGAGGTACCACGCTATCATCAGTCAGACTGCTCCAGTAAAAGGAGGTGGACATTTAGTACCTGTTGCAGAGAAATTCCAGGGCCAGGCAGGCCTTGCCCCCAAACCAGCACCCCAAACCTGGCCTCTAGTTCCTACCCTCACCTCTGAGACTTGGTATCCAGGCCTGACCAATATGGTTGGGTAGCTTCAAGATCCTTAAATTCTCTTTCTCTCAGTATGGTCTGCTGCTCTGTGGCCATGGCTGATGCTAGCTCTGACTGGGGTAGCTGGCCTGTCTGTGGCCGCAGCCGCCCTTTATGCATCCTGCCAGCCTGCTCCTCTCGTGTGAGGAGACTCCGAGGCTTCTGTGGAGGCCTTGAAGATAGGGAGAAGGCAGACATCCCAGTCAACTGGAAGGCATAGACTCTAGGGTATCTAGGGACAAGGGCTGTGGGTGAGCAGCTCAGTTTCCTCCTCCCAGGATCCTCAGGCCATTCGAACCCACAGCTCTCTAGGAAGGGGCTTCTGTAGCAGGCACAGGGTATGAACCTCCAATTCAGGTGAGAGAGAGAGAAAAAAAGACCCTCCCCCGGCCTAGTTGCCAGTACCTTCTCAGTGTCGATGGGGATCTCCTGGTCTTCTGGCCTCTGCTGTCTGAAAGGCAGAGTCACAGGCTCTGAGGCTGCTCCCAGGCCG
The DNA here is from genome assembly GCF_943737965.1 of Phodopus roborovskii. Lineage (NCBI taxonomy): Eukaryota > Metazoa > Chordata > Mammalia > Rodentia > Cricetidae > Phodopus > Phodopus roborovskii. The sequence goes on along the minus strand of NW_026125052.1, from coordinate 16,988,945 downwards.
CCTCAGTGGTGACTTGAGTTTTGTCAGGAGAGCTGCCAACCCTCCCTCACAGGCTGACTTCCTGCTGGAACCGCTGCTTTCCTCTTCCCAAGTCTTTACCTCCTTTCAGGCACCTGGATTTGTGATTACACTCTTGATGCTGAACCAGGATGACAGAGGCCCTCAAAGAAAAACAGGCTACAGAATCCCAAGTCCAGGTGTGGGGGGCATGGGGTCCTGTCCAACAGAAACGCACTGACTACATTTTAAGACATTCCATGAAACCTTAATATTTAAAAACAATACACATCAGACAATTTCTACTCTCAGATCATTAGTGCGTGAAACTAGAAACCATAGCAGAGAGCTGCAAGATCTCTAAACACCTGGAGATTATTCATTCCTAAACCGGGTGGTGGTGGCTCACGCCTTTAATCCCAGTGCTTGGGAGGCAGAGGCAGGCAGAATTCTGTGAGTTCAAGGCCAACCTGGTCTACAGAGTGAGTTCCAGGGCTACATATAGTAACCCTGTCTCAAAAAACTAAAAAATAAATCAAAATTAAAAAAGAAATCATTTCTAAACAACATGTAGGGTCAACAACATGTAGGGTCAGGTATGGTGATGAACACCCAATAATTCCAGAACTCTGGAGGTTGGGGCAAGAGGATTGTGAGTTCAAGGTTAGCTTGAGCTATAGAATAAGACCTTGTCAAGAGGAGAGAAAGTACTTAAAACAAGACAGTGCTAGGTGGGATGGTGTATGTCAATAATCCCAGCACTTGGGCAGCAAAAGCAGAAGGCTCAGGGAGTCACCCTCAACTCTATAGTAAGTTTGAAACCAGCCTGAGCTACATGAGAACCTGTCTCAAAACAAGCAAACAAAGCATGTACCAAAGAAGAAACCTCAAACTAGACAAAAATAAAAATACAATATAATCAAAAGTGGGATGTAACGAAAACTGCTTACAGAGGCATTTGTAGTATTAGGTGTATGGTTTAGAAAAGGAAAATTCTAAAACCAATAAAGTTCCTATTCTAAGAAACTAGAAAAAGAAGTGCAAATTTCATCTCAAGTAGGTAGAATTAAGACAGTAAAATTAAGAACAAAAATTAAGATGGAAAGCAGAAAATCAATAGTGAAAACAAGTAATGCCCAAATCTTGCTCTTTGCAGAGTAATAAGGTAGATGGGGCTGGTGAGATGGCTCAGTGAGTAAAGGTGCCTGCTGACAAATGTGGTGACCTGAGTTCAAAGGTCAAAGGTTCCCGAGACCCACGTGGAAGAAGAGAACTGACTCCTTGAAACTGTCCTGACATCCATACACATTTCCTAGCATGGGTGTACACACACACACACACACACACACACACACACACACACGCACGCACGCACACAAACACACACCACTATAAACATAAAAATAGGTGGGAAGGAAAGAGTAGTAGCATTGTAAAAGGGGCATCACTATAGATCTCCTGGATATTCAAAGTATAATAAAGGAATATTATAAATGACTATGCTTATAAGTAGATGAAAAACAGAAGCTGCCAAAACTTACATGTGAAGAAATAATATGAATAGACCTCTATCTACTAAGGAAATCAAACCAGTAATTAACAGCCTTTCACAGCAGAGGGTGGTCCATATAAATTCACTGATGATTTTTAATTCAATTCACTTCCCTATGTCTTAACTCATCCTGCAAGGCCATTGCCCTGTTCCCCAAACAGAAAAAGACTTTTCCAGAAAACTACAATATTCATCAAGAACATAATAGAAAAATCTCATTTTTAAACATTATTTTGGCCACCAGGTGTAGTGGCACACACCTTTAATCCCAGCTCTTGGGAGACAGAGGCAGGTGAATCTCTGTGAGTTCCAGACCAGCCTGGTTTTCAGAGTGAGTTCCAGGACAGCCAGGCTACACAGAGAAACCCTGTCTCAAAACAAGACAACCCCCAAGACCCTCCAAAATAAAACAACAGTAAAAATTACTTTGGCCAGGTGTGATGAAGCATGTTTTTTTGTTTTTGTTTTTTTGAGACAGGATTTCTGTGTGTAGTTTTGGAGCCTGTCCTGGAACTCGCTCTGTAGACCAGGCTGGCCTCAAACTCACAGAGATCCGACTGTTTCTGCCTCCGGAGTGCTGGCATTAAAAGCGTGCATCACCACCACCATCTGCCAATACATGATTATTAATTCCAGCATTTGGGAGGCAGAGGCAGGCAGATCACCGAGAGTTCCAGGTCAGCTGGGCTATACAGTAAGACTCCACCTTTAAAAAAACTGTCATGAAGGCTTTTTAAAAATATATTTGTGTGTGTGTGTGTGTGTGTGTGTGTGTGTGAATGAGTGCAAGTGTTTTTGGAGACCAGAAAAGAGCATGGGATCCTCTGGAGCTGGAGATACAGGCAGTTGGGAACTGTCCAGTGTTTGTGTTGGGAAGCAACTCAGGTCCCCTGGGAGAGCAGGAATTGCTAACCACTGAGCCATCTCTCCAGCACAGATGCAAAGATTTTTGACAACATATTACTAAAGTGAAGTCGACAATATATAAGAAGAATTGTACTTACCAAACACAAGATAAATATAGTAATATACTTAAATTTAGCAGGGCCTGGTGGCTCTTGCCTTTTTAATCCCAGCACTCTCAAGGCAGAGGCAGTCAGATCTCTGAGTTTGAGGCCAACTTGGTTTACATAGCAAGTTTCAGGGCAGCCAGTTCTACGACTGTGTCAAAACAAACAAACAAAAGCCCAAAACCTTTGACTCTGCCAACAGAGTGAAGAAAGTAAGACAATTACAGACACAAAAGAACAAACAACCTCTAAAACTCAACAATGAGAAAATGAGCTACCCAATTAAAATGGGCAAAAGATACAGACAGACTCTTTGACAAATCAAAGACATACACATCTCAAATCACTAGAGAACTGAACAGTAAAATGAGTCACCAGTATGGATCTATGAGAACACACACCAGGACCACCGAACGATGAAGACGAGGAACATTGTGTGGGAGCTGCAAAGTGGTGAGTTACTCTGGAAGCCCCTTGGGCTATTTCAAACAGATCTGACCCCGTCTTGATGTTTTGGTTGTGAGCCCAGCCAGGTGGTAGATGAACCACCTTCCTAGCTTATGAACACACCTTTATACTAAGCAGCAACTATGGTCCTTGGCATTTATCCAGATGATTTTAATACACAGAATTTACACACTGCTACTTATTGCAACTTCCTAACTGCCTAAACCTGGGATCCACCAAGATATGTTTTGGTAGGTGGGTGGAAAAACCAACTGGTCCATCTAGATAACGGAATATCACTGAGTGCGGAAAGGAAATGAGCTGTCAAGGCGTGAAAAGACATGGAGGGAAGTTAATTGCTTACTGAGGCTCAGTTCCAGTTAATTCTGGGAAACGCAGAAGGGAACAGTAACAGCCAGTGGGCACCTGCAGGTGAGGGACCATGAGAGGGTGGACGCAGAGGATATTTAGGGCGGGCAAACTATTTTGTATGACACTACAAGGAGACAAATGTCATACATTTGTCACAGGACGTACACCAAGAGGGAGTGAGCCCAAATGTCTCCATGGGCTTTTGGGTGAGCCAGTGTGGGTCTGGGTAGCCCTGTATCTGCTTCGGGATGTCCCTGTGTTCCAGGCTATAGGGACTGTGTGTTCCAGGAACACACAGGAACCGTGCTTGCCACTTGCTTAGTGCACCTGAAGCCACTCTGATTCAGCAATCTCTTTCCCCCTTTTTGGACAGGGTATAATGTACCATGGCCCAGGCTGCCTTTAATTTTACTGTTTAGCTGAGAATGACTTGTTTTGTTTTTTGAAACAGGGTTTCTTTGTATAGCCTTGACTGTCCTGGAACTCACTCTGTAGAACAGACTGTCCTCCAACTCACAGAGAGCCGCCTGCCTCTGCCTCCTGAGTGCTGGGACTGAAGGCGTGCGCCACCACTGCCCAGCTGTTTTTGTCTTTGAGACAGGTATATCCCTGGCTGGTCTGGAACTCGCTATGTACAACAGGCTGGCCTCAAACTCACAGAAATCCACCTGCCTCTGCCTTCCGAGTGCTGGGATTAAAAGTGTTACCGCCATATGTAGTGGAAGGATGACTTTTAATTTCTGATTCTTCTGCCTTCATCTCCTAAGTGCTGGGATGAGAGGTAGGTGCCATCACCTCTGGTTAAAAAATAGAATTTTTTATAGCAAAACAGTAAAATCTAAAAAGATAAATCCTAAGAGCCCAATGACACCCCAGCCAGATACTCACCTCTAGATTCCCACCCCTTTCCCTTTCCCACATCCCCATCCCTAGGCTCCCAGATCAGCCTCCGCCTAGGGTCCTGTTGGCCTTCTCCCTTGGCAGGGAGCCTGACAGGGCTGCGCATGATGGCATGCTCCTAGCACTCTGAAGACTGAGGCAGGCAGTTTTTTGAGTTCAAAGCCAGCCTGAGTTACACAGCTGTACCCTGTCTTAAAAGAAAAAGGAAGCCGTGTGGTGGCGCCCGCCTAGCACCCAGGAGACAGGCAAGAGGCAGTCAGGGCTACAAAATGAGACCTAGTCTTAGTAACAACAACAAAAGCTGGTGTGGCAGTGTAAGCATATCCCTGTAACCAAGGTAGAGAGACTGTCACAACTTTGAAGCTAGCTTGGGCTACACAGAGAGGTGTCCGCCCCTCCCCCCACCTCTCTCTCATACACACACAGCCCTCTATGGATCAAGCTGGCCCCTTCTCTTTCTCTAGGCCCAAATTCCCTTCCCCACTTCACAGCCTCCTGCCCTTTGTCAAAAGCAGAAGCTGTCTCATAACTTCTGGGCCTCTGAGTGGATGTGTGCCTCTGTGAGTATTTTACCCCTGTGGCTGGTCCCCAGGCATGTGTGTGCCCTGTCCCTGTGTTTCCTGTCTGTGGGCAAGCTGTCTTATGCAAGTGTCAGGCTGGTAATGTTGGGGGACCCCTCTGGGTTGCCATGTTAGGTATGTCACCACACATGGTGACATTTGGAGTTACTTCTGTCAACATCAGCTCCTCCCTCCTTCAAGCCTTCACACAGTGTCCTCCCTAGGCCTCCCCACTGGCTACAGGAAGACTTCCCTTTGGACTAACTTTCTTGTTCAGTCAGACCCACCTCCAGGGAGGCCCTATCTCTCACATCCTCATGCCCATATGTCCCTAGACTTAGGCCTAAAAAAAGCCTGGGAGGAGCTTTGAGGCGCCCTAGGGGTCTGGTAGATGGCAATAAAAGGGAACCACTTTGGGGAGTAGGCAAACCCTAGACAGCTGGCCAGAACTCAGGGGACAGACAGGTGGGCTCAAGGGAAACTCCAAAATGGAGGTGTCATCCCTAAAAAATTGCTTCCAGAATATAGCAGCCAGGTGTACTCAGTGGTAAGGAGTCACTAGGTCTCTAAAATCTGAGCCAGAGCCCAAGCAGGATAGTACATACTTGTAACGTCACTCAAGAGGCTGAGGTGCGCAGATCAAGGGTTTGAGGCCAGTCTGGGCTACAGAAGGAGACCCTATCTAAAAAATCCAAGGGCTGAGGATATAGCCCAGTAGTAAAACACTGGCCTAAATATGTTCAGGTCCCTGGGTTCGATCCCAGCACCTTAAAAAAAGTCTTCACCAGGGCCAGCACTGGAGGCTTTACTGTTTCTGTCTAGTTATTTCTCTGGGGGTGAGGGGGATGACAACTTAAAATGGATTTTCAGCAATAATGGATTCCCTTTCTTGGTTCCCGGCACCGAGCTGCAACACAAAAGAGACAGTGTCACTAGGGCCTTAGGGTGGGGGGTCTCCCACTGCATCTGTGGGGCAGCTGGTGTTCTGTTCTGTGTCTACATGTCATCAGGGGCCAAGGGCTCTGAAGCCCAGTTCCCTTATGCTCATTCATGCAAGTGTCCTGTGCCCTAGGAATGTAGCCATTCTGCTCTCAAGAGCAGACAGCATGCTTCCTGATGCCACATGGCCCTGCCCATTTTAAACCCAGGTTTCTGTCCTAGCCCTGGAGAGCTCACCCTCCATGGTCCCCAGGCCTCCTCCGGCTCTGGCTTTGCTACTGTGCCTCAGGTCACCGGAATCTTGTTCCTAGCAGCCTTTATGAGGTCATTAAGGCTGGGCCCTCAACTAAGCTTCAGCCCCTCCCCCTCCATTCCACTGTTTCACACCCCACCTGGCTATGTGAGAACTGAGCCCATCTCCACATTCTAGGGAATGGCTGCAGGGCAAGAATCACTCACTCTTCTTTGGCTCCCTGAAGCTGAGGGGACATGGTTGGTGCCTGGACAAACTTCACTTCCCCTTGGATGGTGGCGTTCTTGAGCCCTGTCTTACTAAAATCTAGGTAAGAGCAAGCTACGTTCTTGGTTTCTTGAGTCCAAGATTTTTGAGTTGTCATGTCTTCAGGAGGTTTCTCATGCTTCTCCGAGGATATCTGGGTAATCTGGGTAGCCTGGGCAAACTTGATGGACTGGCCTGGCTGGCAAAGCTCTACAGCTGTCTCCTGGGACTTCTCAGATGTACCTTTGATTAAATTTTCTAAACTAGGCAAGTTCATGTTGCTGGAGGAGGCTACAGCCAGGGAAGAGGCGAAGTTGATCAGATCTGCCAGGCCAATGGCTGTGGGCAGGCTGGTGCAAGATATTCGGGGGCTGGATGGTAGTGGGGCACAGTCTGTGAGGACCTGGGAAATGGAGACACACTTCTTTTCCCGGGAGCCCTTGGGATGTTTCTCCAAGGCCCGCTGGAGGCTGTGCTCCGACGCCTGGATGAGCTTGTTGGACCAGAAGAGGTGTTTGGAGGTCTGCACAGGGATGGAGCGGAACTGGGTGGTGGCACCCACGTGTTCCTCTTCCTGGTTGCTTGAGTTTGCGTTGAAGCTCCAGGGCCTGGATGACAGCTCTTCATCATAGGATTCGATCCTGTAGCCCTGCTGCTCCGAACTTTCGATGAAGCCGTCCCCTTTAGCCTCTGGTGGGGGTTTAGAGGGCACCACCACTGGCTCCATCTCCTCCAGCTGTGGCACTGGGCCTAGGTCCGGCTGCACGTTGGGGAGGGGTTCCAGCTTGGGCAATTCCGCTTCAGGCTGAAAGGTTTCAAATGAAAGCTGAGGTGACAGGAGCTGGACACCCCCTTCCCGCCAGGACTTCCCTGACACACCGTGTGGCATACTACCCACCCCTTATCTCAGAGACCTGTCTGGGGCAGAGAAGGAAGTGCAGGCAGGTAGTGAAGGTGTGTTTGTGTGTGTGGGGGGCCTGGTTCTACAGTTCCAGGATTGCCGAGCATAAGGACCCTACCCTCTAGCCTGCTACCGCTGTGTAAAGTGTGATGCTCTTACCTCTTTCTCTTCGTCCTCTTTGTCTTTATGGGCATGGGGCTGCTGGTAGTCATTCCTGAGGCATAAGGAATCCAAATGGGTGACAAAGATCCATGGGCAGGGTCATCAGAGGTAGCAGGGAGCGATCTCTAGGGCCCTCAGTTCTGGCCTTGTATGGGGGTGAGCAAGAAGGCCCAAGGTCTACTCCCCACTGTCCCTGTTCCATTAGGAGCTGTGTGTGTGTGTGTGTGTGTGTGTGTGTGTGTGTGTGTGCGGGCACACACACACACACACACACACACACATTCAAATGTGGGGTCTAGAGGCTGATTTTGCTTACATGTCTACCTTAGTTATTCTTCATCTCATGTTTTGGGGACAGGGTCTCTTCTCTCTGAACATGGAGCTCACTGATTTGCTAGAGTGGCTGGCTTCTGAGCCCCTGGGATCTTTCTGCTTCCATGTCCCAGCTCTGGGAGTACAGTGTTAGCATGGGATATCTGAACCAGGCCCCCATACTTGTGTGCTAAATAAACATTTTATTCCCCCCCCCCCCCGCAAGCTGGTTATGGTGTTTGTAAGACTCTCCAGGCTTCAGAAACTCTCCAGAGCTGGCCAGTCAACTTTTCAGCTCCATTTGGTTGGAGGAGTGGCCTGGGAATCTTCCTTTTTTTGGGGGGTGGGGGTGGGCGTGGTCTTGAGACAGGATTTCTCTGCATTGGCTGTCCTGGGACTCACTATGTATACTAGGTTGGCCTCGAACTCACAGAGATCCTCCTGTGGGATTAAATCCGAGCACTGAGAATAAAGGCTTGTGCCACCAACTCCCTGCTGGGAATCTTCATTTTTATTAAGTGCCACAGGTGAGCCATGGTACTCAGAAAATGTTTCCCTACACTGGGAGAGCCTAGAGTGAGGCCCATTACTCACCCGCCACATCCCCAGTGGGTAGATCTGAGAAGCCCTGGATAAAGGGGGACGTGCAGGGCCCCTTCGCTTCTCGGCCTTTACTTCTTGCTGCTCTACAACGGTAAACTCCTGTTGCCTCCCCCTCATGTGCCTGTCTTTCCCTACCTTGGACAGCTCTGTCCGCTCTACCCTAACCCTCCCCGAGGGTTGGAGGCTGAAGGCAGAGATGGGGCTGTAGGCAACCTCAGCCTTTGGCCAGTACACAACTTCTGAGATATGGGAAGGAGCTACAGAAGAGGTGGTATATGGTGTTGGGGAAAGGGCTGAGAGCCTGGGGCTTGGGGGGAAGGGCCTGTGCTGGTGGGGTGGGGGGTGCTGGTCCTCACGTTCTTTCCACGATGTCCACAGCATTCTTGCTACAGCAGGGGAATGCACTGGTACCTGGCCCAGAGAAGAAGGAAACGACAGGGAGCATCAGGGTGAGAGGCAGTACCTGAGCTGGTGCCAATTCCTTCTGGCCCCACCTCCAGCCCACCCGACAGCATCTCTCCTATCTTACTCTTCCCCTTGTCGCCTCCTTGCCAGGGTCAATAGTTCTGTGTTCCGTGTCTGCTACCCTCCACTTGCCATCTTGGCCCTGTCCCAGCTCTTGAACCTATCGCTTGCCTGCACAAGCATGGATGCTCACAGTACTCCATCTCGTCGTCTCCACGGCATCGGAGGGTGCTCGTTGCCTAGGCTTCGCATAGCTGGTGGTTGCTGAATCAAAGACTTGAAATCAGGCTGCAGAATTAGCTCCATTTTCTGCTCTGCCATCCTCCACAGGAGCCCATTGCACCCCGGAAGAACTTCCCCTCCCACTCTTCATTGTTGCTGCTCCCCAAGCTCTTTTTGGTTATCTATCACTGACCCCGACCAAGGCCTACACTTGGCGTGCTTGACCTGAGGTTGTGCCATCACCACAGTGCTATGTGGTGAATTTGAATCAATCCCCGGAAGCCCTAGGAGCATCTCGGAGCCAGGAGATAGCCAGGCAGCTTTTGTCTTCTAATACTGAAGCTGTCCTTCCCCGGAAGTGGGGCACCAGGCTGCCTGCTTTCCTGGTATCGATCAGCATTGATGTTGAGGGATCATAGCTTCCATGCATTATGCAAAGCAGATTCTCAGGAGCCTAGGGTGGAGCAGGAAATGTTAACCTTACTTTCTGGCTAAGAATTGCTCCCTAAATTGTATCAGAAGCATGCCAATGTGCTGTGGCTTCTTCCTAGGTATGGAAGGGGTGGTCCTTGCTTGGCTGGTCCTAGGCATTGAGATTTAGACACATCCGTGTTCCAGCCTGGCCTGGGGATGGTAGGTCAGCTGTGTAGTGAGGCTCTGAAACACCATGGACAGGAACTCAAAGGCCAGCCCTGCCTCCTTGATTCACAAGCTTCTCTGGCATTCTTCATACTCTTCTTCTTTAGCTTCAGCTCCATTTGACCCTGAGCAGGACTCTTTCCTGCCCAACCACAGAGCTTTCCTTGGTCGCTTTGCAATTTTTCTGGACATCTGATCATCACACAACTTCAGTCCTTCCATAAACTGCAACTAGGTATGGACAGAAGGACCAATTACAATTTTGTATGCCTCATAGCAGCATTGGGGGGCTGGGAGACAAAGTCTGATGTTGACTCAATTTGGGATTTCTGTGCCTGCCTTAGGAGTGTTCTGTTACAGTCAAGTGGCAGTCTGTGACAGATGAGGTATTTTCAATGTCCAGTTATTGCTAACATTCTAGAAATACTGTTTCGAGTCCTAAAGGTGCATCAGACACCTACTGGTGTTGACAGCGTTTAAAGAGACCCCACAGGATCTGTTCGTCAAAGAGTGTGTGTGTGAATCAAGACAACTTTGTTTCTCTCTTCCATGTCTTGTGCCTCTTCCTTTCTTCCCTTTTTGCACTGGGAATGATCACTACATAATTGTGGAGCGAGGGCAGACCCATGTTCTCGTGGGGAACATTCAGTATTCCATCTTTGTGATGTTCATGGTGGTTTTCTTCATATATATGCTTTTTTATCAGATTGAAATTTCCTTTCCTACTTTGCTCAGTTGATTTTGAGAAATATTTATCATCATCATCATCATCGTTTTAGGACAGGGTCTCACTATGTAGACCATGGCTGGCCTTGAACTTACAATTCCTTTCCTCTGTCTCCTGAATGCTGGGATTAAAGGCATCCATCACTACACCTGGCCTGCTATTAGCAGCAGCATCTTCTTCATCACTTTGAGACAGGTTCTCACTCTGTAGACCAGGCTGGCCTCAAACTCAAAGAGATCCTCCTGCCTCAGCCTCCTGAGTATCGGATTACAGGTATGTACCACTATGCCTGCTCAATGTTTTGAAATGTTATTTTTATTTTATGTGCGTTGGTGTGAAGGTGTCAGATTCCTGGGAACTGGAGTTACAGATAGTTTTGTGCTGCCATATGGGTGCTGGGAATTGAACCCGGGTCCTCTGGAAGAGCAGCCAGTGCTCTTAAGAGCTGAGTCATCTGTCCAGCATCCCTCAATTATTTTTTTTAAAAAGACTTTTAAAAGATCTTATTATTTTAATAATTATGTGTGTATATGCCACATGAGTGCAGATGCACTTAGAGGTCAGAGCTGCATGATTCCTGGGAGCTGCATGTATGTATAGGAGGTTGTAAGCCAACAGATGTGGGTGCTGGGAATTGAACCAGGGTCCTCTGCAAGAGCAGTATGTGCTCCTAACCACTGAGCAGTCTCCAGCCCCAGGCATTGGATCCACCTGGAAGTGGAGTTACATAAAGTTGTGAGTGGCCCAAAGTGAGTGCTGGGAATCAAACTGAGGTCTTCTACAAGAGACCAGTATGTGCTCTCAACTGTGGAGCCACCTCTCCAGCCCCCAGCTGTCACTTGAGACATGGTCTCTCTATGTGGCCTTCGCTGGCATGCAACTTTCTATGTAGATCAAGCTGGCCTTGAAATCAGATCCACCTGCCTCTACCTCTGAGTGCTGGGATTAAAGGTTGAGACAGGGTTTCTCTGTGTATCTCTGACTGTCTTGGAATTCACTCTGTAGACCAGGCTGGCTTCGAACTCAGAGATCCGCCTGCCTCTGCCTCCTGAGTGCTGGCATTAAAGGCGTGCACCACCACCGCCCAGTGTGAAGATCATTTTCAAAGAAGAATTTGTTTCTGCTGCAGAGTGGAATGTTCTACGAACGCCAGTTATCAGGTGGAGCCATTCAAGTCCTTGAAACCTACTGAAGTTGTGTCTTCTCGTCCTTTCTGTCCCCGAGAGGAGTGCTGAAGTCATCAACTATGATGGCGGCTTCCACTGCCCCTCCTTGCATCTTAAGTACACTTTAACGATTTCATACTTGTATCCAATGTATTTTGATTGTATTTACTCCCATCACACAATCTTGTCCTTCCCCGCCTAACTGAGGTACCTTTTACTTTCACATTTTCTTTTTCTCTCTCTGCATATTTATGTATGTATTGGTTTTTGGAGACAGGGTTTCTCTGTGTAGCCCTGGCTGTCCTGGAACTAGCTTTGTAGACCAGACTGGCCTTGAACTCACAGAGATCTGCCTGCCTCTACTTTCTGACTGGATTAAGGTGTATACACCATCATCTGGTTAAATACTTATTTTAAAAAATGATTTTTAAATTTTGTGTATGCATGAGTGAGTGTCTGTGTATAGGTATGTGCCTGTGAGTGCACATGCCAGTGGAGGCCAGAAGAGGGCACACTGGAGTCATTGGATTCACTGGAGCTGGACTTGTAGGTGGTTGTGTGCTTCCTGACCTACATGCTGGGATGTGAACCTGGGTCTTCCACAAGAGCAGCAAGTGCTCTTAACTGCAGGACTGCCTCTCTAGCCCCTCCCCTCCTTCTCTTTTCTGACTCTGACAGCATCAAATATACCCCGGTCTGGGTTCAAACTCCCTATGTGACCAAAGCTGTCCTTGAACTCCTGATCCTCTTGTTTCTGCCCTGAATGCTGGGACTATAGGCCACACTTGGACATTACACTAGTTTTTCTTCACATACTTTGAAGCTCTGATGTTAGGGACACATCCTTTAGGATAGTTATTTGTTCTTTTGTTTTGTAGCCCTGGGGATGGAACTCACAGCCTTGCAATATACTAGGCAAAATTTTTATTTTCTAGACCTTCATATTCCCTTTAAAATGATAATAGTATTGCTATGATTTTGGATATATATATATATATATATATATATATATAATATATATATATAATCTGATATGTATATATATATATATATGTATACACACAATTTATTAGTTATTTGTAGAGACAGGGTTTAATGCTTCTCTGGCTGGCTTTGAATGTGCTGTGTACTTAGGATGACCTGAAATTTCTGATCCCTCTGGTCCTATCTATCTAACAAGTTCCTGGGACACAGATAGGTGCTACCACACCTGGCTTAAGTGATAATGGGAATCAAATCCAAGCTTTTGTGCATGCTAGGCAAGGACTCAACCTACTGGGCTACACCCCAACCCCTGTTGGCATAGTTTCTTGAGACAAAGTCTTACTATGTAGCTTAGGCTAGCCCAGAAGTTACTATGTCACCCAGGTGGTCCTCAGATTTTCAACCTTCCTCTCTCTGCCTTGTGAGTACAGGGATTATAGATATACCCAATCATGCCTGGCTTTACTCTTCCTTTTTTTTTTTAAGCATTTCCTTTTATAATTAAAACATTAACATGTATCTGTTAATTAGTATGTTCCATGTGTATACAAATGTGTGCACATATAAGGATGCCATAGGACAACTTGCAGGGATCGAACTCAGGTCATCAGGCTTGCTGGTGAGCACCTTTGCTTACTACTTTCCCTAACCCTTGATGCAATAACCTTTTTATCACTGTGAAATGATCTCCTTTTATCTCTGTCATTATTTGATTTGAAACCTGCTTTGATATTGATAAAGGTCTTTAGCTTTTTGTAATCTCACTTTTGTGATACTGGGGATTAGCGTTAGCATGAGCTATCACTTTACATTTAATTGTTGTATTTTTATATTTAAAGGGAATTTTAAACGGGCAGCATATAGTTGAGTCTTGTTTTTTCTTCTCTTTTTTCCTGGTGGTGTGGATTGAATCCAGAGCCTGTGCATCCCAGCAAGCACTACGTCAATACAGCTATATTCTCAGATCAAGTATCACTTTTCTTTTCTGTCTATTTAGGTAATCTCTGTTTAAAAGTGACTCTGTGTGTGTGTGGGGGGGTAGTGGGGGCAGTGCTGAGACTGAACCCAGGACAATGTTGTTGTCCATGCTTAACACTTGCTTTAGAAGGGAGCTATGTGACATCTGCCTTTTGTGTTTACATGGATTCTTTTGTTGTTTGTTTTCCATATGTCACTCTGCTTTTTTTTTAAAAATGCCCCCCCTTTAGATTATGTGTCCGTATGGTTCTATTGGATTTTCAAAACTATGACTCTGTCTTGTTATTTTAGTTGCTTTAAGGCTAAACTATGCAGCTTTAACTAATCACAAGTTTACCTTCAAATGGTAATAGGATAATATACCAATATACCAGTTAAAGAGAACGCTAAACATTGTGATGTCATTTCCTCCTTATGACCAGATGTTAGAAATGGATCTTAGAGATGAGAAAGAGTTGGGATAGTGCATCTTGGGAGCTTTTGGAAGACTCCACATGTAATTCAGAGAGAGAGAGACAGACAGACACACACACACAGATTATGAATATGAGTTTGTAATGATAACTGAGCCAGTGAACAGTGTTCCAGAGAGATCTTTATGCTTCTAGAGTGTGGAAGGCAGAAGACTAGGGATGCTGTCTAATGGAGAGGAGACAGAAGCTGAGGAGGAAGATCAAAGATCACACAAGTGGGGAGGGGAGCTCAGATTCCAGGAATGAAGGGAGGGAGTCTGGGCTTGAAGATGCTATTTCTCCACTGGGAAAAGCATCAGAAAGATGCTGACATCTCCACAAGTGTGTCTGGTTCCTCCCTTACCACCCTACAGTTGAAGGGGTCCCAATGAGCTTTTAAAATAGTATCTCTTTTTTTTTTTGTTATTTGTTTGCTGTATTTTTTTTTGTTTGTTTTTCGAGACCCAGTTTCTCTGTGTAACAGTCCTGGCTGTGCTGAAACTCACTCTGTAGACCAGGCTAGCCTTGAACTCACAGAGATCCACCTGTCTCTGCCTCCCTAGTGCTGGGATTAAAGGTGTTCGCCACCACTGCCTGACAAATGGTTTCATTCTTAAATAGGGGCAACCTAGGGCCACCAAATAGTTGACAAAACTGCTAATAAGCAGATGAAAAGGTGATCCCAGGACACCAAAGGTAATTTGAGAAAGAAGAGAACATAAGAGAAGCAGATCATTTTCAGAGATTCAAGGACAACACTAGAATATCACATAAAAAAGTAACAGGCTGCTATGAAAAAGAATTAAAGGAGAAAGTGGTGTTTGCAAATAGCACTGGGAAATAAGAGAGAGTATTTCCAGGAAGAGACATTTCCCAGATATCAAGCTTTAGTGAGAGAAGAGACACAATAGGGAGTTTGCTTTTTTTTTTCCATACGTGTCCATGTGTGTTCATGCATGTGCACATTCATGTGCGTGTATGTGGAGGCTAACGGGCGGCCTTGCATGTCCTTCCTCAGGTTCCTCCTGTCTACCTTCTTAGTGTTTTAGATTATAGGCTCTACCGCCATGTGTGTTTTACGTAGGTTCTGGGGACTGAACTCAGCTCCTCTTGCTTGCAATATACTAATAGCTATCTTTTCTCCACCCACATCTGTTTATGAAATCTAGAAGGGAGACCTAGAGAGAACAAAGGAGTTGGAGAAGAAAAAAGTAAAAATACCCTTTAGATGAAGGTCTCACGGGCTTGGAAAAGTTCTCTGAATACTGGACAGGTAGACAGCTGTGGAACAATCTCTACTGTTGCCATAGTTTATGTCAGGCACAACTGATTCACAAATTTGTTTTTCATTTTCGTGTGTGTGTGTGTGTGTGTGTGTGTGTGTGTGTGTGTGTGTGTGTATAAGCTGGAAGTTGACTTTAGGAATTGAGAATTATCCTTGGTGCTTCTCTGCCTGGTTCTTCCAGGCAGGGTCTCTCAATGAACCCGGAGCTTACAGACATGGTTAGGGGCCGGCTCTGCTCTGGTCATCTGCTGTCTGCACCTTTAGAGGCTGGGATTAAAGGCTGGACATCTCATCATCTCATCCACTTGGGATTTATGTGGGTTCTAGGGATCTGAACCCTGGTCCTCATGTTTGCACAGCCAGGATTTTAACCACCATGCTACCAACCTGTCCCACAAATTAAAGTTTCTCTTTCTCTCTCTCACCCCCCCCCCTCTCTCCCTATCTTTTTTTCAGAGTTTCTCTGTGCAGCCTTGGCCATCCTGGAATAGGCTGGCCTTGAACTCACAGAGATCATCTTTCCTGCACCTGTGCCTGGCTCACAAATTTTTAAAAGTGAAACCCCAGTAACTTATAAGAGGAAGAAACTCATACTGGCAGCAGAATCACTAATGGTTGGTTTTAAAATTCTGATTACTTTTAAACCTAGAATTTTATTATTATTATTAATTATTATTATTTATTACTATGATGAGAAAAGTTGGGGCTGCAGCTGCTCTGAGACATGCCTAGGGACCACTGTTTGTATTTTTAGTCAGCGAATACTCTGCAGTGCTCTTGAGTCAGGGGTATTTATTTCTTTGATAAAGTTGAAAAGGAAATGCTCACCCTCAGCTATTGGCCACTATTAGGGGCTGGGGATAGAGGTGGACAGGGAATAATTGTCCTGTACCACGGTGCTTTCAAGCTTGTGACCACATGTTTTTACCCGGAAGGGACCTTAAATCTCACCGTCTTTAAAACATCACGAACCGGCACTCGTCAGTGCTCCTGGCTACGCACTGTGATGACGCAAGGCATCAACAATTCTTGAGATGCCTTCTAGACATCACTGCTCTTCCGGTAGACCCTGGCCCACGGTTCGGAGCGCGTGGTCTCCTGCTGACCCTCCCCGGGCCCTCTGCGGGTTGGACTTTACTGGCTTTGGGTCTCTGGTCCTCCTCAGTATCTCACACAAGGTGGATTTGCAAAGACATTAAATCCCCAACCCTTAACTCTGTGTGCACTTGTACCCGTGAATGTGATCCCATTGGGCTAAATTCATTAAGACCGGGACCGATCTAGCCCCCCCCCCCACGCCTTTTTTTTTTTTTTTCACAGCACGTGGCTGCAGCAGTAATTAAAGGCACCCAGAGGGGCTTGGCTGGGGTCAGCTTCCTCTTCACTCCCCAGGCCAGCTCTGGGGCATCACCCAGCTTCCCTTTCTTCTGCCACCGCCCCGCCATTTCTGGCACCGCCCCCCACTCGCCGCCTGCGCCCACCTGTCACCCCCATGCTGACGGAGGCTCTGTCCAGGAGGCGGGGAGCGGGCTGATGGCTGCTGCCCCTCCACCTCCAGTGCGCTCTTTGGTTAACCGAGTGGAGGGGCGCTGGGGATGATGGGGGCGCTGGCGCCTGTGATGCCGCGGCTTCTGTGACGTTTGGGATCTGACTGGCAGGAAACTTGAAAGTTCATGCCAAGAATGTGGGTGGGAGCAGCTGAGGATCTTACAAGGCTTGGAGGTCCAGCAGCCAGGGTACCAAGACAAAAAGAGCTGGGGCAGCTGGCCACCCCGAAGCAGACCAGGTGTGTGGACAGCAGTCCTGGGTAAGGACGGGGCTCTGAACCTCATTTAACCACAAAGCCGCTGCATTTTTGAGGTTCTAAGATTCTTAGGGCGGCTGAATCTCAATCTAAGCAGTACACACACCCCCATGTTACAACTTTTTACAATCACACTTGTTATTTGTGTGTGTGAACACTTGCATACTATGGCCAGTGTGTATGGAGGTCAGAGGACAACTTTTGGGGATTGGTTGTCAGCTTCCACCATGTAATTCCTGAGGATCAAAATCAGAGGTTTGGTGTTAGGCCTCTTTACCCAGAATCATTTTTAGCTGGCTTTAATTGTCGCCCCATCCCTGCCCGCGGCCCCCAGCTGGTCATGGTAGCATAAACCTTTATTTAATTCCAGCACCTGGGAGGCGGAGGCAGCGGGTATCTCAGTGAGTTTGAGGACAGCCTGGTCCATATAATGAGTTCCAGGGCAGAGAGTGAACCCCTGTCTCAAATCTGTTTAAAAAATAGCTTTTCATTTTGAGACAAAGTCCCATGTTGCCCAGGCTGGCTTACAGGTGTGCATCAGCATAGTCAGCTCTTACTAGAGACTGGGGCTGGATCGGACAATGCACTTCTGTCTGTGATCTGCCTTCCACTCCATGAGCACTCCTGTGCTGGGAAAGTCATCACCATCCTGTGCCAATGTTCAAACTAATACCGGGCAAGTCCTCTGGCTGCCAGACCTCAGGGATAGGAGAGGGTGAGTAGTGGCGCTACCACATGCAAGCCCCTCCCCTTCTGGTGCTCCTGGGCTGCCTGACCCCTTCCCTTCCTCCCCTCAGCCCAGGAGAGAGATGGGCAAGCAGCCTACCTCAAGAGCTGATGCCAGTCCTTGCCTCCAACAAAATGGGAGGCGTGAAGGAATTTACCCCCAACAGCTGTCAGGGCTGTGGAGTAGAGGAAGCAGGCAGGCAAAAGACACACGGCTGTTTACAAACGCCCAGTCATTACCCCAAATTTTATTGCTTACAGAGCTCAGGCACACCCCAAATGCAACACGGTGTGGCTGTGGTTCATGTGCTGGGGCCAGAGACAACCTAGCTCATTGCAAATAGCTGGACAGAAGCTATCCTGGCTGATTGGGCCTGGGGTGTCAAGCTTCTCCAGAGGAGGGGGGGGTCTCTGTGCCCCTTCCCATAATGATTCACAGTTAACTTAATGCTACATTAGTCCTAAGCAGCTACTCCAAGCCCCACCAGGAAAAGCCTGACTAGGGCAACGTGGATGTATGCTCACCTAAAATCTGAAGGAGGCTTGAGGCTATCAAGGCTGTGTGTATGATGGGTGCAGACAGTCCCTTCCCATCCCCTGGCCTGCTTGTGCCCAGGCAGAGCCGATGCTCTGCTGGAAGGCACCAGAAAAGTGCTTTGGGGTACAAAGTGCTGCTGGCAGTGTCTTGCCACCATGAAGCTGGCACACTGGATATGACTATGTGTCTTGGCGGGCAAGAGAGCATCTTTGGCTCTCTTTGGAATCTGTTATTTGCTGACCAGCCTGTTCGCTATGACAGTGAGGTGCCAGTCTCGTGTCATCCTTCAGTTTCACAGATGAGGGACCAGAGTGCCAGCCAGCCAGAGGGCAGGCCTCAGTGAGGCTTGTGCTCTGAGGAGCGGTCTCCAGCAGCCACAAACTTGAGGCCTGAGAATCACTTCTCTTCAATACCTTCCATGGTCCTTGGTTGAACAAAGAGCTCAACTGAGGACCTGGGCTGCAATAACCTGAAGGTGTGCATCCTCCCAAGGTGCTAGCATCCTTCCTGCCTGCTCTACTCACACTAGTCAACGGCCAAGGAGGCCAGACAAGGGGTCAAAGGCTCCACAAGCCCCTGGGCAGGCATGCCTGCTGCCTTGCCCTGAATGAGTTGGGCAGGAACCCGGCTCTTCTGCCTGCCTAGGTACCTGCTCTTCTTGACCCAGGCTAGAGGCTGTACCCCAATTGCTGGCAAGTGCTGACTGATCTGTGTGGGCCTGGAGCATCAGGGAAATCACTGGCTCTCTTCCTGGGGGATGAGACCGACTTCCTCCTTGTCTCTTCACGAGGGCCAGCAGCACTCAGGAGGCAAATCCTGAGAGGTGCTTTACCTGCTCCCATTGCTGCTGCACGCCCTGGTCTTTACTGCCGAACCAGGGCCTGGCAGATCTCTCTGAGCAGACTCAGCCAGCATCTCAGGGCAGCATGGAGCACTGGGATACAAAGGGCTCTGCTGTGGGCAGAGTGGAGCTGGTGGTGGAAGACAGGGCTAGGGCCGGTTCTCCAGCTGGCCGTACTTGACCCTCCAGCTCCAGGCAAAGCTGCCATCAGGGGCCAGGGTGCACTGCAGGTCGATGCCTGAGTCTGGCACCTCCATGTCATAGCGAACAGGCTGTCCGTCTTTGGTCACCAAGCTGAAGGCTGTGGCTGGGATCTGGGGAGAGCAAAGCAGCAGGATGAGAGCCCAGCTAGAGCGTAAAGCTGATGGTCCCCAAACATGCTCAGGCATCTGCAGACACCCAGGCAACCTGGAGAGCGCTGCCTGTCCTTCACTCTGGAGGGGCTGGGGAGCCCTTCCTAGCCCAAGGGTGGGTCCAGAGATTCTCAGCAGCTCCTGCCTGTCTTGCCCTGGGATCTGGAGGACAGTCAAGCCAGGGGCCACTATCTTCCAGGGTGCCATTTCTACTCATTTGAAAGCCTTCCTACTGGAAAACTGTGTCCCTAAGCGTGACCCACATCCATACCTGGCTGCTGATGCCAGTTGCAATGTCTCCCACCTTGACCCGGTGGAATTCCCGGATGTGTAGGTGTTCACCATTGAGAGACTGTATTTGGACCTTGACACCTAGAAGGCAAAGGTGGACAGTGAGGGCAGAGCAGTGGTTGGTAACCCAGAGAGCAGGGACTCAGCATGGGCAGGGACAACCTCTGTGAAGCCACTCTGCCCTCATGGAGTGGAGCAGTCTGGCTGGGGTGAAGATACACAGAGGACATCTAGGTTAAGGGGCCCTACTGTTACACAGCTCTCCATGACCAGCAACACCTGGAATTTGGCCTGCACCTTGCTAAGAGCTGAGGTCAGCTCCCCGGGGGGAAGAAATAATCTACTCTGGATATACATACAGCAAAAAGGCAATGAAGACAAACAGCCCCCTCCCCCTGGCTGAGCTAATGGTTTATTGCTGGTCCATCTTCTCACTCTTCACAATCCATCTACATCCCCGCCCCTGCACCTGATTTTGTTTGTTTAGTTTTTCAAAACAAGGTTTCTCTATGTAACTCTGGTTGACCTGGAACTCACTCTGTAGACTAGGCTGGCCTGGAACTCACAGAGATCCACCTGGTTCTACCTCCCAAGTAGACTAGGCTGGCCTGGAACTCACAGAGATCCACCTGGTTCTACCTCCCAAGTATTGGGATTAAAGAACTTCCACGCCACCACCACCGAAGTATCTTCCCCCCCCACCTTTGTTCAGTCAGCTGAGGCGAATGTGATAACATGTAGCCATTTTAAAGTCTTCTACGAACCCAAATAGCACAGACTAATTTCCTCTGTTAGTACAACACACCCAGGGCTGGGGGTGTGCTCAGTGACCGGGCTCTTGCCCAGTATGCACAAAGGCCAGCCCTGGGTTCAATTCCCGGCAACACAAAAAGATGAGGCGATGGTATTAATCTTCCTAAAATGGCATTAGCTGAACCCCTCTGTAAAGCCCTCTATTTTATTTTGATTTTTTAGTTTTTCCAGGCAGGGTTTCTCTGTAGTTCTGGAGTCTGTCCTGGAACTTGCTCTGTAGCCCAGGCTGGCCTTAAACTCACAGAGATCTGTCTGTCTCTGCCTCCCGAGTGCTGGGACTAAGGGTGGCTAAGTCCTCTATTTTATGAGAAGTGCCAGGTGACTCTGTCATTTCAAAGTTCTTTTCAGTTAATGTACTCCTGAACTACTCTACATTTTTCTGTTAAAATAGTCAAACAATATACTGAATCATTTCCCAGAATCCATTTTAAAAACTCTAAGGAGAGGGGTACAGGTGTCTTATTTATTCATAGAGATAAGAAACCCTAATTGTTGATGCTTCTCTGGCAGTGTCCAGGATGTCAGATAACCACCGTACCACTGAGTATCCTCTAAGCCCTTGTGAGTCCCTTCATGAAAACTTCGGGCACAAGTAAATATTTTATTGATTTATTTATCTTTTTCGAGAGAGTAGCCCTGTCTATTTCTGTGTAGTCCTGGCTGTCCTGGACCTCACCCTGTAGACCAGGCTGGCCTCAAAGTCACAAAGATCCATTTGCCTCTGCCTCCAGAGTGCTGGCATTAAAGGCATGTGCCACCACACCTGGCAAATATATTTTTTTAAATAACAAGCCAATCCCAGAAAATTATTTTACTATAAAAGAGAGAAATCTAAAGATGTAGCAGACGAGCTAGGCTACCCATCTTGATTTGGTAAACATTTTACTTAAATAGTGCCACCCTAATCTTACACTATCATTTCTGATGAATTTTGAGCATTAGTTCCTTTGAGTCATATCGTTCCAATTTTAGTCCAGACAGGAAGAGAGCTCATCATGCTTCCATTCTCCTCAGCATTCTTAAATTAGAGGCAACGTGAGGGCGTCTGAGCTGAAGAGCCTTTGCCAAGGCTATGGGGCCTGGCAGTGAGTCACACTGGCCCCGGGGAGGGCTAGTACCTATGAACTGATAAAGCCCACCTCTAACATAGCTGTACAAACAAGCTTGACAGTGGGCATTTACATGTCTTCTCATCTTCTAACTTTAGATTCCCGGAGATGATGCCAACGACCTCGTTGCCTACTTCTTGACTAAACGCTCATGGGTATGTCCCTTCCTTTCCCTTAAGCAGGCATTTAGCTACTCAGCTTCTGGCCTCAGCCCGGGAGCAGTCATTTTCCTTCCCACACTGTTGGCCTTTTACAAGTCTACTGATAGCCAGTTCTCCACTCCTTATCCGGAAAGCTTTGTGGGTCTAAACCCAACTTTCCAGGGAAAGATGTGAGGCTGGGTGGCAGACAGCTTCCTCCCCAACCCTTCTGTGATGGGGAAAGGCCAATGAACTCTCCCTCCACGCCTCCCTGGTCCTTGGCAGGAGTGGATAAGGGGACCGTACCATTGAAGTAGTTTGGAGTGTCTGTGGGCCGCCCCCGGGCCAGCACCATGTTGCAGCTGGAACTTCCTGCCTCTGCCTGGCTGCTCCATGAGTGCACGCCGGAACTCAGGGTGTCTCGTGAGCTCTGAGAGGCCTTTGATGGGTTCTGAACACAAGAGAAGGCACAGACCCAGTCATGAGATCAGGAAATTGTTCCTGGCTTTGGGCCTGTGCTAGGGGCAGGACCTGCCTGTCCTAGCCGAAATGGGGAAGGTGCATTTCTGTGTGGGACCAAAACTACTCCCCACTTTCCCTACTAGTAAAGTCTTTCCTGACTCCCAGGTGTTGAAGGCATATTGTCTCAGTCCGGGGAACAAGGACCCCTCCAAGAAAGGGGGAGTGAGCTCATCATCCTCCCTCCACCTCCCATGTGTCCACACTCAGCTGTTCAGACGCTCACCTTTTCACTATCCTCTGACAATGACAGGCTGTCCACGCTGAGGCATGAGAGGATCTGTTCCTGTTCCTCCAGAGAAAATGGCTGCGACAGACTGTTGAGAAACAGTTCTGAAGGGGGAAAAGAGGAAGATGGCTGTGAAGAACTGGCGAAGTTGCTAGGTTCCCAGGGTTCCTCCTGCACAGCCTGCAGAAGCTGGCCTGCCAGGAATGTGGTGGAAGGCAGGAGAGGCTGGGAACAGTAACAACAGAAATCCTGTGTGTGTGTGTGTGTGTGTGTGTGCGCGTGCGCGTGCACATTTGCGTGTGTGTGCTCAAGCCTGTGTGTATGAATGTGTGTGCATGTGTGTATAGCCACAGCCAAGTGCCATACCTATCTCCAGCTGTTGCAGCTCCAGCTCTGGGAAGGTTGCCCTCCGGTCTGGGTAGCTGGGGCCCTTGGCAGGGGATGGCTCTAGGGAGGACAGAGGCAAGGGTTCCCATGTGCCAGACTCCTCCTTGCTCAGGTTCAGGGCTGGAACTCTGCTCTGTTCTGGTGGTTCTGGCGGTAGAGGAGGCCGAGGCTCAGAGGCCCCGTCAGCGCTGGCCTTGGCTGGTAGGTTCTCCCTCAGTGGGGTATGAAGGGTCTGGTGGCAGGTGGCTTGGTCTGGAGGTGGAGGTCTTGGTTCTTTATATTCTCCTTTCCAAGGGCTTTGCAGACCTCCCACTGTAAGAGAGAAGGCACCCAAGGTGAGGGGGGAATGTGAAGGCACGTAGACAGCAGCCCAGGCAAGAATGGCCCATCAATTAAAAAAATTAAACTGTGTGTGTGTGTGTGTGTGTGTGTATGTATGTATGTATGTATGTATGTATGTATGTATGTATGTATGTGTGGATTATATGAGTGCAGTGCACACAAAGGCCAGAAGAGGGCATCAGAGGCCCTGGAGCTGCAGTCACAGGTAGTTGCAAGGCCCTGGACATGGATGCTGGGAACTGAACTCAGGTCTTCTAGAAGAGCAACATGTACACTCAGCTTTCCAGTCCCACCTTTTACACCTTTTATTCTTTAATTACTGCTGGTTTCCTTCCTGTCTGCTGAACTACATTCTATTATGCTCCATATTTGACTCTCTTTCATTTGAGACAGAGCCTTGCTATGTAGCCCAGGCGGGCCTCTATCTCAAACTCTTGTCTTTTTCTCTTAAGTGCTATGATCATAGGTGTGCTGCATTCACATGCTTCAACCCATGTGTCAACTTTAACTGCATTCTTGTGTGTATTTTTTTTTTTTTTTTATTGAGACAAGGCCTCACTATGTAGCTCCGGCTTGCCTACAACTAGCTATGTAGACCAGGCTGGTCTTGTACTTGAACTTGAGACCCACCTGCCTCTGCCTCGCAAGTGCTGGGACTAAGGGTGTGCCACCACATTCAGCAGTTCCTTTTTATTGTTTTGTTATTGTTTTTTTTTAAAGATGTATCACTCTACCTCTGAGGTCTCAAAGTCCAACAACCCTCTTTGCCTCCACCTCCTAGGTGCTGGGATTCCAGGCCTGAGTCATCACGCCCAGCTTAAAATGTGTGTTGCTTTCAGCATCGATTTTTAAAACTTGCAGCAGAGCTCTTATGCTCCAGGCCTCCTCTTCAGGGTTCTGCTCTTCATTTAGCACTCATTGCCTACGGCTTTCAGATCAGCTCCTGATACTCTGAATTCTGAGTGCTTCTAAGTGCTGGGCACTGTCCCATGCCCCAGTCACCTGCCTTTCCTCTCTCCCTTGTGGGACTCTTAATCACACTCAACTCCCTGTAACGACAGGGCTGACGTGCAGCAGGAATGGAGGGGTTGGATCCTGGGTGTGCGAAGGTCTGCCTGAGTGCTAACAGGTACCCTCCCGCATGGCTGCAGCCCCGTCCATGCCCTCCCAATGCCCAGGAGTCCTGCTACCCTACAGTCCAACCAGCACTTGGTGCTACCAACTTTCTGGCTCTTTATAGCTGAGTGGCTACTGGGTGTGTGTGGTTTGAATTTGCACTAAGTCACCTCTGCGCATCATAGCCCTTCTTCCTCCGTCTCTCAAGCGTAGCATCAGTCCAAGCACAAGGACTTATTGCTTCAGCCTTGCCAGCACGGAGGGAAGACGGGAGACTGATGCTCTGAGGTGCCATTCCTCTCTGTTTTGATCATCTCCGGTTCTGACCTATTCTCTGCCCACCACTGTTGTCAGCCCAGGCCGATGGGACTCTTACCTTGCTGTAATGCCTGGCCCACCTTCCCCCGAAGCTCCATAGCAGATGCTCGGTGGCCTGGCTCTTTCCTCAGCCCCTCCTGGATGGCCTGGGCTGTGAGGGGTGCGCAGGAAGGTGGGATCTCCCTCACAGGTGGAGGCTCACTGGCGATCTAGAGACCAAAATGCAACATGAAGACCGCTAGCAGCCTTATTCTCTACTCTCCAGCAGTCCTATGGTAGAAGGGAGGGGGCTGGGCCTCAGTGGGGAAAGGCGCTCTAGGAAAGGAAAACATGTATCTAAATAGGGCAGGCCAGAGCCTGGCAACAAAACACCATATCTTTCAGGCCTAGTCCAAAGAAGTTCTGTGGAAGTAGCCCAGGGGAGAGGCAGAAGTCACCTCCCGTTACTCATTTCTGCCAAGGAAGAACAACCTGCACCAGCCTGTGGCCTGGACCCACAGCCCTGCAGGTCTCGGCCCACAGCTGTTTCGGGGCCACCACTGACCTTGAGACAGAGTGGGCCTCGGAAGTACTGAGTCCAGGGGTGGCAGCCATTGAGCATGTGCAGCATCATGCAACAGCTGCTCCAGATGTCCACCTTGGCATCACAGGGCTTCCCCATCACCACTTCTGGGGCCATGTGGGTCTCTGTACCAGGAATGTAGTCCCCTGCGGAAGCAGCAGCAGGGACAGAGTCACCGCGTATGAATTCAATGCTCATAGTACTTAACTCCTGGGTTACCCCAGGTGAAGTGCTTTAAATGAAAAGCAATTGCATTATTATTGTGGGACCTGTGAGGTCAGAGAACAACCTCGTGGAGTTGCTTCTCTCCTTCCACCTCTACATAGGTTCTGGGGATCAGACTCAGGTCACCAGACTTGCAGCAAGCATCTTTACCTGCTGAGCCATCTCACCGGACCACGGTTTTGCTTTGCTATGTTTAAGACAAAGGGTTTCTACATAGTCCTGGAACTCACTCTGTAGACCAGGCCGGCCTTGGACTCAAAGAGATCCTCCTGCCTCTGCCTTCCAAGTGCTGGGCCCCACTATGCCCCGCTATTTTTATTTTTTGAAAGAGTCTCATTCTATAGCTCAGGATGGTCTTGAACTCACAGCAGTCCTTTACTTCAGCCTCCCAAGTGTTAGGATTTCAGGCATGAGCCACTGTGTTTACCTTGGCTGCATTTTTTTTCCATATAATTAATGGTTTAGGAATGTCACAGCAATTACACACATACAAACATAAAATAAAAACCACAAATCAAAACAAACATGCTAAATAAACAAAACTCCAAACCACTCCATATCGAAACTCAGGAAATTCATATGTACAAAAGCATATAATATTAAACAGGCAGATAACAGCCAGCATATATAATTAAGTGGATGTCAACTTTTTTTCCTTCCAATTTTTGAGATTGAACCCAGGGCCTTATGCATGTTTGGCGAGCACTTTACAACTGAGTGATAGCCTAGCCCTCTTTTCACTATTTTGAGACAGTTCTCAAAGCTGGCCTTGAACTTGCAATTCTCCTGCCTCAGCCTCCCAGGAGCTGGGATTACAGGCTTGGCTGTTTTATCATTATTATTATTTTAGACAGGATCTCACTCTGCGGTCATGGCTATTCTGGAACTCACTTTGTAGACCAGGCTGTGACTCTGAACTCAGAGATCTGCCTGCTTCTGCCTCTCAAGTGCTGGGATTAAAAGTATGTGCTGCCATATTTGTATCCTGGTACTTTGAACTTGACATTTTTGCTCAGTATTCTTAAAAAAAAAAATAGCAGAAAGGGTATTTTTGTAATGAATTATCAAAAGAATCACCTAATATTTTAAAGTATATGTTTAATTTAGGCCATAAGATTCACCCACACAGTCCTTTAACACTACACTACCCATGTCCTTATCCAAAACAAGAGGGCAGAGGTATTTTGGTTTTCATTTTTTAAATCTAGGAATATTTCCAACATACAAGAAGAATGCAGTCTTGGAGATGGGACCTGAGCCTGTGTATGATGACGCTGTGGGCTATAGGCCATCTCCACACGACACTGTCAGTGAGCCTGAGTCTGCCTACCACCGAAAGCTGTGGCTTCAGAGTAGCTTTGGACAGGGATACTCAGACTTCTAATAGGTTATATCCCTTAGATCAAAACTCAGACAGCTAAGAGCACACTAGTTGCTCTTCCAGAGGACCAAGTTCTGTTCCCAGGACCCACGTCTTACAACATCGTGCATACGCATAGTGGAGTTTTACAGAGCCAGAATGAAGAAATATTGGCAGGAAAATGTATGGAACTGGAGAGTGAGTGTCATGTTAAGCAAAATAAGTCAGACTCAAGAAGATGAGAATCACATGTTTACATCACATGCAGACTACACACACACACACACACAGGCAGGGTTTCATAAGCTCAAGATTGCCAGACCTTGACATGTAGCAGTGGATGAGTTTGAACTTCTGACCCTACTGCCTCCACCTGGCTTTATAGTGCTCTGGGATTACAGATGCGTACCATCATGCCCGGTTTACAGAGTGGTGGGGAGCCAAGACTTCACGCACGCTAGATGAGCACTCTACCAACTATGCTATATCCCAGCCTTGCCACCTAGATTTAAATATAAATAACTGTGCTTGTGACATGAAAACAGGAGCAGCACTTGAGCTGGGTGTGGGAGAGCACGCCTTTAATCCCAGCACTTGGGAGGCAGAGGCTGGAGGGTGTCTCAAGTTTGAGACTAACCTGGTCTACATAGAGAGTTCCGGAGGACATCGTGTAACCTTTTTTCAAAAAACAAAGTGTGGCTGGAAGAGGGCAGCTACTAATGAAAGGGGAGGAAGAAGCCCAAAGGGAGCACGGAGGGGGGAACATGGAGTGTAATGATAAAATGAGACGTATTTTCTTTCATATACAGGATCTACATTTAACTATGCACATAGGCACATATATAAGTGACAGGAAAGAAGGGAGGCGCTGGAGAGATGGCTCTAGTTAAGAGGGTCCAAAAGACCCAGGTTCAATCCCCAGCACCCACATGGTGGCTCACATTCCAGTCTCTGTGGATTGGATGTCCTCTTCTGGCCTCCATGGACATCAAGCACACATCTGATGCAAAGACATACATGCAGGCAAAAGATATGTATTAAAAAAAACAGGCAGAGGGAGACTGGGGGCAGGTAGGGGACCAGTGAGAAGATTGGGAGTACAAATAAGAGCAAGGTGAAATCTCTCTCTCTCTCTCTCTCTCTCACACACACACACACATGTACATACACGGAAATGTCATAATCATATGTCAACATACCAGATAAAAAGGCAGAGCACAGGCCTGTAACCCTAACATTCAGTAGGCCGAGGCAGAAGGACTGTGCATTTGAGTTGAGGCAGCCTGGACCACACAGTGAGACCATGTTTCAAAACAAAAGCAAGGCAAAACTCGACAATAAACACATACACTGAAAGCAAGTAAAAAATACAGATCTTAGCTGGGCATGGTGGCACAAGCCTCAGGAGGCAGAGGCAGGCAGGTCTCTGTGAATTTGAGGTCTGCATATTGAGTTCTAGGCCATTCAGGACTACAAAGCCTGGTCCTTTCAGGCCTTGCTGTGTAAAGTCACATGGTCAAAGAGCATCTGACATCTGCTACTGTATTTATGCACAGCCTGAATCCTGCTAACCCAGGGTGGTTGTGGGGCTGAATTCTACTTGGGGACCTAAGGTGACCACAGTGTTTAACCCCACAGGGAAAGCACAGTGGTACAAGGCTAATGTTGAGCAATGGCTACTGGCTATTGTGATCATGAGGTAGAGAATGGGGCCTTACCCGTGAGCAAGGACTTTCCTAGGCCATCAGGTTGTAGGCACAAGGCATGGCCAAAGTCGCAGAGGGCAGCTCGGCTCCCATCGCTGGACAGGAGCACGTTGTCAGCTGTCGGCAGCGCCCAGCAAAAGAGAAGGGGAATGGCAAGTCACTTCAGGCTCCAGGCCCCAGCCCACCCTGGCCTGGCTTGACCTGGCCTCTCGTCAGGCAATTTTCAGGCCAGTCCCATGGCAGCTGCTGCTTCTCATTAGTCTAGTTAGTCATGGAAAATGGGGGTAGAGGGTTGTCAGTTGAGGTTAGAGCAGGCAGCAGGCAGGATCTGGAGTGGGAGCTGCTGCGATAGGCCCCCCGCCCCCCGCCCCCAGGTCATCAGTGAGCAGGAGTTTGGTCTTCAGTCCTCCGTGAACAACCCTGGGGGCTACAGTGCTAGACCGAGGGCCTGGAGAACATCATTCCCTCCCGACTCAGCACAGCCCTGTCAGATGACTCAGGCGTCTACTCTGAAGACAGGCAGGCAGGCCCACAGCTGGGAGGGCATCAGGTAGGAAAGCAAGAAGAGCCTTCTGGGACCAGGACCATGGTGACTAG
Organism: Phodopus roborovskii; assembly: GCF_943737965.1. NCBI lineage: Eukaryota > Metazoa > Chordata > Mammalia > Rodentia > Cricetidae > Phodopus > Phodopus roborovskii. The sequence continues at coordinate 16,959,797 of NW_026125052.1, read as the reverse complement.
GGCCTTACCTTTGACATCACCATGCAGAATCCTTCGTATATGGAGGTATTCCAGCCCCTCCAGAGCCTGGCCCAAGTAGTACAGGGCTCGGTCTTCCGGCAGACAGCCCTTCTGCTTTATGAGCTGGCCTAGTGAGCCACCTAGGAAACCAACAGCCGGTCTTTATGTGAGGCTTTCCCAGGCCTTCACACAAGCAAAGGGCAAGAGCCAAGGGCAGGAGGTATTCGAGAGCAGGGTGTCACAGAGCAGGGTGTCACAGGGCTAGAAGGTACAATGTGGACTGATTAGAGACCAAGGTCAAAGTTGGGGTTAACTCTTGGCCTTGAATTTTGAGAGAAAAATAGGACCCATTACCTTCTAGCAGCTCCATGAAGATGTTGACCCAAGGGCCTTCTCGCACAGCTCCATAGAGAGGGACAATTCTGGGCGAGGTCAGTCCAGCACAGGCCATCAGCTCCTCTGCCCGAAACACCTCGAGCCGTACCTGAAAGAGGACCAGGGGTCAGGGTGAGGGGTCAGGCTGGGGTCTACATCCTGCTGGTACTTTTGGTATTCTATGCTTCGAGGCTAGTGATGCTCCTGGTAGTGATGTCCAGCCCAAGTGGGACCAGGTGGGCCTGCCAGGCCCTCAGGGACTAAGCTGTCTACCCATGTATAAACCCCCTAGTGTCAGATACCAGCTCCATAGTGTTGACTATAAACAATAGTCACACAAAAGCAAATTCTCCCAGGTTCCTGGAAAGCTGTCCACCCTCAGTCTGCCAACCCCCTCCCCCAACTGGAAAGTGTCTAGGCCATGAAGCCTTGTTAATTCTCACACCCCACCCTCTGGCCCTGACAGGGCTTCATTATGTATCCTAGGTTGGCTTTGAACTTGCAATCCTGCCTCAGTATACCAAGGGCTAGGGTCATAAGTGTGTGCCACCATGCTTGACTCTGTGAAGAATTGCTGGATCAGTGGTTCTCAACATGTGGGTCTCTACCTCCTGGGGGCTGAACGACCCTTTCATGGGGGGGGAGGGGGCTAAGACCATGTGCATATCAGATATTTACGATTCGTAGCAAAATTAGAGTTATGAAGTAGCAATGAAATAATTTTATGGTTGGGGTCACAACATATGGAACTGTATTAAAGATCACAGCATTAGGAAGGCTGAGAACCTTCACACTGGACCCTCATAGCAATTTTGCTTTGAAAGAATAATTTAATTTTATGTGTGTGTCCCTGTACCCAACAGCATGTACCTGTCCTACATGTGTTTGGGAGCCTGGGGGAGCAGAAGGAGATGCCAGATACCCTAGAACTGGAGATACAGGAGGTTGTGAGCTGCCATGTGGGTTCTTGGAGCCAAACTCAGGTCCTCTGGAAGGGCAGCCAATGCCCTTCACTGCTAAGCCCCCTCTCTGGACCCCCTTGCAACAATTTTATGATAATTAGTTGCTTTTATTTTTTTAACATGTGTGTACGGTCTATGTATGTTTGTGAAGGTGTGATGCTGGGTGTCTACCTCCATGGATTTTTATTTTATTGAGGCAAGGTCTCTGCTGAACCTGGAGCTCATTAATTCTGGCTAGTGCAGCTGCCCAGCTTGTCTTGGGAACTCTTGTCTCTGTCTCCGAGTTCTGGGATTACAGGCGATACTATGCCTGTCTGTCTTTTATGAGGGTTCTGGGGATGTGAACCCCTGTTCTCATGATGCATTTCATCCACTGAACTATCTCCCTAGCCCCAGTTATTTATTTCCCAAAGGACTAGACTAAACTAGCCACATAGACAGGCCTCTGTTTCTATTACTGTTTACTCTATAGCTGTTTCCTAGTATCTGAGTGTACAGAAGGTTTCTAAGGAGGGGCTGGCCAACGCCCCTCCTACTGTGATGTGGAAGTCTAGGGTCACCCCCTCCTATCCATGGGGACCAGCACGGCATGGCAGGAAGCAGTAGGCCAGACACAAACATCTGCACTTAGATTTTGGTTAGGCCATTCACAAAAATGTGGCTTGCTTCCATCAACGGAGTCTCAGTGTGAATGGTGGGGACAGGGCTGCCTGCTCCAGGGTGATGTGAGCAATCAGAGAGGTGGGGGTTGTCACTCTGTCTGCCCACGTTGATTGTCCATGCTTGGTGACACGGGGCAGAGCTGGCTCCCCACTTCTGTTAATCCAAAGAGAACAACTTACTAAACTCTTCCCATAGCGAACCTGCTGGCTGCTGCCGGTCCTCTGCAGTGACACCGCCAGGGGGCGACAATCGGCAGCACACTAGCTTGGGCGGCTTTTGTTTCCAGACTTGCTGAGGGAGCTTTGCCCATGTTGGGTTTTTGGACTTCTGCCTATCAATGGGAAATGTCTCTCTTCTGACTACTTAAAGAATACCAAGTTTGGTTAATCAGCTCACATTAACTTTGGCTTTTGATCCATGTTTCCTCTAAAAGGCTGGTGAACTTGACTGAAACTACTTCACCTATGATTTTCAATTACAATCACATCCCAATCACATCCAAAATATGCAGCGAAGCACTCTAGGGCTCCCTAGAGAGCCTAGAAAGGTACTACAGGCTTCCACACCAAAGGACACAAGAAAACTCAATACCCGTGGGGCTCCTTGTTGGGATGGCTCAGGTCCCACATTGACCACACTGACCACACTCCTTTTGCTATTAAATCCTCACAAGTGAGGCATTTGATGCCTGTGACTTTAGGGGAGGGTGGGATGCGGAAAAGGAAATGAAGTTGGGTCTGTCCACTTTGATGTTTGAGTGCTCAAGAAGACCCACTGTACCAACAGTAACTCAGAGGGAGGCTGGGTGTGGCTGCGGTGGCTCCCAAGTTTGAGGCCAGACTCAGCTATGTAAAAGTTTAGGACAACTTGGGCTACTTGGTCTCAACAAATACCACCACCTCCCTCTTCCCCCCCAAAAAAACCCTACATTTATTTCTTCCAACTCACATGACTTGTTTTTCAATGGATGATTAGTTTTAGGATATACCCAACCATTTAATAAATGTAAACACACCAAATAAAAATCAGTAAGTGGCACATGTCAAACAGCCTGTACCTCCAAGAACAGGACTGAAGAGGAGGCCTAGGTACCGTGAAGATCTGACCGGGACGCTAAGGATGGTGACGCAGGCTGGTGAGGGACCCTAACTCACTCTCTAGAGCAGTGGTTGTCAACCTTCCTAATGCTGCACTGCCCCTTAATACAGTCCTAATGTTGTGCTGACCCCAACCATAAAATTGTTTCCATTGCTACTTCGTAACTATAGTTCTTGCTACTGTTATGAATCACAATGTAAATATCTGATACTCAGATGGTCTTAGGTGACCCCTGTGCAAGGGTCATTCATCCCCCAAAAGGGACTGCCACCCACAGGTTAAGAAGCACCGCTCTACAGGGGCCCAGCAATGCTGAATCATTTCCAACACAGACCGAACAAAGCTGGTGGGATGGGAAGTCTTAAAAAACATGGTGACTTTACAGTTTGGGTGAGCCTGAAGAAGCAAGGTAAAAGGGCCATCCCATGAAGTCGGGTGGGGGGGAACCTACCCCCCATGTCCAGACACCGCCCAAAACACCTCTCCACTCTTAACCTCAGGGCTCTCGTGCTCAGGGAGAGTGCTGGCCTGTGGTGGGATGTGAGAACTACATTTAAGATCCACGAACAGAGCAGCATTGTTCAGCACTGAGAGTTTCTTACACAACAGTCTGTGAAGGGTTAAGTCATCAGCCCCATTTCACTGATGTGGAAGAGGAGGCTAGCACAAAGAACTCATCCAAAGTCAACTGAGAGCAGGGTCCACAGGAAGATTTTGGTTGGGGAGGCCTGACCCTAGGGCTGCCAGCGGCTGTATGGCTGGGAGAACTTTCCAGGCTCAGCCTTGGTTCCTGGACATATTTACATGTACTCAGAAGCAGCATCTCCAGGGAGACACGCAGCCAGCACTGATGAAACCCCCCCCACACACACCAAGTGACAAGCCCTCCACTTCCCTCCACTTCAGTGCCGGGGTGCCTGAGCCTGGCGACTCTTCCCTCCTTGAAACTCCTTATTTTCTTCAGCTTACTGAATGTTTTCCTGCCAGTAAAAAGGCAGTACAAGGAACTCCACCAGTTCTGAAGATCTCAGCGACATCAACTATGGGAAAGTGACTAACACAGGACAGGACACAAAGCTGCCTATGAAACCAGCGGTCCCCATTTCATCCTCCTCCTCCAGCCCCTCGTTGCTCACTGCTGCTTCAACAGTACACCCACATAAAGGCCTGGGTTGTTTAAAACAAAAACAAAAAACCCTCTAGCTTTGGGCTGGAAAGATGGCTCAGCAGGTGAGAATGCCAGCAGAGCAAGCCTGGTAATCTTGATCTCTGAAACCCACATGAAAAGCCAAGGTGGAATTGCACATCTGTGATCCCAGCACTCCTTCAGTGAGAAGGGAGAGCTGGCTAGAAGATGGAGGCTGAGAATAAAGCTAGCTCACTGGAACACACTTGGCTAGCAAGTGTGAGGCCCTGGTTCAATCTTGACAACACACACACACACACACACACACACACACACCACACATACATACCACACACACAAACATACCACACACATACACCACATACACACACACACACCACACATACATACCACATACACATAAACACACATACACCACATACACACACACACCACATTCCTCACACGTAAACACACATACCATACACGTACACACACCACACACACACACACACACACACACACACACACACACACATACACCAGAAGTTGTCTTCTGACCTGCACACATGCTGTGGCACACTCACACATAGGTGACCCTTGGACTCCGCAGTCTGCCCCAGTCTCTGCACAGTGTGTGGTACAGAGCAGGTGCCCCATGACAGCTGCTTTGACTTGGCCAATGCCACACTATTCCAGTTCAGTGACAGAGCCAAAGGGAGGCTCCCAGAATTCTATGGCTGGGCCAGATGTCTTAAAACAAACAGTCCTTCACCTTTGTTGAGGGCAGATGGCAATCTGCTGAGTGGCACGGTCCCTTTGCCATCAAACTGACCATGCTCTCACAGTCTGGATCAAGTTCCAAGAATTTTAAGTATCTTATAAGTCCATCCTCTGGCAGGGAGAACTTATATATCGGTGGCGTCTTAAGAAGTCTGACCATGAATGAACCAAGGAGAAATCCTGCCTAGGATGTATTCCAACGGGAGGGGGAAAGGGTCAGTGTAGAATAACCTCTAGGATTGGATCTCATTTTCATAAAACAAAGAGCTAAATTTATGCCTAACGTGTCTAAAAAGATAAATGGCAGATGGCATTTTTGAGGACAGGAGTGGGAAACGGGAGACTTGATGTCGTTTGACCTCATTTATGGTGAGGCTGTATTTGTTCTCAAAGATGAAATAGAGGCTGGCGAGGCAAAGGTGCTTGCTTCCTGCCAGCCCTGAGTTCCAGCTACATGATGGAAGGAGAGGAATGGCTGTCCCGAGTTGTTCTCTAAGCTCCACATCTGCCCCATGACATGCCACCCACACACATGTACAAAAGCATACCCTAAAAATGACTAATTAAAAATCCATAAGAGATTGACTTAAAACACTAACCTCATATTATGGGTTAGATATGTGGCCAATAAGCATATGACCCAAACCCACAGATGTTCTAGAGGGAGGACCCAGTGGTTGCAGGCATTATGTGACACCTGTGTTCAGGATTCTTCCCAGGGGCACTAAAAGGACACCACGGGTGGCCTGACCTCTGACTCCCAGACCGTGTCTCCTGCCCCTACTCACCATGCCGTTGCCAGGGAACTCAGGGAACTTTTTGTATGTGTAGTACCAGAATTTTAGCCCAGGGCTCCGTATTTGCTAGGCAAATCCCTGAGATGATCTATATTTCTCAGCTCAGGGGACTTAGCCCCCATGTGGTCTTAGAGCTGAAAATTGAGCACAAGCCCTATAAGTCTTTCCCCTAAGATAAAGTGGGGGCTATTTGCCCCACCACTGGCTGGAGGAAGGGGGCAGGAGCTCTGAATGTGGACAACCAGAGCCCTGGGAAGTCCAGGCCTTCTGCCTGGAGCTTTTTCAACTGTCCTGGACACAGGACAAGAGAAGTGTATTAAGGTTGTTTACCTTGTTGCCTGGGGCTGAGAGGACCTAAGCAGAGGGACAGCTGAGGAGCCGGTGACTAAGCTCCCAGCGCTGGACATCCATCTCTAGGACACTTCACACTCTCTCGCCCACCTCCAACTGCCTCTCAGAAGGGACAGCTGTGCCTTCTCGGGTAGACCGGGGAGAGGAACTGCAACTAAAGAGGTTAGGCACGTGGCCCTGGCATCCATGTGGAAGATGACCCATGCTGGCAAGACCTCCGTGTGTGCTGAGGGGGAGGACGGTGGCGGTTGCTCACTTCTCACAGTCTGTACGAGTTCTGAGGTAAAACCTGCAAATTTTCCTCTTATTCCACTACTCTGAGGTACAGATTCCGTGTCTATCACAGCCCTAGGGCTACCTGGATGGCTGCCGTGGGCAAGGGAGGTGACTCGAGCTTTCTGCTACTCATCAAGACAAGGATTCCCCTTCCCTTCCTCTCTTCAAAGCTACAGTCTATGACAAATTTGGATTTGGACCCTGATTTTGTCACCAGCCCAGCTCCTTAGTGTCTGGATGGGCCATGTTTCCACATGCTGCCCTGCGGGTCTCACAGGACCAGCCTCCTGTCAGGTGGTGGTTACCATTCTAATCACCTGAGCCAGGCCCCACCATGTGGCATAAGGGTTTTGTTCAGTATGTACTTCCTGTGGACTGGAGCATCTTCCAGGTCTGGACTTGCCCCTACAGGCCCTGGCGTCTTCAGCGGCCAGGGCTGTATCCAGACCCAGGCTTCGTGCTCCTGCACTGCCTCTCACAGATATGCATACCAAGGGTAGCAATCAGGCCAGGCCATGTGACGGACTGCTCCCTTCCAACTCCAGCTGACCCGAGTGCTGGATAGCCCATGACTGCCTTTGACAGATTGCTGAGACTCAACGCAGCCTCTCCCCGCCTCCTTGCTTGCCCCCCCCCTCCACCCAGTAGCTTCCCTTTTAGCTTTCTGGAGTCCTACCTACTACATACTTTTTATTTATTTATTTATTTTAGACAGGGTCTCACATTATAGTCCAGGCTGGCCTAGAATCCATGGCTGCCCTCTCTTGCTGGGAATTCGGGTGTAAGCCCATCAGAACATCACCTTGGCATACCTTTTTGACGGCACACTGGAAGCCTGTCTGCTTGTCCTTCATTCTGTGGACCTCACCAAAGGATCCCCTGCCCAAACGCGGCTGCTGTGTCACCCAGTGGACCTCTTCTCGGTACTCATAGTCCACTGGTTTGAGTTTCTAGGGTTGAAAAGGAGGGGCTCAGTTTCACTGACTGGGATAGCTCCAGCTAGCAGCTCTTACTAGAGCTATGGAGGCTGAATGGCCACATCCAAAGACACTAGCAGCCCTAAGTACTGGGCCAAAACCTCTGAAACTAGCAGCCCAAGCAAACTTTTCAAGATGACTGTTTTAGGCATTTTGTCATGGTAACTCAATCCCCAATGAGCATATTGATTTATTAGCATGGTCGTGAGTGACTCTCCTATGAGGGAAACCCTCCCTCAGGGCCTGCTGGATTACAGTGACACTTAACTTCCACAGCAAGCCCAGCTCGGACCCCTATCTGTGGCCCCTCGTCTGGAAGGTGGTGGCTATTGGAGGTCTGTGTGCAGGACTTTAGGGGTCAGTTACCTCGGTAAGCAGGACGCCCTCGTTGTCCTCAGTTTCAGGGCTGAGCCTCTGAGGCTTGGAGCTCCCTGATGACCATGTCTTAGCCAGGCTGGCCAGGCTGCTGGCCTGGCCTGAGCTCACACTGCCTTGTAGTGCGTGCACGAGGTACTCTTCCACAGGACCCTTTTCCTGGGTGCTTCGAGATGGGTAGCTGGACTCCAGGTGTGGGCCGGGCAGGGGCTTCTGACCGTCTCCATAGGCCAGTTTGCTTAGGTGTGGGCCAGGGAGGGGCTGCTGGCCACTTACACCGGCTAGTTTGTCCAGGAAGAGGGCTTCCAGCGGGTAGGGTCTCCAGGGCTCCAGAGGGTGAAATGGGAAAGGGTGCGGCAGTCTGTTGTAGGGGAAAGGGTGAGTGGAGTGGGGTGGGGGGCCTACGGCCTGGGGGTGGTGGAGTTTCCACACGTGGTTCAGACATTGCAAAGGGCTGATCAGTTTGTGGAGCTCTGGTCTCGGCAGCAGTGGCCGCAGGCCTTCACCTTGTTTCTTACAGCACAGGTGGCCAAGGTCTGGTTCCTTCAGAGGCTTGGTGTACTGGGAGACATTTCTGGTATAGAGGGTGCCTAGTGGAGACTCGTCTTCCTGAAAAAAAACAAAAAAAACAAAAAAACAAAACAAAAAAAAACACAGGTGTCACAAGTCCCAGTCCAGATACCCATGAGCAGGGACCAGGACAATGGTGAGGGTCTCACCTGCACAGGGACCGTGCAGCTCTCTTGCTCAGGGGTTCGGGGCAGGGGCTTGGCTAAGGCCACTCCTGCCTGGGCCTTTGACTTCGACCTCCTCTTCTTACGTTTCTTCCGGGCTTTGCTGTGACGCTTCCCCTTCCGGCACACACGGGCCATTTTGCCTTCAGTTGCGTGGGCCACATTGTTGGGGATTTGGTCAAGACTCTCAGACTGGCTGTCAAAAAAGGGGCAGATCCACATTTTGAGTGCACGAAAGTGAGGAGAGGGAATGGTTCAGGGAACTGTCTGTGCAGTTCCAGAGACTCTGAGTGCAAACCCCAGCTCTGTCATTCCAGTCATGCATGCTTAATGACAGGGGACGCATGTGAGAAACGCGGTGTTAGGTGTGTATGTGTGAGCATCACGGATCCTAGCACAAACTTGGCCAGCTGTTTATTACTAGGTGTTATGGGCCTATGGGACCACTGATGACCAAAATGTCTCATGTGGCACCTCTGTACTTACATAGTGTGGGCAAGTTCCTAAGCCTCAAGGAATAGCAAGGTTTCTCACTTAGGAAATAAGAGTAGTATTTCCTGCCACATGGGGTGGGGATGGGATTTAAATGAGAACAGTTCCCAAGCCTTAGCGCCTGGCAGGCTCTCCATAAGTTTGTTGCCGTGGGCTGGAACAGACCCTCCAGGTGCCAGCTCCCTTGCTGCTCCTTGGATGAACTGTCCCAGAGAGGGCCATTCTTGGGGCAGGCATCTTAGCTCTGACAGGTCAGAGTGGCTTTGTTTCTATCATCTCTACTCTTAGCCCTGGGAGATACCTAGTTGCCATGGGAACACGAGAAGCTGCCAAATGGAAACTGGTGCAGCCACCAAGGATCTGCCAGGTTCCCACCCTGTCAGGTATTGAAGGAACTGGTTTCAGGAAAGAAACAAGTTTTGAAAGGGCACTGGTCACAGCCTCAGCCACAGCCCTTCTGCATTGATTTCTATCCCACAATGGGCTCCTAGAGATGGGAGCCTGCAAGCCTCTCTCAGACAGCCAAGAGAAGAGAGTTCATCAGAAACCCCATTCTCTGGGCCAAAAGGTGCCCGGGGCAACATAAGGAATTGCCTAAACCCTAAGGAGAACAGTAGCCTCCCTCCCTGAACTCTTGCTATCACTAGCAGTTTCCAAATGCCAATGATCAAAGTCCTGGTGGGAAGAGGGGCCTATGTCTGGGACAGACTCTGATGGAATCTCATCTTTGGAGAATGGAGAGCTTGGAGACAGACGAGCCTGGCCTAGCTCCCACCCAGGGCCACGGCTACAATAAGGCCCCTGGGGTGCCTCCCCTATAGGATGGTGGCAGTGGCTCCTCTGGACTGTGCTCATGTTGTTCATGGCCATTCACCACTGGAAGGTGCTGTTCCAGGCACCCCCCCCCCCCCGCTGATGGGAAAGCAGGGGTGTATCAAGGACCTGGAGGAGAATAAAAATAAAATGTCAACTTGACAGGAGCCAGGGGCAGCTTCTGCAAGTTGACTTGGCTGAGAGTAGCCGGGCTAGGAAAGCTGGGCGGCTGCCAGGAGCAGAACCCAGGTGCTGAAGCAAGGAGCCAGAGGCCTGGTGAGGGCAGCCTGGGCAGGCGGCCTCAGATCCCTCCTTCCCAGCTCTAGCAGCTTGCTTTCTTACCTGTACTGCTGTGACCCTGCGATGAAAATGCGCTCTGAAAAGGTGGGGCTGAACTCTTGGCTATTCTCACCTTTAATTCAAGGAAAAGGGGCCAGATTAGCAGGGAGAAGAGAACGAAGACACACTTAGCATTTAGGAGCGAGCCTTTTACACACAGGCCCTAATGGCCACTCTTCCTTTCCCTGTCATACTCCTCTGTCTGGTGTCTCGCTCCTGGTCACCGTCTTACCTCTCACTGGGGGTTACCCTGTCCACAGCTTACCAGTCTGTAAAATGGGGATCATAGGGAGCTTGCCTGCCTCACTTACAGTGAAGCTTCCTAGAAGCATTCCACACACCACAGGACACAGTTGTCACCTTAAACGATAGGCTGGTATGTCTATGTTTACACGTATGTGTTTATGTGTGCACTTATTTCATTTTCATTTTCTCATTTCTTCTCAAAATACAAAAAGTGGAAGGCTTGGGGAGATGAAGCAGAGGATGGATACATGGAGAGAAATGGTACCATGCCATGGACTATCAGGCTTTCCAGGTCCCAGCCCAAGAGATGGTGCTAAGGATAGCAGGGGACTCTGGTGCTTCCCAGCCCTCCTGGGAGTTCTCCTTTCCCAGACAGCCATCACTATCATCTCGAGGCTAAAGGAGTAGAAGTGGAAAGGGCCAGACTTGGCCTCGCCTGCTGAGGCTGGCTACCCAGAGACTGGCCCAGCAGGCTCAAGAGTAGGGTGCTTATTTTGGGGGCAGGGGGTGGGTGTGGGTGAAGCCATCCATGGCTGAAGGCAGAAAGGTATGTAGGCCAGAGGGGTTTCTTAGGAGACTTGGTCTTTCCTGTCTGGAAAGACAGGATGCTACTATTCAATGCCACAGCAAAAGGTTAAGGCCAGCTTGATGTTCCTGCAGAGCCCTTAAACATTCCTGCCTCTCAGTTGGTCCCCTGTTCAGGTCACAATGGCACCGTCTCTTTGCTCGGTCCCCCATGGTCCACCCTAGTGCTCTTACAGCTCCCACTTACATGTTCTGGGCTAGATCTCCAAATGTGTCTGGTGAGAATCTTACAGTGTGCTCACTCTGACCTCACTCTTCCATGGGGGACTTCAAGGCTGGCCTCCCATGCCCAGCCACCCATCCACAAGCTCATTCACTATCCACTGTGCTTAGCGCAGCCCGGGATCCTTACATTCAGCCTGAGCGATGATGGAGATGGCGGGCGGCCCACCCTCAGAACCTTCCTTGGCTGTGCCTTTGGTAATCACATCGTTCAGGATCTCCCATTTCCCACAGAACACGGCGCTCTTCTCCACAGCCTCGAGCTTGTAGGTGCAGCTCTGTTTCTTCCCTGGTGACTGTGTCTTGTCCTTGGCTTTGGCGAGCTCCTTCTGTTGCCCAACTGCTGAGCCAGGAGTGCCTGGGCAGGCCACTTCCATCACTGCCATCTCCTAGGCTTGTGCTCACCTTGAGGGGGTCAAACACACACCAGGTCATTCCAAGTCCCAGACCCCATGTAGACATTAGGCACAGGTTGGAGGGGAAATACATGTGTATGTGTGTGTGTGGGCAGACCGGAAGGTTCTTGACTCTTTATGTCAAGTGTATCTTCCTCCAAACACCTCGAGTAGTGATAAAGCCAACCTCACAACATTTACAAGCATTTCATTTGTGGGACGCCTGGTCTACTGGCACTGCAGTGTAAGTGGATTTCTCTGCTGGGCGTTCAGAGAGATGGGAGTCATCTTCCTCAGTGGTGTAGCCACTAGTAAACTGTCCATGCTTGGATAGATAAGCCTACATCCATGTTCATGCAAACGATCCTAGGTAATCTCAGTGCAGCCCAACCTGAGTACACACACATACACACACACACACACACACACACAGAGAGACAGAGACAGAGAGACAGAGACAGGGAGAGAAGCAAGTGAGGGGGGAGAGGAAACGAGAGAGAGATAAGAAGATAATGTGAGCTGAACAGATGGCTCAGCAGTTAGAGCACTTGCTACTCTTGCAGAGGACAAGGATTTGGTACCTAGCAAGCAATGGCAGCTCACATCATTTAAAACTACAGTTCCAGGGATCCAATGCCCTCTTCTGGTCTCCATGGCCACTGCATACATGTGTTGCACATATATGCATAAAGACTAAACATTCAATATACAAATATAATTACAATATACAAAATAATTTAAAATTTTAAATTATTATTATTATTGTTGTTTTATATATTATTTTGAGACAGGGTTTCTCTGTGTAGCCCTATCTGTCCTGGATCTTGATCTGTAGACAAGGCTGTCCTTGAACTCACAGAGATATGTCTGCCTCTGCCTTCTGAGTGCTGGGATTAAAGATGTGTGCCACCATCACTACTAGCCTAAAAATAATTGTTTTAAAAAGAAGGCAATGGTGTGAATATTATCAAAATACATTATACACATATACAAAATCATCAAAGAGCAAATAAAAATAAGTTTAAAGAAGAGTCCACCTTCCCCTGTAGACAGCTGTGACACGGAATTGGAGCTGGACTTTTCTTGCCTCTACAATAACTAAATCTCTTCCTGTTGTTTGGAAAACATTGTTCCCTCAGGACAGGGCAGTAAATCTTATCCTCTATTGCCATCGCCTCACAGACCCCAGGGACACCTGCCATCACACAGAGCTCTAGAGTGGCTTTTTCCAATGGATAAATCAAGGGTTGGTTTTGTGTACAGCAGGGACAGGTATATAAAGTCACATGCCACTTAGTGATGGGGATACTTTTTGAGAAATGTGTCTCCAGGAAATTTTAGCATTGTGTGAGTACCACAGAGTGTATTATGATATCATCACGGGGTGACAAAGTCTTCTGGAGCCAGCAGTACATGAGGTCTCATTGTGCTCAAAACACTGTCATGAAATTCATGGCTTTATACAAATGTGTGCATAATGTTACAAAGCTACTATTCAGCCTAAAAATGGGGCTCAACACTTGGCTCCTTTCCAATAATGCAACTGTTTGTGGTTCTCTAGAAGGTTCTGAAAAATGACTTCTTCCTCAAATGTCCAAACTCATTTGCTAAAAACTTCTAGGTAATTTTTTTTAAAAGTAGCATTTATACTGGGGACCTTATTACTAACTAGTGTCTGGGCACAGAGCATGAAATACCACTTCTCTCTGGGTTCCATGTAGACAACCCTCTACTTCCCAAGAGTGCAGCCATATGCTGTTGTCAACCATGCCCACAGAACAGGCATTAGAATCACCATGAGAGAAAACAGTGGTAGCTTGAGCTGCCAAGACCAGTTTCTCTGCATAGCCCTGTCTGTCCTGGAACTCACTCTACAGACCAGGCTGTCCTCAAACTCAAAATTCTGCCTCCAGAGTGCTGGGATTAAAAGCATGTGCCACCATACCCACTAGTATTGAAATCGTTTTCAAAGACAGGAGTGTTTTTGTTTTTGTGTAATGCTCGGGATTGAGCCCAGGACATCCAGCATGTCAGAAGTGTGTTCCACCAGTGAACTACACCTCAGTCAAGACAGGACTTTAGAAAAATGTATGTGGATGGGTGTTAGCACCTACATGTATGTCTGTGCACCACACATGTGCCTGGTGCCCTCAGAAGCCAGAAAAGGATGTGTGATCCCTTGGGATTGAATTTACAGACAGTTGTGAAGTCCCCATGTGGATGCTGGGATTCAAACCTGGTTCCTCCAGAAGAGCAACAGCTGCCCCTAACTACACTAAGCCATCTCTCCAGTCCAGAGACAGGGACTTACTAAAGGGCAGGGTGTGACTGGCTTCAAAGTCTGAGAAGGCACCACCTGCAGGCAGGTCTTTAATACTTGTTCTGGGCTGACAGGTCCCTGTCACTCACATATGTAGCCTTCCCCGCTGGCCGTAACACCATTAAATTCAACTCATACTTGCTCCTGGGGCAGACATGCAGACCAAATGAAGCCAGTGCTCTAAGACCCCTGCCCTTCTGCCCAGTCATGCCCAGAAGTTAGTGTTCTAGTGGAGAGCTGAGGAATACCAGCCTCACACCACCCTTCCACCCCAGTGGCTAGCTATGGCAGCCTTGCCACCCCAGCTGGGGCATGGGTTGGACTGTGTTCATTTGTTTTTGCATCTTGAGGGCAGGTTAGCCCTGAACGCAGCACAGCTCTAGCCCTAGCCCCCAGCAGGGATGCCTGGTTCTGGAGGCTGGGATGGACAATCTGTCACTTGGTCACTTTACGATGTCTATGGGGAGTTCTGACTTGCAGCTGGGTAAAAGCCTCCTGGCAGGCTTTTGTCATTTCCCTACACACCTCCCCAAATCCTTTGACCTTCCAAAAACTGACTCAAAGCCTACAATAGAGCCCAACGCTCTTAGCCCTATTTTTTTTCCCCATGGAAAATTCAATTTAAACATCAATTAGAAAACTCCCCAAATCTAACAGAAGTAGATATGAGCTTAAAGGGAACCCAGGGTTACTTCAGTCTCCTTATTTCCTTGTGAAAAACCTGAAGCCTACCCAAATGGATCCCTGTTCAGTCAGCCCCTGTGTGGCAAGCTGGGGCAGGATGCGAACCCAGACTGTCCAGGCTGGATGCACACTCCTCGAGTTTCCCACGTCACAGGCAGACATGAAAGAAGTTCATGGTCCTCTGTGGTCAGAGGGCTCCTAAGAGCAGAGAGGGACCCTGTGCATGGCTGCATCTTTGTACAGAAAACAAGACAAAAATCAGGATGACTCATGTTGGCTGAACGAGGACACCAAAGGACCCACACATCTGCAGACCTTCAGACAGGGTGGCCCTGAGCGTGAGCAATGAAGAGCTGGGCCAACGAATGGGAAGATGGTGGCCAAGTTGCACTCTGCTCAGATAGCCTGCCCACCCGGTGTTGAAAACCCACCGTGAGTTAGGGCACTCAGCCAAGCCAGGACCTTTCTTTCATCTAGGTGGCTAGCTGGGCAGCAGGCCAGGGGCCCTGTGGCCCCCACCCCCGTGCACACGCGGCGGGCGAACGCTCTCCCGGGGGAGAAGTTGAGGTTATGGCCTCCCGTGTACTCTCAGTGACTCATCCGCAGCCTAGCAGGCAGAGTGACAAGGAGGCCATTGAGAAGCTGACCCAGCAGATGGCATCTGGACCTGAGAATGGCACAGGGAACACAGGCTGACCCCCACCCTCCCGAAGGCAGCCAGTTAAAGCCAGCAGCATGGAAGCTTCTCCTACAGTTGGCTTTCCTGTGCCACATGACTGTGACTCAGCCCCTCACTGACAGCCTCCAGGCTCTCTGGCCTGAAGGCAGCTCTCCCACAAATATGGGCAAGCCTGCTTCCTCTCCTCCCCCACTTCCACGTGGGTCTGGTCCATAAAACTCAGTTCAGTATCGATGTCAGGGCTCTGGCTAGGTGTTCTTCCCAGCCCTAAGCTTTGGGTGCTGGCTCATCCCTACCCCCCCACCCCCAGGCCTGAAACTTGTCCTTTCTCTCTCTCCTGCAGTGCGTGGGGAATGGGGGCTAAAGGAGGTCAAGGTTCTACTTCATCACTCAACCCAACCCCCTCCTCAGCTCCACCTCAGCCTCCAATGCCTGCAGCCGCCTGCTCTCTTCACTGTATGTAAGCCAAGGATGACAGCAAAGGCAAGAAGAGCCACACCCAGGGCCCACACAGAGAGAAGACAGGGGTTCACTCAGCACTCTTTCAGGCCTGGTGCATATACCCGACCCAACCTGATTTCTTCTTGCCATGCCTCGATGGCGCTGCAGGCATCTCGGGGCAGGAGTGACTGGGGCTACCAGAACAACTCTAGGCTATGCTTGTAAGAGCAGTTCTTGGTTTGGACATAAGGATGTCCGGGAGTCACAGGAGCAAGATGTCGTTTGTATTTTTCCAGGGAAGGGGTCGTGGCGCTTGCCCTGTTGCCCATGTATACCATGGCCCAGGAGGTCCCAGTCTCCCAGGTCAGGGCCAGATTCCAGGCCTGAGTCTGCCTTTGCGCTCCTCCCCCAAAGAGCTCTCAGTGCAGGCGCATCCAACCTGAAAGTTTCGAACTCTGAAAGTTACAGTGCCAGATGACTTCTTAAAATGCACTCATCCTAGATACACTGACGAGTCACTGGGCATCAGGCCCAGAATATGCTTTTCTTTTAGTGCGGGAGTCCAAAATCAGGGCCTCACACATGCCAGACAAGTGTTCTACCACTGAGGTGCGTGACATCCCCAGAACTGTTAGAGAGAACATCTTCTGGGGCTGCCAAGCCTGAGAGCGTGAGTTTGATCCCTGGAGCCCGCAGAGTAGAGAAAGGAGCACCAAATGCCACAGGTTGCCTCCTGACCTCAGCTTGTGCGCCATGGTGTGTGCGCGCGCATAGCAAATGTTATAAAAGTAAGAAAAGAGATCATTTTAAGACAGCCAAGGGTCTTGAACCTGGTAGTCCAGTCCTCCTGTCTTAGCTTCCTGAGCAGCCACCAGGCACCATCCATGCCTGGTTAGAGTCTGAACCTTTAAAAAGAAGTGAATTGATTTTATCTTCACGCATTGGGGGGGGGGCTGTGGAGGTCTGAAGAGGCAGTCAGATCTGGTTCTGGGGTCATGTATTTGTTTGCATTTAATTACAATGACATAAGATGTAGTTACCACACTGCAGAGCTGAGATGGAAAACACTTCTGTTTCCAGGGTTCTGGGCCTTTGATTCATTCAAAGGTACAACTGTAATATTTTAAATTCCGGCCTTTAGAGCAAACAGCTTTTCTAAAATGTATCATATTTCACTTCCCTGTTTTAGTAAGTACATTGACCCTGAGAACAACAGGCTGGGAAAACAGAAGCTAAAGCTTCTAGCTTTATTAAAAAAAAAAAAAAAGCAGTAGGGCCATTTTTGTCAAATGAAATCATACCTCATCCCCATCTGAAAGCTAGAAGCATGCAACCTCATGTAACTCATATCAGTAACAGCTACCCTAGCTAATGGAGGTGAGCAAGAGGCCCACCCGCTCAGCCTTCTTCCCCTCAACTAAGGACCTCTGTAGAACCCCAGGTTGCTCAGTGGCCTCTGAGGCTCCTCCTAGCTCCCAGACAGACGAGGTCAGGATTAATGCAGGGCTGGATGACTCCAATTCAGAACAATAGTGGCTAATGTTTACTAAGCACCTAGCATTATTTAACCTTCTTTTCAGTTGGGGAAGTGAGCCGTTCCCAGCATGCCTGAAAGGTTACACAGCTAGAGGTGTGCTGGACTTGGTCCCTGCCTCTGGAGCCTGTGCACTGGCCTTGGCCAGTTTGTCTGACTCCTCTCAGGAAGCCAGAGCCCTGCCTTTCTTTCAGGGATCTTCTAAGCAGACAGGTAGAGAACACAAACTGCCACACAGTCTGGCCAACAGAAGATGCCAAGTGCATCTTTACTAGGCTGTGACCACCGAGTCACTGACACGTCTGTGTTTCTCCTTCACATAAACAAGGTGTCCACAGCCTCACCTAAGGAGCTCCATGTTCGTTTCACACTCCACAAAAGGGAAATCAAAGCCTGTGGGCTGTCTTGAAAATGTCCACTGAAGGGCCCAAGCAAATCTCTCTCAATTCCATCTGGAAATGGGAGTGTGTCCTTCTCTGAATGCCCAGAGGGATAAACAGCAGAAGTAGAATGACTCAACTTCCTTAATAAGATATTAGTTGAAACCAATGTCGTTCTAATGCTTCCTCTTTTTCGCCTGTAGCTGGCCTAGCCGTCAGGCCACACCAGCTAGGCTTCGACCTAACAAAAAGGAGGGACTGTGAAGCAAGGGAGAATCTGGGGCAAGTGACTGGGAGAGGGAGCTGTCCTCACATGCAGCTCTTTGGCCATCTGTGCCCCCAGGTCCCCACACTGCTCCACCTTGGCTCTCCTTTCTGGCCCCACATGCCCCTGCCCTGCCTGGCACCCAGCTGCCAGAACAGTCCCTTTGCTCAAAGGGGTTGGGTAGCCACAGGCAGGTCTGCTCCGCTCTCTGTGGGGCTCGCCTTCTTTGTGGAGAACATACCCAGATCTGCCCTATCTTTTTCTGCTCAGGGGAAGCCATTTACGGTGGCCTCCTGCATTCATTCAGCAAGTGTCCACTCAGCTAAGGGGACAGAATAGCTGATAACACTCACACGAGTCTGAGTGTGGGCACCATGTGGGTGTGTTTTTTTTTTTTTTTTTTTTTTTTTTGTTGTTGTTGTTTGTTTTCTGCATTGTCGATACACCTAACAGTTACAAGGGTGCTGTTCTTATTCCCATTTGGCAGATGAAGAAACTAAAGCTGAGAGGTTAATTCAGCTGCTGGAGCAGATGAGGCTCAATCTAGATAACCAGGGAACCTGATGTGGGCTTAGAATTCAAGCGACAGTGCTCTGAGCCCATCCCCTGGCACTCAAGGACCACCAGCTCTTGCTGAATCCAGGAACTGAGAGGTACTAACTGGCTACAAGGCTACTACTATCTCTGTCCTGTATTTGGTATATTTCTCTGCCCTCAGAGGCAAGGTACACAAGAATTAAGAATTGTGGAGGCGGGTGTCTGGCCTGTCAGTAAGTGCTGAATCAGCAAGACAGATTTCCAAGCCAGTGGCCCTGCCACATGCTGGGAGGTGTTAAAAAAATGTAAACCACACCTTTAATCCTAGCACTCAGGAGACAGAGACAGGCCAATCTCTGTGAGTTTGAGGCCAGCCTGGTCTACAGAGTGAGTTCTAGGACAGCCAGGGATACATAGATGAACTTGGCTTCCTAAATAAATAAATACATAAATAAATACCAAACAAAACAAAACAACCCCCCAAACCAACAAAACCATGTGACGCTCATATCAGATACAGAGCTCAGAGCACACAGGCACAACAGTCCCCTGCAGACCCCACTAAAGAGTCTTAGTGACTGAAGGCAGAGGAGGCTTTTGATGAATAAGGTCTCTTCCCTGAGTCTTGCCCTCCTGTAGAGTCGTGAAGGCCCTGGGTACACAAAGTAGGTCTGCCGGGTACCCTGCCCTGGGTGCTGGTGGACACTGAGGAAGACAACACAGTGCTTGGAGGGGCTCATAGTATGCTGGGGTAAGAGACGGGCAGGCGGAAAAGCACATACAATACAGGAGTTCAAGGACACAGCCACAGGGGACATGCAGTGGGGCATGAGAACCCCGGAGCAGCCGCAGCAGTTAGGAGAGGCTTCCTATGGGTGGACAAGAAGTGCTCGAGGGAAAGGAGACACTGCAATAAAACACTTGCTGCATGTGCCCTGCCAGAGGACTTGAGTATGTGTACGAGAGACTCAAAAAATAGAGAGGCTGCAGAGATGGTTCAGTAGGCGAAGGTGTGTGCTACTAAACCAGATGGTAAGAGGAGAGAAATGACTCCAAGTTGCCCTCTGACCTCCACACCCACTCGGTGGCCTGAGTAAATAAAAATATAATAAAAGTAATAAACGTGGGTGGGTGACTCTTGAGGAACAATAGCAGATCTCAGGCTTCCAATTGGATATGCACATACATTGTAAACACACACACACACACACACACACACACACACACACACACACACACACACACACACACACGGCACTCTAGGTAAGAAGGGCCCAGGAAGATGTATGTAATCCAGAGGTGAGTCTCCCTGTAGGAGTCACAAACTCTTTAAGAAGCTGGTGGGTAAGCTTAAGTCGCAGCTGCAGCTGGTGAAACTGGAGATCATGAAAATGAAGTTGGTTCTCCTATACCCCAGGGTCTAATTCCCTGGAGAGT
The DNA here is from genome assembly GCF_943737965.1 of Phodopus roborovskii. Classification (NCBI taxonomy): domain Eukaryota; kingdom Metazoa; phylum Chordata; class Mammalia; order Rodentia; family Cricetidae; genus Phodopus; species Phodopus roborovskii. Next base: position 16,939,911 of record NW_026125052.1, on the reverse strand, counting down.
GAGGATATAAATCTCCATTCCCTCACATTCTTGGCTACAGGGTTCTAGGTGGAGGACTATGGTTGGGGGAGGGACAGACAGTAGCTGTGGGACAAATATCGCTGGTAAAAGCTACAGGGCTCTGGAAGGTTTGCTGAATTCTTTTCCAAGGGAGGTGGGGGCCGGTGACTACTAGCAAGGAGGAGGGGACAAGCCTGAGGCCGTACTTGGGCACTCTTAGTGAAACTGAACTGGAAGGATCTTGAACCCCCTCCCTGGCCAGCTTAAAGCCTGCTCCCTGGAGGGAGATTCCTTTTGTGCATTTCCCATTAGTGAGGATATGAAATGTGAAGGTTCATTAATCATTAAAATTTTACAGATCAATAATGTAAAAAAAAAAAAAAAAATCTCACATGCCCACAGCTATTCAGCCTTACTGCCAGTTCTACAAAGCCAAGGGCAGGGTTAAGAAGTCTGTGGGATACAGCTTATTTTATTTATATATATATATATAGTGCTCCAGTCCCCACCGCATGTTTGGCAGCCCTTAAGGGCCCTCAGGATGCTAAGGGCAACCACCGGGTATCTATTCTATTAGTGTAGGTCTTAGCCACTTCCATCCTCCCCCTGACCTCGGCACACCCACCGGCCTGAGATCACTGTAAAACACCAAGTCCTTTAGACAAGCCCAGGCTGAAAGACATCTGCTGTCTCTGCAGTGCTTATGGTCCAGTCTCAAGTCTGTGGTCTATAATCTATCTGACCACTGTTTCCCTCAACACAGGGCGCGGCTCTGGCTGCTCCCATCCCTCCCCAACCTCCTAGCTAGTGAGCTCTACGGGTCTCCCAGTGGGCCTTCCTGTGTGGGCCACCTGGCACTTCCTGCTTGTCCTGTACAGACTAAGCTCAGGCCTTCCACTTCCAGGAAGCCGCTGACAACCCACAGTACCTCAGTCTCTTCCCTCTCCTTCACTCTGACCTTTAAACATACCCTCATCCAATGCAATAACACGGCAGAAAGTACTGGGGACAGTAACGCATTATTCAAGACAACGGCCACTTTTTATGCAGCTATCACCTAGAATTACAATCTTGATATAAACCAAACAGGAATACAGAAAGAGATGCACAATTGAGGATGTTCATAGTGTTTCTATAGTAATACAAACCCAGAGTAAAATTAATTAAGGGGAAATTAGTTATTAGATCACAGCATACCCAGTAAAATGTTTATGAATTAATATCACTGGAGACAACGTAAAGAAAAAGCATAGAATTGTATGTAAATTCTGGCTCTGAATAGTACTTACCCTGTGTGTGTCTTTTTTTTTTTTTTAAACTTTATGTACATGGGTGTTTTGTCTGCATGTATGTCTGTTCACCTTGTGCACTTGCAAATGAAAAGGGTGTTGGATACCCACGGTTGCAAGGCACTATATGGGTGCTAGGAACCAACCCCAGGACCTCTGTAAGAGCAGCCGGTGCTCTTAACTGCTGAGCCATCTCTCCAGCCCTTTCTAAAGTATATCAACGTTTATAAAAACATAAACATGGAGACTGAGTCTTAAAACAAACAAGCAAAAATCCAAACGCTGGCAGACATAACAAAGGTCCTCTTCTTGTCAGACTTACGAATGTCTTAGTATTTTAAAATATTTTAATAATTTTCTCACATTTTTTCCAGTGAGTCAGTCTTTTTTTCCTTTTTTATTTTTTCTTTCTTTTTGTTTTTCAAGACAGGGTTCTCTGCATAACAGCCCTGGCTGTCCTGGAACTCACTGTGTAGACCAGGCTGGCCTGGAACTCACATAGATCCGCCTGCTTCTGCCTCCCGAGTGCTGGGATTAAAGGTGCTCGCCACCATTGCCCAGTGAGTTAGTCTGTTTGCATAGGCAACAATTTCAAGTGCTTAAACACAGGCACACAGGCACACACACACATACAGACAGAGAAAGAGGGAGCGGGAGAGAGAGAAAGAAAGAGAAGGAGAATATACCATAAGAAGCTTAAGTCCTTCCCCCTTCCTGCATTCTTCTGAGTAGATGGCCATTACCCATTCATCTCCTATCCCTCACTGATGTTCTCATAATGAAAACATGCTCTAGCCAAAAAGGATCTCTTGGTAGGGGACAAGAATTGCAGAAACATGTATCCATGTTTGGGAGTGGGACTTGGTAAATTTAGTATGACACCAAGCATGCAGACACAAAGGTACATAGCGCACTGATGGTCGCTCAAAGAAACAGAGGTTGGAAATGAGAGCACCTCTCTCTGCGTTTTGGTTTTCATTTCACTCTCCTTTACATTCTCCCTGGGGACTGTGAGTTTTATTGGTTGAGACTCAGGAAGTAAGGAGATAGCCATCACATATCACTCACATACACACACACCTGCTCTTACCTACACTCATCTAAAAAGGAACTTCCTTGTCATAGACTATCCATCTGCTCTTCTTTGGATAAACTGTTTCCAAATTGTCACTTAGAAGTAGTACCACAAAAAACCCATCCTTGTTCACATTTTTTGTACAGCTGGGAAATAATTCTGAGTGGCACATTGCTGGGACTGGAATTTCCAGATGACTCTCTGTCAGTGTGCTCTCTCTTTCTCTCCTGGTTCAGGGTGTCAGAGAAACTGGTGGTCCTCACACATCCTAGTTACTTGCTAAAGTATTACCCTTGTCCTCAAGGTGTTTCTAATCCATCTGGGGAGAAAACAGATAAATGGATCATATGTCATTTTTTCTTGTATTTATTTAAATGAGCCCTAAATTGATCTTAGATTCAGAAAGGCTTTTGGCACCCGGTGGTGGTAGCACACGCCTTTAATCCCAGCACTCAGGAGGCAGAGAAAGGCGGATCTCTGTGAGTTTGAGGCCAGCCTGGTTTACAGGAGTTCCAGGACAGGCTCCAAAGCTACACAGAGAATCCCTGTCTTGAAAACAAACAAACACAAAAAAGAAATGCCTTTGGCATTCATTTATTCCAACACATTACTTACTAATTAATGCTGGGAAAGGCCAGTCACACAAAGGAAAGGATGGAGGATGCAAGTGCAAACCATTGGCCCCTCACATTCTGAGAGGCAGGCATGGACCAGCCATTTAATCAGAGACCTGTGAAAGAGGCATTCTCAAACTACATCTACATACAGTGTGCAACTGCATGATTAACTGCAAGAAAATTTATACAGGTCAGTGCCTGGCACGTGGCTGGTATTCCACCAGTGGGGCCTGCAGAGGGATGAACGATGCGACACAATGAACAGCCTTTCCCCTGACTATACATGTAAACTGTTCCAAAGGCTTTGTCTCCATAGTCTCTGGTCAGCAGCACCGATGTCAGCCCAACAGATAGGAAAGGGAGGAGGAAGACGACTCAGGACAAAGGCAGAAGAGCCCTTAGTCATCAAAGGATCACATCTGACAGTGGCTCCAAAGAGCCCTCTGCAACATGTTTGGCTCCTGTCTCCACTGGAAAGCTCTCAGCACCGAATGGACTAAGGAATAACCTGGTGATACTTGATGACCTCGGTGGAAGTTGTCTTGCCGTATCTTTGGGTATTTTTGACATTTGCATACATGAATTACGTTCTGGTCCGTGTAAACAGAAATTCATGCTGGCAGCTATTACTGCTCACTCTGTATCAAGTGATGCATGCATTATTAAATCCTTACAACTCTGTAGGCAAGACACTACATTATGTCCTTCATTTTTATTATTTTCGTATTTATTTGATACAGGTCTGGGTATGCATCCTAATTGGCCTGGAACTTGCAATTCTTCTGCCTTGCTTCTTGAGAGCTGGGGTTACAGGTATGAGTCCCCATGCCTGGCTCTACAATGTCCTTTATATAGAGGAGGAAACTGAGGGTCTGCAGGTCATCTGCTCAATGTCACATTGCATGGAAGGGGCACCAACAGGACATACACGATGGACTTTTATGCCGAAGCCCACTCTTAGCCATGACACTGAATCTCTTATCCAATAATCTCAGCTTTAAAAGGTGGGGCTGAAATACAGAGGCTCTTTACATCCATGGGGGGTTAGTGAGAACCCCAGGGGCTAACCCAAGAGGAAGCATCTCCTCAATGGCCAAGCATGGACAGACAGCCTGTGTTTTAGGAAAGGGAGTGGAGAGCGGAGGAAAGAGAATCTCATCCTGGAACGGGTCTGTAACCAAGTCCAAATTGGCTATTCCTTTGATGAAGTCTACTTCTGGGCTTCTTGAGTCTAGGTCACTGTTTGGTTTGTTTGTTTGATAACAAAGCCTTGAGCACCAGCTGCCATGTCATACACATGGCCAATACTTTGTCTCCAGACCCCCGACACAGGGCGTTTGGTAAGCCTTTAAAAAAAATGATACAATGCCATTTTACATGGAACGTGCAAAAAACTTTGCATTAAGAAAGCCAACACCAGAGTTGGAGGGATGGCTCAGAGCTTAAGAGCACTGGTTGCTCTTCCAGAGGTCCTGAGTTCAATTCCCAGCAACCGCATGGTGGCTGGAAATCATCTATAATGAGATCTAGCGCCCTCTTCAGGCATGCATGCATGCAGACATTATTACACTGTATATATGATAATAAGTAAATACATAAACCTTAATCTCAGCACTGGGGAGACAGAGGCAAGCAGATTATGTAAGTTCGAGGCCAGTCTGGTATACAGAGTAAGTTCTGGGACAGCCAAACCCTGTCTTGAAAAACTACACACACACACACACACACACACACACACACACACACACAAAACACCAAATATGAAGAATGTCAGAATGTCAGAGAGAGCACCTCTGAGTCATAGAGGACATATGGAATGCAGGGACAGGTGGAGGGTAGAATAATATCGAGAGAGAGAAAAAACCAACCATATGTATACTTCACCTCATACAATACACAGCAACAGTATTTTAGGTATGTTATGCAAAAGCATTTAAGTAAGTCTCCTTTAAATATGCCTATGAGGACATTTTCTTTAACTGGTAATTCTCATGAAATGGGGTTGAAGTATACACCATTCAACAGTTTCCAAATGCTACCCCGCTGCCTCATATTAAGCCACACCACAGCCTCTCCTGCCCTTTCTTGTTCTGTTTTGCTTTACTTTGTTTGGAAAAGGTCTTGCTATATAGCCCAGGATGGCCTTGAACTCATAATCGTCACGTCTCGGCCTCCTGAGTGCTGGAATTACAAGTGTGAGTCACCACACTCTGTCAAACCAGTTGTTTTTTGTTTTTGTTTTGTTTTGTTTTTGGTATGGTTTTTGATAAATCAAAATGCACTTCAGGATCTTGCTAATAAGCTTGATGTCATCGTTAGAAGTAACAACGCTGTTGTGAACTGTGAAACCTCTCTCTCTTTCTCTCTCAACCTTTTGGACTGATTCATACCAATGAGCTGTCCCTAGGCATGGCCAATCCTGCTGAATACAACCGTTGCCCTCCTTTCTGGGTTTATATATGTAATTTTCACAAGTGGGACTGGTCTCGGGCCTTAGTGGGGAAGAGAAAGACAGGTTCAGTGTCCCTGTGAGGGAGGAGGCTTCAAGGTCATTCTAGTCACTGGTGACTGGTTCTGAAATTGAGGAACTGATTTGAGGAACTTCAGAACAAACAAGAAGCCCAAACAACTTGGCTTCCTGCGGAAGAGTTCCAATGTGGGGATGGGGGTGTGCTGAAGGGGAGACACTCGGTCCACTGAGGAGCCTGACCAGGACCGAGTTTTAGATGCTGTCTTACGTATTCTTTGACAAGCTATTCCAAGTGATCATCTGAGGACACAGTGCCAGGGGTGCATCTGACATGCCCACTACACTACACTTTTGCTCTCTCCTGAGGTGGGGGATGTAGGAGATGAGAGGTATGTCCTTCCTTCCCTCCCTCCCTCCCTCCTTCCTTGCTTCCTTCCTTCCTTTCTTTCTCAACATAGGGTTTCACTGTGTAGCTCTAGCTGTACTGGCACTAGCTTTGTAGACCACAGAGATCCACCTGCTTGTGCCTCCAGAGTGCTGGGCGTAAAGGGGTGTGATGCTACCACCACCACCACCACCTAATGAGTTGCATGTTTACAAAAGGACCTCAGACTGATTCCTTGGGGAAAGGAGGAAAACTGAGGAGAGGCCTATGGCTCTGTTACTCACACCAACAGGGCCTAACAGGAGTATAGATCTGCACTTCCATTTGATGGAAAGTGGGTACCACTTTCCGAGTGCTGGACTAGCCAGTGGAAGTATGATGGTGACCAAGCAGGAGCTTTCCTTGTTTGTGACCCCGAAAGACCATCCTAGAATACTGACCCTAGCTGTCAAAAGGCTTGTCATAGGCCAGGTCTTGGGCCATCTGCATGTGCCCACAGGGCACCAAGCACTATGTGTTTCTGAGCTTAAGTATGTTGGAGCACCTCTTTGCCAACCTTGTTTGAACATGCATGCTGAAGACTCCAGAGTGTCAGCAAGTTCCTAGTCCAAGGAGAAGCAGAAAAGGGTTCTAGGAGGAGGGAGATGCTGGGGCATCCCCGATTAGACACTGGCAGGCTGGGGGGGGGGGGGCGGCTACGCCTGTCGGGGAGCTCTCTGTGGGACAGCCAGCACTGGGTCAAGTTGTAGCGTGACTCCTGTGCATCCATTTGCCCTCCATGGTGACTTCTTTGACAGAAGTGCCCCAGTCCTACTAGTTTTTAATGACAGATGCTCAATGGTATATGACCCAATAAAGCCACTGTGAGATGAAAACAATGTAAAGTAAAATGTGTGGGCTGTGCCTAATGTCACAGCTTACTGAACATTACAGATGAACAACACAGCACTTTGTAGTACTGGCTATGCCTCCCTCACAATAGTGAGGCTGACAGGGAGCTATGACCCATAGCCAATGCCCAGATTACCATGGTCTTGTGTCATTTATCACTAGCTCAAGGAGCGATCACGTGGAAAAATCTGGAGGATTCTCCAGGGAATGCCGATTGCTTCTGTATCATACTAAGTTGGGACCACCATCAGTGGGATGTATATATGTCCTACCTTCTAGAGCTTGTCAGTTAACACTCTTTATAAACAGTTCTTGAGTGAAAGAATAGCCAGGTGTGGTGGCACATGCCTGTAATCCCAGCACTCAAGAGGCAGAGGCAGGAGGATCAATGCAAGTCAAGGCCAGCCTGGTCTAAGCAGCAAATTACAGGTTAGTCAGGGCTACACAGGTGGCCTGAGTTTGATCCTAGAATACAGCTAACAGTGTGGGGAGGGGAATGGGGGGTGATTACACAGAACCACCTTCACAAGGTTGTCCTCTGACCTCCTACATGTGCACTGTGGCACACATCACCCATCTCTCTTGCATAAGTAAAATATTAAAAAAAAAAATGACTAAATGGACGAGGGCCATAGGCTCTGAGAGCCTGCCTGGGTTGGTATATGTGTGTTCACACCCATCACTGGTAAGCTCAAAGGGAGGGCACCTGGTGGCTGCCAAAGGGGGATCATATCAGTGACTGTGTTCTGACTGCATCCCAGTGGGAAAGTCTGCAAGCTGGATGCTGACACGGTCATCGACCTCTTCCCTAAATACCGACCTGGTGACCCATTGACTGAGAAGGTGAGCCTTCTTGGCCCTCTAATCCACACCATGTCCACCAGGACTGAGATGCACATGGGGATAGATGGTGCACAGACATCTCTGTCTTACATTTCTATGAAGCTATTCCTGCCTCTCAAACCACATCACACAACAGCTAAGACTCATGGGGAGCTGCTCCCCACGTTAACTCCCCCAGGCAAAACACTCCAGGTATTATCTTAACTGGCAATCACACCCTCATTTGGGGCTAGCTAAACTCCTCTTTCCTTCTAAGCCTCCCAGCTATTCCCAAAACCAACCAGAAGAGCAATTCTGCTCAGTAAAGGGAAAGGCCAAGGTCACCAGAAGGATTAGCTAGAACAGCTCTTTGCACGTACAATGGGCCATTACCCAGACATGACATCATGCTTTGCCCTTAGAGGCCTCTTATGGAGAGGAGCCAGACAGGCCTGGCTGTGGTGACACCGGCTACTCAGGCTCTTCTGGCCACCTGTAAGCTTTGGGCAACATGCCATGTCTTTGGAGAAGAAAGACACAAATGCTTCTTGGTGCCCAGTGGCTTTGGAGCCTCACAATCAATCATCAATAGTCACTATAGGCCTACGTTAGGCAAGATACTGCTTGGGGACATAAGAAAGTGCCCTAGAGGTGGAGACAACCTTTGAGACTTCCGGGTAACCCTGCCTAGACTGTAGTTTCTTATCAACCAACCCTGGCCTCCTTTTGACCACATCAACCTAATGGTAAAGGAGAGACTCAAACAGTTTTCTGTTTACTTAGAAGGAGAGCAGAAGCCACACAGATTCCACCCTTCCCAGGCCCAAAGAACTTTCAGGGAGCCTGAGAGTGATGGATTTCCTGTGGGGAAACAGACAGGGGAGCTTTTTAAGGAAATTAAAGCCCTATGCTGGGCATAGTTCCTGGGTCCAGTGGCAACAAGACACAGTACAAAGAGCTAAAGCTCTCCACAAGTAGCTGGATGGCTTTAGTCTACCTTTTGCAGATGATAGTACAGATACGAATGACTATCTGGCCCCTACTCCCATGTGTGTATGTCATGTGTGGACACCAGAGGGTGACTGTCAGGCATTTTCCTCTACGGTTCTCCTCTCTCTCTCTCTCTCTCTCTCTCTCTCTCTCTCTCTCTCTCTCTCTCTCTCTCTCTCACACACACACACACACACACACACACACACAGAAAGGGGAGCTCACTGATTGGCCATCGTGCTCCCAGGAGCCCCCGGGATCCTCCTGTCTTTACTCCCCAGCCCAATACTGGGATCACAGGGACACAATGCTGCATCTGGCTTTTTATGTAGATGCTGAGTGCTGAACTTAGGAGGGGAACCAGGACACTTGCAAGGGATTATCAGTTCTACTGAGGCCCAGAACAGTCAAGGCCATTTTGTGGATGGTCCTGGACACATGGATTAACACTGAGTGCGCTAGTCAAGGACACATTGTGAAAGACCCTCTTTCTATGGATGCTGATCATTGACTCTGGAATGAGAGTCAGGAGAAGCTGCGACTACCAGAAAATGGGAGGGGAGAATGGCTCGAGCCTTCCCAGGTGCCTCTTTCTGGGCCCAAATGCTGACCTGGTAAGTGGAGACCACTCAGGTGATATTTGCAGTCCTCCAAGTTCCCTGAAACCCCGGGGAGCAACAGGCCTTCCTTCCCAACACCTGGAGCTCCTGTGTGCCTGCAACTCAGGTGGCTAGAAAGAAGGCAGAGGTGAAAAGGTTCTCCCCAAATCTCTCATCTCCAAGTACAGGTTGTGTCTCTCTAACTCTCTGCCGAGGGATTTCCCAGCTCCGGGCCAAAGCTCCACCCCTGCTGCTGCACTCAATTGTCACTGGAAGCGAGCCATTTTCCACCCTCAAGGTGGCAGGACTCAGGAGTGGTGACACTGCTGACCTGGGCTCTGTGCCCTGCCCACATGACCCACCAGGGGATGGGACTGTCAGTCAGCAAGTTTTAGGAGCCTCCCATGGGCTTCCTGCTGCCTAATCCTAGCCCTTGGGCTGGAATGAGGGTGATCTTTGGCAGAGGGCTTTTCAATAAAGTCTGCTCCGCTCGGGACTTCCTCTGCAACCAGGCCGGGGAACAAATGGCCTGTTACCTACACCCCTGCGTGAGTGACTCACCTCCCAGAGAAAGTACTCCCCTCACCTAAATAGAGCTGCTTGAAAAATGACTAAGGCACCTATCAAATGCAGGCTGTGGGGCTGGCCAGTGACGGAGCAGGGTCCAGACCTCTGCCTTCACCTCCAGCCTTGAAGGCAAGTGCCACCCGGGGTTGCTGCTTTCATTTTCATCTATCTGAGTGAGCTCCTCACGAGGCTCGACATCCGGTGATTTATTTTTTCTAAAAACTAGGTTCGCTTTAGAAATGACTCTTCGCCTATCAAGACAGCTTCCCCCAGAGAAAACAAAGGCTATTTAGAAAGAATGTCAGTGTGGTGGGAGCAGTATTTTTGTTTTGTATTAAGAGGGGAAAAAGGAATTCAATCTTCCCCCTCCCCACCCTGTAGGTCCAGGGCCTCCAGACCTGGTTATAGAGATAAGACAGTTTTAAGGGAGAAGAGGTGGGGTACCATGTGCTGATGCAATTCGTACCCCCCCAAAATGTTGCCTCCTTGTCCCCCAAACAAAGAACAAGTCCTCAGTGGCTTATATTCAGTGAGTACTTTCTTTCTCACCCCAGGTTAATGCTGGGACCCACTTAACCACATGGAGGATGGGGGAGCTCCCCGACAGGCCCAGTTCTGTTTGGATCAGAGTCCTGAGATGCATGCAGGTAATCCCTGTTTAGGACTCTGAACTCTGACCAGACAGATCCTTGATCTTTTTAGGCTTATCTGAAGTAGTGTGAGGGCAGGATGTACAGTAAGCCTAGAGGACCAGGGGCTAGGGAGGTGGCTCAGTGAGTAAATATGCTTGCAGCTCAGCCTGAAGACCTGAGTTTGCTCTTTGGAGGTCACTTAGTGGAAGGGGAGAATCCTGCAAATTGTCCTCTGATCTCCACACATGTGCTGAGATACACATGTGTGCATTCACAGTGAATATGTTCAGTGTGTAATGTTTTTGTTGTTTTGTTTTTAGACTGGGAAAACTTGACAGCTAACCCATCCAGGCTGGTGAGCAATCCTTGGAGGGCTGCTGAAAGGAAAAGACGAACCTGTCAGGTAATAGTTTCCCTTCACATCATCTTTCAGATGACAGATCTAGTCACAATGTAACTGGCTGCTACTACTACTGCCATAACTACCACGACAATGACCAACAGCAGTGACAGCCACTGTGCCCAGCCCAGCATACAAATCCTCTCATATCTTCTACTTAAAACAGCCACACGAAATGTTTCTGATCCCATTTGCAGACAGAGACACTCCATGCTCACAGAAGTGAAACACTTTGCTCAAGGGCACACAGACAGACAGACAGCCACAGGCAGACCAGGCTCTGACTCAGGGGATGTGGAGGCACTATGAACAGGTTCTATCACAGGACAGATCACTTGTGCCTTCTGCCTTAGTTTCTATATCTGGAATACGAGCATAGGCATGCTTGTTCCGGCAGCAGGCTTTTAGTAACCGCCAGTATCAATAATCACTAAACATCAATAACAAGTAAGGATCATTATGGTAGTTAAAATTGCTTCCCTGGTTTAATTACATTCAAAATTGACTTTTTGTGGAGAAGGGCCTATCACTCTTGAGCAAGTGAGTATTCTAAAATGATGAAGTATATGTCAAGAAAAGTCAGTTTAGATTCTATCCATGACACCAAATTCCTAAGGATTGTTGTCTGTTTTATTCGGTCCTCATTTTAAAGATCTTTACCTCTGTACTGCAAGAAAATAGAAAGGCTGTCTACAAAATTATTCCCTATGCACATAATTCCAAAGGATTTCTACCAGGGAGCTCAAGATGAAAGACTCTAAAACAGCAAGAGGGGAAAGGGGCCTCAATCTAAGCTCGAATAAAAGAGCACACGGGCCTCAGAGTAAAGTTTCCTTAGTGTTATCACCCAGGCAGTTGAGAGAAGCTCAGAATGCAGGACCCTACCTCAGTACCGTGGCACAGAACTGCCAGACACTCTCCTATGCCTCCTGCCTTCCCACTCCGCCCCGCAGCTGCCAGCCCTGCAGTCGGTATCACCCGTATCACCGAGTGAATGCAGGGTGCTCATATTTGAATCGCTCACCCTACCCGTGAAGACATTCAACCCCATTCCTTTCCCTTATTCGGGATCCTGGTGTGCAGAGGGCTGACTTATCCTTAGAGCTCCCCAAATCCACTCTCCAAACCGCTCCTCTCCGGCCCCTCTCTGCACCCACTTCATGCCGGTGCCATCAAAAGTGCCCAGGGTGCTGAGATACCTCCAGTTTAACTGAAATACTAAAATGGGGCAAACAGGAAGCATCAGACACAACTGCGGTAGTGACTTATTAATCACGAAAGCAGAATTTTAGTTGCATTTTAACCTTTTGCCAGGAAGAAAAAAAAAAGCATTGGGTGATGGAAGCCAGCGGTGGAAATGTCTGCTGCCTGCATGTGCGGCAAGCTGACCTTTCACTTAGACTGAATTTGGTTTTCAGATTCCTTCTTTCTCCCCAGAAAGAACATCTGTCAAGCCACCCAGGATGAACCTGTGAGCTCTTCCCAGACTAGAAGCAGCTGTTGGGAGAAGTCCATGTGTTGTCCACCCAGACAGGAAAAACAAATAGGAACCTAAACGTGACTTCAGGGGCCAAGGAGATGACATAAAACTCTTAAGAGTGGGATAAATGGCCTACACAAACAAACCCAGATTTATCTACTGTACACCCCTCCAATCTCCTACCAGCCCCTAGCTAGTGATGAACTCTTTCACTCACCAAAAAAAAAAAAAAAAAAAAAAAAAAAAAAACCCTCCTAACAGTTGCCAAAGGCTAGACAACCAATGAGGGTGAGTCCTAGCCTCCCGCACACAAACACTCGGAGCAAATCACAAAGGAATCTGTGTTCATCAAGAGAACCAAAATGAGGAACCAAACTTCTATCTGCTGAGGCTGAGTGGCAAAACCAGACATTTTTGTTTAATAGATGAAGGTTCACTTGGCAGGGTCTCTGTGTTGCACTCTCGCAAACTAACCGACTGGAGGCAAAATCCCCTCAGAACCGCTCCTTCTGCTCAGGAACAATCAGAAAATGACCTAAAGCCTAGTATTTGCTTAGTTTCATAAAATGCTGGGAAGTATTTCTGGGTATGCACAGCTAGGTAGTTATCTCTAAAATTAAGTCAGACATATTAACTACTCTTATGAGATCTTCTGAGAAGTTCACCACACTCTTCCAAATAAATCAGGATGTCTTCTTCTGTCTTCCTTTCTGGTGTTCTGAGACAGGATCTAGCTATGAAGCCCTAGCTGTCTTCAAAGTCACAGTAATCCTTGGCCTCCCAAGTGGTGGGATTACAAGTGTGTGCCATCATGCCTAGCCTTCAAGATGTCTTCAAGGCGTTTGAAAAACTCAGAAAGCTGGCACTGACCCAAAGGAATTGCCTTTGACATCACTTCAGATGCAAGAGATACATCATAAGCAAGTCAAGAACCCCTCAAGTATCCTCTCATGTTAAGAGCAGAAACACTACCCCAGACCTTCTCAGACATATGCTCACCCTCATGCCCCCCACACCCGGTTCAGGTACTTCACTTAGCAACTGGATAAAACTCTACTCATCTTAGCACACCTACCACTAGAGGTGAAAGTTACTGAGCAAAACCCTGCACCACTAATGTTAGGATCCTCTAATCTTTCAGAAAGACTCTGTCTCTAGCCACAGTACCAGTGTTCACTGCTCATGGTGCTACTGTCATCACTTGCTTTCATTCACTTTTAGAGTCCTTAATCAGGTCATCAAGTTCATTGTCTCCAATTAACAACAGCAACAAAAAATTGTCATTAAGCTACTGATTTTTGAAACTTCACTCATCCTCTCCTTCCTCTAGTGTCGAGAGCCATCTTTTAATCTCAACTTAGAAAAAAAAAAAAAAAAGACTTTTTCTGAAGTTAATAAACACAGAAGAGGCTCCTAAGCAGGTGGGAATCTCTGCCTCTGACAAATGTTTCTTTTTACTTGGTGACAGGTGGCTGCAAGTTGCCAGAGCCAGGGTGAGCTTCCAAGATGGGACTAGCACATATAAACACACACCAAAAGTCCCAGAACACTGAATCACACAGAAGGATCAGGATCATCGAAAAGGAAGGGTACTGTGTGCGACTAGCACTGCCCTGCTGAGTGTCCTCAGCTGCTTCTCCCAGCACAAGCGACCCCAAGCACTTCACAGGGAAAGGCAGCGCATTTCACAGCTAGGGCGGTGAAGCGATCTCCTCCTCTTGAGGGGCACCTAAGAGCCGGGTCTGGTAGTGGGGCAGTCGAACTCGATGGCACGGATGTTGGGGAAGGGGAAGAAGGCAGTCCCCGCGCGCATTTCGGGCGAGCGAGTGACCCGTGGGTACGCGGCCTGAAAGCTCCGGGAGAGCACGGCGTTGCGAGCGTGGCGCGTGCGAGCTGGTTAGACCGCAGACACCCAGCCACCCATGCCTGCCAGCTCTCGCGGAGAGCAAGGCCGCAGCCCGGCCCCGACCTGAGAGGCTCCCCTTCCCCGCCCGCTAGAGCCATCAGCGTCCCGCTTTAGATCTCAGGGCTCTGCCCAGTCACCTACCGGCTGAGCGCCGCTCTCCTCAACCAAGCGAGTGTGGTGCTTCGCTGGCCAGCGACCGCTCGGGGGCCCTAGCCGCCCCTCCCCGACCACGCCCCCATGTCTAGCCCCGCCCATGGCCACGCCTCTCCCTGTGGCTGAGACTTTGCGAACTTCCCGCCTCCTTTCTTTGGCCGCACCGCGACCCTTGATCCCGCCCACTCCCACAAGTGAGCCAATAAAACGTCTCTTCCAAGTCGGCTTGCCGCCCACTCCTTAGCAGCCATTGGCTATTGTGGCCTTTCCCAAAATGGATACTGTTTCCGGCCAGGGTTTCTAGAAGCGGTGGCTGGGTGGACGGGCGGGCAGTAGGCGGAGGAGGCCAGGGTGTTGGTGGAACCACACATGCGCTCTCGGCTTCTGGCGAATCTTTTTACGGGTTGCATTCTTTTTGAGGTTACGGGAAGGAAGGGCGACTGTACGCATGCGTGGGCATTCCAGGCTTCGGCTTTGGTTACCTTGGAGATGGAGAGGCGCTTTCCCTCCAAGGTCTTGGATTCCTCTTCCTTTCTACTTAAGGGAGTGGCTACTTCGTGGGGTCCTGGTGAGGCTAGAAACACTTTTATGGAGCACTTAGCGTGTGCCTGATGCTGTAAAGTGTCTGAAGATGAGGTTACTGTGCCTGCCTGTGAGAAACGTGGGAAGCCAAAGGTCCACAGAACACAGGCCTAATGTTGAAACACAGCAGCGTGCAGGTGGCGTGGTACAAACTCTTTCCGCCCCAGGAGAAGCTGCGTGGTATGAATGCTGGGCACAGGACCCATCCTAGACTGGGCTTTGAAAACATGGTATCCATAGTGCCCTTTTGATGGGGAGTGAAGGGAATGTATGGGTTTGTTAACTTTGATACTGAACAGGAAGCTTCTATTTAGTGGTAATAAGAAATCACATACTTTTTTTTTTTTTTTTTTAGAGTTTGCCACCATAGACTCTGCTAGGAGTCTAACTGCAGATGCAGGCACTGGATGTTGGGTGGGAGTGGGCAGCTCCATCCGAGTCTGTCTTGAGAAATAAGGAAAGTCCTGTCTGGAAAGGTTTGAGCCAGGGCCAGGCCACTGTCGGCTTGTGACCACTTTGCAGACCTAGCTTCCTTTTGGAGATGTGTCCAAGCAGACAGCTGTTACTGGATACCAGGAAAGGCCATTCATTTAGACAGTGTGGGAATCTCACCATCTGGCCAGCATTCAGGAGGCTGGGGCAGGAGGATGACAGGTTTGAGGCCAATCTGGGCTGCGTGGCAAGACTTCTGTATGAAAACAAAACAAACAGCCTCCAACCCGAGAGGCTCACCCACCCGCCCGGGCTAGAAGAATGTGAGTGCAAAGCCTGCAGTTGCTCATAGCCTAGCACATGTGTCTCATTCTCTACCATGACAAGTGTGGTCCCTGGAAGCATTTCTGGCCGTGACTTCCACAGAACATATACTGGAGAGTCAAGACAGTCTCGGGCACATATCTTGGCTTTGCTGGTGACCAGCTGAGAGATGGTAAGACCAGAACAAAACAAACAAACAAAACCTGGACTGGGGGCTTGTGAAAGGCTCCTGCCATCCCCAGGGTTTGGTATTTCAGTGACTCAGAAGAGGCAGAGCTGGGCCAGATGTGCAGGTTGGGATCAGGTCTTTCTTGCTGTCTGTCTTTTCCCTCCCACCACCTGCTTGCCTCTGGGCAAAGCACTTCTCAGGAAAGGTGCGGGCAGTGGGCCCAGGTTCTGCAGTGGCTCCCTGCAGGGCTGGTTCACCTTTGCCATCTCCCTCTCACCCTCCCTTCTTTAGGACATCCGTGTTTCTGTCCTTTACTAGTTTCTCTGTGGTCCTGGTCCCCTTCCATGCAATGTCTATTCCAGCAAGATGATTGGTCTTTAAACGCACACTGCTGTGCTAGGGTGTATTAGTGAGAAGGAAACTCTTGACTCAAAGCTCTTCAGAAGGTCACCTTGCAGGGGAAAACAAACCACTGCACTCGCTAGCAAGGAAAACACTAGGGAAAGCAGGGCTTCTCAGTCTCAGCTGCTTTTCTCCTGTCTCTTCCCACCGTGTGTGAGGGGAGATGCAAACACCCCTCTCCCCTCTTCCGGTGATCACTGGGGTGTCTCTGAAACTTCAAATACCCACCCCTAGGAGAGATTCGGGGTAAAAGTGACTTCCTCGTCCTGGTCTAATAAGTCATGATGGTCTGGGCAGGCTTCTAGCCCTGAGTCACTTGTGCAGCTTCAAGTAGGCTTTAAATAAAATAATTGACATTTACAGGGTGACTCACACCTGGGGCAGTGTTGGGTTCAGTACTCAGGGTTTCACATCCCATCTATTTCAGGCTTGGAAACACAAGGGTAAGAGTGTGCCAGGCTGAGAGCGCAGTGGGGTCTGCTTTGTTTTCAGATCAGAAGGTCCAAATCCAGGGCCTTTCATACCCTAGACAAATACTCTATCTACCATGGAGCTCATCCTGGCCCTCTTCCTTCCTTTCTTCCTTCCTTCCTTCCTTCCTTCCTTCCTTCCTTCCTTTCTTTTTTTTCTAGGTAAGGTCTCTGTGGCCTATAACTCCTTATTTGGCCCCAGCTAACCTCAAACTTCTTCATGATTTCATCTCTCCAGTATTGGGATTACAGGCACGTGCTGCTATTCCTGGCTCCTCTGTTTTGTGTTTGTTTACACCTCTCTTTTTTTAAAAAAAAAAAATTCTTAAAGTTAGCGTGCAAAGGAATGGGTTACATCATAGCATTTTCACATATATGTGTCATTATACTTGGCTCTCATCTGTTCAGCGCCTGGCTTTTAAGAGACTAAGAACATAATCCAGCTAGGTATAGTGGCATATGACTGTAATCCCAACACTTGAGATTGGAAAACAGGAGGATTAAGAGTTCAACGCCATCTTCACCTACAGAGTGTGTTTGAGGCCAGCCTGGGCTACAGAAGACCCTGTCTTCAATCAACCCACAAACAAAAGAATGTGAACTAAGTGTGTTGTGTACATAACCTGACTGGATAGCCTCAGTCTTGACATTTTGTATTGGATAATTCATTGTCACTGACCGGGCAGCCCTGTCACCTTGTCATTGCAGGATATTTAAGAGCATTCTTGACAGTCTGCTTGGTTAGGAAAACATGCTCCCAGACATCATGTGACAACACAAAATCTCTGGATATTGCTAACCTATTCCCAGGAGAAGCAGTTGTCCCTACTTGAGAACCCTGTCGTTTTATTACTGTTCATCCCACAGATGAACAAACGGAAGCCTGGAAAGAAGTGATTTGCCCAGGGTCACTTCTCTGTACCTGAAGACCCAGGATCCAAACAACATAGTACATCACACTCCCTGCAGGCAGGACTCCATAGAAACGTCAGGGTTCAAGGAGTAAGTACCCCCATCAGTTCTGTGGAATTGGGTGCAGTGGTGAGACAATGCTGTCTTTGGGTCATTTGCCCTTTTCTGTTTGTCCTGGAGAAGGGAAACTGTCGTGTGGCCTTAGCACATTTAGGATGCGATGCCATGTCTAGTGAGAAGGCGTTGGGCAGATCACCTGATGCCTGTGGGTCTTGGGGTAACATTCCTGTGAAATCTTGAATTCAGGTGAGGGCTGGTGTAAGGATGACTTGAGAGAGGACCTAGGCCTAAAGGCAGACATTCCTGGAGGAGAAGGTATGCTCCCTCCCACTGGGGACCTGCCTGCACCACAGCCATGATGTTATTGCTGGTCCCTAGTTTGGACCTGCCCCATTACTGCCTTCAACCCACACATCTGGGTAGGGGATGGGGAAGCAGTGGAGGAAACAGATACAGAGATACTGCCCCTGCTCTTCAGACTGTGACCTCATGAGTAGCGTACAGTGGGACTATTTACACCATAGAAATTGGCAAATAACATAAGCCTGGGCATACCACCATCTCCCCTTCCAAACCAGTTGCTAAACAATTCCCAGAACATTGTTACCTGCTGCTGCTGGCCTCTGCCTTCTGACCCATCTTATCACATACTGGGATGATGGAAGGGAGACCATAAACTACAGAACTGGTAGGGGACAGAAGTGTTAAGATGAGAGGAAGAAGAGGTTCGAGTTTTGACACAGGATGGAGCTGTACAAATGGGAGTCTCTGATGGGCACTGAACAAAGATAACCTTACCAAGAGCATGCCTGGACATCCCTCCCTGAGACCCCCTCCCTGCCTTTGGTGTGGTCAAAGGGATCCCTGGCTTGGCTGATATTCTTCTCAGTTCACTCACCTCCCTACCTCTAGTGTCTGTAGCATCTGAAGATGTGGCGCAGTTGGTAGAGTGCTTGCCTAGCAGACATGAAGCCCTAGACTCCAGCACCCAAGCACCAGCACCATACAAACCAGGAATGACGGTATGGCCTGCGTTCCTAGCACTCAAAAAAGTAGAGGCAAGAAGATCAGAAGCTCAAGGTCATCCTTGGCTATATAGGGAGCTCAAAGCCAACCTTGGTTACATGAGATGTTGTCTTTAAAAAAAAAAAATCCATACCATCCCTGACACTTCTGGTGGCCTTAATCCTCATGTGAGGCTACTTAGTCATTATCTCACAACCAATGCCCCAGCATCTCCTGCCATAAAACATCTTGCTCCTTTAGTCTCCCCCTTTCAACCTGTGAATGCAACCAAGCTCCCAGCCTAAAAATAACCAACCAGCTAAACAATACCTTCCCCCATCCTGGCTTTCCTGTATGTGTTTCCCAGTGTCTTCCTTGCAATATGACTTCTGCTCACCTCTCCTCCTCTCCTCCTCTTTGTGACCACACACTCACTTGGCTCCCATTAAATACCCTCATCTCAGTTCCTGTCTCCCTGTGCTGCACAATGTGATGCTGAGCACCTTTGGGTCAGGCTGGGAAATGAATACTGAGTGTCTAGACTGGCCCCTGCCCTCAGGGAACTTTTGCTGTAGTGACTGGCAGAATCTAAGTCATTTCAGATGAGGACTTGAGTCATCCTGGGTATTGGGTGCATGATGATGGAGATGCAGAGTATACTCTATCAGGCAGGACCTAGCTAGGCAGTATTTCATAGAGGAGTGAGTTACACAGGAGAAAGAAGAATGGCAAAGGCCAACAGAAGATAACTGTGACCAGGAATCCACTCCTGCCCCCTGGTGGGAAGACCAGACAGGGCAGGACAGTCAGAGGCTGTGTCACTGGGAAAGAACCACACTGCAGATACACCCACTTCCACAGCTCCCACTCAAGATGAAGAGGGATGGAGGGAAAGCTTGGATTCGCCTTGTCCTCCACCTTCTGGTTTCCTGCCAGAGCCTCTGGCTGGCCTGTGAGTTTGCAGGGGCACAGTTAGCAGCAGAGAAGCGAAGGCTGGATAGCAGGGCACACAGCCTATGTGTGAGAGTTGATAGGGACTAACTCTCAGAGGGGGCTCATGGAGACTCCTACAGGACTAAGTGTGACCTAAAAGAGGGAGTTAAAGGAGACATACTCCTGACAATCACTGACATTTGGACCTAGCCCTTTTATGTTTTCTGTCCATCTCATCTTCTCCCTCCTTCTTTTGAGACAGGGTCTCACTGTATAGACCTGGCTGGCCTTGAACTCAGAGATCCACATGCCTCTATCTCTCAGGTGCAGGGATTAAGCTTGTGCCACCATGACCAGCTTATTCCTATTCTTTTCGAAGACAGGATCTCTGTAGCTAAGGTTGAAGATGCTCTTGAACTTCTTATCCTCTGCTGTGCTTTGGGCTCAGGGATTCATGTATGATAAGCAAGTATTCTACCAACTGAACACTCCCTGAGTTTTAGTTTTGAATCCCTTGCTTTTCTACAACCTTCCCCTTGTTCTCATCAGTCCCTGGCTTCCCTAAATCATCCAGAAAGCATTAACTGAGCATATAGCATACAGCTGGCCCTTGACTAAGTCCTTGGTGACATAGTGGTGAATGAGGCAAGTGTCCTTCTATTCATAGGGGGATCAGCAATACAATGTAAAGGGCAGAGGAGCCACTGGGTGAAGGAAGGTCTTATAGGACAGATCAAAGGTGGCTTCCGGGAAGAGGTACCTCTTAAACTGATTACTGCCAGGCCAGGTGTATTGAGAGAAGGCCAGGTAACTATAAGTAACATGGGATCAGGAGTGACATGTGAAGCTGTGGAGATAGAGGACAGTCAACCCATTTGGGGAACTGGATGTCAGATGTAAGGGACAGGGAGAGAAATGTAGCCGACACGACACTGAAGTCTATGACCTGGACTAAGGAAGGCAATGCGGGGCATAAGTAGCAGATAGCACCGGGGAAAAGACAGATTAAATTGTTAGAATGGACTCCTAGTTCAATTTCTCTTTCCAAAATAGGTACTGGGGTGGCAGTTACAGAGCAGGAGGCCAGCTGCAGAGCTTGGCTGAAAGTCAGGTTGGATGTGATTGAGCTGAACTAGGGCAGTGGCAGAAGATGGAGATCTGGGAGAGGTTAGCCAGACAGAGAGATTCAGAACCAAGAAGCTATAGAGAGCTGAATGAGAACAGGAATGCAGGGCACATCTAGGATGCTGGGTCCATGTAAACAGAGATGGAGGGCATCTGGGATGCTCGGACAATGTGAACAGGGATGGAGGGCATCTGGGATGCTCGGACAATGTGAACAGGGATGGAGGGCACGCCTGGGATGCTCCGACTATGTGAACAGGGATGGAGGGCATCTGGGATTCTGGGACAATGTGAACAGGGATGGAGGGCATCTGGGATGCTGGGACAATGTGAACAGGGATGGAGGGCACGCCTGGGATGCTGGGGTCATGAGCAGTAGGTGAGAGGATTCTGCAGAGGATTCTATTGGCTTTGGAAGCACCATTTCAGTTTTGCTGCCCCTTCCATTATCTTCTCCTAGCTGTTGACTTCTACATTGACACCTTCAAGTGTGACCTTCACCCTGAGCTCCAAACTAGAATTGCCACTGACCCAGAGAATGTTTCTATCCTCCAGCCCTCTAGCCACCTGGTGCCTCCATCTCCACTTTGCTCTGTCAGTGTTAATGACATCACTGCCAGCCCCCACCCCCAAATCTTCATGGCCTTTTTTTGTGCCAAGTCACACTGACTTGTTTGTAAAGCAGCGCCCTTTGTTTGGGACCTCCCCTTTTCTCTCCTCTCATCCCTTTTCCCGCTTCTTTTTCTGTGTCAATCCTTTCTTTTCTTTTTTGTTTGTATGTGGCAGGACCTCACTGTGTAACTCTGGCTGTCCTGGAACTTGCTAGGTAGAACCAGGCTGGCCTTGAACTCACAGAGATCCGCCTGCCTCTGTCTCCCTAGTGCTGCGGTTAAAGGGGTGCGCCACTACGCAGGGCTATGTGCTGATCCTCTCTACATTATTACTCTCTCACTCAAGGGTGTTAATGGCTTTCCACTGCCTGCTGATTAAGTTCCAGCTTAACATAGTGTTAGCTTAAAGTGTCATTGGCTTGTGAGGTGTTCACTCTCTCCTTTGTGTATGATCAGAGCTCTTATTTAATTATAGTGGTGACCTGTTTGGTTTGAATGCTTCCGTGGCTCCCTGGCCGCTGGAATGACTAAGTTACCCAATCCTGGCCAGGGAGATAGGTGGACCTAGAGGTCTTTGGCTTGGTTATAGGAACCAATTCAGCTAGCACATATCCTTTGTCTTTGTCCTTTGCCCTACTTCCTTTCTTCTTTCTGGGGTGCAGACTCAGAGTCTGGCAGCATGGAAGTATAGGCATAAAGTCAGCTTAAGGGTAAAAATCCTCCATCTGAGGGTTGGAGGAGGCCTAGGTTCAATCCCCAGCACAGAATGGATTAGATGTGGGGGTATGTGGCAGTAGTCTTCAGACTCAGGAGGAAAAAGCAAGCTAAGCAGAAGTTTAAGGTCATCCTTGGTTACATAGCAAGTTCAAGGCCAGCATCAGCTACATAAGACCTTGTTTAAAAAAACAGCAACACTGAGGCTAGAGAAACCATTGGTTAAGAGCATTTCCTACTCACAGCCACCTGCAGCTCCAGATACAAGGATCTCCATGGCTGCCTACATGCATGTGAGTATATCTTCACATAGACACACATATAGGCATAATTAAAAATAAAACATAAGTGAAAACCAAACAACAGGACTGGGCAGATGACTTGGTTGGTAAAATTCTTGCCACACAAACATGAGAAACTGACCAAGTTTCCAGCACCCGCATCAAAAGCTGGGCATGGTAGGATTATCTGCAATCCTAGTGCTGGGAAGGCAGAGACAGGTGGATCCCAAGGGCTTGCTGGCCAGGTAGTCTAGCTAAATCAGTGAGCTCCAGGTTCGAGGAGAGATCGTGTCTCAAAATGTAAGGTGGGGAGCAATAGTGAAAGACACCTGCCATTGAACTCTGGCCTCTACACACAGACACACACGAGGGTGGGGGCACATATGTACACACACACACACACACACACACACACACACACACACGCACACACCACATATACAAACAACTGTAGACAAAACTATCTGTGGTTGCAGAGATGAAAGCCACATGGCCCCGACTTCCAGGAACATCATAGAACTGTTAATGCAATCAGGGATGCTCACCTCCTAGGGATTTCTTGTCTTTAGCTCCTGGCTGCATGATTAATCCCCTGAAGCTGAGATTCTGTGATACTCATTACTAGTCCACACCATGAGATTTGTAGGATTTAGCCAACTTAAGAATCCCCATCCCAGTCATCCTGGGATAAAATGACAAGACCCTTAATATATCCTTAAGTGTGTGCTTCTTAAGATTAAGAGACCATGAGGAGATGGAAGGCAGCCAGGTCTACAGCCTGGGTGCACTGACAGCTCCGCTCCTGTTTTCTGAGAAAGAAACCTCCTCTGGGAAAGCTGTGGAAAGGGGTGGATGACTTATAATGGGCTGAATCACATACCAGGGATGTCAGTCAAAGATTGCGTGACTCTGCTAAGGGCCGATTGGGAAGAAGATATGTTCTACTCAGGTAAGATAAAAGATGTTCACATTAGGAGGAGGGAAAACCCAGGTGTTTGGATTCCGAGATTACTGCAGACTTTAGTCTGTGGGGACAAGAGTGTTTCCAATAACCAGTGACGTGCTGACAGGTCTTTTCCGTGAGAGGAGTACCGGGTTCCCTGGTGGCACACTAGATGGTGAGTGGCAGCCACAGATCTAAGTCATATTGGACTCATGCAAAGGTGGTTCTCTTTCCAATTCTCTCTCTCTCTCTCTCTCTCTCTCTCTCTCAGAATCATTCTTGGCAGTCGGGGTAAAAAACTGCACAAGAATGAACTTGTTTCTCCTATCCCTGGTTCCTGGTGTCCTCTGTTAATGGAACCATTTTTACTGCTTCTTTTCAATTTCCCAATATATTTGCTGCATCTACAAACATGCAACATGCGTTCACAACCCCCTTTATGCTTGTTTATTGTGTGTGCGTGTGACCTGCCACAGCATATGTGCGAAGGTCAGAAGACAACTTTCGGGAGTTTGTTCTCTCACAGGGATTGAACTCGCGTCCTCAGGCCTGTAGGCAAGCACCCTCACCCACTCAGCTGTCTTGTCAGACCTTTGAATATCACTTTTGAAAATTTAATGCAAGTGGGGCTGGAGAGATGGATTGGTGACTAGAAGGACCTGCCATCAAGTCTGACAACCTGAGTTCAACCCCTGAGATCCACAGAATGGAAGGAGAGAAGCAATTCTCCAAAGTTGTCCTCTGACCATCACACCCATGCCCAAGCAATACACAAACACAAAATGAACAAAATGCAAAAATATCAATTAACGGAAGTGCACTAGACACAGCTGCTCAATACCTTGCTTATTTCACTAACATATCAGTGAGTTCCGCATGCACATAGACCTGTCTCGTTCTGCATACTCTTCCATTGCACAACTGCAATACGATTTTGTTTTTGTTTTTTGTTTCTGTTTTTCCAGACAGGGTTTGGAGCCTGTCCTGGCACTTGCTCTGTAGACCAGGCTGGCCTCGAACTCACAGAGATCTGCCTGCCTCTGCCTCCCAAGTGCTGGGACTAAAGGCGTGTGCCACCACCACCTGGTCTGGAATAGGATTATTTTGTTTCCTCTTAATAGATTAATAGACTTACCTATGTCCAAGCATTTCCTAATGTAAGAACTGTTTCAATGAACTGGCACCGCTTTCTTTTTACATATTCATTAATCCATGCAATCAACAAATATTTACTGAATGACTGCATCAGGAGGACTCTGGGTACAGGAGGGTAGAGCCAAGAAACACAGCGCTTGGTCGTGAAGCTATGCTCACAGGGGAGAAGGCTCAATAGGTTCCTAGCAGGTGTCCACAGTTTCAATCCCAAGTAGGGGAGGCTGCCTTTGGTACCACTCCATCTTTCATGCCTCTCTCTGACTCCTGCTAACTTCCTTTTTCTTTTGGTGCTAGCACTGAAGTTTGAACCTGGGCCTTTGCACATGCTAGGCAAGCACTCTACAATTGCCGTGTACCCCAATCCTTGTGGTTGTCGTGTTTGTTGTTTAGGATAAAGCCTCGTGTAGCCTAGACTGGCTGTGAACTTGTGGTCCTCTGCCTCCCCTGAGTGTTGGGATTAGAGGCATGTGCCACTATGCCCTACTTCCCACCCTTCTTTTTGCTTTCTGTTTGTTTTTTGTCATTTGTTTGTTTTTGTTTTTGTTTTTTGTTTTGTTTTGTTTGAGACAGGGTTTCCGTGTGTAAGCCTGGCTTTCCTGAAACTTGCTCTGGAGATCAGGGCGGCCTCAAACTCACAGAGATCCATTTGCCTCCATCTCCCAGGTGCTGGGATTAAAGGCGTGTGCAACCACACCCGGTTTCCTTTTGCTTTTGAAAGATTTGTTTTTATTTTAACATTTTATGTATATGAGTGTTTATGTTTATGTGTATAAGTATTTGCCTTCTGCCTCCATCTTCCAAGTGCAGGCATTATTGGCATGCATCACCACTCCCAGCAAAGTTAAATCTTTGAGGAGTATACGAACCTAGTGACTATCAGCTCACGGTGACCTAGGCCTGCCAGGAATCTGGCACTGATGGAAATGTTTTATAAAGACTAATTCAGTGTCTCTCAAACTTGCTTGTTTTCAACAAAATTGTTGAAGATCCCAAAGAACTTTTGTTTATGTAGATCATTATCTGGTGTTAGGAAAGTAAATATTTAGTAATTGGTTCTCCAGGAACCAGTCTTTGTTTTGTGACAGGGTCTCATGTAGCCTGGGCTGGCCTTGAATTTGCTGTGAAGCTGAGTTTGCCTTGATCTTCTGATCCTCCTGCCTCCGCCTCTCAAGTGCTAGGATTATAGGAGTGTACTCCCACACACCCTTTATAAGTGATAATTTTTTTTGAAAAAAAAGTTGTTCTTAATTTATGTGAATGAGTTTTGTCTCCACGGATGTCTGTGCACCATGTGTATACAGTGCCCAAGGAGGCCAGAAAAGGACATTGGAAACCCTGGAACTGGAGTTACAGACGGTTGTGAGCTGCTGTGTGGGTGCTGGGAATTGAACCTGGCATCTCTTTGGCCCATTTAATTTTATTTTGTAAAATAAAAAATGAAAAGAACGGCACATTTTACGAAGTGTCTTTCATGATCATACTCAAAGGCAGCTAGATTGATACCTGCATTTGATTTGTATGATGCCATAAAATGCTGTCCCAGTATCTTGCACAGTTTTGACTTCATGGAGCCCTCAGAAGAGTTCTGGGCTTTTCAGAAGGTCCCAAGACCATGCAGAGAGAACTACTGTGCTAATACATTTGGTTTTACATTTAGTTTTCTGTACAGTCCAGGCAGGATACCCATATTCTGTTTTTACAGATGAGGGAACATGGACAAAGAACAATTCAGTAACGTACCCAGGAGCACTTAACCAGAAAATGGAAAAGGCAGGATTCAAACTTAGTGCGTTTATACGGATGGGGAGTTGAGTGGGCAGCTACCACTTGCCAGATGCGTGATCCCAGGGAAAGTAACCTCTCCGAGGCTCAGGTGCTGTCCTTCAAGTCACCTAGCTTAGGCTGGCTTTGACTCCTCCCTGAGTTGAGGCCTCTCATCTGCTCCTTGTGTTAGTCCTGTCGCCTGCTTATTCACTACTTTATTCCCACTTTGCTGTGACATTCTTTAATTATACCCATTGGGTCACTCATGTCATGGGGACAGTTGTCACACCTCGCTTGAGGATGGCTGTTTGATTGTGGGCTGACATGGGTGCTGAAGACCTGGCTAAATAAGGAAATGAATAAGCTGATAAACACTTAGCAAGGGGGCAGACACAGGCCATCTGCCTAGGTAGGGTTCTTTGCTATTGGTCCAGGGAGGAAGAGAAGAGTGAGGGTCCCATCCTCAAAATGCACTTGCATGTATCTTTGCGCCACAATGCCTACAAGGCAGATCCCAGGCTGAGAAAACCCTCCCGAATCTCTTATGAGATCGCCCTCTGCTCCATCTCCATCACTTTGTTCTCAGGCTCCTAGTTTGACAGTCTTTTCCCATAATCCTTCATCCTTCTAGAGAATTCCGCAGCCCCTAGGTTGATGGAGGTGGGATGGGAAACACTGCTTTTCACTCTCCTATTCCAGGATCTGTGACTCTCCAGCAATAACCCCAAACCCTCTTTTGTAGGACATCTAGACCTTTTTATTTCATCACCGGTCAGGTCAGGGGAGGGAAGAGTGTCCTATAGCACTTGGCACCTAACTAATGGAGGTCCTTCTAGAAGCTGGGTACTGGCGGGTGGGAGCAGTCAGATGGGCCACGGTTTCTCCGTTTCCTCATTTGCTCTCAACACGGTCCTTTCCACCAGTGACCTTCCAGGATTCTCAGAAGGCCCAAGAAGGGAGAAGTCTACTTATGGGGGGAGGGTGGGAACCATGCAAAAGTGTGGCCAGGATCCTGCCTGGAAGGTCACGGGGCTGAGCTCTGGCTCAGGGACCTTTAAGAAGCAAAAAGGAATTGAGAATGAATGCTGTCAGAAGTCTGCTCAGCCCGGACTTCCTGGAATCTGGCTCCGCAGTGAGCAGTGAGCTTTGCCCAGTGTGTTTACTAAGAGGAGACTAGAGTAGGAAGCAAAGCAGGCAGGCAGAAAAGAGATGGCCTGCCAGCTCTCCCAGGCGCTGCCAGCTCACCAGATTGGCCCCAGTTTTCAGGAGCTCAGCTAGAACTCCTGGGAGGTGACTGCCAGGCTGCTGTGTCTGGCTGGGTTAAATCTACAAGGTAGGTACTTTCCCATCTGCATTGGCCTTCTACTCATCTGGTCTGGAGTAGGCAAGCAAACCAAGACTGTTGTCTCTTAAAGGTCGTCTTTCAAATGTGGTCCCGGGGCCGGAGAGATGGTTCAGTGGTTAAGAGCACTGGCTGCTCTTCCAGAGGACCCAAGTTCAATTCCCAGCACCCACATGGCAGCTCACAACTGTCTCTAACTTCAGTTCCAGGGACCCCAGCATCCTTATATACATGTAGGCACAACACCAATGCACACAAAATAAAAATAAAAATAAAATAGAATATTAAAAAAAAGTGGACATGGTCAGAGATGTATTATAACTCAGTGTATTGTGTAGCATGAATAAAGGCCTGGGTCCCATCCCCAGCATTATGAAACAAGACAAAACAGAGAATGCTCTTTACCAACCGCATGGCAATTAGGCAAATCTCACCTTGGCAGGCATTGTGGATATGATCTGGGTCACAGAATAATATCAACAGTGGAGATTGGGGAGAGGAAGTAAGAAAATGCAGGGGGCCAGGGAACCCCACATAGGAGTTGGGGTTTTAAGAAACATGCCATGAAAATTAGAGTCCTTCCTGGGACTCTGCAGACAAATCCACCTGGACATTGTCACAGGTGACATCTTGCTAAAGTAAAAAGCAAAGGTGGCCGGAATGTCCTATTGACACCTCATGTGATATCACAGTACTTGGTCCAGCTCTAACCCATGACCTCCCAGAGGATCAAAGCCTGGGCTGGACCCGCTAGTGTGGGAATGGGGGAGGGGTGAGTGACTATGTGTGGAGAGCTACAGGTAGGGGTGGAATGGCATTGGGAGAGGGCAGGGTATTGGGGGCATTAACGCAAAGGCAGGTGACTGTGTGGGGGTGTAGATGCACTGCTGCTGGCTATGCTTTGTATTTTAGCTGCCGTCCTCCCCGGCAGGTGTCAGATCTCCAAATCCTCAGATAAGGAAGTTTATTCATTCACTCAACAAGTATTTATTGAGTACCTGCTGTGACAGGCCTGGGTTCTGCAGAACTGGCGATGAGACTTAATGCTTTCTCTGCCTCTTGAGGCTTTCGATCTAGTATTATTAAATAAGTAATTAGAGTGAGCAGTGACAGCGCCATGTGACCTGGGAGGATTCATAGAGCTCGTGGGACCGGGTAAACGTCTCATGCTGCCTGGGACGCTCCTGAAAATAAAGGTGGTGATGTAGGCTGAGCTCCCTCAGCCCACAGAGCCTGAGCTGGAGATGAGCCTGTAGGAAGTAGATGAGGAGGCGTTGGCGACTGGTGCCAGTCACGAGGAAAAGGCAGAAGCAAGGCCGGGCAGAGGAGAAGTTAGACCGAATGTGGTCTCAGTGAAAGCCCCAGCTGACCCCACACGGAGCTCAGGGCTAAGGTGGCTTTTCAGACCATCTCAGTTACATCATCCCTGGCTACTGGCTGAGCTTTGGATGATGATGATTTCTATAGTAGAAGGCAGTCTCTAAAGAGAGCTGGCAGCTGAGGGGTCTCCATAGCATTTTCTAGAGCCTAGGATTTGGGAGGTGACCCCAAAGACCGGCTGCAGGGGAGCTGTGAGTTCTCATGCCCAGGCCACCATGGCAGACGTTAGTTGTATGCCGGGGCTGGTTCATATGCTTCATCTGGAACACCTGACTGGCTGTCCTAGTTTTTTCCTGTTCAGATGTGGGGTGGCATGAAGCTCCCGGACGTAGGAACAAGCTACTATTCTCCTTCACTGTTTCCTTCGCTTTTCAGGTATCCCATGGCTGTCCATTCACCATTTCATGTCTCAGGCACAGCATTTATTTTACCTGCATTATTTTATTCATTTGGGATAAGGTGAGTGTTGTTATTATTTGAGGCCAGCCTGAGCTACATAGCAAATTCTGATCTCTCAAAACCAAAATAATAAATAAGTAAATAAATAAATAAATGGAGAGGCCGAGTTTTCCTGTGCATGGCTGCTCAGGCTAGAAGGTCTGGACTTGGGTAACCTTGGGCCTGGTTCTGTCGATGCTTAAGTCCCTTTTCTCCCACATCTCACGGGTCCCTGAACTTCTGGTCAGGCGCCCTATGTTTGCTATTGTGGGATATGGAAGAGTTCTTCCTCAGCCATTTCTTACTATTTTCCCTTTTTTTGAGACAGAACCTCCCTTATGTAGTCCAGACTGTCATCGAACTCATAATCCTCCTGCCTCAGCCTCCTGAGTCCTGGGCTTACGGTCTTTGGCTAGGAGTCATGATGTCTCAGGCCAAGAGGGCTTGTCAGGAGACAGGGTCAAGTGTTTCCTTAGGCTCTGTGCAGCATGAAGCTCTGCTCTCTCATGGGGTCCATTCGCTGCATCCATGCGGACATGGCTGCTGTTGTACTCACGGCCAGTGCCTACTCTTCCTGGAAGCCAGCTGTGCCTCTCAGGGAAGACTCAGGAAGAAGAGATGAGGCAGAATAAACAGGAGGAAGCAGGGGCAGAGCGAGTGTCTAGGAGTAAGGAACGAGGGTGAACGACGTAAGTCGAGCTGAGATGGAGAAAGGGAGAGGGTGCTGCTGGCTACATTTGACAGATTAACTCATTCACTCACGAGCTCAGCACTATTAGTATTTGGGGTGGGGGTAGAAGAACAGTATTTCATTTTATACCCTCTAGCCTAGCTAAAACATAAGGTTCCCCTGTCTCAGCTTCCTGAGTGTTGGGATTAGGGATGTGTGTCACCTCACATACCTTTATTATGCCCATCCTCCAAAGGGGATGGAGACAAAGTGAGTTATGAAACTTGCCCGAAGTCTTACACCTTGTAACTGGCAGATCTGGGATTTGAATTTGGAGAGTCTGGCCCTATATCCTGGAAGAGGAAGGGCATCCTGAGGAGGCACGAATCCAGCATATAACAGGCACTCAATGATGCAGAATGGACAGTGGTAGTGAGGTATGGCTTGATGCTTATGGGCTGGCTCTTTATATAAGCGCCTGGTTTCTGTTGATACCAGCTAGCAAAGCATCTTATTATTCTCACACAGTGATGCCTCAGCCACTTCCGCTAAGGCTGTACACTTCACCACCACTCCTGGATTTCCCAGACATTGCCCATACCCACGGCACATGGATAGAGGAGGCTGGGCTGTGGAAGATTCTGTAGACCCATTTGCTCCGTTTCCTAGATGAGCAAACTGAAGCCCAGTTGAGAGGGGACCTGGAGGCCTTGCAGGATTCTACAAGGCTGTCAAAGTGGTGGGGGCCTCTACTCACAGAGAGGGGGACCCAAGGGTTCAGAGCCCCTCCTTCCTCCATTGGTTGGGATTTGTAGCCCTCTGGGGTCCCTCATCCCTTCCCAGCAGCAGCCTGACCTTGTCCACTTGGAGAAAAACAGGAAACTGGGCTCTTCCAGGAATTGGAACCCAACCTTCCTCAGCTCAGGGTTGCCAGGGGGCCTGGCATGGTGAGGGGATTTGGGGACCGACATGGGACAGAGAGTGGGGTGGGGTGCTGCAGGCTCACCGGAATGGCCTGGGCCTGACTGAGAGCTTTGACTCCTTCAGGTGAACTTCAGCTCTGGTTTTGTTAATCAAAACAAGGCAAGGTTGTACCTTAGAAGTTGTCCGTGTCCTTCCCCTCTACGTGAGGATAGAGTCACGGGAACCAGGGTCACGACTGACTTTCACCTTTATAAATCCTTTCACATATTAAAAACAAAATTAACGGGCAGGGAGGGAGGCCCAGTCTATAAAGTGCTAGCTTGCCATGCAAGTGCAAAGGCCTGGGTTTGATCCTCGGCACCCAGATAAAAACCAAGTGTGCTGCCAGGCACAGTGGTACATGTCTTTAGTCCCAGCACTGGGGAGGCAGAGGCAGGTAGAGCTCTCTAGGTCCAAGGCTAGTCTGGTCTACATAGCAAGTTCCAGGTCAGCCAGGACTACATAGCACCCTCAACAAAACAAAACAAACAAGTCAAGTGTGATGGCAGTATATACTTGCATTCCCAGCAGGGGAGACGTTTACCCGGAGTACTGGGTCCCTGGGGCTTGCTGGTCTGCCAGCCTAGTCTACTTGGCAAGCCCCAAGTCCCAGTGAGAGATCCTGTCTCACAAAACAAGATGGAGGGCTACTAAGGGACAACACCCGGTAAGGTCTCCAACAGTGTGCAAACAAGTGTGCACATGCACATACAGACATGAACGCGCGCGTGCGCGTGCGTGCGCACACGCACACACACACACACACACACACACACGGGAGGGTGACAGAGACAAAGAGGAGTAAATAATTATAATTTTAAAAGTTAAAAGATATTATACGAATATGTTGGTATAAAGGTGATTCCCCCTCCCCCCAACCCCGGATTTTGGTGGGTCCTGAACACTATGTCTCCTGGGCCTAGTGGGGAAGTCAGCCCATGGGAGATGTTCCCTGTGTTCTCTGGTCTCCTAGAAGCTGTGTCATCCACAAAGTCATGTAGCACAGAAGCCGTTGCCCAGATGTCACAGGGGGTGTTGCTCTACCTGAACCCTGACCTCACTGTCACCCTGTGGGGTGGAGGAATTGGAGCATTTGCCTCCCACTGCTCCCCTGGAAGGCTGTTTGGCCCCAGGGCCTGACCGGAGGAAGCCCTGGCTCTTTTTACAGCAGGTGTCTCTGAGGAGAATTGGGGTGTGGAGATACCGCCACATCTCCCAGGACTTCTTCCTTTCCAGCCTGTCTCTCTGGGACACCTGTCTCAGAGCCAGGCATCAATCATCAGTATAATAAATTGCTTTGGTTCAGTTCAGAAACCAACTTCTCCGAAAGGCTCTGCCAGTCATCATGCCTTTGAGGATGTCTCATCAGATCACTCACCTTGTTTTCCCAGGGCTGGGTACCCTATCCAAGGTCTAGAAGAATCAAACGTCTGGAAGAGACAGAGCTGGCATAAGACTTGAGATCTGTCGATTCAGGTGGTAGATACTCCTAACGTGTGTGTGTATGTGTGTGTGTGTGTGTGTGTGTGTGTGTGTGTGTGTGTTGTAGGGGCACTTAGTTCTGTGACAAGGTGAGGCTTAGGACCATGCTTGGCTGTGCTTACAGGCATTCTGCATGTAGGTCCTTGACGATCTGAACTGTCTTTGTCCTGTTTGGGGCTCCAGCTTAACCTGCTCAAGGTAGGGACAGAACCCTGGACACTCACCTAACGCTGAGCTAGGCTACCTCCCTCCTATGGTCCTGCTCACCTTTATAGTTGTGCCCTTATTGGCCCCATAGTGTAGGCACCTTCCCAGGATAGAATCCAAACAAGCAAGTAGCTTAAGATATAGCTGCCATTTTATAGCAAACTCCAGGGATATTGTTAATGTGGGGGTGGGGGTGAGGGGAATCCATCGATCCATCCATCTTATGTGTAAGTGCACATGTATGAGTGTGTGTGTGAAGGTCAGAGGTCAAACCTGAATGTTGTTCAGCAGGAACTAGGTACCTTGTTTCCTTGAGACAGGCTTTCTCCCTGGGACTGTGTGATTAGGCTAGGTGAACTGGCCAGGAGGCACCCAGGCTCTGCCTGCTTTTGATGGAGTGTGTGCGTGTGTGTGAAGTCTACCACAGTTTCTTACACAGATGTAAAAATCTATCGATAAGACATAGATGGGAATCATGCTTACCTGGCAAGCAGTTTACCAACTGAGATACCTCTCCAGCCCATAATTTTATTATTTTTATTTGTTAGTTTTGAGGTAGGCCTTTAGGTAGCCCAGGCTGGTCTCACATTCCTTATGTAGCTCCTGATCCTCCTGCCTCCATGTTGCAAGTGCTGAGAACTACAGGTGTATACAATCATGCCAGGCAAACTTTTGTTTATTTATTATGATTGGTTTTTTCTTCTTCCTTCCTTCCTTCCTTCCTTCCTTCCTTCCTTCCTTCCTTTCCTTATTTCTTTTTACTTGAGACAGATTCTCACTATGTTATCCTGGTTGGTCCAGAACTCACAATGTTCTGGCTGCCTCTGCTTCCTGAGTGCTGGAATTAAAGGCGCACACCATTTCCTTTTAGAAAACAGTATTCTACCTTTAAATAGATATAATTTCACAAATAGAAATATGGTCCAAAGTCATCTCCTGTATAATGTCCCAGCCGATTCTGGCTCAGCTGAAAGAGTCCTGGGTGTTAATTACGTACGTACCAAGGCTGGAGTCAGGGCCTGCGAGAGAAGCTTACCATAAGACCAACTCCCATCTGGCCTTGCTGGTCTGGGCTAAGGTTTTTGTTTCATGGAAGTTTCAGATGAAACCCTTCCAGCTCCTCTGGCTGAGTTAAGCCACTTTGCTGTCTCCTTATTTCCTCATTTCCTGAAAACCAACCATGGCTGGATGGCACACATGGTCCTTGGCCCAGTCAGCCCTTGACTCTGTGGCTCAGCCCCTCCTTTGCTGGGAAGGCTGGGTGAGTGGCAGGGCCTGCCACCATGTTAATAGATAGGTACTATGACAGAATTTGCTGTTGGTGGAGGACCCTAGAGAATTTAGATGGGATCCTGTCACTGCTTGGCTGGTTACCTGAGGGTCATGTAGTGGCTCTCCTGAGGGCACAATGTCAGAGCAGCCTTGATTGCCTTGAAACCAAGCTGGCCCTTTTCCTGGTCTCCTTCCTCCTTGCTCTGGCTAGGTTGGCCCTGTGGCTTTCCCCCAGTTCCAGTCCCCTGCTTGGCTTCCCTTATAGCCTTCATCATGGGACCTCTGCCCTCTAGTTCAGGTGGTCCCTGATGCCACATCTTAACCTGCCCAGCTCATCACTTTATTCCCAGTGCCAGGCCCTCTAGAGGCACCAGCAGAATGGATTCAGTGAACATTCCTTCTTGGAGGAAGTGCCCAGCAGAAATACTTGTCTGGGGAGTCTGGGATTGTATTTCATCTCAGTGAGTAAATAGCTGAAACACTTGAGTCCTAGGCTCACAGTGGGAATAATAAGATATGGTGCCTCGCATCTGTAATCCCAGATCTTGGGAGGCCGATGCAGGACAGTTGCTACAAGTTAAAGGGCTACAGTCAATCCCAGGCCAGTCTAGCCTACAAAATGAGCCCTTGTGTTAAATGAACAGGCAGAATGGGGATATGAATTCCACTTAACTCCTGGAGCAGCCATGGAGAGAAGAAGGCAGTTCATACAGAGTCCTCAGCAGAATGCCCAGGGCTGTGGAGAATCGCTCTGGTGACAGGGTGAGTGAGACCCACAGGACAGGCTGACTCAAGACAGACAGAAACAAGATCAGAAGCCTGAGGTGCATGAACTGGCAGGAGAGAACGGATCCAAGCTGTTGACTCAGGCCCCAACCAAGTCAAATGAGCTGGAGAGAGGATCTGTGGGGAGAGGGCAGCCAACCAGGAAGCCCGAGCGGGGTAGAAAGCCACATCGGCTTCCTTCCACTGTGGCTCAGAGCCACTGTAGGTGGAAACAGGGCGTGAGCACAGTGGCTCTGGTACCACAGGCTGGGCCACTTTACTCTGTTCAGGGGACTCTAGTTTCCCCCAAGCTGTACAGAGCAGAGAAGTCAGCTTAGTCACTTGCCCAAGGTTCCCATCCCAATCTTCAAATGACTATAAGAACTTGAATTCTGGGCCTCAGTTTACCAATCTGTGAGGGAAGATATAATAAAACTCTCTTTTCCTAGGTGTAGTGATGCATACCTGTAATCCAAGTATTTGGGAGGCTGAGGTAGGAGGATCAAGAGTGGCCAATGTAGGTTACATAGTGAGACTGTGTCTCAACAAAACAGCAAACCCCACAAACAACTCTTCTGATAAATTGTGGGAAAGTCAATCAAGGGTGGCAATGAGCAGAAACAGACTGTGGTGCCTGGCACTGGTGAGTGTCATTTTTCTATATGTCACCAAATACTAGTAACCATCAGTGATAAGATGAATTTTCACTTTTAAAACATTATTTATTACGCTGGGAGTTGGTTTTGACCCCAGTACTTAGGAGACAGCGGCAGACAGATCTCTGAGTTCGAGGCTAGCCTGATCTATAAAGTGAGTTTCAGGACAGGCTCCAAAACTACCGAGAAACCTTGTCTCAAAAAACTGGAAAAAAAAATTGTGTGCGTGCATGTGGAGATTCAAGAACAACTTTGGGAGTCGGATCTTCCCTTCTATCTTTTTGAGACAGGTCTCTCTCATTGGTTCCGTTGCTGTACTGTACACTCTAAGCTAGCCATCTTGCAAGCTTCTAGATGATTCTGCTGTCTAAACTTCCCACCTCCGATGTAGGAATACTGGGATTACAGACCTGCACCACCACATCTAGCTTTTTATGTGGATTCCTGGGCTCTCTCTTGACATATCCCTAGAATTGAGGGGATGTGGTTTCGTTATGCAGACTTCACAGAGAACATCAGGGTAAACACTGGAAATTGTGACAAGTTCCTGGATATGTTCTATGTGCCAGGCACAGAGCCAAGCCCTTACAAATATTTATCATTTAACCCTTAAGCGTTACTGTCAGGATATCCACTTTTTAGATGCGGCCTCATCTAAAAAGATGAGGGGACTTGCTCTTGCTGGCCATCACACACCTTTGCCTACATAAATGGTAGACATTCATTCACCACCTATAATCAAAGCTGTTGTTCCACCCTCGGTTGGCTACAGCTGACTCAGGATTGTTTGACTCCAAGGTTCTGAACTTGGCTTGTATCACTGGGGAACTTTAAGAAACCCTGAAGTCTGGTGTCCTCCCTGAGTGATCATGATGCAATCAGAATCAGACTGGGGTATGACCTAGACATGGGGACTTTTTGAAGGACCCCAGGTGGCCCTAGCATGCCACCAAGGGAAAGGACTACTGCCTCCTTTAGGTGTGACTTTAGGGGCTTCCTACCCTTTCTTGGGGGTCTCCTCAGCGCCTAAAACTCAGTTCATGGAAGCAGAAAGCTCTTGGTGATGTACAAACTATAAATGACATGGAATGTGGAGAGGAAGGGATCACTGGCTGAACATTCAGTTGCTGAAGTCTCTTTTGCTTTCTGAGTGAGCTGGGAAATTGAGCAGAAGGGCTGGTTCTGAGAAGGAAAGGGAATCTTGTCTGGAGGCTCCTGTCCTGATAACCTTGGCTTTGCTCCATGTTTGGTGGTGTGTGTGTGTGTGTGTGTGTGTGTGTGTGTGTGTGTGTGTGTGTCGGGAACTGAACACAGGGCCTTGAGCATTTTAGGCAAGCACTCCATTACTCAGTCACACCCCAAATTTGACCCATATTAATAAGAACAAATCCCATCTCCACCCCCATCTTGGGATCTCTGCCACCCTCTGTGACAGGACACAATACCTAAAAACCAGGTTTCGAGCCTGCATATCGTGTAGCTTCCCCCGGGTCCATCTTGCCCGGCTTTCTGATGTTTGTTTGTTTAACACAACTACGTGACCGAAGAGCTTCCTTCCCAGAATACACTGCTGTGCTTGGAGGGTTATGAAGCAACTCAAAGTAAATTTATGAGGTGTCGACAAGCCATGGAGACTAGCATTTTACCGCAGAGTGATTAGCTGGAAGTTTATCTACAGTGGGGTGGGGATGGGGTAGGGTGAGCGAGCGGGTGGGAAGGGCACTCATTTCCTTTCCTTTGCAATTCACCATGGAACCACTGTATTTATTTTTCTTTCCTTTTTTTTTTTTTTGGTTTTTCAAGCCATCATTATTTCAAGGGAACTCTGCTCTTGTTCCGCTGATTACCAAATGATTGACACAGTTTTATAGTTCTTGGAACAGAGAAGAAATGGAAATTCCAAGGAAGAGACAGGAGACTTACGAAGGGCTTTTAATGAGATACAGGAGTAAGTGAGTGGCAGCTGCTAGCATCCTGGCATCAGATGGAAGGGCGTGGCCAGGAAGTTGTTCCTGGATAACTACTCCCAACTTTCAGATGTTTTTCCAAAGTCAGGGCTGAGGGATTCTCAGCTCTGGAACCTCCCCATCAGGCCATGATGACTTCACAAATCACCAACATTTAGCCTGAACAGAGTCAAGCCCCAACCCAACTGTTGTGAATGTACAACTTACACATTTGAGGGCACGCTCAATTGGATACAAAGAGGAAGGATATTCCCGAAAGGGCAATCTTTTTCCAGGAACACTTTGGCTCATAGCCCTCCTTACCCTTTCCCTTCAGTTTGTATTTGGGAACACATCCAAGGGAGGAACCAGAAACAAAACAAAACAAAAAACAATAATAAAAACAAAACAAAACACTACTCCTGGGGCTGGGAAGGCAGATCACCTGCCACACAAGTATGAGAACCTGGGTTTGATCCCACATAAAAGCCTGAGCCAGTAGCTGTCTGTAACTCAGCACTGGGGGTGGGGAAGGAAGGATTCCTAGATCTCACTGGCCAGCCAGCCTAGCTAAATGGGTGAGCTCCGGCTTCTAAGGAAGACCCTGCTGTTCTCTGAGCTCAGAGAGATAGCTCAGTGGTTAAAGAGCTCTGGCTGCTCTTCCAGAGGACCTGGGTTCAATTCCCAGCACCCACATAGCAGCTCCCAACCAGTTCCAGAGGCTCCAATGCCCTCTCTAGCCTCCTCCAGCACCAGGCACAGAGATGGTTCAGGAACATATACTAGGTAGCCCTGGCTGGGCTTGAGCTCACAGAGATCTGTTTGCCTTCTGAGTGCTGGGATCAATATCCAGTGTTTTAAAGGGAAGTGAGGGCACTCATCATGGACATTCTTATAGATGTTTGCTAGCTGGAGCCCCTGCCCAGACACAGACTTGTTGGGCCAGTCTCGAGCCCAGGAACCAGGGACCTCCTGGTGGAAAGTGACTGACATCTGATGTCTGTCTTTGATGCTACATGTGTACTCATAC
Source organism: Phodopus roborovskii (assembly GCF_943737965.1). NCBI lineage: Eukaryota > Metazoa > Chordata > Mammalia > Rodentia > Cricetidae > Phodopus > Phodopus roborovskii. The sequence continues at coordinate 16,901,602 of NW_026125052.1, read as the reverse complement.
ACACACACACACACACACGCGCACACACACACACACATGCACTCGCACGCGCACGCACCCATGCACGCACGCACGCACGCACAGACACACCCACATGTTGTGTAACAGTTTCCTCTGAGACTGAAACACCTCATCCTGCAGGGGAGCTCCTTAAGCAGAAAGGCAAACAACTCAAAAGAGCTGAAGGAAGTCCCTGAAACTCACCAGACTCACTAGCCCCCCCCCCCACTCCTTGCCAGAGTAAGCAATAATAGCTGAGCATCTGTCTGAGAGAGAGTGAAGTCAAGTGACAAAGAAGACTCAGACAAGTCAAGCTGAAGAGAAGATTCTGAGACCAGACTAACAGCCTGGAATTGAAACCAGCTGAGCTGCCTGGAATTGGTTTAGACCAACTGAGGCACCTAGAAGGGACAATCTCCAACTTGCTGAGCTGCCTGCAGCCTACGCAGTGGGCTCCAGGTTCCCAGCTTTGTGAATTGTCACCCACACTGGAGGTGGCCCTTGGTGATCCAGCTGTGTCTGAGTCATTTCTGCTCGTGTAAGGAGGTCCTCAACCATATTCCTGTAAATAATCCCAGTAAAGCTCACCGGTTCACTAGGTTAGACTTTGGTAGTGTCTGTACTTTGGTCTCCCTATCTTTGTACTTTGGTGTTCCCTCTCTGGGGTGAGTAGATGGTGTTCATCTCCCCAAGAAAAGCTTGTCACACAACAGCATTTGCACCCCAATCACACATACACAAATAAAACAAAAAGGAAATCTACTTGCATTCTTGGCTCATTCCATGAGGCAAGTACTGCCCTGATATTAAAACCAGGGAAAGCCATTATAAGAAAAACTAGTCCAAGATATATTATTATTATTATCAACACAAATCTTCAGCAAAACACTAGCAGTCCAATCCAGCAACACATGAAAAGGATTATACACCATGACCAAGTGAAATTTATCCCAGAATTCAAAGTTGGCTTAATATCTAGAAGTCAATTGATGTTATCCATCATGTCAACAGAATAAAAGAGAAATACTATGTAATCATTTCAATATTTGTTGGGAAAAAAACACTGACAAAATTCAATTATACCCTGTCATAATAAAAGCATTTAACAGACCAAGACCTGAAGAGTAAAGAACATCCTCGTTTCGATGAAGGGCATTGAAAGCGAGAGAAGGGGTGGAGAGAGAGAGGAAGAGAGAAGAGACATGTAAACAAGCTAATGCTATCATCATATTTAATGGTGAAAGACTAAATGCTTTTCCCTTCATTATAAGAATAAAATAAGGATTTACCTTTAGGAAGTGAAACCATATGTATTTTCAGATGGCTTGATCTTTTATATAGAAAATACTAAGGAACCCATTTAGAAAAAAACAGCAACCTCTTAGGGTGCCTGGGAGGTGGTTTCATCAGTAAAGAGCTTGCTGCTGAAGCCTGAACACACAGAGTTCAGAGTTCAGATCCCCAGTACCTATGTAAAAGCCAGGTGTGGTGGCTGGAGTCTGTAACCCCCCAGTTCTGGGGGGCAAGTGGATGCAGACAGGAATACCCCTGAGGCCCATGCCCATGTGAACTTGCACACACCACACACACATGAACTTGTACACACACCACATGCACTTGCACACATGCACAACATTTATACAAAGACACACCCAAAGAAACTATTAGATCAAGGTGTGGTGATGCATGCCAATGATTCCAGCACCTGGGAGCTGAGGCCAGAGGACTTTATGCTCAATACAGCCTGGGCTATGTGTTCTTCCAGATAAGATTGACTCCCTTGACCCCAAAACTAATAGAAGCAATAAGCAAGTTCAATAAGATCTCAAGTTTCAAAACTCAGTTGTGTGGTGGGCAAGATGGTTCAGCCTGTGGAAAAGGTGTTTCCTGCTAAGCCTGAGGATGCCAGTTTGATCTCTGGGTCCCCCATGGTGGAAGGAAAGAACAGACTCCCATAACTCATCCTCTGACCTCTGCACATAGGCTGTGACACAAGCATGTGCACATAGACACACACACACACACACACACACACACACACACACACACACAATTAAAACAAAAATCTAAATAATACTGAAAACATTTTAACTTCAAAGCATGCCAGTGAGTGAGTAAAAGGTGGCAGTCACTTTCAGAGGTTTTCTGTGGCGGTGTTTAGAAAAGCGTAGCTTTTCTTTCCTTCTGGCTCTTTTGGACCAGTGCCTGGGCATGTTTTCCCTGACACTCTGGGCTGTCTAACTCATCGGATTCCCCATTTCTGCCATGTCGCTGCTTGCTGACTTCCTTTACAACTGAGTGGCAGCTCTCCCATCCTCTCCTACATCTACCCTCAGCCCAGTAGCTGCCGACGTGGCAGCTTACCTGCCCCGTGCGTTCTCTTAAACTAATGAAATTTCCTCAAGGTATTCATACAAGTGGAGAACTATTTTCAAATCATGTATGTGATCAGAGTCCAGAAAATGTAAAGAAGTCTTACAAGTCAATAAAAAAAAAAAGGTGAACTGGCTGGAGAAACGGCTTGGTCATCTACAAAGTATTTGCCACACAAGACAAGGACCTGAATTTGGTCCTCAGAACCCACATTAAAAAACAAATAAACAAAAAATAAGAAAAATAGCTACTCCTTGTGGCTCATGCTTGTAGTCCCGGTACTGGGGAAGAAACAGACAGATCTCTGGGGCTCATTGGGCAGCCAGCCTCACTTCGTTGGTGAGCTTCAGGCTAACAGCATCTGAAGAATGGCAGCTGATATCTCTGGCCTTCACCTGAACACACATACACAGGTACACTGGTACACAAGGGTGCATGCGTGTGCGCGTGCAAAACACACACACAGTAAATTAAAAATAAAGTAAAAAGTCAGGACAGTTCAATGTAATAATGTGTAGAGGACTTCAATAGACATTTTCTCAAATAGATATACAAATATCTTATTTGATAAGCACGTGACAATAAGCACCTGACATCACCCAGCTCTCACTGAATTCCAAATCAAAATTGCAATAGGATGTTACTTCATACCCAGTGGGATCCCAGCAGACAGTAACAGCTGTTGGCGATATGGTAATAAAAAAAAAGATGCAGCTGTCTTGGAACATAATCCCTCTGTATTTCCATGGTAAAAATGGGCTACATCTATTCCCCAATTTCAGTCCATCTCCTGTGATTGTATAGTTACCTCTTCAAAGAGAGGAGTGTTGTAGTAGCCTTGATCAGGGCTCTGTGGAAGCCCATTAGGGAAAGCCATTTCACTAGCCTGGGTATACACTTAAAATCCCAAGCTACCCTGACCAGAGTTACCATGTGACCCAGGGATTCCACCTGGAGGTGTGTGTTCAGGAAAATTGAAAACATACACACATACAAACACTCCTATATGAATGCTTACAGAAGTATTATTCAAAGTATCCCAAACAGCCCAAATAGCTCTCAGTTGATGGATGGCAAATAAAAACAATATATGTGTACAATGGACTCTTATTAAGCAATAAAAATGAGTGAAGTACTGACCTGACCCACCACCCATGAGCCTTGAAAACATGCTAAGTGAGATGGCCATGTATTCTATTATCAGAGAACCCTGTTTATTTATGTTGTGTGCTGGAGAATGGACTCAGGGCCTTGCACGTGCTGGGTGTGGTGGGTTGAATGGCTCCCATAGGCTCATATATGTCTGAATAGTTAGTCCCTGTTGGTGGAACTGTTTGGAAAGGATTAGGAGGTGTGGAGGAGGTGTGGCTTTATTAGGGCATAGACTTGGGGGTTTCAAAAGATGTGGGCCATTCCCAGTGTTCTCACTTCACTCCTGCTCGTGGGTAGATGTGTGCACTTAGCTGTTCTTGTCACCATGCCTTTGCTCTGTCATCATGCATTCTAACCCTCTGACACTGTAGACTCAAACAATTTTCTTTTATAAGTTGCCTTGGTCATGGTGTTTTGTCACAGGATTACTGAGACACTGACCAAGTACTCTAAGCTGTATTCCCCAGCCCTGTTTATAATCCCTAGTACCAAATAAAACTGCATACATTCTAGAACTTTATACATCCTATACAAGGGTTCTACCACTGATCTGTATAACCCATTCCATTTTTCATTTCGAGACAGTCTTATTATGTTGGCGAGGGTGGCCTAGAACTCATATGCCACCTAGTCAGGCCTTTAACTTTCCATTCTTCTGCCTGAGACTTTTGAGTAGCTGTGTTTTGATGGGAGATGTCATTCTGTAAATATGTTTCTCTTATTGGTTAATGAATAAAGCACTGTTGGCCAATAGGAAAGCAAGATAGGTGGGTCTAGGAGACTAGGAGGAGAGAGGAAGAAGTAGGGAGGAGATTCAACATAGAGGACAGAGAGAATAGAATGCCGGGCCCTCTATCTGGTAAGATGAGACCATGTGGAAATACTTAAATTAACAGAAATGTGTTAATATTTAATACAGAGCTAGCCAATAAGAAATGCTAGTAATAGGCTAATAGCTTTATATCTAATACAGCATCTCTGTGTGTTATTTGTGGCTGGCGCGGCAGTGAGACCAGGCTGCCGGGAAAACATGCTCGTAACAGTTTAACAACCCTGAGCCCTGAGACTCAGTTTCTAACCCCATGTATATAAAGTATACACAACAGATTGTTTCTTCTTCATCTTTCTCCTCTTCCGGGACAGAAGTCTTGATATGTAGCACAGGCTGTCCTTGAGCTCATTATATAGCCCAAAAGTACCTAGCCTTGTGGCTCTCCTCCTGCCTCAGCTTCCCAACTGCTAGGATTTAATGATGTGAGCTGCCACACCCTGGTGAAGATTTCTTTTTTTACATAATAAAAGTATTCTAAAAGTTGATTACAAGGCTAAATGTGGTTGTGTGTACCTGTAACCCTGGCATGTAGGGGATGGAGGCAGGGTGTTCAGGAATTTGTTATCACCATAAGATTTCTAGTGAGTTCAGGGCTAGCCTAGGCCTAAACTGCCTAAAATAAATGCATAAATGAGCTTGATTTCAGGAGTTACTGCTTAACTCTTTTAAAATACTAAAAACATTCTATTGTATATTCTGCGGTGTGTGTGTGTGTGTGTGTGTGTGTGTGTGTGTGTGTGTGTGTTTGTGCGCGCACCTGTGTATGTGAGAGCACTTGCACATGTGGAGGTCAGGGGTCAATGCCAGTGTCTTCCATTGCGTTCCTCCTAATGTTTAAAGGTGGAGACTCTCACTGAGCCTGGAGCCACTGATACAGAACAACTGGCCAGGAAGACCTAGGGACACTCCCATCTCCACCTCCCAGAGTTGGGATTACAGGAGCATGTGGGGATCCAAAAACTCAGGTTCTAGGTTCTCATGTTTACACAGCAGCCACTTTACCCACCAAGACATCTCCCCAGTCCCTGCTGAGTACTTTAAATGTATGTAAACTGTATGGAATATGGATTGAACCTTTTTTTTTTTTCTGAGACAGGGTTTTTCTGTGTCGCTCTGGCTGTCCTGGAACTTATCCTATAGACCAGGCTGACCTTGAACTCACAGATATCTGCCTGCCTCTGCCACCTGCATGCTGCAATTAAAGGCTTGCACCACCACAGCCTGGCCCTGGATTTTATCTTAGTAAACTATTACACAAAGAAGAGGAAAGCTCAGAGATGAGCTCCAGTTGCAGCCCTGACTCAGAAAGCCTGTTGGGCAGCCTCACTGGCCCTCCTCCCATTTATAAAGGGTCAGAGGACATAGCACTTGAAGATCAAACATCAGAGGAGAGGGCACTTCTGGTTGCTATATAAAGAGAAGAGTGTTGTATGGGGCAAGCACTCACTCCTAAGAGGATGCTTTTCTCTCTGTGTACTTTTTGAGAGCCCCTCACACCCCAGACTGTCCTGGAACTCCCTATGTGCATCTTGAACCCACAGTAAGGCTGCTGATGCTGGAAAAAAGAAAAACACTCAAATATGCACACACACACACACACACACTTTAAAGGAAACAGTAAACATTCATGTTACATACCTATCGCCTAAATTCTATCAATAGTTTACTCTAATTGCTTAATCATATTTCTATACATCCTCCTCTTTAGCCATGCATCCATCTATAACCATCCGTCTGTTTTTGTTGTTGTTTTGTTGGCAGTGTGTATTCACGTGTGGATAGAACCTGGGGCCTCCCATATCCTAATACCCCTGCCCCTGAACTGAACCCCAGTCCTTTCTGTAGATTGTTTCTAAGGTTAAAAGTCACATACAGGAAGTGCACAGATCTTATTTCCACACTAGACAACAGATGCCTGCACCCATGTCACTGAAACTCCTCTCAAGAGACATCAGGAACACTCCAGAAAATTCCCCCAGCTGACTTCCAGGTTACTCTGATCCTGTCAGCCTACATTAGCTTCATTTGTTTCGGGTCTTACAGAAATTGACTCAGGGTAGAAGGCCTCTCTGTGCCTCTTTAAGTCACACCACAGGACATTCAATCATGTTGCGGCTTGTATTTGGTAGTTGACCTCTTTTATTGCTCAGTCATATTCCATCAGCCGATTCTGTCCGGAGAATTTTCCATTCTCTAGGTAGTCACCGGGGCTGTTCCAAGTGGAGTTTGAACACAGGAGAGCTTTGACCATTCTTGCATGGCTCTTTCACTTATATAAAGACCTAAGAGTGTGAGGAGAAAGTAGGGTTGCTGGCCATCTCTAGGGTTAGCTATGAAAGAAACAGCTGCATTTTTATGTATTGCCGGCACTTAGCACAGACTTACCAGCAAGGCATGAGCAGCCCCATTGCTTAGCTCTCCTGGTGGGTGAGTGTTGGTGTTTCATTGCAGATTTCATTTTGTATTTCCCTGATGACAGATGATGTTGAGTGCTTTTTTGTGTGTTTCTTGGCCATTAGTTTATCTTCCTCTACGAAGTTTCCAGTCAAGCATTTTGCCCATTTTAAAGACAGCTCTTGATCTTTTTGTTATTGAGTTGTAATCATTCTTTATATATTTTGTTTACAAGTTTCTTTGTTTACAAGTCAGATATACGTCCCAATGAGTTTCTTCTAGTACAGTGCTTCTCAACCTCTGGGTCCAAACCCCTTTGAGGGGGGGGGTCAAACAACCCTTTACAGATATCCTCAGTATCAGACATTATGATTCATAACAGCAGTAAAATTATAGTTATGAAGTAGCCAAGGAAATAATTTTAGGGTTTGGGGGTCACTACAACATGAGGAACTGTATTAAAGGCTGGTGGCTTTAGGGAGGTCAAGAAGCACCGCGATCCAGTGTGAGACTTGTCCAGCATTTGAATGATGGTTTCTGATACATACAGCTTTTTTATTTCAGGTCAATGAGATGGGTCAGTGGGTGGGGGCATTTGCTGTCAATTCTGACAACCTGAATTCAATTCCTGAGACATGCTCTGCCTTGGAAGGCGAAAGCTGATCGATTCCTTCTGCCCTTTGACCTCTCTACACACACACCATGACATGTATACACACACACACACACACAGAGAGAGAGAGAGAGAGAGAGAGAGAGAGAGAGAGAGAGAGAGAATGTAAATAAATAAGACATAGAAATAAAAAATTTAAAAAGAACTTTTTAATTTTGTTTTTGTATTTTCAAGACAAGATTTCCCTGTGTAGACTTCACTGTCCAGGAACTCTCTCTGTAAACCAGGCTGGCCTCAAACTCACAGAGATCTGCCTCCCTCTGTCTCGCAGGTGCTGGGGTTAAAGGCATGCTTCACCACCACCCAGTGTACTTTTTAATTTTTATGAAGGCTAACTTGTCAATCATTTAAAAAAAAAAAAAGGTGCTTCTTGTGATATATGTTAAGGTCTCTTTGCCTATCTAAAGTCCCAAAGAGGTCCTCCTGCATTTGCTTCTAGAAAAGTGATGATTTTAGTTTTGGTTGATTTATAAGATCTTTTTTTTTTTTTTTTTTTTTTTTAGGCAGGATTTCTCTTTAGAGCCTGTCCTGGAACTCGCTCTATAGACCAGGCTGTCCTCGAACTCACAGAGATCCTCTGCCTTCCAAGTGCTAGGACTAAAGGTGTGTGCCACCAACACCCAGCAATTTCTAAGATTTTAATGAATGTAATGAGAATGTCATGATGTTTGGTTATGCCTGTATGAACATTCAGCTGTTCTGACACAGTCTGCTGAAAGATTTTCCTCTGTGTGTGCATGTGTGCCCATGTGCACACACATGTATGTTCAGGGAATAGAGCCCAAGGCCTTGCATATTCTAGGTAAGTGCTCTGACACTGAGCTACATCCTACAGAGTGAGGTCTTCCTGAGCATCTCTTAGCAACCTTTCTTAGGCTTTACTGTAGAGGTCCTATAGATCTTTACTATAGACATCTTTTGTGAAACCTATTCCTAAGGATTTTGTGCTTTGTTAAAAATACTATTGTAGGGCAGAGGTGACTCATCATGGAAGGTCACTTGCTACCCATGCTTGATGACCTGAGTTCCATTCCCAGTAACTATGTAGGAGAAGGAGAGAACTGACTCTTGCAAGTTGTCCTCTGGCCTGGACATGTGTGCTATGAACTATACATTGTGTGTGTGTGTGTGTGTGTGTGTGTGTGCATGTGTGTGTGTGCATGTGCGTGTGTGTGTGTGTGTGTGTGTGTGTGTAGTACAAAACAAATACATGCAAAAATATTTCAAATGTTATAGCTGGGTGTAGTGGTGCACACCTGTATTCCAGCCCCCTGAGAAGTGGCGGCAGAAGGATCAGGAGTTCAAGGCTAGCCTCAGCTATATAGTAAGTTTGAGGCCAGTCTGGGCTCAGATATTGTCTCCAACAGTAAAACAAGGTAACAGTCATGTGGTGAATGGAAATTTTATAAAGCCTGTTCTCTGTCACCAGCCACAGAGCTGAACATCAAAACAGTAGCAGAAAAGCCAGTTTATCAAGAGAGTCTGGGTTTGGGGAAGTGGGAACCAGAGAAGTGACAGTTACTGGTAGTTGCAGGAGATCTGAGAAGGTGGGAGGAAGGTGGCCATGTGATGGGAGGGAGACGGCATGAGTAGTGGGGTAGGACCCTGACTTCCCTGTCCCCGACAGGTGCCTTTTCCTCAATATTCTTCTGAAAAGAGAAGTCAGGGCAGTGCTGCAGTCCCAGGAGAGTCCTCCTGTTCCTAGGACCCTCTCAGATGTGTCATCTCCCCAGCCCTCAGGCAGAGCTGCCACCATGGGCTAGACCACGTGGTAATTAGCTTAGTGGTATAGCTTGTCCTTGCTCACGGCTGCCCGTGTGTGTGTGTGTGTGTGTGTGTGTGTGTGTGTGTGTGTGTGTGTGTGTAGGGGGGATGGAAGCTGAAACCTGGGCTTTCCTGATGCCAAGGATGCAGCCCAGGCCTTACTGGCTCATGTCTCTTTCCCACATACAGCCCAGGCCTTACTGGCTCGCATCTCTCCCTCTATTTCTTTTTGGTGCTCCACCCAGTTACGGAGCCAGCTGCCCACGTCTCTCAAAGCAGCCAAAATTTCCAGCTCATGCAATGAGGAAAGATTCTTAAGAAGCAGAAACCCGGACAAGCCCCGACCCCACCCGGCCTGGGTCCCATCACTGTCTCGATGGGAAGGGCGTGGGTAAGGAAGAGAGATGACAAGAGAGTTTTCCTGCCAGAAAGAAAAGGGTCGGGAGGGGGTGGTGCCAAGGGGCCTCCATCCCTCTGTCCCCTCACAGTGTACTCAGAGCCCTTTAAAGAAGGGCACACTTGCTGTATGTTAAGACCCTACTAGTTGCTGTAACCAATAGACCCTCAAGTACACTGTGTCTGCCCCTTGATCATCACCAGCTCACCAGTTTGGCTGGTGGATGTCCTCCAGGCAGTGACTTAGAGGCCAGGCTTTTCACATTTGATGCTCTGTCATTCACTTCTCCACCAGACCTGTGGGGATGAAAGGAGACTCCTTTGAGAGCCACAATGTCTCAGAAGGGGACAGGGGAAGGTGGCTGAGAAGGTCAAGTGCTACTGTGTAAGCTTGTTGACCTCAATTCAGATCCTTACTCCCATGGGTGTGCCAAGGTGAGCCTGTAACCTCAGCCCTTGGACGGTAGTGGCAGGGAGGCAGGCAGACACCCAGAGCTCACACTGGCTGGTCTAGCTGAACGGGTGGATGAGCTCCAGGCTCAGTGAAGACACTGTCCCAAAAGTAAGGTGGAGGGTAGAGGAAGGCATAGGATATCCACCTCTGGATGGTACACACACACACACACACACACACACACACAGCCTACAAGAGACACATGCTATTTCAGCTCAATTGGTAAGAACCTGTCATAGGGCCAAAGAGACCTGGAAATGTCCCTGCTTCCTAGTGGTTTCCCACTGACAACTAATACCAGAAAGGGAGCTCAGATTTTGGTGTTTCTGCCATCAAGCACCACGGAGTCCTGGCCAGTCCTGTGGCCTCGCTTTATAAACTGGAGGGACCTGTCTCAAAGTGAGGGGTTGTCTTCTTCTCCATTGCCATCATGGGTTCCCCAAGCCTTCTCCATCTTTGAAGTGGCTTGTGCCGCCTTTCACTCCCCCCCCCCACCTTCACTCAGCCATTCAGGGCCCCACTTCTATTCAGCTAAATCTGATGTCCTCCAGAAAGCTTTTCAGGGAACTTAATACCCACACAGAAGGCGCCCGTTCGTTCTTTGGGTGCTCTATACGTCAGGAGTAGGAGCAATGTCTGCGGACACAGCCCTCATCTCGCTGGTTCACTGCGGTGTCTTCAGTTGAGATCAAGGTCCTTTGTCCAGCTACATCAAAGGTTTGTGAGTAGGAAGTAGACACAGTTATAGGGATCCTCTTAGAAGGAGGGGAAGAGACATGGGACCCTGGGTAGAAGCAGAAAGGGGGGCTGCTTATTTAAAGGGAGTCTACGTGTCTAGCGCGTTTGTTGACGTCATATTTAATTCCCCTCCTTCTTGGTTCCTGCCCTCTCCCCTTCTCTCTCTTTTCTCTCCCGCGTCCCTTCTTCTTGGCAGGGACTGAAGCCAGGCCTCCTGTGAGGCAGGCTGCTTCTCTTCTAGTGAGCCACAGCCCAGGCCTCCCTCAGCTGTGGTTTTCAGTCACGTGCTGAGAGCATGGGCAACTTTCCCCACACTGAGGGCTAATTAGAACTGTTTACTTGTTAATGGCTCCTCATGTGCTGGGCCTTACAGTGAGCTGGTCTGGCTTTGCAGAAGCCTCATGGAGTAGGGACTTTTGCTTCATCTCCTCTTTGCACAGAAAGAAAGAAAGGCCTAGAGAGACGCAGTAAACCTCCCAAGGTTCACAACCCTCGACAGAACAGTAGCTTTAACTTTGGTATCCAGCGCAAAGTCTCTGTTCCTTATGTGACTCTGTTTTCTTTCTTGAGGGACATCCGGTGTGTGGGGACTAGAACCCCCTTGGTGGCCCGTGCTCTCCAACTTTACTGTTTTCTCTCTTCCTCTGCGGCCACTGAGATCATTGCTTTAATGGCGGAGCCACCAAAAGATGGTTTCTGGGATCCCTGGGTCACTGAGCAAGGGGCAGCTGACCTGGAGGTTTGCTAGCTGTATCCTGCCTTGTGTGGATGAAAACAACACCTGTGTAAAGAGTGTGTGTTGGTTTCCATGGAGATCTGGAGGTGAGTCATCATAGCACAACAGAACCAGGCAGCATGATGGCCCACGCATGCACGCATCTCATGGTTTGTAAATCCCGGGGTGCTCTAGCCTGGAGATGGGACTTAAGACAAATCCGAACTCAGGCTGCTGGAAACAGAGCTCAGCACACCAAGGGCCTTTCCGATCTATTGGCGGCTGGAGCTGCCAGGCCTGGCCTCCTGATCATCAAGCTGGGCTTCCCCTCTGCCCTGTATCAAGTCAGTCCACATTGCTGGCTTTTCAAGCTGTTCCCTTTTAGCACAATCTCCTTATCTCTGCCTTCAGGGGTCAGTGTTCAGAGGAGAAACCTGGGATCTCCAGGCCCAGGATGTACTGGTTACATCCCCTGCAAACCACACTGTCTTTCATATAGACTCTCAGGGACATAGGGAACTTACAAGCCAGGCGGCCTCCATGTTCTGACCCTGCTGAAGGGGCAGCCACCCTCTGAGTGTTTGAAATTTCCAAAAAGAATCTGGGACTGAGGATGGAACTAAATGGCAGAGGGCTCACCTAGCACATGCAAGGCCCTTGGGTTTAAACCTCAGCAGCAGAGAAAGGAAAGAGAGAAGTCGGGAGGAAGGGAGGAAGGGAGGGAGGGAGGGAGGGAGGGAGGAAGGGAGGGAGGGAGGAAAGAGAGGCCTGTCAACAAGAAGCAACTTAAGCAAAGTAAGGTTTATCTATTTGATGGGCCACTACTGAGCTACAAAAGGATGCATGCACTCTTATAACTCAATAATAATGAGACAAATGGCCAGGAGTGGTGTCTCATCCAGCACCTGGGAAGCTGATGCAGGAGGATGGTAGTCTTGGGCAACAGAGTGAGTTCTGGGCTAGCCTAAGCTACTCAGCCAGATTTGTCTCAGACAAGACAAAAGAAAACAAAAACAGAAAATGAGGCAAAAGACAAAGTTTTAAAGCAGATAAAAGACTCTGACAGGTGATGTAGTGGTTTGAAAAAAAAATGGCTGCCACAGACTCATAGGGAGTGGCACTATTCAGAGGTGTGGCTTTGTTGGAGTGGGTGTGGCCTTGTTGGAGGAAGTGTGCTTCATTCACTTCCTGCTGCCTGCCATTCTGGATGTAGAACTCTCAGTTCCTTCCCCAGCACCATGGTGGCCTTCGTGCCACCATGCTTGCGGACATGCTAATAATGGATTAAACCTATGAACTGGAAGCCAGTCCCTATTAACTCTTTTCCTTTATAAAAGTTGCTATGATCATGGGGTCTCTTCATGGCATAGACACCCTAACTGAGATGCTATCTAAGGGAAATACAAGTATAAGCCCACAAAAAGACTTAAACATAAATGTTCATAATAATAATGACCAATCTGGAAACATCAAAATGTCTGTCAACTGGTGAACAGGTAAGCAAAATATGAAATGTGTGTCACAAAACACAGTTTGACAGCAAAAAGGAACAATACAGAACAATTAATAATTAAACATGCAACAATATGAAATAATTCCTAAAGCATGTAATTCCACATGTGTGATTCTACTTATATGAAGATTCAGAAAGTTGACAGAGGTATTGAGTCAATGGTCAGCTGGGCCTAGGATGGGAATGGGAATGATTCATGATGAACCCAAAGGAACTTGATGGGACAATGGGAATACACTCCAACTGAACTGTGATAATAATTGCATGGCTTTTTGAATTTGTTAAAGATCATTGAAGATCCTTACTGTGGATGACATCACTCTTAATAGAGCTGTTGGTGGGGAGAGGGAATGAGGAAGCTGGTTAAGCCAAGGTCTGGAAAGGTCTCCAAGTTGCATTTTTAATAGACAAAGCAGAGCACAGTTCATGCAGCTGCTTGCATTTTTTAAAAGGGGGGAAAGTGTTGGAGGACACCCTCTGTATGGATTTGTATTTACCCCTCTGCACTAATACATGTCTCTATGGTTTGCTTGTCTGTGCCTAGATCTCACTGGAAGGGTACACAAAGCTGGTGACAAGCAGGTGTTGGCAGCTGGGATTAGCTGACTTGGAGGTGGATCGGGTGAGGTACTTTTCTTTTCCATGTTTTCTTTTAAATTATAAAATATGCACAATATTTAACCTTTGAGTCTTTTTTTTTTTTTTTTTTTTTTTTTTTTTTTTTAAATCTCTGTTGTTGAGACAGGGTCTCAATATGATGCCATGGCTGGTCTCAAACTCTTGGGCTCAAGTAGGCCTCCTTGCCTTTCCACCTCCCAAGTGGCTTCTCAAGACTATAGGCTGAGCCATGCCCAGCTAGGCTTAGCCATTTTTAGGTGTACATTCAGTGGCATTAAATCAATTCATATTCTCTCTCCCTCCATCCCTTCACGACCATTCACTCAGAACTATTACCACCATCCGTTTTCAGAGATCTTTTGTTTTGCTGCACCAAAACATTACACTGTAGATCATAATGCTGGCAAACCCCATTCCACCTTCTGGCTCTGTGAATGGAGGTACCTGTGTGCCTCATGTAAATGAGATCACACTATTTTAGTGTGTGTGTGTGTGTGTGTGTGTGTGTGTGTGTTTTACTTATTTAGCAGACCTTCGGGTTCCATTCATGTTATAACATTCCAAAAAGGCCTTCTGTAGTTGTTGAATTCATTCTTGAAATTTATTTATTTGTGCATCTGTGAGCCTGTGTGAGTTTTTATATGTACCATGTGCTTGCAGGTGTAATGCGGTCCAGAAGATGACTTCTGATCCCGTGGCATCACAGGCTGTTAAGAGTCCCAAGTGGTTGCTGGGAGCTGAACCTGGGTCCTCTGTAAGAGCAGTGGGTGATTTTAACTGCTGAACTCTCTCTCTCCTGTCCGGCTGAATTGGTATTTAAGAGCATATGAAGTGATGTACTCCACTCTGGCATTCCCACCCATACCTACCATTGGACTGTATTCTTGTTCATCTCTGCCTTGCCTTCCTATCTATCTGTCTATTTATTTAAGACAGGATCTCTGGATGCCAAGTCTGGAACCCACTATGTAGCCCAGGCTGTCTTGGAACTTGCAGCAAGCCTCTTGCTTCAGTCTCCTGAGTGCTGGGATTAAAGACATGTTTTTCTTTCAGTTTCCAGTCTTAATACTAACTGATAATGCTCATCTGTACCCATGGCATCCTGTTCACTCATTTATCCTTCCCTAGCTCTCGAAGCTTCCTTCTGCCCTTTGGCTCCTGTGAGCAGTGCTGATATGAAAACAGGTATGCAACTACTTCTGAGACCGCTGTTATCTTACATTTTCCAAGTAAGGATGTATTATGTAAAAGACAAATTAAAATTGAGTCAGATGTGATGGTACATGCCCATAATTTCAACACTTTGGAGGTTGACGAGGAACACTGGGCGTTCAAGGTTAGCTTGGTCCACAAAGTGAATCCATCTTAAACAAGAACAAAACATCGAAAAGAATAGCACAGAATACATAGAAACGAAAGTGTGCTACTCTTTCCCGTGGTCCACTTTGGAGGCTGCTGAAGAGCCCTTGGTTCAGAGGGGTGTTCCCCTAGGAGCCGGGGACTAGAAGGTGCGTCCCCCACCAGGCTCAGTAGCAGCCTAGCCAGGGGTCTCGCTGAGTCACTGCAATGGCCTCGGTTGTGCCCTCGCCCGCCTGCCGCCGCCCACCCGCTGCCCTTGGCTAGCCGCCTTCCTGAGCTCCACTCAGCCGCGGGCCGGTGACTCAGGGCACAAGCAGCCTAGGAACGCCCGCTCACAGGATAGGGGTGCAGCTCGCCTCGCCACGTCCCGCCGGCTTGTAGCAGCTTTTCCTTTCTGGAAACTCCTTAGCCGGGCCACCTCCGCTTGCAGCCTGCCTCATCCCAGTACCGATGCACCCACGCTGAATCCCCATCCAAAATCCTTAAAAGAATTTAGGATGCTAAATCTTAACACGAACTAATGGGGGCGGGGCGGGGCCAAGCTAAGGTCCTCATTTCGCCACTTATTGAGAATGCAGAGGAAGTTTACAGCAGAGAATGACCTGTTCTAGAATAAATACAGACTGGAGCAGCCAGTACTCCTAAGGTTCTTTGTAATTATACATCAGATATGTGGCCACCTCAGCCCCCTGGGAAGTTCAGGGCCCGCAGACGACTCCTCATCCTCTTCTCCCCACTTCCCACATGCAGGGTCTTACTTTGTAGCTCAGGCTATCTTCCCGCTTCAAGATGCTTAGAATTGTCTTGCTTTTCTTCTTTTGGTTTATGTCCATGTGCGTGTGTCTATATGCGTTTGTAGACCAGGAGTCGTTCTTCAGGCTATTTTCTTTTTTGTTGCTTTTTTTGTTTTGTTTTTTTGTTTTTTGAGACAGAGTCTGTGTATCATTGAGACCCCCCCTGGCTGGTGACCAGAAATCCCAGATGTTCTTATCTCAGCGACCCTTTCCAGTGTTTAGGTGGGTCACTGAGCTTGATGCTCTCTATATGAATTCTTGGAATTGGACTCAGGTTTCATGCTTCCGTGCCAAGCACTTTTCTGACTAAGCTATGTTTCCAACCCCAAAGTCTAAAATCTGGGGAGTTCTGAGTTTCAAAACACATCTGGTTCCAGGATTTGGAATTAGAGACACTGGATCTGTTCATACCTGTTTCACAGAGCAGAGACAAGCTCACAAGACTGCTGTAGAACTCTATCCCACTCCGCCCTGTCCTTCCTCCCCCTGTCCCTCTGGTCCCCCTCAAAGATACTATTCTTCTTGTCTGGTGACATTTCCCTGTTGGATTCCAGAGCCCGGCCCTGTGCCTCTACTTATGGGCATTTAATGAGAGGGAAGAGCCTTCCCAGTCCTTCTTCAGGAGGCAAAGGTTGAGAATCATATAAACTGATGTTGGGGGGGGGAGAGCAGATTTATGTTAAGGACCAAATGACCGAACTTTATGATTTTAAAGAGTTAGACCAGAGCCAAATTATCCTGGGCCAATTTTTGTCATTTGGAAAGCCATTCCTAACAGCTTGTGACTATCAAAATCTTTAAAAGGAAAAAAAAAAAAAGTATTCTTAGCCAAACACCATCTTCCACCACCAAAAACCTTAACAGTGTCCTCAGACACCATCTGAGAACTATAGGAATGTTTCCCCACTGTGGACACACCTACCCGTGGTCCCACCAAAGTTTTTGGTAAAAGCTTTGAGTTACTTTGTCTTGTAATTAATAACCCCCCCCCCCATAGAACTATGTCCACAGTGGACCATGTCTTTCTGGTCATGCACTTATTTTCTTTGAGGCAAGAGATATAATTTTGTGCTGATGGTTGAAAGTTCACAGCCTGCCTGGGTGACTTAGTGAGGCTGTCTTAAAACAAAAGTAAACAAAGGGCTGGAACTGTGTGTTGTGGAGTATGCCTGTAACCCCAGCAATTGGGAAGCCTGAGGCAAGAGGATCAGAAGTTCAAGAGCATGCTCTGCCACACAGTGTCTTTGAGACCAGCCTGAGACACATGTGAAACCAGACAAAATGGTTGAGGAAGCAGCTCGATGACAGAACTCTTGCTAACCTAGCATTCACAAGCCCTCAGTTCAATTCCTGCTACTACAAAAGGAATAAATAAAGTAGACCTTTCACTGCCCAGGGTCTAGCCTTACTTTAGTGGTCTTGTAGCTGTGTGATTTTGGGCAGGCTACTTAACCCTTCTGTGCCCCTTAGCCCTCATTTGTAAAGGGGAGTGATATAAATAGTAAATCTCCTCTCCTAGGGTTGGTGTGGGTTAGAAAATGTGGCTTGGCCCAGTGTTGCCAAATACAGCCCTGGACTCCTATTGCATGGTATATGGATAGAGTACAAACAAAACAAACTTGTTCATTATTTAACTGAAATTCACAATACCTTTGGTCAGTAATCAATGTTACCATATCAAGCTGAAGTCTATACTGTCTTAATAGTTGGGAATGTTTAACTGAGAATAGCATTTTTCTTTTTCTTTGCTCTACACTAGTAGGTTAGCTCAATAATAAATACATGGAATTTTCTGGGGGGGGGGAAACAGAACAAATTTAACAGGGCATTCTGAGTTTGTCTTTTGCTAAACTTGGCAAACTTATCATGCCATGGAATTAATCCCTGGCATATATTAGCTGGTGTATAGTAATAAATGTCTAGGGGCTGGGGGTCTGGCTCAGTATTATTGGAGTCTGTGCTTAGCATTATGAAGCCTGGCTCAGTCCTCGGCACCCCAATAATATAATGATGATGACGTCAAATGGCAGGGGGGAAGCTTTTGCTCATAGCATTTGTGTGTGCCTAGCCCTCCTCTCTACTGCTTCAGGGGGTATATTCATTTATTCCTTTAACAGTTACCTATTGGCATTGAGACCCCCTACATGCAAGCCTTGGGGACACAGCAGTGCCGACTTCATTGGTACTTCCAGTCTGGCAAGGAAGCAGAATATAAAATTCCCACAATGATTAGTAACTATCATGACAAGACCCGAGAAGTCCCAACTGCAATGACAGTGTGTCATGGGCCCCACACCAGTCTGGCGGTAGTGGCTCAAAGTATCCCATTTGCTCCCTCCCACTGCTGTCCCTTTCCAGAGTGTCTGGCGCTGACACTGAGAGACAAATCTTGGGAAGGACGCACCGGCCCAGGGAAAGAGGGCGGGTGTTGCGAGGGGGTGGAGCTCAGCAATGGTACCTCCCACTCTATTTCAGCAAGCTGGGAGTGGCAGGTGGAGCTAAGGAGAGGTGATGGGGAGGCGGGCCAAGGTGTTCCTCCAGCCTGCAGGCTCTGGGTGTGGGACTGGGGGAAGGGGTTTAGAGTGACGGGTCTCTGGTGATGTCAGGGCAGAAGAGGACCATAAAGATCAACCGACCTGACATTTGATGGATGAGGAAACAGCACTGAAGGGGGAAGTGACTTCTGTAGGTCACACAGATCTTTCCCGGTGGTGCTGTCACCAAAACCCGGGCTGACTCCCTGCCAAGGCCCTGCTCCCTCACCAGAGGTGGAGCTAACGGAGAAGGCCCTGTGACTGCCTGGCCCTTTCTCCCTCCCTGGGAATCCCCCACACAGGGTCACCAGAAAGCTCCTGGCCCCCTCTCTCCCACATCCCCCAGGCCGGTTTCACCAGGGGAGTTACTGACAGCCAGCCTCAAATAACAAATGAGGCCCTACAGGAGTTCCGTTTCCTAGGGACTGCGGGGTGGGGGGCCAGCCTGATGCTTTCCAGCCAGCTCCTGGCAGAAGCCGGCCCATCTGCCCAGGACTGCTTCTCTCTTCTCGCTGCCCCCTCCAACTGGGTTCCCTGGGAGACGGGGTTCCCTGAGCACATGGACCTCCAGTCTCCAGAATCCCTCACCAACCCATCCCTTTGTATGTCCCTGATGTATGTGTACTTAGCCTAGTGACCCTGCCCCCCATTCTTGTGCCTGCATCCAGTGCCTCAGAGGAGACCTCCCCTTCCCCCTTCTGGCTGCAGAGATGCTGAGAAAATGTGTGGTCTTAGGGTCCATGGTGTGAACTCTGTTATAGACATTCTGAATTTACTTTTTGCTGGGTTTGACAGCTAACCCCTGGGGAGTGGGGGAGATGGCTCAGCCCATAATGAGCTTGCTTGGCAAGCACGACTTAAGCATGAACCTTAGGATTCATGTAAAACGCTTGGCCTAGCACCATGTTTTTTGTAATCCTAACTCCGAGGAGGCAAATCCAGGAGCATCCCTTGTGCTTATAGACCAACCAACTTAGCTAAAGTGGCCTCAAAGGGGAGGACGCCATTCCTGAAGATGACACCTGAGGGTGTGTCCTGTGGCCTCTACATGCACACATGCACATGTGCACCCATGTACAAACCCATGCATGCATGCTAAGCAATAATAAAAGTCTAATCTGGCCCACAAATGCTTTAGGTCTTTTTCCAGTGAGATGTTATGTCCTTGTTTCCTCTCCTCAAAGCTGAGTTGACCATGTAGAAGACTCTGGGCCTCCATATCCTTCTCACCCGAATAGGGCCCTGGCTGTTTTTCACCTTAACCAGGTGGGGGTAGTCTGCCAAAGATGGCCTCAGCAGAAACAAGGCTAGAAGGGTGGGGCTTAAGGATAGTTCAACTCCTTTCAACTTCTTCAGAGACACCCACGGTGAGGGGCACTGTGCTTTAAGGAAAAATGTAATGTATAATTTAGTACAGATTATAGATAGTTACCTATAATAGTCAAAACTTATAGTTAAGTTAGTTAGGTTTTCAAGATATACAGAGATGTATTTGAGATTAATAGGCATTCTTCAAACCTTTCAAAGACCTACAGAATATGGCATTTAAAATGGTATAGGGTTTTTCTTAACAGTGAGGCTCCTGGCAACACCACCTGCATCAGAAAGGAAGATGGACATTGAAGAAACGCATTATGGAGTTTGTTTTCAGTATGGCAAGACTAGCTATTTAAGCAAGATACTGCTCTTGTCTGGACTGTTTGACTATTTATGCTGTATAAACTGGACATGCAGGACCCACAGGACAGTGACTGCTGATACAAGATGGACATTGCTGCAGGGTTCCTGCTTCATGGAAGAGACTGTCAGACAGTCTGCAGGACACAGAGAAAAGTGACTGACAACCTGCCAGTACAGGTGGACAGTTTAAACTTTCCTGCTTTGCTGAGGAATCTGCCAGACACACTATGGCCTATGGGCTGAAGATGAAACATTACAGAAGAACTTCGGGTGACTGACCAGGTAGTGAATTGTCTCTGTCATTTCTAGAGTTTATATATTATCCTTCTGTGGTCTTCGAGGGAGTTGAAGACACATAGTTATGGTTATAGTTTTCCTTAGTTAGGATTAAAGATAAGTTACATATAGAACTTTAGACTCAACAAAGATAGGATATTCTTTAAATCTTGCTAAATATTAATGGACTAAATATTGTTAACTGTGACTCTTATTTGATAACTGTTTTGTTATATATTTTGCTATGTTAAGGTTAAAACCCTTCTTTTTATTTAGACAGAAAAGAGGAGATGATGGGAGATGTCATTCTGTAAATATGCTTCTCTTATTGGTTAATGAATAAAGCCCTGTTGGCCAATAGGAAAGCAAGGTAGGCGGGACTAGGGGGACAAGAAGGTTTCAGAGAGAGAGAGAGAGAGAGAGAGAGAGAGAGAGAGAGAGAGAGAGGAGAGATTCAAAATGTAGGACCAAGAGAGAATGCCGGCCCTTCTCTCTGGTAAGATGAGACCATGTGGAAATACTTAGATTAATAGAAATGGGTAGCCAATAAGAAACTAGTAACTGGCCAACAGCATTATATTTAATTCAGCATCTCTGTGTGTTATTTGGGGCTGGTGTAGCTTTGGGACCAGGCCTTCAGGAAAACAGCTCATAACAGCTGTGAGTATCAGTCTGGCCAACGGTAACAGTCAGAGCTAAGGGCCCTGCTGACAGCCATTATCAAATGCCATGAAGCTGAGAAGGAGAAACTGTGA
Organism: Phodopus roborovskii; assembly: GCF_943737965.1. Classification (NCBI taxonomy): domain Eukaryota; kingdom Metazoa; phylum Chordata; class Mammalia; order Rodentia; family Cricetidae; genus Phodopus; species Phodopus roborovskii. Next base: position 16,880,582 of record NW_026125052.1, on the reverse strand, counting down.
GCAGCTAGGGATGCTGGGAGTTACTTGGTTCAAGCTCAAATCACTTTTAGAGAAGCTGATTAATCTGTACCAAAAGCTTGTAACTTCTCACCCACCTTGGGAACCTCCATCCCTCACAGCATCCCTGGACATCTTCAACCTAAGACAGCTATAGCTTTTTCTACCATCAGGGTCCCTGACTGGTCCTCTGTCTCAACCAGGTACAGAATCTGCCAAGAATGGCCTCATCTTGACCCAGCTCCATCACTAGGCCTCTTTCTGAAGTCCTTTCAGTCCTTTTAGGGGGTCTTGTGTTTCTGAGGATGCCTTCCCACTCACTGGCCCCCTCAGTGCCCTCAAAGCAAACTCCTCAGGGTTGGGTCGTGGGGGCGGGAGTCCTTCTACTCCTCTCCGCAGCTCCCTTCTGCCTCCTGGTCTGTATTTATTTTTCAGTGCTAGGATGGAAACTAGGCCCTTGCTTATGTTAGGTAAGTGCTATACCTCAGGTAAAATTTTATTTTGAGACAGAATTTCATTGTGTGATTCAGGCTGGCCTCAAACTCATAGTCCTGTTGTCTCAGCCTCCCAAGGGCTGGTTGAGGTGTTCACTCCCACATCTGACAGCCTCTGGCTCTTCTCATACACCTTAGTCACCCATGTCCTGTGATGGCCTCCACTACATCCCAGCCACTCCCCCTCAGGATGGGGGTTGGCTTTGGCTCTTAGCTCACTGCCTGGCATCCACCCCAGCCTCATTCCTGATGATTCTGACACACACACACACTTCTGACCTTCTCACCTCTGCTGAGTGATTTTCCCACGCTCACGCCCTGGCCCTTGATAGTGATGCCAATAGTTCTGCCCTGGGTTTCCAGCCTCCTGTCCTCCCCATTCGCTTTCTCTGGATCAAACTTCTAGGCTCCACTTTCCCCTGGGACATCATCTCCACGCTTCTTTGTTCATGTCTCATGCTGGCATCTATGGCCTAGCATATTTTAATCACCCTCTGGCTGAAATCCTGGCCATTGCTACCCTTTTCACGGCCTCTTTGCCTAGTAGAACCTTGCTCACCTAAGCCAGCTTCTCCATGGTCTTCCTACTTGTGCTGGGGAAACGGGAAGAGACTGAGACCGTGACAGCTGGCCCAGGTACCTGCCTCAAATGGATAGTGAATCTTTTTCTGTCCCTCCAGCCAGCTCTCAAATAATGACACGGGGACCTCTTTATTAATTATGAAAGCTCAGCCTTGCCTTAGACTTGTCCCCAACTAGCTCTTATAACTTAAATTAACCCATTTATATTATATTAACCTATGTTCTGCCTCATGACTTTTTTAACTCTCTTCCATCTTGTACCTCCCATTTCCTCTCCATGTCTCCTGGTGACTCTGTCTTCCCTCCTCCCAGAGCTCTCTCCATCCAGAAGTCCTGCCCATACTTCCTGTCTAGCTATTGACCATTTAGCTAAATGAGGCAGGGCCCAGAAAGCCAAGACAACTTGAACTCGATCCCAGGGAGCCAATCATAGTAATTAAACCAATCACATTGAGTGACATCTTTACACAGTTTAATCATACATATCACAACACAAGTGTGCATCCAACACTGCTTGGGAGCTCTCTGCTTCCCTGGTGTGGGTACTCACAGAGCAAGTCAAAGTGGAGTGAGATGGGAGGAGAAGATGCAGGTAGAGACAGAAGTACCAGCCTAGGGGTGTGCGGGTACTGCTTCTCGGGCTGATGGAGAGTAGTCAAGGCTCTAGCAGGCTGGTCCTCACACTTCTATCTCTGCATAGACTGGGACCAGAGGTGCTAGAGATGGTCACTGTTTCTTGCTCAGTCTTGTTGAATACCAAACAGAGATGGCTAGATGTGTAGGCAGAGCACTTGGCCAGCATGCAAGGGGTTCTGTGTCCCATCAATAGTGTCACAAAAACAAGCCTGCAAAGACACAGAGCATCAGCTTGCTTCCATGTAACCTTCCAATGGGTTTACATCCCACCATGAAATGAATCCCAAAGTCCACAAGCTCTCCTCATCCTAGCTGCTGGCTTCCTCCTTTACCTTCCATGCCTTGCTTGCTCCCCATAGAGCATTCCAGTTCTCCAGAGGTATCAGTCACCTTCCTTCTGTTCCCAGGAGTCAGTATACTGTCCAGCTCCAGTTTGACCATTGTCCCCTTCCAGACAGCCTGCTCTGTCTGCCATCTGCCCTAGTCACTCCCTACCATATCCCCCACTTCTTGTGTTACCGTAGAACTGACTGCTTCTCAGCTTGCCTCAATGGCTTATGCATTAATCTTCCCCTCTCCATGGGGGGGGGATGCTCGCTCTCCTGGCCCCCTGTTACATATTCAACTCCTGACGTGTGTTGAATACTCAGTATACATTGTTTTAAATAAATGAACACATGGCTTAATAGATGGGGGTCTGGAGGGGGTATGGCTCCTATCTGTTGCTGTAAGGATGAAGTTCCATACTGGGTAGATGGGAAGTCCTCTTACAAACATGCAGTGTGCCTATGGAGGTGTTTCTGCATCAGCACCACACCCAGCCTGTCATGGTTGTTCAGCAGGATTTCAGAGGTGAAGTTCCAGGTGAGGTAGGAGGGGTTTCCTAAGAGAAAGAGGGATGATGAGGCCTCCAATCCTGCTGCCTGCCTTATGTCTCCAGGCTCTGCCTCTCCCGAGGGCTTGCCCAGCACACAAACAGACCTGAGTTCGATCCCCATCTCACCAACCACACAAAAGCATCCTTGAACACTGGTCTCCAGGAAGCATTCCCTTGCACGGTTCCAAATCGCCTCTGCCTCCAACAGACTGTTGACCCCTTGAATGTGCATGTCACATTATAGGTGAGTTTCTGTCTGTCTGTGTCTGCCTCTGTGTGGGAGGCTGGGATTCCTGCCTCCCCCATCTTACTCTATTAGCCCCACAGACACATGCAATGCTCACCACACCTGTGGATTGCACTCCACAGTAAAGAAAAAAAAAGTTGTGGCTAGGGACAGTAGAGGAGGCAAAAACAATGTAAAGTGATAATGCTTGCATATTTGGGGAGAACATGGGGTATGGGGTGAAGGATGAAGGGACACAGTGTCATGCTGGATCTTGGAGGGAAGTTTGGATTTACCCTATGGTATCTTTCTTTCTTCTTTCCTCTCTTCCTTCCTTCCTTCCTTTCTTTCTTTGGTGTTTTTCCTCATAGACCAGGCTGGTCTCTAACTCACAGAGATCCACCTGCCTCTGCCTCCTGAGTACTGGGGTTAAAGGCATGCACCACCATGTCCATTAACAAATAATGTTACATTTATTTATTCATTCATTCATACTGTGCATATATATGTGCATAGACATGCCACAATGTGTATATGAAGGACAACTTGTGAGAGCTGGCTCTCAGTTCTCTCCCCTTCCACCATGTGGGTTCTGGGGACAGACCCAGGTCCTCAGGCTATAGCATGCACCTCATTTACTGAGCTAGCTCATGGTGCTTTTCTTATTAAGAAGGTCTGACTTGATTTACCAAAGTTCAAAGGCAATCATGGACTTAGCCACATATGGAATCCCATGAGCCAATCCCCCCCCCCACACACACACAGAAAGCTTAAAACAAAACGCCTGCTTCTCAGCAGTGAGCACCTGGCTTCTAGGGAAGCTGCTGGGCTATCAAGAGGTTAAGTAGAAGTCGGAGGCGCTCTTCTGGGTGACCTATCCTTATAGGGCGCTAAAGGGAACTGGGATAACTTGGGGGCATCCCTAACCTTTGAGGATGATGTCATCATGACAACTGCTCACCCACAACACATCTCGTGGTCCAGTTCTCCATAGAGAGAGGCAAAGGCCCAAGGCAGGGCTACATGTTTAGTGGTCTTAAGAGCACGCAAGAGGAACCATGCTCACCCTCCAACCCCCCCAAAAAAAACCTGTGCAGATTTGCATCATATGAAAGAGCTGCTTGTTCCTTCCTTCTGTAAATAGAGAGGTCTCAAGATCCTGCTCTTAAACCGGGCGGTGGTAACACACACCCAAGTGGATCTCTGTGAGTTCAAGACCAGCCTGATCTACCGAGTGAGTTCCAGTATAGGCTCAAAAACAACACAGAGAAACCCTGTCTTGAAAGGAAAAAAATCCTGCTCTTAGCTGGGTGTGAGGACACACATCTGCAATCCCAATGCTAGGAGGCAGAAGGGAGGTCATCTCAAGTTTGAGGCTAACCTGGTCTATACAACTAGTACCAGTCCAGCCAGGCCTATACGGTGAGACCCTGTGTCAAACAAAGCAAAACACACCACCCAACACAAAAACAAATCTGAACCCAGACCATCAACCAAGCTGAACTTTCTCCATAGCATGAGGCAGGGCCCAGAAAGCCAGACAACTTGGACTCGATCCTAGTGAGCCAAACTCCCCAAATGTCCGTAATGGACACTCTGCCAGCAAGGCACTTAAGTGTCTCAAACTTTCATTTTCTTAATGTTTCCTTTAGTGGTTTACTTTTTTAAAAACAAAACCATAAGTTTAAGTCATTTTTTTCCTTTTAATTATGTGTACGTGTGTGTGTGTGTGTGTGTGTGTGTGTGTGTGTGTGTGTGTGTGTGTGTGTGTGTAGGTCAGAGAACAACCTCAGGTGTCCCTAGTAGGGATGCCTTACTGATTTAGGCTGACTGATCTGGGAATCCCACAGACCCTCCTGTCTCCGCATCCTTGGTACCAAGAGCATCAGCTTGTGCCACCACACCTCATGCTTGTGCAGCAAGCAGTTTACTGATGGCTGTCTCCCAGTGCCCCAATCGTCCTGCTTTTTGAAGGCCACATAAATGGGAGCATGGAGACTGCTCTCTCTGCTCATCTTTGTCCTGGCCTCTTTTGTTGGTTCACACTTTTGCACAGTCCCCCATCCTGTGGACATGCTACAATGCCCATAGCCACTCTGTCACTGATGGCAAACAGACTGCTGTCAGCTTGCAGCTCTTATGAACCAAGCCATTGTGAAAACCCTTATTGGTGACTTTTGGTGAGTGCTCTATACTCATTTTAGAAACATCTGACTCCCTTCATGTGCTCAGCTTCAGTACAGGCAGCCAGTTTCTTAAAGTTCACACACACACACACACACCCTTGCCTTCAGCCAGTGGAGTTCTAACTGACCCACATCCTTGCCAACACGTGAACATCAAGCTTTGATCCCAGCTCTGGTGTGCATACAATAAGACTATGTGGTGCTTTTAATTTGCATTTCTCCAATGCCTAATGAAATCAACACAGGTTTGTTAGCCTCTTACACATCCTCTTTTGTGAAGCATTGAGTTGTTTTCCAATTTTTCTATGTGATTGTCAACGATTTCTATTGACTTTTCCTGCAGGTAAGTAAGAGTTTATTATGTATTCCCGATATTAATCTTTTGATGGATATGATCTATGATGTGACCTCTCTAGTGAATGCTGCTTTATGGTACAATATTTCTGTAACTAGAACCTTTGTGGCATATGTCACAGGTGTTGTAAAATAAATAGAATCGAACCAGAATATGTTATCTTTACATTCTAGTTAGCTAGCTTGCCAGTGGGCAGCTCTGGTCAGCATCCTGGTCCATGTTGACAAAAAAATGCAGCAAGTGAAAAGGGGGTTGAGTAGATGGCTCAGGGTCCTTGTCCTGAAAGTGTGAAGACAGAGTTTGAATCCCCAGGACTGATGTAAAACCCAAGCAGGTGTGGTGGCCCCTGTCATCCCAGCATTCAGGAGGCAGAGACAAGGAATCCCTGGAATGAGCTGGCTAGCCAGGTTGACCAAATCAACAGATGCTGGGTTCAATTGTAAGAGTGAAGTGCAGAGCTATTGAGGAAGACAGCCAACATGAATGTCATCAACACCAGGTCTTCATATATGCACGCACACACATGTGCACACACACAGATATTCACACACATGCAAACAAATACATGCACATGTATACACACCAAAAGGTAGCAAACATAAATATTAGAAAAGGAAAAAAAAAGGAATAAAAAAAAAAAAAGGAGGCTAAGGACCTCTGGGAACTTGATGTAATGGGAAAGTCTCACAGAGTTAAAAAAGAAACAACTTCCCAGTCTTGCCACCCCATGCTCATTGTCATCCTACTGTGCCCTCGTCACTCTGAATAGAGTCCTGACACCTTCTGTAGTCATGCCACTTGGTGCCATCCTCCTCTTGAGGCTTATACACTGCCAAGCCAGCACTGCAGCCATGGATGCAAAGAGGGTCTTCAGGAGAGGTGGGCTGACATTAGGTGGGGCGGGAAGGAATGATGGTGGTGTGGTGGTAGGCGGGAGCTCCTGAGGTAGAAGGGACCTGGGATTGGAGTTGGGGCTGAACACAGAGGAAGGTCTGTGAGGTGTGCTGATGGGTTGATGTGAAGGAAGGCAGAGACCCTTCTGGGCTGGCTCTGGGGGTTCTGAGCTGGAAGATGGAAGAGAGAGAAGACAGCAGTAACATGCTGAGTAGAGGGAGATGATGGAGTCAACCTCAGGGAGAGTCGTCATTCATTCATTCATTCGTGTGTGGGTGGCAGGGTGCAGCAGCATGTCAGACAGACAAAAATTCTTGTTCTGGTGGAGAAGACAGACTGGGAAAGGCGAGGACTTCAATCAAAGAGGAATCAGTGGGAGGTTGGGCAATCTTTCCTCAGAAGATGTGAACACGTGTCTGCTTACCTTGCATAGGGCACCAACGATGGACCAAAGAGATTGTACACCCAGCTCTGAGTTTTGTTTGCCGAGACAACAATTATGGAGTTACTTTTCAGAAGTATGAGTGCCTCAGGCGCTGCATCATGAAAAAGCCCGCTTCAGTCTGGGTCAGATGACTCATCTAAGGGACATTTCGAGTCCCCTGTGTTACTTGTAACTTTCTTGTGTGTTCTTATACCTTTCTTAAGAATTTCCTGAGCCTCCTTCTCTCACTCACCCCACAAGGAGAGATTGATCTGCAGCTGGTGGAGCACACCAGGGAGTTAGTTATGCATGGAAGCAGGGATCTGGGCTGCAGGGATCTGGGCTGCAGGGTTGGTTGAGACCTGGCAACTGAAGGACTATAGTTACAACTCTGTGGGCTGGTGAGCCTGCCCAGGGATGGGCTGAATGAGCCTAGGAGTGGGGGGGGGCTAATGGCTAGCACTCGTTGGAGACAAGGAAGAGACCCTAAAAGACAACCACTCCTTGGAATGCAAGGAGGGTTGTGGTGGAAGCAGATGACTAGAAGGGGGTTTCTAAGATTTGATAACATACTTTCAACCAAACTTTAACCCCTTGTGTGTGCCAGGCTCTGAACAACCAGAGAGGAAATGGACATCTCTTAGGGAGACAGGTGTGTCAATTACAGTTGAGCAAAGTGCATGAACATGATTCTAGCACTGCAATTACAGAGACCAGGGACTCATGTTTGTGTATGATATATGTTCATGCGTGTGTTTGTGTGTGGCCAGGTATGTGTGCATAGGAGGGTGCTTTTGTGTGTATGTATGCCTAGAGGCCAGAGGTTGGTGTTAAGTGCCTGTCACTCGGCCACATGCTGCCAGCTGGACAGGGATTGGAGGCTCTGCATTCCAGGGCCCTGGTGGTGTTGAGAGCAAGATTTTCTTCCAGGCCTTTAGTGTCACCTGGTGGGAGCGAGCACACAGCAAAGCTCATTAAGATCCTTCGCCCAGGCCAGATGCACACTTTGAGATCATGTTTGAGAAAGCTCAAAGTGAAGGGGCCTCTGGAAGAGAAGGTGCCCGGATGGTGTGAGAAACAGAGATCCAGTACCAAGACAAAAGGGGAACGCAGGTCGCCGGGACTTGGGAGATCTGGAGGTATGAGTTAGAGTGGGTAGGAGGCCGTGCTTAGGCAGCTGGAGCAACAAACACCCTCTAAGGGACCTGCCCCCTTCCTTCTCCCCTTCCAAGATTTGTCTCTTTGGGGGGATAGGACACAGTGGGCAGGACAGATGGCTTCTCTTGGCTCTAAAGCTCCCCTTCCAGCTCTGGGTGTGTCTGTGTAGTCACCCCTCGGGTGAAAGGCCTCTCGTGCCCTCTGCTGGCAGCTCTGCTCCAAGCATCCCTGATGAAAAGCTAAACTAATTTCCAGCTGTGGGATGGGGGTGTGGAGGTGCGGGATGAGGGTGGGGATGTGCAGTGGGGGTGAGGGTGGAGGACTGGTTTGTAGTATTCATCTGGACCCCGGAGGCCTCCCAGCTGGCTCACCTCCCTTTATCCTTTACCTCCAGCTGGGAGTGGCTCTTCAAAAAACCTAACCAGAAGCAGACCCAGGAGCCAGAAACGTCCACATTGACTCTGGTCAGAAGAGTTTGTGCCTAATGCAAAGAGCCAGGCTCCAAAGGGTATGCGCTCTGTGAGTTCCCCTACACAACAGCTTCAAAGGAAGAAATGAGAAATGGAGGAGAGAAGGGCCAGGTAAGAGAAGAGGCCTGGTGAGAGAGAAGCAGGGAGGCCTGAGGACAAAGGGACAATGGGGGCAGGGAGGCGTAGGACAATGGGACAATGGGAAGGGGGCAGAAGAGTTGGCTCTGCAGCTAAGGATACTTTGTTGTTGAAAACCCAAACAGCTCATGGCTGTCTGTAACTCCAGTCCCAGATGCCCTCTTTGGGTATTGGTGGGTACCAGTCATGCACATGCATACATGCATGCAGAGGAAAACACTCACACACATACAATGATTAAATAAATAAATAAGCAATTCCAGGCCTGCTCCCCCAACTTTGGTGCTGGAGATCCACCAAATGACTCTAAGCAAACTGTCTCTGGGCCAAGAATGGAGGTGTTTTTGTTTTAATTAATTAATTTTCCAGGGTCTCACCCTGGAGCCCTGACTGGCTTTCCTCAAGCTCATGGAGACTCACTGGCTTCTGCCTCCCAAGTGCTGGGGTTAAAGCTGTGGGCCATCTGGCAGAAATGGGGCTTTTGAAGTAATAGAACCATTCTGTTTTGATTGCAGTGGCGGCTGTGAGACTCTGTGCTTGAGGCAAAATATAGAACTCTGCATAAAGACACACAATCAAGAGTGTGCGAAGGTCAGTAGAGTAGGTGAGTCCCATAGCACAGCAGGCTGTGAGGGGCTCATCACCTCCCAGGATTGGTGTGCACAGCAGTTATGTAAGATGCCGTGGTGGGGGTTGGGTACTAACAGTGACCTGAAACTCAGCACCAGGAGACTCAATGCTCTCTTCCAGCCTCAGCACATACCTGCACATGGGTCACACACACACACTGAGACACACATGTAAGACCCTCAGAATGAGGAGTCTTCCAGGTTCGGTCGATACCCCAAGAACTCAATGTCCAGTCCAGTGGCTGCAAAATGCAAGAGGCTTTAATGAACAGGAAACGTTTGTGCAAACGGGCTCCTCCAGCACTCAGGCTAGAGAGAAGCCCCCTCCCCTGGGCCCAGGTGTTTTTAAAGGCAAACCCACAAGCTTAAGGAGGGGGTGGGACCCTCTGTCCATTGAGTACGTGACCCTTGGAGGCCGGATGGTCTCGCTATTAGGGTCAGCAGACCTTAGGGCTTCAGGTGTGCTAATTAATCTTGTCTGGGTAAACCAGAGTTACAGCTATCTCTTGACCCTATTTACCACCTGTTGACTCACAGGAAAGGAGGGGCAGTGTGAATTCTTCTTATCTCAGGGCCTTGTGAGAGGAAGCTAGCAAATTCCAAGGAACAGATATTGGTTTCTAGGTTAGTCCATCATTAACATTACTTTTTAGGTCTTTCAACAAGCACATATATAAAAATAAATACATCTTCTAGGAAGGGGAGGGGAAGACAGAGAAGGAGGAGAAAGGATCTTGGTGGGCTGTGATCTCTTGGGGTGAAAGTCAAGGTCATCTCTGGCTCTATAGAAAGTGTCACGGCAGTCTGGCTGAATGTGACTTTGTCTCAACACTGTACAAACCAAAAGACTGCTTCAGAGCCCTGGGATCAAAAGACTTATGGACCCAATATGATAGTCCTGTGGCTGTCCCTTTCTGGGACCCGGGCTAGCCTAGAAACTGGAAATAAAGACTAATGTGACTTTGCAAATGTCCCTAAACTAGGTTCAGGTCTTGGCAAGCTGCATACATATCTCACTGTGTATCCATGCTTGTGGAGGTCAAAGGGCAAATTTGGGGGACTCAGTTTCCTCCTCAAGTGGTCAGGCTTGGCAGTAGACGCCTTTACCTGCTGAGCCATCTCACCGGACTCAAGTATAAGGTTTTAAATTGGGACAATAAGATAGCAAGGGCAGTGTTTGAAACTGAGGCTAGATCAGGGGTGGGGGACTGAGACCATGGGATGGGGAAGGGACTATGTGGTAGTCCAGGCAGATGTTAGAACCGTAGACCAGGCTTGTGGAGGTAAGAGAGTTGGCAATGTAGAGCCCAAGGATGCTGAGACAGGCTGGAGGGAGCCTGTCATCTTCCCAAGATTTAGCTTGTCTAGCTGGGGATGACAGAGCCATTTCCTGAGATAGAGAAACCCTGGAGGTGGACTTGGTTTTGGGGGAAATCATGAATCCAGTCTTAGGCAGAGGTCTGTCACCGGGCAACATCACTGATGCTGTGGGTGTCATTCTGGGATCGAGGACAGGGAGGAGGGTCTGACCTGAGAATTCCTTCTTCACATGCTTGGCCAGAGGCAGGAGGAACATGAGGGGACTGAGGAAGAGATGTTTCCAGGAAGGCCTGCATGACATGGGAAGCCAGTGAACATGGAGACTCAAAACGTCTTTCAACATGGGTGTGTTGCTGAATCCACAGGACATTCTGGGGCCTGTGCCATGCAGGGGTTGAGGGCAGTGGATTGGATAGTCAACATGGACAACTTTTAATGTCTAGCTGTACATATAGATACTTGCCATCATGCCTGACAACCCCAGTACTCCAATGGTGAAGGAAAGGACCACAGTTTGCAAGTTGTCCTTTGACCTCCACATACATGCCATGGCATGCATGCACCTTCAACACACATACACAACATGCAAACAAATAAATGTACTAGTTTTAAAGGCCTGGCTGTGAGAGGGACAGAATGGCTGTGGTTGTGAGAGGTGTATGGTGGAGGGCTTCCAAGAGTGACAGTGATTAGAGGGTGTTCCCATGGGACCAGGTCTCTTCCATGACTGAAGCACCAAGTCCCCTATGGGTGGAGGCCCAGCTTGTTAGGATTGGTGAGCAACAGCTCTCATCTGAGCCCCTCTGGGATATGCCCAGGAGCTGCTCTGCCCAGGTCCCTGCCATCCATCAGGCAACGTTGGTGGCTAACAGGCAGCCAGCTTCTTGCCACAGCAGGGGCAATGCATAAACTCACCCAAAGCTTCTGGAAGCTTGGCTGAGTCTGGGCATAGGGCCCAGACTTGAGGCCTTCATCCCTTTGCAGGTGTCGGTTCTGAGAACACCAAGCTCACCTCACTGACTCTATTTCCTGGTGACTTCCGCCCAGCCCAGCCCAGCAACTCAATAATGGAGAAGCATGGAGAACTATGGGTATGCTTAGGAGGCAACTTGTCAATCCCCGGATGTGGACAGCTAGGGAGAGGAGGGGCTGTTCTGGGGCTCACTGTGGTTGCTGGGGACAGAGGTCAGCCATCTGTGAGAGAGAGGGAGGCAGGTAGAGGCACTATGAGGAGAGGAGAATGGACTGCATTCCCTCCTCTCGGCTGATAAAAATGGTGGGGGAGGTCTCTCCCCAACAAGTAAGCTGCAGGGGTCACTGTGGGACCCACCAACAGTTGTGTGCCCGAGGATGGAAACGCACAGGGTATGGAATGGAACGGAAGCTCACTCCCTCTGCTGTTCACATTCACGAGCCAGGTAGGATGTGTTTGGAAATGGGGCCTTGGGGAGTGACTCAGTTTAAGTAAGGTGATGGGATCGGAGTCCTTGCGTGGAGGAGGGACCTGACTTGTAAGCCTCACTGATATTTGAGAACACAGAAAGAAAGTCCTGCCTGCAAGCTGAAGATGGCCTCATTCCACCCCACCCTGGCCACAGACACACTTGTGCAGTAGTGTCTGTTGCGACAGCTTCAAGAGGACATAACCCAAAAGAACCCTCAGTTGGCAAATAATTAAGGAAAGGTGGCAGCTGGGCCCGGTGATCACTGTCAGCACTCGGGAGGTGGCAGCAGGATGAGCAGGAGTTGAAGCCAGCCTTGGCTGGGTGGTGGGGTGGGATACAGACAGACAGAAGACCAGCGCAGCTCTTCACATATCACACTGCTCAACTATGGACTTGGAAGAGTCCAACATGGTTAGGCTAGAAGCTAGCCTTCCAGGCCATTATCAAAGTACATTTGCCAAAGTAGGAGAATAAACGTATTTTATTCAACAGCTGTTAGTTTGCCTTAAGACTTTAATGTGTAGGTGTGTGGCAAGAGGACTCTATTTGTTCTCTTCTTGGCCCTGCTACCATCGGGGCTGAGTTTGCATCAGTCTTACACACTGGGCCCGAAGCTCCAGGTAGCATGCGCAGAACCCCTGTCCCAGGAGTACGTGGCTGGCACAGAGGGTCCACAATAAATACTGACTGCAAGAAACCAAGGGGTAATCCGAGTAAAAGGCTGCCGTAGTGGGAATGCTCAATAAATATTAGCTATTATTGTTTGTTGAGTCAGTAAGGGTGGGTGGAGCTACAGGCTCGGATCATAAGCTGAGGTGGTTTGTGCACCAGGAAGGGACAGTTGACAGACACATGTTCAACTCTCTCTGCTGAGGCTCTGCATGGCAAGTGGGTACCAGGCCGGCACCCAGCCAGGGTTCGGGCAGCGCCTGGAGGTTTCTGTTTATGCTGTTGTTCTTCCCAGAACAGCTGTGGAAGCTTCCCAGCTGCCTTAAGGTACTCTCTAGCCCTGCAGGGAGCTCCAGCATATTTATTCTGCTGGGCCCATAGGTTGTGCTTCTGCAGGTGGGTGGGAGAGGGACTCACTTCCTCCTCTAGAAGCTGGGTTTTGGGGGGTTCAGATCACCTTTGGAACCTGAAGTCAATTGACTTCTGTAAGCCCGCTCCCTGGAATCATGTGCAGTAGGTGCAGGGTTAGCATGTGATGGGCATGAAGAACACTTGTAGAGAACAGGTGTGGCCCAGGAGGAGAGGAAAGCACAGGAAAAGCCCTCGGGTGGCCTGCAATAGGACCATAGGGCACAGGACCATAACGCTGAAGGAAGCAGTCAGTGGCCTGGGCTGGCAGCCAGGGTAAGTAAGTCCTGGGACCCGTGTCAGTAGCTGCTTCATGACCAGAGCAGGACCTCCTGCATAGCACTGGACCTACAGGGTCTCCACTAAAGCCTGGCCAGGTGTAGGTCAGAGGAAGCCAGACCACCTTCATCCAATCCTTTGTCCCAGCAGTGGCCCTAGTTAGCACTCACCCTCCAGGCACATTCTCGCATTCACGAAATAGGGGGCGCTGTAATCAAGAAAGGGCCCTAATAAACCCCTAATGGGGCTACAACAGGGAGAAATCACATTTCATGAACTGGGGTCATGAAGGGGGTCCTCGTACCCTCCGAATCGAGGGGTGGAGAAGTCACAGTGTAGCGGGGTGGGAGGTGGAGAGCCTCAGAGGAGGTCAGCCACCCAGGCTCCACAGTCAGTGAGGTGGGAAGATGTCCGTGCACTGCTGTAGGATGAGCTCTACCACCTGGTTCTGGAACACCATGGTCATGGGCATGCTGGCTTCCTCCATCTCAGGCCGCAGCAGCGTGGGCCCGAACACTATGGCCACATTCTGCACGGTCATACGGTTCTGCTCACCGTGCTCGATCACCCTGCAGTGGGAATGGTGGGATCAACAGCTCAGCGGTTGGAGCATCTCTCAACAGGGGCTCCAAGCCACGACCAGCCCCCCCCCCCTTTCTGCCCTGGGAAGTCCAGCTTGCTCACCGGCACAGGTGCTGGATGAGCAGTCGGAGTGTGTCGTGGTTGGGGACTGGCAGCGTGCGCACCAGGTCACGCACACAGCGGCTGCGCTGGGCAGGGTCGTGCAGCTCTGGGTGAGGGAAGGGACCAGAGATAGTCTGCTGGCTGTGACAAAAGCGGGCCAACCTCCCCACCCCTCCTCTCCCTAAGCGGCTCACTGATGGCTGCTATGAACTGGTGGAAATGTGAGAAGGGGAAGAGGGGTTCTGGCAGCTCTCGGAAGAAAAGCTTCAGTGCGCCTGTAATCACGTGGACGTCCTCCCAGCGCCCATCGTCCAGGTCCAGGCGCTCATCTGCAGTGGGGAGAGGCCGCGGGAGTGAGAGGCAGTCAGCATTCACTTGTGCTTTCAGCTTCCAGGGTGGGACTGGGGAAGAACCTCACCGTGATCCACCTTATAGCGCAGCTTCTGAATAGTGGCCAGGTTCCCACTGATGCGGTATAGCCCGTCCATGTCCAGCCCTGAGGGAAAGGTAATGACTGACCCCGGAAGGGCTAGGGACCCTAGCCACTTCCACTCGGGATCGCCTCATGCCCTTCTCCTTGACCCTGTGCTCCCGCAGGGGCTCCTAGAAGCCGACCATGCAACGCTGCCCTGTCTGCGCATGCATGCATACATACCCCGGGCCTCGACAGTGCGGATGCATTGTTGCACGAAGCGTGGCACCGGGCTCCTCTCGCGCTCACACAGTTCAGCCAATGCACATCCAAACACCTGGTCTGAGGGAGAGATTGGTCAGCGCCGCCCAGCCCCTTGCCACCTTAGCCCGGATCCTGGGCGAATTGCAGGTACCTTTGATGTAGCCCTTGTCCCGCAGAGACTGCAGAGTGGGTCGCCTCTGTAGGAATTTGCGGAGCTTGTGCCGGACCCTGCTCAAATCACTCTCCAGGCCTCCGGGACTCAGCAAGGGTGAGGCTGCCACAGACCGAACCAGTCAGTAGGTGGCAGTGGTAGATATCATTGGCCCTAGACCCCAGCCAGGACATCATTTCCCACCCCCAGAGGGGGCTCTTGGGTCGGTCCCCCACCTGACCCCTTGCACACCTGCATTCTGCCGCACATCCTCCTCCCTCCAGCTCCCGAGGCGCTCACTGGACCCGAAGTCAACACTGCTGGGCTCGCCTTCCTCCCTCTGGAGCAGGTCTGCTGACTGGAATCACACAGCCTCAGAGAAGCAAGGCCTGGGGCCAGTTGGGGCCAGTCCCAAGCAGCTCGGGCCTGGAGCCATCCCAGGGAAGAGCCTGCTTTCTCTTAGCCAGGTTCAGGTCCAGAAATCAAGGTTCACCTTCCCTGACTGGAGAGTCCTCCCGGAGCTACAAGGTCATTCTACCCTCTCCCTTTCTGTCTCATCCAGCCATTTTCAGCAGCCTCCCATTTCACTCAACTCTCTACATCCACTAGATCGGCTCCCACTCACGAACTGACAGACCAACATTATCTCCTGCGGCTGGATTCCCATTTCCATCAACACAATCAACACCCAGTGCTAACTCATATGGAAATTAATACCATCAGGCCATTGCCATATAAATAGCTGTTGACTTTGTCACAGCTGGGGATCAAACTCAGGACCATTTGCATTCTAGACAAGTCCTCTGTCACTAAGCTATGTGTCCACAATGCATGATGGACGCTTTGCTACCAGGGCGATGGCTCAACGGCAAAACACTTGTCTAGCAGACATAAGGCCCTTGGATTCAATCTGTTGATCCTTTGTCTTCTAGTTTCAGCTGTTTTCAGGGTATTTATGTACTTTCCCACCTGCCACCCCTATAATGATAGGCTTCATCAGGTTGTGCCTGGGCCCTCCTATGGAGTCCTGCAAGAACAGTCCCAGAGCTGGAGTCACATGCCTCCGGAAAGCCCCTCTCATCAGCAGAGTGTCTGCTCTTGCAGGGGATGGCACTGTTCATGGGTTCTCTGTGCACGGCTGAGGGGCCTGCATAGAAGGCCCCCGTCCCTCTCTGTCAGCCCTGGAGGTCCCAGGCTCTGCCTACCAGCTCCTCGATGCCTTCGGCAATGGCCTTGTGCCAGGTGCTGATGATGGCTTCTGAGTCATGCTGGATCAGGTACTCTGAGCCATCTCGGCTTCGAAGCTGGAGGGACACAAGTCAGTCAGTTACCCCTGTTCCCTGGGTCTCTCTTGGGAGTAGGCTTGGACTCTCTCTCTCTCTCTCTCTCTCTCTCTCTCTCTCTCTCTCTCTGTGTGTGTGTGTGTGTGTGTGTGTGTGCATGTGGTTTTTACCAGTTCACTGCCTGTGGGGTGTGTTCATGCATGCATTCATGTGTGTATGTGTATGCATGCATGTGTGTGCAGGTGAAAGTTCAACCTCAGGTGTTATTCCTCAGGCACTGTCTACTTCGTTTTTGACAGGGTCTCTTGCTGACTCAGAATCCAACATTTAAGTTAGATTGGCTGGCCAGCAGGCCCCAGGGAATCCATGTCTGTTTTCTCTGCCCTGGAATTACAAGCATATGCCACCACACGAGGCTTCTACATGGTTTCTGGGATTTGAACTCGGGCTCTTGTTCCTGTGTAACAAGTACTGAGCCGTCCCCTCAGCCCCTCGCTGCCTGTGTTTTTCTAGTATTCCTCCTCACAGCTCTTAAGGACTGCCAAAACCCCAAACAGTGAAGGGTGTGGTACCAGGAGGCCTTTGCCAGAATCTTCGTGCTCTTCCTGCTGGGGGAATCAGACCAGCTTGTCACTGGTCTGTTCACTGAGAACCCAATAAAAACTGGAAGCTGGGCTCTGGCCAGCGAAAGCAGGTCTCTGGCTCAGCACATCACAGTGAGTGGCTAGAGACAGAGGCCCCAGTCTCAGGTTGGTGGCTGAGAGAAGGCCACTCAGGGATGGCGATGTCGTCTCCCAGACATCCTGCTTCTTACGGTCAGTGGTAAGGACTATTAACGCTGTGCCCAGGGTGGGGATTTCAGACAGCATGATGACAGAAACACTGGACCCAAGATGGGGCAGCCTTGACTTTGAGTCTTGGGAACTCGGCTGGCCCTACTTTCTACGGGTCCCCATCCCTGGGCCCTGTCTGCAGTGGGATTCAAGGGCCCTTTCCCCTATCCCATGACTCACCTCTAACACATTCTTCTTGCTGGATTTGTCTTTGGGGGCCCAGGAGAGGGAGGCCCCCTTCAGTTCAATTGTGTACTCAGGGGTAGAGAGCTTGGAAGGCTGCCTCTGTGGGGAAGGAAGAAATGGAGGAATCAAAATTACAAGGGGCATCCACTTAGGTGGGCTTACTAAAATACCTGGCTCTGACATAGCAGGCTCCTGGTGCTGGCCAGCTGGAAGGAGGAAAGGAAGGAGCCCAACCCCATTTTGTGAGTGGGTATGTCACAGCCCAGCCTCCCAGCTGTCCTGACTGGAGCTGTGCATTCCCAAGAACTGTTCTTCATGCCCTGAGTGCCTGGATGCTTTGCACTGTAGTGAATCTACCATCATTGTCCCTCTTTGCCAATGTATAGTTCCTTGGTACTTGGGTATCCATTTTTCAGACCAGTCTTTCCTAAGCCAGACTAGGAAGAAAGTGCAGAAGATGTCCCTTGCTCAGGGACAGGTCTCACCAGGCCGCCTGCAGCTGAGGTCTTTGAGTCCTTGAAGAAGGTGAGGACGCCTCCCTCCAGCACCGTCCAGGAGGTGCTCCAATGTTTCTTCCTGAGTACAGAGGGAAGTGGGGGTGGGCGGGGCTTAGATTTGCTCCTAGTCTGGAGCCCCCCCCCCAGGACATAGCTTGGGGCACTGTCTCAAGATAGCTGGATTCCTACCCCTAACAGCTGGTAGCCAAGGAACCTTAGGCTCCTCAGTTTCCTCACAGGACTTCGTATGAAGTCGCTACAAGGTTAGTAAGTGGCCCACTCTGCCATGGTTAGGGACTTGACAGGCCCTCACCGAAGTCTCTTTCCCTTGTCCACTGTCTTGGTACGATGGAGCACCCCTGCCTTGTCCAGGGTCTTGATCTAAGAGAATGGGCAGAAGCAGGAATGGTTATGAGGGGGACAGGCAGCAAGAGACAAAGCTAGCATCTCCTCAGCTGGAAGTTCCCCCACAAGCTAGGCCTGAGGCTCACTGACTCCCTCTGTCACCCTGCCTCTGCTGGGAGGGAAGGCGATGTCCCTACAGAAGTAGGCACAGGGAGACTCGTCCTGGGCTTCCATGTTCCCTTTACTCTGGGCTTATAGGGAGGGGAGGGACACACCCCACCAATCCCTAGCCCCAGACTCCGTGGCCCTTTCCCACCTTCTCCTCTGGAGGGCTAGCCTGGACTGGAGTGTCACTATCCTGGCTGGATTTTCGACCGCTTCGAGGGGCAGGGATTGGGACCTGGGGAGAGAGACACTGTCACCTATGATCCCGTCCACCCTCCCTACCACTCTCCCCTTCCCTAGTTAGTCACCTGGGGCAGCTCCCACCGAACAGAGGAGTCCTCTGGATTGTAGAAATATGGCTTCCCATGCTGGTCCTCCAACCTCACCCACTGTGAACACAGGGATGGTCAGGGCTCTCAGCCCAGAGTCCAGGATGGTACTAGGGGCTGCAGCACTCAACTTAGCACTGAATGTCGTGGGGTCTGCCCTTTAGTTTTGAGGGGAGGTCCGAGTTGAGGAAGTCTGGGGAGGAAGAGACAGCAAGGCTGTCTAGGTCATCTGCTACTGGTGTCCTACCTGCTCTTGAGTGAACTGGTTGGTGTAGAGCTTCTGCTTGTCTGGGGTAATGTGACAGGACCAGCCAGGGGGTGCCGTCAAGGGAGAAGAAGGGTCAGGATCACTGAAGGAGCCCACAGGAGAATAGTCCTCTTCCGGGTAACCGGACGGCAATTCGGGGTAGTCTGTCTCAGGAGTCGGGGGCTGCAGGAACCAGAAGGTGGAGTCAGAGGTTCTCTGTCTCCTGTCTCCCCACTCTGTGCCGGACCCATCTATTACTCTCTAGTCTTTGGGGCCAAGAAGCAAGAAAAGTCAGAGGTCCTTAGAGACAGCTCTGTCGCTCTTCTCCGCTCTTCTCCGGCCTCTGAGAAGCAAGAGGTGGGGTCAGAGGTGGTCCCGCCTCCACTCTGGTTTCTGATTATCGTGAGGAAGGGTCAAAGATGCTGAACACCCTACTGCCCCACCCCTATCATCTGACCCTGAGAAGCAGGAGGTGGGATCAGAGGCCCTGGGGGTGGTCCCGCCCCTCACCCTCTGATGCCCAGGGCTCCGAGGGCTCAGGCTGGGTTGCATCTCCAGCTGCTCCTGGGGCTCGTCCTCCTCCAGGTCCTCAGTCTCGTCCTCCCAGGCCGTCTCACCGGTCAAGGGATTGTAGAAGAACACCCTGCGACTCTCCTCATCCCAGTACTGGCCCCACTCTGTCTCCAGGCTCTCCCCACTGCCCACAGAGGCCCGGGAGGTGGCGGGGCTGGTGGCGCCTTCAGAGGCCTCAAAGGGTGACTCCCAGGTGGTCACGCCCGTGTTGGGGTTGTAGTAGTAGGGGCGCCCAGTGCCCGTGTCTGTGTGAGTCTCCCACACTGGGTTGAGCCGAGGAGGAGCTGCAGCAGAGGGAGGAGGAGTAGCCCGAGGCTGCCTCTCTACGTTGGCATACACTGGCTCCTGGGGGTCATCCACCTGCATCGAACGAGACAACTTTTGGGGTAAGTCCTGAGTTGCACAGTGTGACCCTGGACACTTGCAAACTGGACAGTCTTCAGGAAGCCCAGTTACTTCTCTGACTCAGTTACCCTGGGTGGAAAAATGTACGTTTTGCCCATCCCAGATGCTGTGGTCAAAGTTTTTTACGGTGCTGCCTAAAACAGTGTGTACCACAGATGGGAAGGGCAGTTTGTTAATCATCTAACAATAACTCAGCTCTCACGAGTCTGTACTCAGAGAAGGTGAGGCAATGGCAGCAACAGACCGACAGCCTGGGATCTATCGTTCTCTCGTGGGCCTCATTTCGCAGTGCATGGCCCCACTGAAGGTTCCCGCCATCCTTGAGAGCTCCAAAGATGGAATCCATACTGCTGGGGGCTGCTTTGCAGGTTTAGGAGAAAGGGGGAGAGGAAGAGGAGAGGGGTTCATCTGGCTAAGCACAGAGGAGAAGCTGGTATGATTCACACTTTCTGCCCTCCTGTGGGCAGAGGGGCAAAGTCTGAGGCCCACAGAGGCCATCCATCGCCTGTCTAGGCTTGAGCTCTATTTCCTGCCACTCCTTGCTTGCCCCTGGCCTTGAACTTTAAGCTCCACACCCCTCTGCTGGAACCTCTGGGGCCCAGTGCCTTCAGCTCCTCTGCAGCCTGTCTGTGTCCAATGCCACCCTGCTCACCCCGCTCACCCAGTTTGTTCTTCGGGACTCAGGTCCAGAGAGTGTCAGGTTTCAGATCTCTCCCCACATCCCTCCAGTGTTCCCAACAACACGCAGCCCAGCAATGCCAACCCTCTAGAGAGATAGACAGCCTCACTATTTAACCCAAAGCAGCAGGAATGCACCAGGGGTTAACAGTTTTCAAAGAATGCACAATGCTCCCAGCAAACAGTATACCTCAATACGGTAATATGGGTGGGCTGGGAAGAGTGTTTACCCAGCATGGATGGCACCCTGGATTCGATTCCGAGCACTGCAGACAACCAAGCATGGTAGTACATGCCTGTAATTCTAGCGCTCAGAGGACAGAGGCAGAACTTCACAAGTTCAGAGTTATCCTTGCCTACATGTGGAGTTTGAAGCCAGGTTGGGGTACATGAGACCCTGTCTCAAAAAGACCTAAATCAAACAAAATGCTGACAAATGGTCTATATGAGCAGTGTGATTATAGGGTTATTTTTTTTTGGGGGGGATGGTGGCAGTGGTAATTGAACCCTAAGCTTCAAGTACAGAAGGCAGATAGGTAGTGTTCCATTGAGCTCCAGCTCTGATTACTTTTTTCCTTTAAGAATATTTGGAGATTCCAATTTTTGTAACAGTAATTTTTTTTTTTTTGAGACAGGGTTTCCTTTGCAGCTTTGGAGTCTATCCTAAAACTAACTTTCTCTGTCTCTATAGACCAGGCTGGCCTCAAACTCACAGAGGTCTTCCTGTCTCAAACACAAAATGGGCTGGCAGGATGGCTCAATGGGTAAAGGTGCTTGCAGGTGATGACCTGCATTTGATCCCTGGGACCCACAAGGTGAAGGCAGAGGACTGACTAGCACAGGTTGTTTTCTGTCCTCCAGGTGTGTGCTTGTGATCCACCCACACATACACAACACATGCAATAAAATAAAATTGTCACAAATGCTCCCCCTCTGTGGGTTGAGACACGTGTGTAAGGGGAAGCACGTCCTACTCACCATGGCTTCTCCCTGGGTTTTAGGACGGAACATAAAAAGCACCCACTTGGGGCTGGAGGGACGGCTCAGTGGGTTGAGAACATTATTACTCTTGCAGAGGACCCGAGTTCAGTTCCCGGCACCCATATGGTGGCTCACAACTCTCTAACTCCAGTTCCAGGGCATCTGATACCCGCTTCTGACCTGTTTGGGCACCAGGCGCACACGTGATACATGCACATGTATGAATATTTGTATTCACACACATAAAAATAATAAGTAAATATTACCCCCTCCCCACATCACTCATCTCGAAAAGATTCCTCGGCTTTGGCAGGAACTGAGCCAGGCGCTGGGAATGCAGCAGAGAACAAAGGGACACAAGCCCCTGCTTGGCGGAACTGGCCTCAAGTGCACACATGGCAGGTGTGGCAAGTGCAACACGTAAGCGATGTCACTGCTGAGAAAGACTGCAAAGGCGGGGGCCAGCAGGAGGGCTCAGCAGATAAAGGTATGTGTCACCAGGCCTGGCAACCCGAGTTTGAGCCCCAGGACCCATATGGTGGAGGGAGAGAACTGTCTCTGCCAAGTTGTCCTCTGACTTCCACACGTGTGCCGTGGCAGGCGTGACTATGTGTGCAATCAATGAACAGAACGAAGAACGTGGGAGGGCATATGAGACATGGGAGCTTCTGACAAGGTGGCTGGCCCCCAGGACGCAGGTGCTGGGCTGGTCCACCGTTCCTTCTCCTTTACCCCTCCAGGCTCTTGTGGTGGAGACAGGACCTTCCGCACACTTCTCCTTTCTCCCTGACCCCAAGCCTGTATCCAGCTACACCAGGCTATCCCACCTCACCAGAAGACGCACCTAACCACTTCCTCACTGTCCACTTCCTTACACTGTCCCTCTGGCCTGACTATCTTCTCTCTTGTCCACCCCATGCTGACTTTGCTCCTTTTGGAGCCTCAGGTCACAGCCTCTCAGGGGAGAGAGGGTTAAGACTCTCATTGCTTTGTTAGGGTCCAGTGGCATTCTGCCTTGGAAGCTGGGTAGCTTGCTGCCCACTACCTGTCTGCCTGCCTTCCTTCCTTTTTCTCTTTCCATATATATATATATATATTGTGTGTGTGTGTGTGTGTGTATGAATGTAGGTGCACATATCTGTGCATGTGTATGGTCTGAGGTTGACAGTGGCTGTCTTCCTTGATCACTCATCACCTTATATATTGATATGGGTGTCTCATTTGAAGCCAGAGCTAGCCAGTTTGCTTTAGCGATCCCAGTCTCTGCCTCCCCAGTGCTGGGATTATAGGCAGACTACCATGTCCACCTGGCATTTACATGGGTGCCCGGGATCTAGACTCTGGGCCTCATGCTCATATGCAGCAAACACTTGACCCACTGAGCCACCTCCCTTTCCCCAAGGCATGCATCTCTTGTGAGTGTGACATAGGATGATGTGCCAGCTGCCACTGCCCCCACCAGGTGAGACGATGCGCTGGAGCATAACAGATCTATTCAATAATATGCAAGCCAATCCCATGGCAAATGTGAGAAACAAGCAAACACACACACACACACACACACACACACACACACACACACACACCAGAAGGTAAGAAAGGATTTGCTAGGGACGATGTTTCGAGCCACAGAGCCCAGGAGCCTCAGTGGGGGCACAGAGCCCAGATATGCCCCTGAAGGGTTCATGGGTGGTGGGGAGATGCCGTGGTACTGCTGGGCTCGCTCTTAGGAGCAGGGACTATGCTTGACAGGCTACTGGAGCTAAGGGATCTCAACAGGGGACAGGCCAACAGGTACTGGGGGACATGGAGGAGAGGGTTAGGTCCCTGGAGTGACAGGGCTATCACAAGAGGAGACCATGCGCAGGAAGCATCAGGGAGATGTACTACCCCAGACACACCAAGTTGGGGTGGAAGACAGGGACCCCAGAGGCAATCAGGCAGGACCCACTCCCTTTTGAAGCTGTAGCCATGGAGCTGTAATGCACACTGGTCCCTCAAACTCTGGACCTCTCCTCCCCCACTGATGAGCTAAAGGGCTTTCCTCTGCCGGGAGGGTCCAGCTGGGCTCTCACTGCTCCTGGGGGGGTCTGTGTGGGCCCGTCACTGTGGGGTTTTTTGGGGGGTAGATAGTAGGGCCTGTCAAGCTGGCCCCCACTCTGGAGAGCCACATGCTGCCACAGCCTAAAAATAGTATCAAGGGCTCCTAGGTTGTATAAGCATGGGGCTGGGTGGGGAAGAGGAAGAGGGCCCCACCTCAGGGCAGCAGACTGAGCCAAGAGAGACCTTTACTCTCACCACAGATCCTCCTTCACTTCCTTACGGTAATGCATTCCTTGCCTTCAACCCCCCCCACACACACACACACAAACACACACTCCCCTTGTCCACAGTGGTGGAAGCCCTGTCTCTCTTGCCCCAAGCTGCGGATCTCAGATCTCTCTTTGCACCCTTGGACAGGAAAGGCCTGGAAGAAAAGCGCCAAGACCACCGACATATCCTGTTCTGAGCTTCTACAGTCAGCTCCTAACAGACTGGGGTGCGGGCCGCTGAACCCAGAAGGCCCTAGACCTCCCCATCAGAGGAGGAGCCTGCCCGAGACCTTCTATCCTTACCTGTGCCCTCAGGGCCCGGCTCTGCCTCCTGGCCAGTTTTGCAATCATGTCCACCATCCCGGCCCCTCTGAGCTGCTGGGATGCAGCCTGGGAAGTTTTTAGGGGGTGGAGTCCAGGACCACAACTCCGGGCTGGCTCAGGGCAACTGGGAAACAAGAAGTTGCCCTGAGATGGCGGGAGGCTGAGACTGACTGGTTTCCTGTCAGGGCTGCGGAAGTGCCTGAGACCAAGCCTGACGGGTGGGGGTGGCGCAGGTTGGGGTGTTTTCATGTTCCCAGGACTTCCCATGGTTGTCTCCCTGTACTCCGTGCTCTGGGGATGTGCAGATGGAGCTCGGAGCAGCTGTCCTAGGATACAGGTGGGATGTTAGATGTGGACAGCACTTCAGCCTGGGCTAGCCTAGGATACTGAGTAGCTCCTGTGGCAGACACAAGGCAGTGAGTGGCTGTGGGCTCCCCCAAGGCCCAGGAGGATGGCGAAGGGAAAGCGGAAGGTTGCGGGAGTTTCAGACGAGGAAGGGGTTTGGATACATGTGGTATATGTATGGGGAAGTTGGTGTCTAGACTGCCAGCCATGAAAACAGAAGGGACAGTGACCACACCACTGTCTTCCCACTCCATCACCTGCCCATCTCCTCCAGACTTGGTGACCAAGCCACATCTGCTCTCTACCGCCTAGGTGGCCGCACGCACCTAGACACAGGTGTCTCTACGTCCATGTGTGAGTCTGTCCTTCCTCCACTGAAGACCGAGAGGAGGACATCAACCAGCTGCTGCCTTCTGACTTCTCCTCCCTCTCTACCTCATGCGGGCAGACACTCCAATCCAGCCACACAGCGGACCCAGCGGACCCCAGGTGAGCTTATGGCTGCTCCACCAAGTCCCTGGACACTCTCTTGTCTTCCTGTCCCTCTCCAAGGTGCCCCTTTCTGGGCTCTGTTTCCATGAGTCCCCAGCTTGTTTCCAGTTTAGGCCTGGTCTCTGCATCTCAGGAATCCCAGGGAGACACGACATAGAATTGAAACAGTTGAGGAAGACCTTGGCAACTGTGTCACACTGCCCCCATTAGAAGTGTGTGTCGTCCCCCCCAACACACACACACACACACCTTCCCCCAGTCACACTGGGAAGCCAGCACTGCTCTGGTTGCACTGGCTAGCAGCTCCCTTCCCCCGGCAAGCGGAAGTGATGACCACAACCAGGGCCCGCAAGCACAGCACGCAGAGAGTTACACAGCAGGAGGGGCCAGAGCCGCCAGCTCAGACTAGCGGCACAGCACTCCAGCGGCCTCTCCCAGCTAGGTCTCACCGTCAAAACCCTCCTAGGAACGAGGTGGGGGAAGGGCAGGAGACAGCACAAGAGAAAAAGCTTGCCCTCTGGGTTGAGAGGTAAAATAAATGTGCCATGTATGGTACATGCCTGTAATCCCAGCACTCAGGAGCCCAAGGCAGGCTATATATTCAAAGGCAGCCTGGGATTTCTCCATTGTAGCCTCTTGGCTATTTGGTGAGAATCTGTCTCTAAAGAGAAACAAAACAGAAAGAGAGATGGGAGGGAGGGAGACAGGACCCAAATCAGACTCAGGCAGGGACTGGCAGGGACTGGCCACTGGCCACCATCCACTTGCCAAGCCCGCCCACTCTTTGCCACCCACATTGGGTAGAGGGACAGCAGGAAGCAGCTGTGCTTTTTGCCTCAATGTTGTCACACAGCGGGTCCCTCTGTGTCCACCCAGGCCAGGCTGAGAGCTACATGCTCACTGATGTACAGGGGCAATGGGGGACCAGAGTAGAGGATCCACTGCAGTCCCAGACCAAGCAGAGCATTTCACCTCTACCTGGGGTGATTGTTCAGCCCAGGCCAGGTGCCCACCTCATCTGCATCCTCACACAATGGGCTGAGGGCTGAATTATCTTGATAAACACAGGATGAACACAGAACATCCAGAGGTGTGCGGGCTGGAATTTCTTTTTTTTTTTTTTTTTTTTCTTTTTTTTCTTTTTTTTTTTTTTGAAACAAGGTTTCTCTGTGTAGCCTTGGCTGTCCTGGAACTCACTCTGTAGACCAGGCTGGTCTTGAACTCACAGAGGTCCACCTGCCTCTGCCTCCTGAGTGCTGGGATCAAAGGCGTGTACCAACGCTGCTGCTGCCACTACCACCAGGCAAGGAATTTCTGGAGCACAATTTCTTTAGTGACAGCATGGGGCTGTCCTCCCCATCCCCAGGGCTAGTTTCAGTGCAAGCTCAGCTGAGTTCCCACACCCACAGGGCCCTGGTGAAAAATCAGGGTGTGCTTCTGGTTTCCTGGTTCTGGGTTTCGGATAGGGCACCTCCAGCACTGGACTCTGCCCTAGCCTCTGTATGACCTCATGGAGCCGCCTGCTGGGCCTGCTCCTCCTGGGTGGGCAAGACCTGGGTGAGGCTTCTCCCGGGTACATAGTAGAAGTAATACTGGCAGAGGGCCTGCAGAGCCTGTCAAGGAACTTCTGGGCCGGCCCTAGGGCTGTGGCTTTGAGCCAAGCTGCAGAGGTAGGAAAGCCTGACCAGGGGCGGTCTTTTACCCACCCATTCCGCAGACTGCTCAGGGGCCTCCTGTCCAGTTGGCTTCCCTGACCTGGATCTCTATGGAGTCTTCTCCTCCAATCTCTTCCCACCCCTCCTTTTTGATTACCCTGGTCCCAGCTGGTGTTTTATAAATCTAGTGCTCAGAGAGAAAGAGTCTCACACACCTCCCTCTCCACGGTGGCTTACAGTCTCATTATCTTGTCACCAAAGACGCTGAGGCAGAATTTGATACAAAAATAAAGAAAAAGAAAAATTCACAAAGTTTTAATGCACACACACACACACACACAGTTGTACATTAACAACCACCAATGATAATAATCTGATGCTATGAAGCTGAGATTAATTTCTTTTTCTTTTCTTTCATCTCGTTTTTCTTTTCTTTTTAAGGTGAAACACCCTTATTCCCTGAGCAACACCGGCACCACTGGTAAGTGAGAACACAAGGCATTAGTCACAGCTCCTGGTGATGCTAAGGTAAACACACCTATGAAAACCTATGACACTGGCAGCTGTATAAACCTATAGCACAAGCAACTAGGTAGGATGTACAGTGCACAGTATCTGACAAACAAATGCACTTACTAGCCTCAGTGTTCTATTGCAATTACAGTTTCTCCTTCTGCTTAGAACAGAAATTTCCCTGTGAAAGGGCTGGTAGCCTCATACATCTGGTTACCGTGTCTCTTGAAAACATCAGAAAGTCATGCCGAGTGACCAACCTGTTTGCAATCTAGGTTTGGTCAAATACACCCTATGACACCCACAAGACAAGGAAATCACCTCACAATGCATTACACAGAATGTGTTCTCATGGTAAGTGACACATGACTGTGTGTATATACATAAAATCTTAGTACATTTGTAACAGTTTAACTAAGTCTACAATAAAGCATCAAGATTTAAAAGCCACAAAAAAATGGAAATACTTTGACATTTTATTTTATTTTTGTAGCACCTGGGAATAAAACCAAGGCTTCTTAGAGACTAAGCAAGGGCTCTACTGATCAGCTACATTATATATATATATATATTTTTTTTTTTTTTTTTTTTTTTTTTTTTTTTTGAGACAGAGTCTTGATAAGTTGCCAAAGTTATCCTCCAGTTTTCAAACCTTCCACCTCAGGCTCCCAAAGTACTAAGACTGAGTAGCAACCTGCTGGACTTACATGATATGATTAAAGAAATCTTTCTTTTTAAGTTGCAAAGCTGAGACGGGGTCTTTTGTTTTGTTTTGGGATAGGGCCTTTCCTATGTAGCCTTGGCTACGTAAACCAGGCTGGCCTCAAACTCAGAGATCCACCTGCCTCTGCCTCTGCCTCTGAAATGCTGGGATTAAAGGCAGTGGAGAGCTGTATTGTTTTTCTGAGGATCCAGGTTCAGTTCCCAGCACCTACACTGAACAGTTCACACCTGCCTGTAACTCTAGTTCCAGGGCTCCGATGCCCTCTTCTGGCCTCTTCTGGCCTCTGCATGCAAATGGCACATGCGCACATACATACACATAAATGTTTAAATCTAGAATAAAAAGGTAACAAATGCTAGTGAGATACGGGGAATTCTGCTTTCCCCTGCAGCATGTGTGAAATGTAAAACAGTACAGTCTGTATGCAAATCAATGTGAGTGTCTCCCCCAAAAGCCAGAAACAGAACTGCATAAGCTGCAGCCACCTCACCACGGGCATATACTCAGAAGAACTGAAGTCAGCATGTTAAGAAGAAGACGTCTGCACTACTACGGTCATTGTAGCTCTCTTACAAGAGCCAACATACAGAGTCAACCTATTTGTCCGTCAATAGACAAATAAAGGAGACACATAAAAAAATAAATTAATTAAAAAAAAGAAGACACACAATGGAAAACTAAACACAATGAAGTACTACAAAGCCACAATAGAGTGAAATTCTATATACGCGCATAAATGTAACTGGAGGGTACTATGTTAAGTGAAACAAACCAGGCATTGGACAACAAATAGTGTGTGTACCCACTTCAAGGTGGGAACTGAAGAGTTGACTTTGAACACAAATAGTGGTTGCCAGAGCTTGGGAAGTGTGTGCACGAGGGGTGACAGAGAAGGACAGTTAGTGGGCGTCTAAGGGCTCAGTTAGATGGAAGAATTAATTTCTGAACTCTAGAACACCAGAAAGCACCGGTGCTTGACATTTAAAAATAGCTAGTAGAGACAGTTTTGAATGTCCCCATCATTGATCTGTGATGATCAATACAGTTACACTAATCATACTTTTTTATACATGTTGGGAAGTCTCACTGTGTGTGCTAAAAATGTGTGTGACTGCTATGTCAATTAAAAATAAAATTATAGGGACTGGAGAGATAGCTCAGAGGTTAAGAGCACTGACTGCTCTTCCAGAGGTCCTGAGTTCAATTCCCAGCAACCACATGGTGGTTCACAAGCATCAGCAACTCCAATTCCAAGGGATCCAGTGCCTTCTTCTGGCCACTGTACACCCCGTAATACACCAACATACATTCAGGTAAAATACCAATACATATAAATAATAATTTTTGTTTTTGGTTTTTCGAGACAGGGTTTCTCTGTGGCTTTGGAGCCTGTCCTGGAACTAGCTCTTGTAGACCAGGCTGGTCTCCATCTCACAGAGATCTGCCTGCCTCTGCTGGGATTAAAGGTGTGCGCCACCAACGCCTGGCAAAATAATATTTTTTAAAATGACATATGATACTGTACACAAACCTACAACTTTCATTGTATAGGAGGACACTTAAAAATTAAGTTATCCAGCTGGGTAGTGGTGGTTCACCTTTAATCCCAGCACTCTGGAGACAGAGGCAGGTGGATCTCTGTGAGTTTGAGGCCAGCCTAGTCTACACAGCAAGTTCCAGGACAGGCTCCAAAGCTACAGAGAAACCCTGTCTCAAAAAAAAAAAAAAGATAAAAAAGGTTACCCCGTTTTTATTTATATTAGTTTGTCTTTGTATAATGAAACTGGGAGAAACAGAGAATGGAGGTTGTGACTCATGGCCAACAGAAGAGAAGCCAGGCAAAAAAGCAGGACTGCATGTGAGAGTTTTACTACATACATCAATATTAAAATATTATTTTAGGGCTAGAGAGATGGCTCAGTGGTTAATAACCACTTCCAGAGGACCTGGGTTCAATTCCCAGCACTCACAAGGTGGCTCACGACTGTGTGTGACTCCAGTTCTGGGGGATCTGATGCACTTATATAGACAAATGTACACATAAGATAAAATAAAAAAATATGATTTTAAAGCTGGTGGTGGTACACACCTTCAATCCCAGGGAAACAGAGGTGGGGGAATCTCAGGTTCTAGGCCAGTCTGATCTACATAGTAAGTTCCAGGACAGTCAGGGCTACACAGAAAAGCTGTGTTTGGGGGGAGGGGATTATATTTTTAAAAAACCCTGCATACGTATTTCCATTAAAATTTTCAAGACTATTAGGAAAAGGAAGGGCTAGTAAATGCAATTACAACTTAAACAAAAAAAAAAATTGAGAACTCTTAAGGAGAGTTAGATCAAGTAAGGAGAGTTAAAAAGGACTTGAAAATACATCATTATACTCACCGAATAAAAGATATTCACCACCAGGCTCAAATTTGTGGGCTCAATTTCAAGCAGAGGAAATTCTCTCCAATGTCATTTCACAAGCACAAAGGGATGGGGAAAAAAAAAAAAAAAACCCCATGGACCCATTTGGGAGAGCTAACTCTTAAGTACAAGAAAACATAAAGGTAACGAAAATACATACTATAAAGAGTGTGCTACGCTGACAGGTTCCAAGTCCGCTGCCCGGCAGGTTCAATAGGCGGCAAGACCGGATGCAGAATTCTCGTTAGGGATGCAAGGATGGAGGCAGAGTCATTAATGAAATGGGATATATGAGGGAAGAAAAGGGAAGTCAATCACACTCCGCCCCCAGAGGCTAAACAAGAAGTGTAAAACCCGGCAATAAATCCCAGCAGAAGGAAACAGCTGTTAAGTGAAATTCTAGCAGAAATGTCCCTGCTAAAAGATGAGCAATTGGCCTAGGTTTCCTTTGTCTTTTAGGTGAGTTCTTGGTACACTGTCCTGGCCAGCTCTGGCCTTATGATTCTCCTGCCACAGCTTCCTAAAGGCTGACACGGCAGGTACGTGCTATCTCTTCCAGTTTATACTAGATTTCAGAAGTGGAAACTTTACAAATCTATGGAAAAAATAAATACTTTCCTAGTAAGGTGTCAAATAGCTGAAATTAACTAGGGAACTAGTAAAACAAAGCAAAACAAAACAATCCTGGAATAGGCTGTTACTGACAATGGGAGAAAGCTGCCCCGTAGGACAGTGCCCTGAGCTGGAATGTTTTCACAGGAAGAAATTACAGAAACCTTTACGACTATCTGTGACATCACGTTCTTCCTTCAGGGAGCATTCTGAGATGTTCCCTGCCAATCTCATCACTGGCGAGAGGCAGCTTCCAAAGCGCCTTCTATGGCGCCTAGGGGGCGTGTTTGGCACACAGCTCCTAACGGTACGTTTGTTGGCATGTATTGCTTCCTGGACAATAAACTACCTGGGACCAGGACTCCCTTCTTTGCCTTCCTGATGTGCAGTACAGTTCCTGCCGTTTCTGACTGAGCGAGTGAGCGACGCAGGAGACACCTCCCCCATCAGCAAACTCCCAACAGGGAAGACCAGGGAAGAGGACCCCGCATATGGCAGGAATAGGCAGCAATTTCCCATTACCCCAACCTTGAAAAGGTGGTCAAATCATTTTACCGGGGAGGGTATAGCAGTTCACACATTCAAACAGGCTGGGTGAAGTTCCTGCCTAGGGACAAGGAGGAGGGAGGCTGGGGTCCAGGATTAGATAGAGACCTCCAGTCAGGAACAAAAGATGCCGAATAGGTACCCCCCCCCTCCCCCAGGAGGCTGCAGATGAGCTGAGCACAAGGGCAGCAGATCTGGGAATCCCCTAAATACCACTGTCCTTCCTCAATTTAGAAACAGGGCTTCCTAAATTTAATCAAGCATTCTCATGCCCCAGGGCCACAGGCCTAGCTGTTCCAGCTCCCCGAGACATCAACCAGTGGCCATTGTCCTCTTGTTCACCAGCCCAGATCCTTTTCTGGCATGGAGCCTGGACCACATTCCCGACTACCAGCTACTACAACCATAGGCTTCCTGCACTTCAAGACCTAGCACTGATCACCCATCCAGCTGCCGTTTGGCACTGAGGACTGTCCCCTCCCTCCTGCTCTTGAACAGAGAGCAGGGGAAAAGGAAAGTCCAGGGTTCAGATGGGAGGGACAGGAGTGGGCTGGCTGGTCCTGGGATGCAGCTTGAAGGCTAGGGGGCTGAAGGCAACCAGAGAGCAAGAGAGAGCAAGAATTCAGCCCCCGAGGATCCAGAGGACACAGGGTAGCCACCCAGCTTGCAGGGGTGAAGGCAGTGAGTAGGAGCATTCTGAGTAACCAGGTAGGGATGTAAGGCTGGGGGGCCAGGAGGGGAGGGGGCGAACCTGTTCTTTCTGCCCTCTCGTGTGTGTGTGTGTGTGTGTGTGTGTGTGTGTGTGTGTGTGTGTGTGTGTGCAGGAAGGAAAGACCAGGGCAGTTACAAAGAGACCAGCTGAGCCACCTAAGAGCTGTTGGGAGACTGTGTGGAGGGGTGAGGTGGGGGTGAGGTGGGGGTGAGGTGGGGTGGGGGGTGAAAACCTGGGACAAGGCAGGGACATTTCACTGGGTCTCCCTAATTTGGGAGATTGGCTTTTAACGATTCCCCAGCTTTCAGGGCACATGATTACTTGGGTCTGTCCCTGTTTGTCCCAGGAAGTGCATAGGACAGGGAGGGATCAGGTGGGAATTCGGGAGGGAGTGGGAAAACTATGCAGTTCCTTTCTCCCCCACAGGACTCCCAATTCCCAGGAGGGATCACTCACAGTTTCTGATGGCTCAGGTGGGAAGGCCCAGAGGGCTTCTTCCTGTTCCGACTGGATCCAAGCTCTCAAGAGCAGTGCCTCAGGCTGATTGCATAAGTTCCCAGCAAGGTCTGTAACCTGTCCTGCCAGTGGCCAATACCCAGGCAACAGGGGCGGGCCCTAGTCCATCTGTGCCTTCGGCCTTCCTACCTCCAAGGCTAGGGCAGGCATTGTGACCACACCCCTGAATCTACTAGCTAGGGAGGCCAGAGGCCAACAGGGGATGGCAGCTTTGGGGACTGAACCCCGAGTCTCAAACATTCTAGGCATGAATTATCTGTACACCCTAGCTATCTTTTTACCCTTTCTTTTGCAGTCACTCTGTAGCCTGAGGACCCCTGAAAATGGGATCCTACTTTCTCAGCCTCCTGAGTAGCCGGGTTACAGGCATGGCCCCAGAGGCCTCTTTGTCTCTTGGCTTCCTGTGCGGGCCTAACCCTGTCTGGGGTGCTGGCTGTGACCTCCTGACGATGTAAACTGTAACCTGGATGTTAACAGTGCCGCTGGAGGATTGCAGGGCTGGGCACTGCGCTCAGAACAAAGTGGATCTGCTTGTCTTCTGCCCCCCCCCACCCCCTGTTCTGGCCCAGAGGAACAGGGCCAGCCACCTCGAAAGGCCACTTCCCTGAGACTAAGCTTGGCCGATAGGGTGGGATTTGGAGTCAAGAGGCCTGGGTCTGATTTGAACACGCTTCCTCTAGGATCCTGTTTGTTTTGGAGACAGAAGGGTGTCCCATGCTTCCTTCTGAGCTGTTAGGCACTGAGCTTTGTGTGCAGGCCTCTGAGTGAGAGGACATTAATTAGACTGTTTGTCCCTGGGGCTGTGTCTTACTACACCTTGGGTCCACGGCGTCCAGCTCCATGACCTGCATACACCAGGTGTACTATATAGTACGTGTGACTGAGAACATGAAATACTGAATGTGGTGCAGACTCCCTTCTTCTCTGGGCATGCCTGCTGAGTGGGCTGCCCTAAGGACAGAGCTGATGTACAGACAGACCCATCTGATCCCTTTGACCTGCGACACCTTGTGATCCACACCTTTCTTCCAGTTTCCAGTCACTCCGTTCTCCCAGGGATCTGATCTAACCACCCCTCCTCCTGCCTCAGTTTCCTCCCCACCCCCACCCCTGCCTGTCCCCCCCATCCACCACCTCCTGCCTCGGCCCCCCCATTCCTCCTGCCTCAGCCCCCCATTCCTCCTGCCTCAGTCTCCCCCCCCCATCCAGTGACTTAGATTTCGGGATCATTTCACCCTCTCACCCTGACCACAGTGCCTCCCTCTTCTCTACCACACAGCTGCCAGCTCATAGCCTCTGCATCCACACCCTTCAGCTCCTGACACACATGCCTTCTGCAGTCCCCTGACAAGCTGGCCTTCTGGTGGCCATGTCACATAATGTCCCATAGCCTTTGTCTAACTTGAACTTTTGCACATGGCTTTTAGGCTTCTGCTTATCCTCTTTGTTTCGCCCTGAGTTCCTCCTTCCCTCCTTTTGTAAGTTATATTCAGGTGCACCCCCTTTTTTCTCTACCCCATGCCTCCCCCACTCTGAAATAGTGCCATTGTCTGCCTACCAGTGTGAGTGGCAAGCCAGGCTCAGCTGTTTTTCCCTGGCCTGAGGCTCTGACCATGGCTCATAGCCCTGAGCACAGGAGACCTTCTCAAATCCACCCCCTCCCCTACTAAGAGCATTCCAGGAGCTGCAGGGTAAAAGTCCAGACCCCCACAAAGCCCTTCCTGATGGTAGACGCCACAGCCAGCACAAACGGTGGGTTAAGACAGAACTACAAACCCTCCACGAAGGCCTGTACACGCCTTGCCCTGCCCTTGCTCCACAGCCCCCTCAGCATAGCTCCACAGCCTGAACAACGTGGGACAGGAGCATCTACTGCCTGCTGTCGGTGTCCTACCCCGGGCAGTGTACCACCCAGGGCTGTTTTTGAGCTACCCTGGTGCCTATGTCTGAGGGCTCACTGGGGGACTTGGGAGGTATCTGATCAATCCATCCCTAACAAGCAAGAGTAAGCAAATTGAGGACCATGGTTGAGGGCTGTGAGGAGGTTTGAGTGAGGGTGGGGAGTATAACTTGGAGTATGATGGGGATGTACTGTATATATGTTTCTCTTATTGGTTGATGACTAAAACACTGTTTGGCCAATAGCCAGTAGAGGCAGGAAGCTAGGCAGGACTAGGAGACAATTCTCTCCATGGAAAGTCGCCATGTAGAGACTGGCAGGATAGGATGCACCAGGCGTTCTCTGGTAAAATAAGGCCATGTAGAAATACATAGACTAGTAATTATGGGTTAATAATAAAGACAGAGCTAGGCAATAAGAAGCCCTAGCCATCGGCCAACAGTTTAATAATTAATATAGTATCCATGTGTTTATTTAGGACTGAAGCACAGTGGGACCTGGTGGGACAAGAAACTGCCAGCAACAGGTGTGTGTGTGTGTGTGTGCACGTGCCCACGTGAGTGTGTGTGCATTAATGTCCTGTGTGTGTGTCTATGTCATCTGTGTGTGTACATATGTCCTCTGTGTGTGCGCTTCTATGTCATCTCTCTGTGTGTATTAATGTCCTGTGTGTGTATATCTATGTCATCTCTCTGTGTGTGTACATATATGTCCTGTGTGTGTATATCTATGTCATCTCTCTGTGTGTATTAATGTCCTGTGTGTGTGCATCTATGTCATATGTGTGTGTGTGCATCTGTGTTATCTCTCTGTGTGTATTAATGTCCTGTGTGTGTGTGTGTGTGTGTATGTCCTCTGGAAAATTGCCACACTCACCTTTCAGGAAATTCTTTCCCATGCTGCCTGGGACAAGGAAGGGCAGGGGTTGGGATTTCCTTCCCAAGGGAGAAGAAACTCACCATCCCTGCAGTTGGCTGGGGTCAGGGTATCAGGGAGAGCCACAGCAGAGAATATTGTTATACTCAGCACCCAGGAGCAAGCAGGACCAAAGATGCTGAGCAGTCTGCTGAAGCCACAGAGTTAATAAGAGCCAGCAGCAGCCTCTCTGCCCAGCATCCAGGTCTTTGGCAGACTTCCTGGTTCCTTCTGTGTCAGTACCAGCCCACCCTCAACTGCATCCCCAAACTACTCACAACCAGGAACCTGGGAGCTGAGATTTCCCAGGAGATTCCCCAGGCATCTGGGGAATTCTCTTTCTATTTGGTCCCAGAGCCTGGATAGCCGCCCTTGGACAGACTTACATAGTCTGGGTTCATGGGTGAAGGGGTTGCAACTCCTCACTTCTTAACACAGTGTGAGCAATCCCTTGGCCAGAATTCAGCACACAGGGCTATTTCCCACAGATAAGGAACCCATGGGAAGACCCAGGAGTTCTCTAGAGGAAGGCAGCCAGCTCAAGGGCGCCGGAGAACCAAGCAGGGACGTTTAGCCTTCTAAACCACAGTTTAGCCTTCTAAACCACGTTTATCCTGGGCTGGCGGATAAACAGGACAAGCATTGATCGGCGGCCGCAGATACTTAAGGCGGCTGAGTGTTGTTCTCTGCCGTGGCCACAAGGAGGAGGGGTGATCTGTGGAAACCTGAGCGCAGAGACTCAAAGCAGCAGCCAGTGCCTAGGCAGCGAGACCCCAGCTGCTCTCCCTGCACAGGCTCCTGTCGAGCGCTTCTACGCCTCGCAGCGTTTAAGGTTCACAACAACTTCATTCCTTGCGTATTGTTTACATACGAGGACACCGAGCTCGTCAGCAGCTGGCAGGTGACCCAGCAGAGTCAAATTCGGGTTTCAGTAGCCGCAAAACCTGAACTCTGCGGCAAGGACAAGCCACAAGGCCAAGTAGCTGGCCCATGGGGTCGCACCTCCTGGGAGAGGGCACCCGGGTCGCAGTGCCTGAGAGAGGAAGTGAGTTGTGTATAATACCACAGCGAATGGCAGATGTTAACCCATTGGAGGTACCCCTCCCTCCTCCTGCAGGCCATCTCTCCCTAAAATGTTCTAAAGTTTAAGAAGACAAGGCTGAGCAAGAGGATTCCGAGGCTATAAGTTTTAAAGAACGCGCTGTTTCCTATGTCTCAGATAAATACAATCGGACTCCGAGAGGAGATCTCACTGAACTTGAAAAAAGCCCATGAAGTGTTTTTGTTTTGTTTTAAAGGAACCGAAACATTGGAAACTGCCTCAAAGATAAGCAGGTGCTCGACTTTTCACATCTACCATCTCATCTGACCCGACTCCCACCTTAAGTTTCTGGAGAAGAGTCCACAGCTCCAAACAGAGCAGGTGGCATTTTAGGACCCCTATTCGGTGCACTGACCTGTCCTAGATTTTTATCCCTCCATTTGCATTTTTGCATAAAAACACGATGTCTCTTCACGATGAAGAGACAAACGACGACCTCAGTTAAGAAATCATTTGGGCTCTGCGCGACTGTGACCTCCCTCCCGTCCCCTCGCTCGCGGCGACCTACCAGCTTGGTTCTCTCCTCCCGCGGAGCGCAGCGCTTGTCCGGGATGGCCTCGTAGACGTTCTCCGGGTCGCTGCGAGCCAGGGGCCGAGGGCAAACCCAGGAGCCCGCCACGCTGGAGGCCTTGAAGTGGCCCGCACTGCCCAGGAGGCCGGCAGGGGGCGCGGTGCCGCCACGCGCCAAGTCGTCCAGGGACTGCGCCGGTCGCACCGGTGCTGCGGGCCGCACGTACAGGCAGGCGGGACCTCCCGGCGCCAGGTTGCTGCGCTGGCCTCCGGCGCGCTGTCGCGCAGGGCCACATAGGGAGCTGGCGCGGCCCCGGGGCTCGGTGGAGGACCCATCGGCACCCACTGCGGTGCTCACGAAGCGGTAGTCATAGGTCAGAGGCTCCGGGATTGCCGGGCGCGGCTGCGGCACGGAAGGCTGCGGGGCCGGGGCAGGGTCGCCGAGTGCGGGCAGCTCGCGCACGTACTGCGCGGGGAGGTAGAAAGGGCGACCGCCAGGCTCGCGCCGCACGTGCCACCAGTGCTCTGTGCTGCGGCGCAGCAGTCGGTAACGCTCGTTAGGCTGGATGGCGATACGGCGCCCGTCTTTGCCGGTGTACTCGAAGGGGTGCTCCACCAGCACGTACACGTCCCCTTCGACGTCGGCCGCCATCGCGGCCACCGCGCTTTCCTGCGGGTAACAAGGGGAGCCGCCGAAGTCAGGACAGCGCAGCCGGGAAGAGCTCCACGCCTGGGGCTCAAAGACAAGGGTTCGAGTCCCTCTCCTGCCCTTGCACAGTGCATCCGGGCTTCAGTTTTTCCATCTCTGAAATGGGGACTTGGATAAAATCATCTCCAAGGCTCTCATTCTTAAGGCTCCACTCTGTGACGTTGATTGTATGTGTCTCGCTGCGATCCCACGGTGAGGAAATTGAGGACTATAGGAATCCAACTTTACTCTCCGGGAAACCTTGGCTCATAGACCTGCGGGGACTGCAAGGTAGACAGCACATTTGCCTGACGGTTGGCTGAGCCTCGTTTTCCGGGTGGGCGAATTGTGAATTTAGGTCCCTTTCCCGCCGCTCCCCCGCCCCCGTCCCGCCCACCCTGACGCCTCCAGCCTGCAGGGAACCGGTGGAAAGCCCTTAAGTGCCCCCCCTTTAGGAGCCTGCGCTCCGGGCGGGCGAAGTTGGCGTTGGGGTACAGGCTCTGGGGCAGCCCCCAAGTTGTTCTTCCTTTGGGGTGTCCCTGCCTTTCTTAGTCAAGGGACTTTGACGTAGGGCTTGGACAGCTAAGGCTGGAGAACCGGTTCTCTGGGTTTCTCTTTCCTTTCCCAGTGGCGTCGCCGCACACGTGAACCAGGAGTCCGGCCCGCCCAGCGGGGCCAGCACCGCCCCCTGCACTCAAGCTCCCAAGGCGGCCTCCAACCGAGGAGGCTTCCTGGTGTGCACACCTGAATAGGGATCCCTACCCTGCCTGCATGCCCGCGAGAGTAGCTCCTAAAGAATGCATTGCGATAGTGTCACCAGAGTCCCCTAAAATTCTTTGGAGTGATTATTATAAAGCCAGCCCCACCCAATGCTTGCTCAGTCCGGTGCCTGGCGTAGAGGTGAGAGGGGCGATCCTTCAATAAAGTGAAGCCGGTAGCCTGCTCCGGAAGTACTGCCCTAAGGTGGCCTGAGGACCAGAAGCGGGGAGCCCACCCTCTTGCTGAGGGTGACTTCTTGTTTTCAAGAATTCCTTGATGGGGAAACGGGTGTAAACTGAGTCGCTGAGCACCCTGAGCCGGGAGGCGGTGTCACAATAGACCAGAGCTGGGCGAGCAAATCCTGAGTGTGGACACTCGAGTTACGCCCCTTCCCCAGGACCCCACGCACTCACGTTAGCTGGGAGGGTCTCAGGGTGTCCAAGGGCTGGATGGGCGGGGCTGGCGGAGGGTTGCAGGTGAGGTCTCTACCATCTCTGTGGGCGGGACTTCCAAGGACAGATGGAAGGAACCGCGCAGAACAGAGCTGACAGGGAGGAGAGGAGGAGACCCATACTCAGCAGGGCTGTCCCCAATACAGCTTGTCTGGGAGGGTGAGAAGGAGCCAGCCATAATGCCTGTGTCGGGGCCCTTTGGAGATGTGAGAGACTGAGTCTCCAGAAAAAAGAGGGGGAGGGCTCGAGGGAGGGGCTGCCATGGAAAGGATGCTGACGGATCGCAAGCGGAGCTCAAGAGTCAATAGGTCCTGCTTCTCCCCTCCATCCCCAGAGAGATTTGCTGCCTTTGAGGCCCAGCGTTCCGTGGGCCCGATGCTCTGGGAATGCCTGGCTGGAGATGGTTGTCTAGTCCCAGCATGCACATTTTGATCGAGGCCATTTGCACCCTGAATCACGAACTGGGAGTCCTTTGCAGACAGACTGAGAGCAATACCCATTCCTGGCGCACCTCCGCCCTCTCAGCTGAGGCGCAGCCGGTCCGGGCCTGGAAAAACTAGAGTCCCCTTGCAGAGACGCTCACAGGAGCTCACTGTCTCGGTTTGTGTGGCAAGGAGACCTGCGTCTCAGATTCTCCTTTATCCGGGGAGAGCGAAAGGAAGGGGAGGGATGCGAGAGCGGCAAGGATCCTTGGAAGCAAGAACGCAAGCTTAGCCACTAGGCTTCCTGCATCTTTTGCCTCGGTCACCCCTCGCCATAGCGTCACCAATGCCTAAATCAGCTCTGGAGGGACTTCAGCTGTTTCCCCTCTCGCCCTGAGACAGAAGGTAGCTCCACGCCTAACGCTCGTCCCCGGGGATCGGACCTCCGGGTCCTCCTCCAGGCTCGCGCGGCTCTAGCCCCAGTGCAGCAAGAAGGGCAGGCGGTGCGCGGGGCTCCAGGGTGGGGAGGGCCACCTGGGGCACCTTCTTCGCCCTCCCACGACCCAGCACCATCCTCCCCAACACCACCCCTCCCTCGGTCCAGCCCGGCCCGGGCACCTCAGAACTTTCGCCCGCTGGCTCGCCTAGCTTCCACTTGTCCCGGCAGACGCGCGTGGGGTCCCCGTCCGGTGCTGCCTGCTCCAGGGCCCTGCTCCCGCGGTGCCCTGTTTCCTGTTCAACAATATAACCGGCGGAGAGCGCTCGGCAGAACTTCCTCCCAGGCTGGGGCTGGGCTGTGCTTGCAAGAGACAATCCCCGGTGTCCTGGCTTCCTGTCCCCTCTGGGCCGGGCCAGAGCTCTAGGAGCAGAGACGCCACCCTCCCCCCTCCTTCCCCGGGATCCTGGGCCACACCTGGCTGTCTCCGGGGAGGAGGCGGCAGCAGAGCCTGGATGAAGAACTGCGGGGGAGGCAGTTTCTCTCAACTTCTGACCAGATTCCATTCCTGCTAACCCTCATCGTCGTCGCATGGGAAAGAGTGCCGTCACCATTCAGTACTCTGCAGGCAGCCTGGGTGTAGTTCCAGGATCCTGGCATCTTGGAAACTACCTGCCTCCTGGGAAAGCAGCCTTACCACTCTGAGCTGTGGCTGTAATTTCTGACAAGGGCAAGCCCCAGCACCAGAGTACTTACTCTCTGGCTTTCAAGAAAGTGTGGGGTCCAACTAGGTGCTCCACCTAAGAGCTGCTTAAGGCTCCTGAGCAGAGAAGGGGACAGGGACACCAGGCCTTTGTCCCTCCAGGGTGGAGAGTTCTGTTGGACACACCCACCCCCATATTTTCTGAATTCCCATTCTGTATATTTGACTTTGTTAGTCTGCCCACTAAGGAGTCCACTGTGCTGTGTATCTTAGGATACACCAGAGAAGGCACACGACACAAAGAGAGACTGAAGGAACTCTGTCCCTCCACCCTACCTGGTCTTTCTCTAATTATCTAGTCACCCAGCCAGCCAGCCAGGCCCTTGTCTAGGATGCAGCAGCCTGATGCCCAACTCTGCCACAAGCTGGCCTTTAGACATGGGAGTACTTACTGCTTTATTGGGTCTCAATTCCTCCCATTACCCCATAGACTTGCTGGGAAGGTTAAATGACACCCACCAAACACAATAATGGTATGCACACGTACTTTATTATTCGTTCTTACTTTTATAATGTGAGGCCCTTTCTGGGAATGAGAACACCAGTTTTCCCATCCCCCTCTAGATGAGGGGAGAAAGGAGAAGCTGCCCTCGGGAGGCACTGTGCTGAAGGTTGAGAGCCTGAGCCAAAGACTGGCCAGCATCAGCTCAAGTGTCAGGCCCCTCTCCTGGCCCTGCCTCCCCGAACCTTGAACCTCCAAATCCAGTTCTTCTTTTTCTCTAGGCCCCTGGAGAATCTGGCTCACAGATGACCAAGGAACTTCCCACTCACTGGCTGAAGGTCCTCGAGTCCAGGAAATGTAGCTCTGGATGTTGTCTCTTTCTGCCCCATTTTCCTGCAACCTGGTTTCCCTAGGAATTGGTCTGTTTCCTTCTTTTGTTCTTACATGGGCAGTGGGGGGCTTCTCCTGGGACCTCTGGGGAAGGACAGCAGCACACAGGTCTCTTGAGCCTGGGCTTGCCCTTCTTGCTTGCCCTCTCTGAGGCCCTCTCCACACCCAGATTCCTGAGCTTTTACAGGTGTGTGTGTGTGTGTGTGTGTGTGTGTGTGTGTGTGTGAGAGAGAGAGAGAGAGAGAGAGAGAGAGATCTGTGTTCAGGCATTTAAGGTGGAAAAGCAAGCTTCAGCTGTTACAGTCCAGTGGTGTAAATCTAAAGGCTCCCACCTTCACCCAGGGCAACCTAAATTCGGTCACTTACCTCTTCCCCCTCTGCTGCACTGGCTGGCAAGTGTGCTCCATGGACCCTGAAATCCCCAATGCCTAGGATGAAGGGGAGTGGGTGGGATGGCTGGTGCTTCCCCAGCAGCCGCAGGATTGAGATTCAGAAGCCACACTTTGATTAGAAAAGACCAGCTCTTTACTGCAAAATCAGTCAAATACCACAGAAGCAGTTCCTTCCCCATATTGTCAAGGCCCACTTGTCAGAATATTGCATAAAAAAATTTATCTCTGAACTAGTGTGGGCACTGCCGAGGTTCACGTGAGCTCTTCTGGTGGCGGGTTAAGTGACTCATCTAAGCACATCAGCAGCTCAGCAAAGGGTACAATCCAGGCAGTGGAAAGGATCCGGCTGCCTCAGGCGGGTTCCAGAATACTCTCATGTAACCATCCCACAAGGGACAGACTCCTGCCCATTCAAGATCCAAAGCAAGGAGGCTCTGATCGGTCTGTGGTTTGGGGGAAGTGTTAATGCTGGCTGTGGGGTGCAGGTATGGATACACTGAGTGGTTCTGGAAGCTTTGGTTTCCCAATCACTGGAAAGCGCGCCTTCCATGATGGGGACAGACGAACTGTGTGACAGGCAGCCTCTGCCACCTGCCTCCTCTGGTTTATTGCACAATTCTTTAAGCTTCGGGAGGTGAGTCAGCTCATTCAGCTCAGGCAGGGTGGGGAAACCTCTTCTGTAGACATGACAGGCACATTTCCAGGGAGGCCCTCCAGCCCTCCTGAGGCCTCTGGCTCTAAGTTGAGTACTCTGGGATGTCCAGAAAGGCTGTGGGGTTCAGGAGAGGTGAGGATAGCACAGGACATATCTACTCCCCAAAATGCCTCAAGGCTATGAACATGACCTTGAGAACAATCCTGGGACACTACACCAGCCCAAGAGCCTCTTAAGGGCAACCCTCCTCCTAGGGAGCTCACTGGGCGCTGCAATGTCCTCCTGGGCAAGATAAAAACTGTGAACTCACAGCTCTGGGAGACTAGGGCTGATGAAACTTCTACAGGGCAGCTTCTAGGCACATTCCTCTATCTCTCTGTAGCCAAAGGATGGTGCCTCTTCTCCACAGTTGGAGCTTGGAGCCTCTCTGGTGTCTAGACTACTCTACCCTGGCATGGGTTAGCCCTGCCACCTATGCAGGACTAAGGAGGGCATGGGGTATGCGTGTGTATGGGGGGTGAGGTTGGCAAGATCATAGTCTTCCCGAACAAGGAGGGCTCAAAGTGCTGACAGTGCTGGTGCTTGTCACCCCCTGTCCCAGGCCAGAAAGGAGCTCTGACAGAGGAAGGGGACATTTTCCAGGAGAGAGCACGAAGATGGGAGAGGAAAGATGGAGCTGAAACTGACCAGCCCTGCAATGATGGGCCATTTGGCACACAACACTCGCATTCTTGGCAGTGTGTGCCAGAAAGGGCAAAGGGAAGGCACCAGTCCACAGAGGCCTGTCCACCCAGGCCCATGCCTATCTCCGGGCTGGGGCTGCTCTTGCCCATCTGCGTGGGTGAAGGGTTGCATTTCTTAGGCGACTTGGGTAGGGTCAAGAATAAAAAAATATTTTCTGTTTAAATATGAAGGGGGAAAACCCACCTTAAAAAACTAGACCTTTTAATCAGGAATGTGAGTTGAAAGTGCTCACCAAGCCTCTCTTCCACAGTGTACGAACAGCCCTAATGGAGATGCCATGACAGCTAGGTAAGCCAGGCCTGCCAGGTAAAAGGCCCTGTACGGAGGCACCTGATGGTCTCCACCTCCCGGGGCAAAAGGGTTAGAAGGGGCCATGGGGCATCACTGAGACTCCTGGGCTTTCTCTGGTGCAAGCACTCTGAGAGTCTTCCTTACAGGGAGACAGAGAGGCCTAGGCTGCCGACAAACCCAGTTTGATGGCTCGGAAGGTCAGGACAGCAGGGTTAGCTGACACTGTTCTGTTCCTGGTACTTGCGCCGGCGGGCACAGCGGGGACAGCCCTTCCTCACCACAGCCTGGCAGCTCTGATGGAAGACAGTTCTGCATTCAGCACACCTAGAAGAGAGCATCAGGGGCTGCTAGTTAGCGCCAGTCATCTAGATGTGCCTGGGCCAGGCTGACCAGGGCCTTGGACAGAAGCACAGGGGCTGTGTCTGCCTGCAGCCCACACTCACATGTACTGCCCTCCAGTTCCCTTGGCGAGCATTTCAGACACTGACCCCATAAGTGACCCCCATGCCCACTGACATCCTGTGTCCTGTTCATTCTTTGTGAGCAAGTGCTGCCTGAGTGTTTATATGACTTCTTGCCTATTTTTAAAGCAGTTTAAACAGCTCAGGCCTGTTCAGGGCCGACACTAGCTGGTTTATCCACGGAAGGAAAGTGGGTGGCCCATCTAGCTCAGTCTTCCACTCCTATCTGGGGTAAGGGAAGACTGGGGAATATGCCCTGTTTAAGGGTGTCTAATGATGTGCAGTAATGAATGGCAAGAATTACCACTTACTGCAGCTGGGGCCATGGTGCCCACTTAGCTAAGCCTCATGCTAGTGCTTGAGGGCCAGAAATACACTGTCAGTACCTCAGCCCGCTGTAGACTGAGCTCAGAGATGTCCCACTTCATGGGACAGCAGCTGTCTCTAAGATAATGGGGTGGGTGAGGGGTGCTGTGGGCCCAGGCATCCCTGGGCAGTCACAGTAGCCTGGGCACTGGCAGAGTGGGTGGGTGTTCAGCATGCCCCTGCAGAAGAAGATGAGAGGGTCTGGGAGTAGCTGGCCACATGTCCCTCATACCTGACTGTGGTGTCAAACTCAAAGGGGAAGATGATGTCGTGGTGGTGGCAGATCTGGCAGATGAAGCCTCGCTGTGTGCACAGGTCACAGTGGTAGACATGCTGGGAGGCGAACTCAATCAGGGCTTTGAGGAACCCTT
This sequence comes from Phodopus roborovskii, assembly GCF_943737965.1. Lineage (NCBI taxonomy): Eukaryota > Metazoa > Chordata > Mammalia > Rodentia > Cricetidae > Phodopus > Phodopus roborovskii. The sequence continues at coordinate 16,836,142 of NW_026125052.1, read as the reverse complement.
CATACACCCCCTCTGCAATCTGCAGGAGCAAGTGGAAACCAGTCTTAGCCCGCTCCACTGCCTCAGAACTTCCCTGGTCCCACGTGGGTTGTTTGATGCAGCCATCAGCCTACATCTCAGGTCTCTGGGGCATGGGGACTATAGATGGGATCCCAATCTACTCTATCATCCTTGGAGGAAAGACCTTCACTCACCCTTGGGCTGCTGGAGCCCCTGATTCATCCAGTGACTGCTCAGGAGGTAGAGGACAAAAGGGAGGCCATTCTGAAGGGTGGATTGTTGAGGATTGCTGCCTGGCCTGGGTTAACTACAGGTGCCCCTTCTGCTATTTCCCTGAGATTTCTTCAGGATTAAGAACCGTCTAGTGAGTCCAGGATTTAGGGGTGGGGAGCATGACATGCTCACCTGCTGGAGGTCAGCAACACTGAATTTGTGAGGAGACTCCAAGAGATAATTCCTGTGGCTTAGCCTGCAAAGATAACACAAGCACTTCCTTAGAAGGGCTTCCAAGGTTAGGCCTCCGTTCCTGCTTTTCTTCCACTCAGCCCTGCCTACCAGCCAGCGACACAGATCTGGGTTACTAGGCAGGCTAAGAGCACACACCCACCTCAACTCACGCCTATAGTACCTGGCACATTAATTAGCCCTTGGCACCTCAGGTACCCTCCCGGGATTGTGTTGAGGATTAAACAATCGACTGAACACATCCAGCACACTGTAAACACATGACTACCAAGCAACGAGGATGATGTGTGTTGACACCTGGTACTCGGAACCGGGCTAAGTACCTAGTCTTTGTGGTAACCCTGTGAAGCCGGACCAATTTTAAATCGCATTTTGAGAAGACAGGAAACACAGGTTAAATGACTTGCCTGAGGTCACAGAGTTAAGAATCAGAGCTTGAGCTTGAACGCAGGAGTCTGACCCGTATCCTTATCCCCTCCATTGAGTCAGTGCCAGCCCTGAAACAGTTCTGAAGCCTAAGAACGTGGACGCAGTCCCCCCCTCCCCCAAGGTCATGTTCAAGTATCTGCTTTCCCTGATCCTCTGAGAGGAACTGATTCACACTCTAGGCAAAGCAGATCCTATTTCAGGTTGAGCAGCAAAAGATGAAGGCAGGACACCAGCTCTGCTCAAGTTCCTAACAGACCAATGGTGGAGAACCCCGGTCACACCCTGAGGGATGAAGAGAAAACATTTGCAGAGAATCCCTGGCACAGAACCGGACTGGCCATGTGTGTGGGCACTGGTGTGGAAGGTTGGTCAAACTGGGGAGGTGTGGGGTCCAATCTGGGTACTCTGGACATCTAGGACAGAACAGTGCCAGGCCCCAGGGAGACTGGCCACACCCTAGCCAATGGCCTCAGTTCTGATCCACAGGGAGCCCAGTGTGGAGCTAGGATGCTGAATCCTACACAGCCAGGCAGGCTACACTGTACCCTGTGGCTGAGGACTCCGATTGGCCCCCAGTGAGACTCCAGCTTTCTGGGAACAGGAAGCTGTCATTTATAACCAGGAAAACACAGAAGGGGCTACAAAGGCTGATCCTGAGTTGGCAGGAAGGGTGGGGCTGTTTTGATGCAGATTTATCCCTGTCATCCTCCCTCTGTCCAGTCCTGGGAGACAATAGGCCCAGGGACTTCCCTGCAAGTTACTGCACCCTTTGCCTGCCATTCTCAGTGTGGCCTTGCCAACTCATTTTTCTGTAAGGTTTGGTTGAGGGCATATACAGAGATGGACACAGCCTGTCCTGTGCCTCAGTTTCTCTCCCTATACAATGAGAAGACCCCACTCAGTGCTCTGGAGCAAAGTTAATGGGCTAGGAAAGGAGACAGGAACCCTCCCTGCCAAGGCCAGGTGATGGGTGGGGGGGAGACTTGATTAGGTGGCCAAGAATTTTATGTGTTCCATATAAGCCACACTTTTCCTCTGGCCACTTCTTTGGAAGCTTCCCAGCCTCCTGGCCCTTCTGTCCAGGCTGTCATGGGCATCCTTCCTCCGGATACATATACTACTGACCCAGCCATCTGCCTGCCTGCCTATGGCCGGTTAAGGCCCAGACACTGAGCCTCTCATGTGGCCCTCACCACAACTCAGGAAGGTCATATAACAAAGACCAGTGGTCCATCTCACAGATGGATAAACAGGCTCACAGCACCAAACACACTTCCTGGAGCCATGCTGTGGTCTAGGTCAGGCAGGGGCTGCTCCTATACTCTTCCCTTGCTCTGAGCTTCGTCTAAAATGGAACTTCCAGGGGGAAAGAATGCTTGATGCACAGAAATGTGGACCTGAGTTAGGATTCCTCAGTACCCACATAAAATGCTGGGGTGTGGCTGCAACCCCAGTGCTGTGGGGGACAAAAACAGGGAACACTGGGACTCACTGGCCAGCCAATCTAACCAAAAAAAATGGCAAGCTTCAGGTTCAATAAAGACTGTCTCCAACGAATAAGACAGAGAGAGGCTGAGCAGGACAGCCCTTTGGCCTCTGTATTCATGTATATGGGTGAGTGCAACCTCCCTTCCCCCATGCACACACATACCACATGTACACACGACTTTCACAAGCCTGGCCCACCCTCTAACAGGCAGTTGTGCAGGGCTGAGCCAAGGTGGGGACAGCGAGTCAAGAAGATGGAGGGAGGCAGAGACGCGGTGCCTGAGCACCCACCAGAGGCTGTTGGGAACAAGTCAGCAGGTAGGGTGAGTGGGGACAGCACCTATGAGCCATGCCATAGTCACCCATCTACACAGATCCTCAGGTCTCTGGGGTTCCAGAGAGGGCAGTGAGACTTTTCTCCCACCCAGAGATTTCATCCCTGGGCAGGCACACATATTCTTTGGAGCCCTAACTCCTGGAATCCCTGAAAGGAAAAAAAGCAGGGTCAACTTCATGGAAAAAAGGAGACCCAGGTAGTATGCTGATCTTAGGTGGCAGAGTCCTCCAAAAGGTTGTCTGTTTTTCTAAGCCCTGTGGAAGGAGATAAAGCTCTGGAGAGGGGGTCACTGGCTATTCTAGGCGGTGTCCCCTTGCCCTACCCAAGATCCAGAGGACCATCACTGGACACACCTATCCCCAAGGCACAGTGCAGGTATACCTCTGGGAGAACTGGGCCTGAGGAGACACGCTCAGACAGTGCTCTCTGTGATGGCCCCTAGGGAAGCAAGGCTAGGGAAAGACAGCTTGTAGGTACCTCTAGTCTCTGAGATTCAACAAGCAGACACCAAGTCAATAATGGGCCATCTACTCGCTCCTCCCCAAGGCCTGACCTGCTGAGGACCCCCCAGAAAGTACAGCCCCTCAACAACCACATCTTCAGCCATAAATATAGGGCCTGGAGATTTATGAGGCAGTCACAGAGAGGCCTTATAAGACTATCCTAAAGTCCAAGGTTACCTCTTATCCCTTGAGTACTAAGAGATTTAGGCTCTGTTGGAAGAGTGCTGCCAACTGTTCATGCTGTAGATGACCTAGAGAGAAATGCAGCCAAAGACACAGCAAGCAGCCAAGGGATGAGCCAGGCCAGCACCCTTCTCTCTTCTGTCCCTTACCACTCTGCCCACTTCCTTTCCTTCTTCAGCCAAAGCTCTCCCGAGCTTTCCATGCATGGTGTCTTCCTCCATGGCCCATGTGTGCCTCTCTTCAGCACGTCTTGCCCTTCCTCTGTAAGGTCTATTTACTTTTCAGGCTCATTTCAGGAGCCCCTCCCTCTAGGAAGTCTTTCTGATGGACCACCTTGGCCTTCAGGTCACATGTGTCTCCTATGTACATCTGGGGCATCCTTTCTCTCCCCTGCTTTGCCCCTGGTTGGAGGTGCTGCTGGCTCACCTGACCCCTGCCAGATCAGTGGCTTCCTGAAGGGAGGCCTTGGGTCTGCCATATCTCAGCACAGTATCCACCTACTTCTCCAGGTGTTCAGAGCAGCTGTTCTCAACAAGCTTGTGTTAAACAAATGAAGGTATGGACAAGGATACAGTGACTTCACAGCCTAGTGGGAAGCTGCCAGCTCAGCTCTGACATCTCCCAGGTGGACGTGTTGACCAGGCTTTGGCTGGTGTGTGCACACAGGTGCATGTGTGCATGAGCAGTGCTCACCGTTTGCTCAGCTCCTTTAGGACGCCACTCCTGCACAGGCCCAGGTAGTCCCCCAGAAGCTTCAGCTGTTCCCGGCTCCTGCCAATGAGGTGCATGCGCTCCACATGCTCGTACAGAGAGGCGTTCACCAGCTGCAGGTTGATAAGGGGCTGGGCCCGGATCTGTGCCAGGAACTTCAGGGCCTGCCGGCAGACCTGGAGAAACCCAGGAAAGACCTTGCCCGGTCAACCAAGGCTTTCTGGCTGGCTGCTGTGTTACCTAGTTCAAACCTGCCTGCAGCCTGTCCCCACTTAATGGTACTTTCTTCAAGTTACAGATCAGGAAATAAGGTCAGAGAACTGAGGCCACTTGACAAAGGTCACACAGCCTGACTTTCAAACCCTGTGGAGACAAGGGAGGGGTCCCCTCCCCATGGGCCTCACAGACTTTCCACACTTTCCTGTCCTCCCAGCCCCCTTTTCCTGCCTACAGGAAACACACTGTCCTCTGGGCCCTAACTCAGGAACCAGGTGACTCCGCTGCCATCAAGCCCCAGCCACAGGAAGCTACAGAGCAGAGCTCCATGACATTCCTGAGTGGCCTCAGCTCTCGACAGTACTTCAGGATGGTCTTCCAACGTCTCAACTGCCAGCGCACTCTGCTTAGAGAAGAGTGGTCAATCTGTATTGTCTCATCTTCAGAACCATCCCTCAGAGAAGTATCTATTTGCCTGTGGATGGCAGAGGCCAGCAAGAGCGGTCCCTCAACACGGGGCTGTCATAAACTCTGTTTTCCATGGCCAAGAGCTAAGGTTTGCAGAGGAAGTCAAAGCACACTTGACGACATGATTCTGAGAGTAAAAGGTGGGAGCTCTGGCACAGGGCTGTGCATGCTGCACCCACATGAAAGGCACAGTGCAGGAATTTACCCTGGTCCCATCGGCCTCTGAGGGCCAGGGCAAGGTATGACAGGACCCTCAGGAGAGCTTCCATAGACTTGGGGGCTGGAGACACCTCTGATCTCCCATCTCCCAACAGTCACCTGTCACTTCCCCCAGCAACGGACAATTGCATTTTCCATGTGCCAAAGCACTGAGGTGATAACCCCCACTCTGGGTAAAGCCCAGTGGCAAACCCTGGTGACTGGGGTCAAATTGCTACCCTCTAGACTGAGCCTCGATCTTCCCACAACTCAGTCTCTGGCCCCAGGCAAGGCTCAACTGAAACAACATCCAGCAATGTGTGCTAAACCCTGCCCAGCCCTGCACACGGGGCTTCATGCTCCCCAGAGGCTGTATGTATCCTGTGGGCATGGAAGAGACAGATCAAAGCAGATCCCTGGTCCTGGGCTGATGCTCTGCCAGGCGCCAGCTGGATCTCAGCACAAGTGGGTCAGCCAGCGTTAGTAGCAGCAAACAATGAAGCCCCAAATCCTTGGGCCAACTACTCTCTGTTTTGAATTTCCCTGTCTTTCCCAGGTCAGTGACTGCTGAGGGAGAACTGGCTGTTTCCTGGTCCTAGAAGCACCTGGAACAGAACTCAGTGTCCTAGTGAGGGGAAAGATGATGCACAGAGACTCCAGCAGTGAATGAGGATCTCCACAGAAATACAGGGCGAGGAGTGCTAACTGTTTTACTGCCAAGGGGTTCTTTCTCCTTTGAATTTTGAGGTTTACATTCCTCTTTGTAGTTGAATAGTTAATGCTAAGGGCAGGGGTAGAGACATGGTAAACAACAGAAGGCCAAAACAAAGCCAATGTTGGGGTTTCCCCTCACCACAGGGGAGCTCAGTCACTATCCCTGGGCAGTGGGGCACATCCAAAACCAAGAAAGTGCAGTCTGTAGGCTCTGACAGATGCAGACAGCTCCTTCCTTGTGTTTCCATGGTTATGCCCTTGGGAGAAAGCCAAGTCTGTCCCCCTGGACAGATAAGTAGCCTAGATAAGTAGCCCTAGGGATGAAGGTGTAACAGGCTATGAGGACAGAAAGGCGCTGCTGGGCACTATGAGACTATCCCACGCAAGCAATCTCCTTCAGAAGTACACATAATAAAGGTGCCCAAGGGCCACCAAGAGGGCTCAGTAGGTAAAGGTGTCTGGCCACACGTGATGGAAGGAGAGCTTGCACATACTGTGCACACACACAGTAATAAAAACATACCCGAGATAGAATATTCAATAAAACCAAATGTGGTAAGGTGAGGTGAGGCAAGGTGAGTCGCAATGCTTATATAAACAATTACACAGAAAGGGCTCTCTCTCTCTCAAAACACTTCTAAAAATTAGCATGGCCATTTTACAGCCAGGAACACTAATGTTCAACGGCTAAAAACTCTGGGCTTCTTCCTTCTTTAAGTTGTAGGTGTGACTTAGGAAAAGGCTTTCTTTTCTCTGCAGGGAGGTGCAGTTGGCTTGGCCCCCAAGGAGAAGCACAAGCCAAGTAAGAGTACACCCTGCTGCCTTGCTGTCTACCTACATCTGTCTGTCGGTCCATCCATCATCAGTGCATTAAATCTACTCTATCCTAATTTCCTACTGACAACCTTACTGCCAAGGTCTTAAACAACTGTTGCTATCTTAGCTTTAGGGAACTGTCCTGAGGTAGCCACTGGGGACCAGAGCTTTACAGAGCCCTGTTCAGGGGCTGCAGTAGACACCAGCTTTCAGTCCCACATCTTAGGGACTGAACCGATGACTCTGGCTCCCCTACAGTGCAAATATTCCCAACAAACGGAGATGTTCTAGGGGAGAATGTTTCTCAGTCTCGGAGCAGCTCTGTGTGGCCAATGACAGCCTGGCCTACAGACTTACCGGGCGTTTTGTGAGGTCCCAGTTGTGGATGATCCTGGCTGGAATCACTGAGGCATCGTCTTGGTGGCAGAAGTCACAGTAATACAGGCCAGAGAAGGCACAGAGCTTGGGGCGTACAAAGGAGAAGCCAATCTGCCGTGAGCAGCCTAGGGGAAGGGATGGGGAGTGAATGATCGAGTTAGTGGGGCCACGTTCGGCTTCCTGTAACATGGAATCTTCATGTAACAGTGGGAAAGGCCTGCTAATATAAAGATAAAAACAATCACTCACTCTCAGGCTGGCAAGACGGTTCAGTGGGAAAAGGCCCACTGATGGATGGTTCAGTGCCACCAGGCCTGATGACTAAAGTTTGATCCCTGGAACCCCACATGGTAGAAGGAGAGAATTGAGTCCTCTGACCTCTTTCTCTCAATAAACATGTCAAAAAAATGTTTTTAATCACTCATATCTCTACCACTTAAAATCAAAACTGGTTTTTTGCCCCCCCCCCTTTTTTTGGACAGACTCTTACTATGTATGTAGATATGTAGAACAGGCTGGTCTTGAACTCAGAGAGACCTGCCCACTTTCTGCCTCCCAAGGGCTGGGATTAAAGGCCTGCACTATGTGCACTGTCACACCCGGCAAAACTGCTGATTAGGACAGCATGCTATTAAACAATGACTGCTGGGAGCACTCAGGCTGAGGGAGGAGGACTCTGTGTTTGCGATCAGCTTAGGGTTAGACGATAAGGACCGGTCCAAAACAAACCCACAGGAAGACATTGGTCAGGTCATGCCAAGGCTAAGTGACAGGTGGTGCTCAAACCTGGGCTTGGTTGATCACAAAGCCTGCATTCTCCATAGCTACCTCTGTTCACTGGGTCCACTGCTGGCTCCCCAAGGCCAACCTGTACTCCTGCCTCTCCACCAGGCTCAGAAACAAGAGCAATAAAGCTAGAACCTTAACCAGCAGTGACAGATCTGTGCAGAGAGGTCTGGCCACAGAAACAGACGGGGAAGCTAGCAGCAACAGCATGACCTACACATAACATGGTGTCCGCTTGAGCCTACAGTGGCTTATCTCAGGACAATGGGCAGTGACAGCTTTAGCCACTTGGTCAGTACCTCTCCATACTAGAGAGCAGTGTGAGTCAGGAGTGCTCAGGGAAAAACCTAACATCTACCTTAGTGCTTAATGGCCTGCTGCCTCCCAATGGGAGGGGGGTGGGGGTTTGCCTTTGGTCTCAGGACCAAAGACCTGGCTTTCTTGCTCATCAGCTGCCTCATCCTGACCCTGACCTACTTTCCTAAGACTCTCTTTCACTGTAAAACTAGCTATTTTGTGAGGTCATGACAAAGTGTAAATAATGAGCCCTGTAAACTATGAGTTCTAACACAAGAATGACTGGTTGGCATCTTCTGGCCACTGGACAGTGCAGCAGTATAGAAAGCCCGAACGCCTTGGATTTACAGGTCTCAGATGGCAGGCTGGCAGGTGACAGCCACAGGGAAGAGTTCTCCTTATAGTGCTCACACCCACAGACAAGAACCTCCCCCACAAGAGCAGAGTGTGAGTGCTGGGGCAGGCAGAGGTGCCTTCTGCAGGAAGCTCTGCTCAGCCGCTTCACCCACCCTCCAGGGCCTTGCCACAGGCCACTTCCTTCCAGGCACTTGAAGCAGGCTTTTCTCTGTGGTCCCATCAGGACAGTTCAGCTTTCTACTCCATTCTTCTACAACAGGGCAGCTGATATCTCCCCTGGATAGCATGTCCAGGGGATAGATGGGAAGAGGTGCCAATGGAAGGCGGGCAGCGGAACATCATGAAACTGGGAGGCCCTCTAGTGTCATGCCCACGAGCACAAGTTCTGAGACATAATCATCAAAGTCTAATTCTGTCTCTTGCATATACTAGGAGCCTGAGACAAGATACTAGCTTTGGGCTCCAGTTTCCTCACCAATACTATAAGCAGAGAAAATAGTAGCCCCTAACTCTACAAGGGTATACTGACACACACACCCCACCCCTGCCCATGATGACACTGACATAGCAGAATCCTTCACATGGGATACTATGCATATGAGAAAAGGACAGAAAAGCCAACTACGTATGTGGTGACAAAATGCCTGTAATCCCAACACTTAGGGGGCTGAGGCAGCAAGAATTCAAGGTCAGCTTGGGCTATACAGTGAGACTGTATCTAAAAAAAAAAAAAAAGAAGCAGAAGAATAAAGAAAGAAATGGGGGTGGGGACACAGTTGCACATGTCTATAATCCCCGCACTTAGGAAGGCAGGAGGACCAAGAGTTCAAGGTCATCTTCAGTTACATAACAAATTCAAGGCCAGCCTGGGCTACCTGAGACATGAGGGGAAGATGGACCCCCAAGCTGTGGAGCAATATACTACCCAACACAGTGGCTAAAAGTCAGGAGGTCCCCTTTATACGCAAGCAAATGGAAAGTTCAGTTCTTAGTTATATATAGTTATACTTTAAACATTCAGTGGCCATTTGTAACCTATAACTATGGTTGGAAAGTACAGACCAGATGCTTTCATCATTACAGAAGCCCTATTGGACAGCAATGAATAGCATAGCATGTCTTCCAAAGGCATGCAAGCACATTTCAGAAGGATCCTACACCCTTGCAACAAAAGTATACTCAGTGTAGCAATAATATAAAGTAGGAAGGATAGAAGGGCTCAGGAAGCAGGACTGCCACCCACAGGTCCACCCAACATTAGGAGGTGTCAAGTGGTAGGGTGTCTGTCCACAGAGGGCACTGTGGAGGAGCAGAGGCTGCAGGGCAGGTACCATCTGCTCTATCGGATATGGGAAGGATAAAGGCCTTGGTGGGGAGCCCCAGTCAGCACCTGCACAGAAGCAGCCCTGCGAGTCAAGGCCCTTCTCAGTGGGGATGGCCACAAGGTACTGTAGCAGGAAGCCGTTCTCCCTGGTGGCAAACTTCAGCACCTCTTGGCAGTTTTCATCCAGGCTCCCCCCAAGTGTCACAGCCTCCTCAGCTGACTCCAAGTAAGATGCCAGCACCTTTCGGACCAGGTCTCTCCACAGGGTGGCCTCCTCAGTGTTCTTGGCTTGCAGTTTCAGGACAGCCTTGCCTGTGATGATTTTGAAGAAGGCTGGGCCCCCAAGGCTGGTATCTGGCAAGATGTCTCGGATGGTCTCCACCCCATGGCTATCACTTAGCATCTTTTCATTGTTTCTCACACGGAAACATTTCAGAGTCTCCAAGGACAGGGAAAAAATATAGGGGACCCAGGTCCGGTCCACATACAGGTACAAAAGGGACTCTTTGATAGCATCTGGCTCCGGAACCTGGGCAGATGTCCAGTCCAACTGCATGCCCTGGACCCCTGCAGGCTCTGGGGGCAGGGCTGAGTGAGGGGGGAAGCTGTCTGATGGAGCCTCTAGGGCATCCTCAGGTAGGTCCGAGTACTGGATATTCACCCACTCGTCCTCCTGCTGAGGACGCACCTTCTGCAGAGCCTCCCGCACGCGGTCAAGCCAGTCCTCAGCCTCATCCTGGGAGGAGGCACGCAGTGCCAGCTTCTTGCCAGAGAAGACCAACTCAAATCGTCCATCACTGTGGGCTGGTCCTACAGCTTCACATCGGAGCAAGGAGCAGCTTTCCACACAGGTGCGCTCCTCATCACTTAGGTAGAGGCGGAGCTCCAGTGGGGACAGCTCACAAAAGAATTCCTTCCAGATGCCCATGGCCCCTCGCCGGGCTACTGTGCCCAGCTTCATGAGGCCCCGGAATGGGTTAGACAGGCCTATTGGGAAAAAAAGAGGCACTTTAGACTATGGGCCTGACCCACAACTGGTACCCAGTGTCCTTCGTGGGAGAATGACTGCCATCAGAAGCACTTTCAGATGGAGTGTCTTTTTGCACATCTCCATCTTTCATCCCAAAGCTGGTGACCTCACCTCCAACATTTCATTGAAAAGGCAAAAACACTCAGACTCCTCCGTGGGCCTCCTCACTGCACTGCCTCTGAGCATCTGTGCCCATACTTCCCAACTGTCTCTGCTGAGGCCAGCCCCTCCCTTCACCCACTCAATATCATCCCTCCAGCAATTCTCCAACCCCCCAACATTGTCCCTTTCTCCCTTCTCTACTGGGTCATTCCTAGCAGCACACATGCAGTTGTCATTCCTTCCATGTTAAAAACCCCTCTCTCTCTTGACTCCCATCTCTAACTGCCACCCTGCTTCTTGGTCCCGTTTTACCAAAACCCATAACCCACATTTTGTCTCTGGCTTCCCTGTTCCCATTCCTCCTTGAACCTGGTTCCATTAGGCTCCCATATATCTCCTCATGCCATTACAACTGCTCCTTCAAGGCCACCAAAGCCTACTCTGTGATCAATCCAAGCCCTCATTCCTAGCCTTCACCTCCCTGACCCACAAAGCCTGAAGCACTTGGGGCTCAGTGTTGTGCCTCAGCTCCATGGCCACCTCTTCCTAGCTGTTCCTGCCTGCCTTCAGGGACTTATGTGAACACACACAAGTAAATAATACTGTTTAAATTGGCCAGGTCATGAGATGCTCAGAACTATAGCCCAAGCATTTCCTGTGGCCCATAGGCCTCAGTCCCACATACCTCATCTCTTCACACTACCATGACCTGCCCCCATCTACTGTGGTCACCAATGTTCCCAGGACATGTCAAATATGTTACCAGAAGGGCACTATTAATCACCTTCTCTCTGCTTGAGATGCAGATCACTTCATGTTCCCTCTTTCATCCTGACTGTCATCTCATCTGTGAGGAGGGCCTGGGTCAAACTCTAGTAAGACTTCTCTCCCTCTGAGCACTACGGATGGTTCTCCATCATCACCATTTGACCACACAACATTTACTGGTCAGTTTCCCTACATTCTGACGAGGGAAGAGTAGAGGAAGCTTCAGGAAGACAGGACGCTGTTTTCAGCACCTAGGTAGGGCAGAGCTGGGCACATTATAAATGGTACCTGGCACATTGAGAAACATCTGCTGTGTGAGTTTGTGGGGAGGTGGCTGAGTATGTGTGTACCACACACTGCTCATTGCTCCCTACTTCCCTGGAACTACCCGCAAGCGGGAGTCTGAAAGACACATGGTTCTCTCTCTCCCAGTCTGGACTAGAGTGATGGGGAACCTAACAGCCTACGCATGAAGCACTGATTCTCTGTGGTTAGAAACTACAATCAGCCATGAAAGTCAACCCAAGAGAAGCCAACATAGACACCGGGGCTTTGGCAAGTCCTCTGTTGACTGCCCACCATCAGAAAATGAGAGATAGAGACCAACCTCAAGTGAAATCTGTAGGTTTGGTGACTCATGCTTTTAACCTCAACACTCAAGAAGCTAAGGCAGGAGGACTGTGACAAATTTGAGGCTAATTAAGTTGAGCAGTTGAGCTTCAGGCCAACCTATGCCACAATGTGAGACCTTGTCTCAAAACGAAACAACAAACAAATAAAACATATATTTGCAATTGGGTCTTGTTTGTTCTTGCTTTTCTGAGGCACTGGCTAATGGTCCTGCTGAGCCTCCTGAGTGGCACCCTGTGGGCAGTTCTTACACTGCTCTAGTGGACCATGCAAGTGAGTACAGCTCATTTCTGGAAGTGCATTCCTGCCTCAGCGTCACCTTGCCTCTACACTCTGGAAGAACACACTACCTGTCTGCAATAGTGAAGAGGACTGAGAGCTGACTTTGGAAAGACACTGTCCCTGGAGACTCTATAGAGACACCTACCCATCTGCCTCCGATGTACCACACAGAAGTTTTTATGATCTTGTGGCAACACGGCTGCCAGGGCTGCTTTGGCATTCCCGCAGCCTGGTGAAGGTACACATGCTTTGTCTAATGCCCCCAGGGAACAGCTCTTTCTTGGTCCTTGAGAAAAACACCTCTGCAGAGCAGGCCTTGACTCTGGAGTCCCTTGCAAAGGAGATGTGGAGAGGTCAGAAGAACTCTTGGGAGCATGCTCCTGGGGAGGTCGGCAGAAGTCATCTTCAGAGATCCAGCTTTTGTTTTTCTATAAGAAAAGAAATAGTGGGTGTTATGAGTAGGTTTTTTTTCCATTCCACCGGTCTGGTCCCACAGCCGTGCCAGCCCCAAATAACACACAGAGACGCTATATTAGATATAAAGCTGTTGGCCTGTTACTAGCATTTCTTATTGGCTAGCTGTCTTAAATAGTAACCCATTTCTATTAATCTAAGTATTTCCACGTGGTCTTATCTTACTGGAGAGAGGGGCCGGAATTCTGCTCTCCCCGACCTACATCTTGAATCTCCTCCCTACTTCTCCCTCTGTCCTCCTTGTCTCCTAGTCCCGCCTATCTTGCTTTCCTGTTGGCCAACAGTGCTTTATTCATTAACCAATAAGAGAAACATATTTACAGAATGACATCTCCTATCAAGTATGGCAGTCTTTTAAGAGTTATAAAAATGTTTATAAATATTGTTGTTAGTCCACATATAATAGAATAAAAAATATGAATGCACATTGGGCTTGAGAGATGGCTCAGAGATTAAGAGCACTTGTTACTCTTGTGAAGGAACAAAGTTTGGTTCCCAGCACCAACACTGGGTGACCCCCTTGTTACTCCAGCTCCAGGAAAATCTATAAATGATGTCCTCTTCTGGCCTCCGTGGGCAACTGCATGCACATACACATACACACAAAATACAACTTTAAAAAATGTGTGTGTGCAGGGCTGAAGAGATGGCTCAGCCGGTTAGGCTAGGCTCACACCAAAAAATGGGTGTGCAACTCCACATCTTTGGTATACTCATAGAGGTGCATAACCATCTAAGTTTGGAATATTTTCATCACTCACAAAACAAATAAACCTGTCTATCTCCCACGCCCTCTTTCTTGGCATACACCTAGGAGCAGAATTGGTAGATCATGCTTGAACTCCATATTTAACTTGAAATTAACGTGCTGTTTTGCAAAGTGGCTATACCATTTTACATTACCATTTTACATTCCCATTAGCAATGTATGAGGCTGATACTACTAAAGGGAGGGGGGTTTGTGCACATGGAGGTCAGAGAACAACTTCAGTTTTCTCCTTCCATCTTTATGTGAGCTCTGGTGATCAGAATTAGGTTGCCAGGCTTGAGTGGGAAGCAGCTTTATCTACCTGCTGAGCATCTCGCCAGCTCTCCAGTATCCTTCTAAACTCTTCCAACTTCTGTCATTAAGTCTTTCTGCCATGCTGGCCTGTGAAGTAGTGTCTCACTGTGGTTTTGATTTGCATTTCCTTAATGTCTAACGGCAAGAGGACATCTTTTCATATTGGTTACCACTATCTTTTCTTTGGATTTTTATTTTTAATTGGGCTTATGGTTTTGTTGTTAGGATTGACTTTAGCTTCCAGCCTCTGAATGTGACCTTGTTTAGACACAGAGTACTTGCAAATTTAATTAGTTCAGATGCACTTGTATTAGAGCCTTCCCTTCATCTAACACAACAGATGTTTTTATAAGAGGAGACATAGAGTCACACGCCTCCAATCCTGTGACTCTAGGGACAAAGACAAGCGGATCTCTATGAGTTCAGGGCAGCCTGGTGTGCACAGTGAGTTCCAGGCCAGACTCTGGCGCAAAACCAAACAAAAAAGGAGATGACACACACAGAGGAGAATGTCAAGTGGAGGGAGAAGCATGGGATCATGGAGGGGTGGAGTGGAGTGATGCCGAGAATACTAAGAACGAAGGGAAAGAAAGACAGGGAAGAAGTTCCTCCTCAGAATCTGCAGAAGGACCAACCTCATGGACATCTGGCTCTGTACTCAGCTTCTGGTACTACTGAGGAATACACAGTTGCTGTCTTAGTCCATCAGACTTATGGTACTTCGTGATAACTGTTTTAGAAAACCAACAAAAATTACAAGCATTCTGGGCAGATTCTGAACACCAGAATCATATCAGGTTTCTGAATGACTGATAATTTCTCCTATTCTACACTGTCTTTTATTGTTTTCTTTATCTCTCTCCCTCCTCTCTTTTTGAGACGCTGTCTATAGCCAAGGTTAGTCTAGAGCTCATTACATAGCCCAGGCCAGCTTTGGACCAGCCTCCTGCGGCAGCCTCTTGAGTGCTGTGATTACAGGCCTGAGTCCCCATGCCCAGCTTCTGTTTTCCTTCTTCATGGTGCCTTCTGCAGCGCAGATGTTTTAATTTCAAGCCCAATTTAGCCAGTTTTCCTTCTGTCTGTGCTCCTGCTGTTTTATCTCAGAAGCCACTGCTAAAACTAATGTCACCAAGATTTACTCCTACGTTTTTGCTAAGAGCTTTCTTTATTAGCTCTTACATATCTGTGACCCATTTTAAGTCAACTTCTGTGTAAGATGTAAGGAAGGGGTGTAACTTGATTCTCCTGCAGGTGAAATACAGGTGTCTTGCTCGGCACTTCAGGCTCTTTGGTTTTGGGGATTTGGGGTGATAGAGGTATGGTATACAGGGTTTAGTCCTAAATTATTGCTTCTAATTCTGCTCCCCATATTGAGAAGGTTCTTGAAGCCCCTAGCAAGGAGGTCCTCTTCCCCTCCCCCAGTGTACTATTTAAGTCTGAAGCTGCTCACTGACAGGGGAAGTTGGGGATATCTGGAGCCAGGCGGCCTGTGAGAATATTTCTTAGTTCCTATTTTTCACTACTATAATTTCTTCTGCCTTTCTACACTGGAACATGGAAGAGCAGAGGCAAGGAAGCTGGCTGGCTGCACTACGTGGCTGTCTATACAAAGGAAATGAGTCACGCAAGGGCAGGATCCACCCCACTGCTCTGTTAAGTGCTACCAATCTCACTCTGACATTGCTATTTCTAACCCCTAAATCAAGAATGCCTTCCCTGCTGATGTAGGCAGGAAAGCGGACTCAGGCTAGGGCTATGTCAGAAGGCTGGTTGGACAGTTTAATACATTCAGTTGTAACAAGACTCCTGAAGCCATGAAAGGCGAGTTCTGATTCAGGCACTTGGGGGAGCTCTCCAGATTGGGGCCCCCAGAGCCTCTTCATGTGACTTTCAGAGCTAGCAGGCACTTCCTTCCATTAGGAACAGGATGATGTGTCAGTCAGGGTGGCTGCTAGGGACCATGCAAAACTGGTCTAAACAAAGACTGTCTGGGTCACCAAAACCTAGATGATTCCCCTAGGAAAATGAATGTGAGGAATGGGTCCCAGGAGCCACCTGGCTATCCTAGTGACCTCATACATACCTGGTGATCCTGCACTGTGCAAGCCCTAGTAAGAGAGGGCACTATCTCTTAGGGTTCCACCAGGGGTCACCTCTCACCTTCTGGAAGCCTCCCAGGAAGCATATCACCCTGCTGGGTGATATCCTCTGCTCACCTTCATCCTATAAGGCTGTTCCGAACTATCATTTTTCTGGATAATGTCAAGCAAAGTACATGGCATTGAGTCATGAAAGACAGGAGACTATTTTCATTTACACAAGTGTGTGAAGAACTCTGTGGAGTCAGTTCTCTCTATGCACCTTTATTTGGGTTCCAGTGACCACACTTACGTCGCTAGACTTGTGTGGCAAGTATTTTGACTCACTGAGCCATCTTCCAGCCCAAAGAACTAACTCCTGACTACCCAAATGTTGTCACTGTAAAACAACAGAGGTGGGTGGAAGGATCAGGAGGGATGGTGACAACTGTGGATGTATAGGTGGGTTGGGGGCTTGCTTCTCTATCCACTGAGGAGAGGGAGACTATTAAGAAACGTTCTGAGCCCATTGACCTCAAAGCAGCCACTGTGAGATGATTCTGTAGAGAATGGCTCTGTTCCTCTCAAACAACAATGAGAAACAGTGGAGCAGATTCCACTGAGAAAGCACTGAGGATCTATTTGCCTCATGGGGTGAGGTAGAAAAAGAATAATGGGTCATGGCAATCACATGATCCACTATCTAGTCCCCCCCCCCTTTTTTTTTTCCTCTTGCCTCATTCTGCCACCCTCCCACATCTGCTTGTTCAGGGTCATAAATCTGCCAGCTCTGTTCCTTCAAACTGTGAGGAGATCACCACTGACCTGGGATCTACATCTGAGCAGCATCTGCCATTAGGGATCCAAGTCAGAGGAATGCCGCCTTGAATTATTAGGCGTCAGGATGCTATAGTTAAGGAATGTAATGCTCTCAGGACCATTTTCAAAAGGACTGGACTTTCTGTTCAGGCTGTCTTTATTATGCTAAGCAAGGGGACTGCCTGTATGTACAACTGCAGGGGGGATCCCATGCCACAAACAGTGTGTGGGATAGTGATTAGGCCAGGTTTAGTCACCCCCAAGAGCTCCCCATTCCCTACGCCCTTCCTCCCTAGCACATAGCTCTAGTGTAATTATAATGTACATCATCAGGTATCTAATCTGATGACTGTCTCCAAAGGCCAGAGCTCTTGTCTGTCCTGTTTCATTACTGTATCCCTAGCATCTGTCATGGAGCTTGGCTCACAGTCAATGCTTTATGTTGAATGATTTGCAAACAAAACATTTGAAAAAGAAAGGCAGAATGGTTCTCAGGGCTTTAAAAGCTTGATGATGACTAGCCTACTCCTATCAACAACAAAAGACAACCAAAAAGGAAATGATGAATTCTACCTTCTAAACAAGGTAGAACAAACAGATAACAAGGACAGTAACAGGGACGGTACTTTCCAGACCCAGGAGGTCAGAGAAGGTTGGGACAACACTGAGGCACAGAGGACAGTCAGGAAGGGTCCTGGCACAGGGGATAGTCAGGAAGGGTCTAGGCATAAAAAAACAGTTACTGTAAAAACTGGAACCTATAAGGAACTTGTTTTATCTAGGGAACTAATGGGAAGCTAGAGGGTCAAAAAACTGTGGATGGGGAAGAATTAAGTTAAGAGGTGATGAATACCATGTCTATGATGAGGTACCATGTCTGTGATGAGGTACCATGTCTGAGCCTGCAAAGCAGAAGCCAGACCCTAGGCAAGGGTGAACTCTGCATGATCAAGGCCACATTTGGAAGCTCAGCTAGACACAGACAGCCACTTCTTAAAGCATCCTTCTCTCTGCAGTTTGAGGCAGGAGATGTAGACCTTCCAACCTTCAGCATACTTTCATGACTGCCTACTTAAGGCCTCAGAAAATACATCTTCCTGAAATAAATCTGGTATATCTTCAAAATGGGAAATACAGAGAATCTGACCCAGTTATGCAGTTACATGATTTTCATAGTCATATTCAATACTTTGAGGTAGATCAAGCAGATGTCTATATAGAAAAATACAAATTGGAGCCAGAGAGGCAGCTTAGTGGGGAAGGAATTTGCAGCCAAGCCTGGCAACCTGAGATTAATCACTAGAAACCACATGGTGGAAGGAGATAACTGACCCTCAGAAGATATCCTCTGACCTCCATTTGTGTGCTGTAACACACTTAGTGGCCACATACACACTTGCACATGCACACAAATGCTCTGTCAATAGATAAAATTGACTGCTACCTCATACACAGGGAAGTGAAAGCAGAAGAATCGGAAATACAAAGTCATTTTAGGCTCAATACATGATCAATATGAGGTCAGCATAAGCTAAAAGAGACCCTGTATCAAAAATCAGAAAACAAAAAACAAAACAAACAAAAACCAAAGCACATGAATTCATTTTAAGAATGGGTTGGGGGGGGATGGCTCAGTGGTTAGGAGCACTGGCTGCTCTTCCAGAGGACCCTGGTTTGATTCCCAGCACCCATGGTGACTCACAACCACCTGTAACTCCAGTTCTAGGGAATCTGATGTCCTTCTCTGGTCTCTGTGGACACCAGGAACACATGTAGTATACATATATACATGCATGTAAGACATCCATACACATAAAATAAAAATTAAAACAAAATAAAATGTGATGGTGCTTCACAAAAGACAAAGTGGCCTTATATAAGCAAATGAAAGGACATTCTTTAATCACCAGAAACATACAGATTAAACACACATGAACTACCACTTTTCATCCACCAGGATGGCTATAATAATAGATTCATTTGAAACTAGATAATTACAACTGTTGGTAAGGATGCTGAGAAACACATTGGTGGAAATGTAAACTAGGCCAGCTGCTTTGGAAAACAATTTGGCAGTTCCACAAAATGTTAAAAATAGAGTTACTATATGATCCAAAAATTCTACTAATATAATTTTAAGTATCTAAAAGAATTAGAAGCATATGCCCATACTAAATCTTGGACACCCATGTCTATAACATTAATTGTAATATCCAGAAAGTGTTAATAATCCAACTGCCATCAACATATATCACATGACTTAGTCATACAATGGAAAATACGATGGGGTATTTATTACTCAGTAGTAACAGGGATAAAGAACTGATATATGCTGTAACATGGGTGAACCTTTTTATTGGCTTATTTTTGAAGTAGGTTCTTCTTACTAAGCTGGTCACATGATCTTCCTGCCTGTGCTAGGATAATAGAGATGAGCCACCACACTCAACTGAATTAATTCTTAAAACATCATACTTAGGGGCATGGGAAGATGGCTCAATCAGTAAAATGCTTGCCACATAAACATGAGGCCCTAACTTAGGATCCTCAGCACCCATGCAAAAGGATGGATGCAGTAGCATACCTCTGGGCTCCACACATATGTGTGCACATATACACAAACAGCTGAAGCCAGTCACAAAACCACGATCCCATTTATATGAAATATCCAGAACAAACAAGTCTATTGAGATCAAGCAGTGGTTATCTGAGCTTGAGGAGATTCACTGCTAATAAAGTTTCTTTAAATGAGAGATTTAAATGTTCTAAAATTATATCATATTGATAGCTCTACAATCATAAATAAACCAAAATTCACTGAATTATGTTTCTACATGGTATGTGAATTAGACCCCAATAAGCAATTTAACAGTGCTTATTTTATGTACCACATCTAAATCTAGACTGGCCACATTTTTCTTTCTTTTTCTTGAAACAGTATCTCACTATATAGCCTTAAATTCAAGATCTTTCTGCTTCCACCTCAGAGCACTGAGATTATAGGTTTACATGACCATGGCCATCTGGGGACAGGACACATTTGAGTGCCCAACAGCCACTGTTGGTTTAGTGACTGCCACATTTGACCACAAGGTTCATGACCTAGTCCATGTTAAAAGTGAGTATTTTCAGAGGATATTTCAGTATATTCAGTATATTTCAGGATCTTATGAAAATTTAATTTTAAGTATTAAGAAGAAAATCAAGTCTCAGGCATGTGAAATGGCTTTTCCATGGGCATAAACTAATAAATGGTGGCAGCTTAGGGACAGAGATTGGCCACTGGTAATCCCAGCACTTGGGAGGCTGAGGCAGTATTGAAAGATCACATGTCAGATGCCAACCTGAGGTGCACAGAGTTGAAGGCCAACCTGGGCTACACAGTGAAACCCTGTCTTAAAAACAGATACAAAAAAAAAAAAA
The DNA here is from genome assembly GCF_943737965.1 of Phodopus roborovskii. Classification (NCBI taxonomy): domain Eukaryota; kingdom Metazoa; phylum Chordata; class Mammalia; order Rodentia; family Cricetidae; genus Phodopus; species Phodopus roborovskii. The sequence goes on along the minus strand of NW_026125052.1, from coordinate 16,815,803 downwards.
AAAAAAAATTCAAACAGAGTGTGGTATTAGATGGGGATCACTTTTTTCATGGAGTGGTTATGAAGACAAGAAGAAATATTTATAATACCTGGCTCATCTCCACTACTGACACACCAAGACACATTAGCTCCTCATTACCATGTTGCTAATACTGTCCCAGTGAGGAACAGGAAAGCTAACAAGACGGCACCAGATGGGGACACTTCAGCTTTGAGTCACTCCTGAGACTCCCCTGAACAGCCTTCACACTCACCGGACTGGTAGGAGAGGAAACCACGAGCTTCGGCCCAACTCCACCATACTGCAGGGCCTTCGGCTGACCACTCCTTTGGCCTGCTGTTCCGCCCATGAGACCTGAAGGCTGCTGGTCTGAAGTGCTCCCTGCAGGGGCAGCTTGGGGAGGGCCCAGATGCTGCACATCTGGGGTTTCCTGGGGAAGTAGATGATGCTTGTGGCCACCACTTGGGGTCCCAGAGGAAGCGCGGGCAGGAAGGTGCTCCGCAGGCCTCTCTAAGCGCAGATGTGTGCTGGTAGCTGCACTGTGGAGGGAGAGAGGGGACTGGAGCGTGGAGGTCTCTGTCTCTTGGCTTGGTCCGCTGCTTGGCACAGAGTTAACCTGGGCTTTTCTGAATTCTGACAACACCCTAGAAGTTTTTAAACAAACAAACCTGTGTGACAAGTCGGTGGCTAGGATGTCCACTGCTACTGGAGCAGTGGTAAGAGTAGAAAGCTGCTGATTATTTTAAAACCAAACCAAACAACACTCTCTAATTACTCCATTCCTCAGCTCCCACATAGGCCTCTTCTGATGCTCCTCACTGACACTAGGACTTGGGGCACAGTGGGTGAGCAAGTGAGCTGTTGGAGCCCCGTTTCAGGTGGCTCATTCCCATAGCAGACTGTGGCCCTAGAGAATTCACTTGGCCAAACGTGGTGCCTTAGAGGGGGCTCCTCAACAGCTAAGAGCTGAGGCACTGAGAATCTGCTCTCTGAAATAAGGGATAGTGAAGTGAGGACAGTCAGGGGCACCAAGTCCTCAAAGTCCACCCTCAAAGGGGACTAGATACAGAGAAGCTTCAGGTCCTCCAAACCACTGCTGGAACCCAGTGATTTCCCACATGGTGTGGAAAGGTATGTACGAGCACACAGGGTGTAACTTACTAATGTCTCTTTGTAGAGTAACTGTCCCTTGTCCCCTCAGAGGGGCCACTGAGTCAACATTAATGCCTTGATATACATATATGTATACTTCTGGGCCTTCTGGAATGTGCCCAGGCTAGTGACTGCTCCTCCCTCTCCTGAGCTTCTGGGAATCCAAGTTACCTTTTAAAAACAAACTATTTGTTATTTCCTCTTCTATTTACAAAACCAGAATGCTATGGATAAATGCTGGTTCAGAAGGCTGCCTGGAGTCTAAAGATGGTCTGAGTTCACCACACTGGCTTGGATGAAGTAGGTGTCCCTTAATTTTGGCTGATCTTAGAATGCAAAGTGTTTCCCTGTTCACCAGAGTTCCGCTCTTGCCTACACCATCCCAATCCCACTGACACTCCAAGAAAATAGAGTCAGCAGGTGTCACCAAACCAAGCTGTTACAAATTTTCACATGGATGCCAGAACATTTCAACAAATGGTGCTGCAAAAAGGGGCCAATCACATGGAAGAATTATAGCTCACACCATATACAAACTCTAAAAAAAAAAAAAAAAAAAAAAAAAAAAAATCGATAGAGACCTAAATGTGAGAGCTAAAACTCTTAGAAGAAAATATTGATATAAGTGCATCTTTGCATTATGTAAAATAATGAGTTAGGTAATTCTCAGATATGACATCTAAACCATAAGCAACCAGTCAAAATTGATGGGAGATGCCATTATGTATATATGTTTCTCATACTGGTTAATGAACAAAGCACTGTTGGCCAATAGGAAAGGAAGGTAGGAGGGAGTAGGAGACAAGGAGAAAGAGGAAGTAGAAAGGAGAATCAAGATGGAGAGTCTGGAGAAAGCAGAATGCCGGACAGCTCCCTGGTAAGAGAAATACATAGATCAACAGAAATGGGTTAATACTTAAGACAGAGCTAGCCGATAAGAAACTAGTACCGGGCCAACAGAATTATATCAAATACAGAGTCTCAGTGTGTTATTTAGGGATGGCGTGGCGGCAGGGCAAGACCGGCCGGCGGGTGGAAAAACCGTACTCCTTACATATGGCGCCCAACGTGGCTAGTAAGAACTTCCACTTAAAATTTAACAAAAGCTTTAAAAATGGTTTTAAAAACAAAAGAACAGAGACAAACAAAGTTTCTTGGTAGCAGCACTTTTCTTGGTTGAACTCTGCTTTGCGAGAGACAAGCAGATATTCACGCGGCTCCTTTAAGGGAAGGTTCCTGACTCAGCATAAGCGGCAAAAAACCCGCACAGCTTTTAAAAAGCACTGTTAACAATTTATTGGTATGTATCAGAACTGGCAATGGCAGTGACTATATCTCCAAGCCGGCAACCTGCTGCTTGCTGCGCGTAGACCAGGGCAGTGACCACAGCTTTCATTGCTGGTGGTAAAGGTATCCGCCGCCATCTTTGGTAAACCATGGCAGGAACAACTATGACTTTCATTTCAGCAATGTTGTTGTTTACCAGATAAAAGACTCGTGGCTACAAAAAGATAAAGATTTACATTAAAGACAGATTCATATTTAAAAAAAAAAAAAGCCTCTAAAGGTTTACAGTGTGTTTTAAAATATATGTAGGCTTGGGAGAGAAAAGAAATAAAATGGTTTTAAAAAGAGAGTGAGGAGCTGGGTGTGGTGGCACACACCTTTAATCCCAGCACTCGGGAGACAGAGGCAAGCGCCCCCTATCAGCAGGAAGTAGCTTGGAAAGAACGACGCCCAAATTCCCAAATATTGTTTATAAATGTTTGTTTTCATTTAAGTGGACTTGGTTATAAATGGCTAATGATCACAGCCAATTCTTTTTAAAGGTAAAAAGGGGATTATGGTATAGATATGAATACTTTGTTTTGGAATGGATTTTCATTTATTGATTACTTTGTTTTGGAATGGATTTTCATTTATTGATACAATTTAAGGTCAATTTTGTGATATGTATATTTCTCCTCTTGTTTAGGTATTGTGTTTATATAGCTCATTTAGAAATGTAACGTATAATTTAGTACAGATTATAGATAGTTACCTATAGTAGTCAAAATTTATAGTGTTAGTTAGGTTTTCTAGATATATAAAGATGTATTTTAGATAGATAGGAATTCTTTAAACCTTTCAAAGGCCTACAGAATATGGCATTTAAAATGGTTTAGGGTTTTTCTTTACAATGAGGCACAACTGCTCCTGGCTACACCACCTTCGTCAAAAAGGAAGATGGACATTGAAGAAACTCGTTATGGAGTTTACTTCCAATATGTCAAGACTAGCCATTTGGACAAGATACTGCTCTTGTCTGGACTGTTTGACTTTATGCTGTATAAACTGGACATGCAGGACCCACAGAAAAGTGACTGCTGATTCAAGATGGACATTGCTACAGAGTTCCTGCTTCATGGAAGAGTCTGCCAGACAGTCTGCAGGACACAGAGAAAAGTGGCTGACAAACTGCCAATACAAGAAGACAGTTTAAAGTTTCCTGCTTTGCTGAAGAGTCTGCCAGATACACTATGGCCTATGGGCTGAAGATGGAAGATTACAAAAGAACTTCAGGTGACCAGGCAGTGAGTTGTCTCTGTCATTTCTAGAGTTTATATATTATCCTTCTGTGGTCTTTGAAGGAGTTGAAGACAGATTGTTATGGTTATAGTTTTCCTTAGTTAGGATTAAAGATAAGTTAGTTAGACTTTAGACACACAAAGATAGGATAGATGATGAAATATTTTCTTCATATCTTGCTAAATGTTAATGGACTAAATAGTGTTAACTGTGATTCTTATTTGAGAACTGTTATGTGATATATTTTAATATGTTAAGGTTAAAACCCTTCTTTTTATTTAGACAGAAAAGAGGAGATGATGGGAGATGCCATTATGTATATATGTTTCTCATACTAGTTAATGAATAAAGCACTGTTGGCCAATAGGAAAGGAAGGTAGGAGGGAGTAGGAGACAAGGAGAAAGAGGAAGTAGAAAGGAGAGTCAAGATGGAGAGTCTGGAGAAAGCAGAATGCCGGCCAGCTCCCTGGTAAGAGAAATACATAGATCAACAGAAATGGGTTAATACTTAAGACAAAGCTAGCCGATAAGAAACTAGTACCGGGCCAACAGAATTATATCAAATACAGAGTCTCAGTGTGTTATTTAGGGATGGCGTGGCGGCGGGACAAGACCGGATGGCGGGTGGAAAAACCGTACTCCTTACACAAAATCATAAACTGGACTTCATCAAAATTAAAAACTTCTCCGTGTGAGACAGTCTTGCCAGATAACTCAGCTGATCCTTCTCCCTGAGTGACAGGATTATAAGCATGCACCAACATTCCTGGCCGTAAATAAATAACAAACAAACAAACAAATAAATAAAACTTTTATGATTCACAAAATACTAGCAAAAAAGTGGTCAGGTGGTGGTGGCGCACACCTTTGATCCCAGCACTATGGAGGCAGAGGTAGGTGGATCTCTGAGTGTGAGGCCAGCCTGGGCTACAGAGAGTTCCAGGACAGCCAGGGATACACAGAGAAACCCTGTCTCAAACAAAAACAACAAAAGAAGTGAAGCCAGCCTCCATGGAGTGGTGCACACCTAAATTCCAAAACTTGGAAGGTTGAGGCAAGAAGATTACGAATCTTGCGATCAGCTTGGACCACATAGTAAGTTCCAGGCTACAAAGTGAAACCCTGTCTGAAAACAACAACACAACAAAACAGCAACACACACAACTCACACAATAAAAAAGGGAGACTGTGAGCTGGTATGTACAGCTCAGTTTGGTAGTACATTTGCTTATTATATGCAAAGTTCTGGATTTGATTGCCATCCTGAGGGGAAGAAAGATAGAAATGACAATTTACAACACAGGGGGAAATACTTGTACTATCCAATATCCAGGATATATCAGAATTCTTACAACTCAGCGATAAAATGACAAATAACTGAAGCTAAGATGGGCAAAGAGATCGAAAATACTTCAGTGACGATATCTCCAGTAAATACATGGTAAGGCAGTCAGTATCACTGGCCACCAGGGAAATGCACTACTTTGTACTCACTAGGATGGCCACAATAAAAAACAGAATAATAAGAGTTGGCAAAGATTTAGGGAAATTAACCTTTTTAAAATTTATTTTTTGTAGACAGAGTCTTAACTTGCTATTTAGCCAAGAGTTCTTGTTAATAGTGAGAATGTAAAGTGGTACTGTTTCTATAGAAAGCAGTTTGGTAGCTCCTCAGAAAGTTAAACAGAATTCCATGAGACCCAGCAACTCTTTTCCAGGTCCACACCTATAAGAATCAAAACACATCCAGCCAAAATCTGGACACAACTATTAACCATTATCTGTTCAACCCATTTCCCTGAATGAACAAATTGTGGCAGATGCACCAAATGGGGTATTATTCAGACATGATGCATGCTCTGATGTGGATGAACTGAAAATATTACTCCAAGTATAAGAAACCAGCTACAAAAGGCCACACATTACATGGCTCTGTTTGTACAAATGTCCAGAAGAGGCAAACAAAGAGCAATGCATTGCCTTTTCCTTCCCTGACAATAAATATGTTCTTGAGTTACACAGTAATGATCTTGCAACTGGGCGTTTGTTTTATGCCTGTAATCCCAGCATTTGGGAAACAGAGGCAGAAGGATTGTGATGAATTTGAGGTTAGTCTGGTCTATATAGTAAGTTCCATGTCGGTTACATAATAAGATCCTGTCTCAAAAAATGTAAAAGGAAAAAAAAAAAAACCCTAAATTTTATGATGTGTGAACTTGATATCTTACCTTCATAAGAAAGACAGGTGGCAGGCTAGAGAGAAAATGGATGGGATAGGAGACAATTACATTATGAGAACTAAGACTCAGGAAGACATGTATTGTATATTTTCTCTCACATGTAGGATCTAGGTTTAAAAAAAGACATTGAAAACAGAAAGGGAAAAAAAAAATCACAGGAATGCTGAATGGGAAAAGGAAGAAACCTGGGGAAAAAGGAAAAGCAAGAGGGTATAATAAAAGAGAGATGTGATCAAAACACATATGCATGTATGAAAATGCCAAAATGAAATTTTTTTTAATGTTACTTATTTTTTATTCTGTTGTGGGAGGGGGCATGAGTGAGGGGATAATTTATCAAGCCAGGCATGGTGGCTCAAGGCCTTTGATGCTAACACTTGGTAGGCAGAGGTAAGTGCATCTCTGAGCTCAAGGCTAACCTGATCTACATGGTGAATTCAAAGGACAACCAACACTACAAAATGAGATGCCACTTCAAAAATAAATAAATAAATAAATAAATAAATAAATAAATAAATAAATAAATAAATCAAGGAGTGCAGTCTGGTGATTCATACCTGTAATTCTAACACTGCCCAGGCAGGATCCTAAATTCAAGACCAGCCTGAACTTCACAGTGAGTTCAGGGAGAACCCTCAGCCTAGGGAGACCTTGTTTCAAAAAAATAGTTCAGCATGGGGGTGAATGTTTTTAATCACAGAACACAGGCAAGCAGATGTCTGAGTTTGACTCTAACCTTGTCTAACAGTGAGTTCCAGGGCTGCCAGAGCTACAGAGTGAGACCCAGGAAGGCTGGGATATACCTTAGTAGTAGAGTTTGCCTAGTATAAATTTGAACTCTAGGTTCAACCCCCAGTACTGTCTCTCCCACCCAAAAGGAAAAAAAAAACTCAAGCAAAATCTAAGAATGTGACTTCTAGGGAGTGGGAAACGCTGAGTTCTTCTCTTCCTCCCTTTTTGGTGGGTGTGGGAGAGATGGGAAGATCATGTATATGCAGGTACAAGTGTGTGCTCAGGCTTGAGGGCACCCTCAAGTGTCATTCCTCAAACATCATCCACTTTGTTTTTTGAGGCAGGAGCTAGCCTAGTAAGTTATGCTGGCTGGCCAGTGAGCCCCAGGGATCCACTGTTCCTGCCTCCAGAGCACTGGGAGTACAAATAGGCACCACCATTCCCAGATTTTTCACTACAGGTTCTAGGGACCTAATTCAGGCAGGAGAAGTACTTTATCAACCAAGCTCCCCCAGGCCTCCTGTCTGTGCATCTGGACAAGGGTGTTCACAAAGGTGTGTAAATGACGCCTTAGAGAACAGTTCTGCCAAGCCAGGCAGGGTTTGGACTCCCTGATCCTCATGCTAGTGGAGTGTGATTCTGTCTCACAGCTAAGGTAAGGGCCACTGAAGAAAGTACAGAGGTGAGCTCCACAGCTGAGTCATTCCCCACAGAGAAATGATACCTGACAAATACTGTCAGAGTTTTGCAATGGAAAGATTGTAAGAGCCAGAGGGGATGGATGATGCTAAGGAAACAGAAGGCTGGTAAATGGTCAACCCAGGCAGTTTAGTGCCTGAATTCACAACCCTCCATAACCATAACACAGACCTTCGTGCCCTCTGTTCACTAGGCAAGCTGCAATTTACTTTCTGCAAAACAGAACCCCTTATAGCAAGTGAAAAAGTTTCATTTTGATGTCATGTTTTGAACTTTTTTTCAACCTGCAGGTGTTTTAAGAGTTGACATTAAGGACAGGATATTTATGCCTAATTAACTTAAATATTCAAGTATCATTAAAGAATAAACTCAACCAAAGTGCTGCTGAAGAGCTTTTATCTTTAAAACACACACTTAGAAAAGCTAATCTCGGCAGCTTACAGGCTAACAAGAAGCCAAGTATGGTGGTGCTTTTCTTGTAACCCTGCTCTGAAAGATCAAGGGTTCAGGACCAGCCCAGGTCATGTGGCAAGTCCCTGTCTTTTTAAAAAAAAAAAAAAAATGCTGGGCCAGGGAGACAGCTCATCAAGTAAAGACACTTGCTGTGAAGCCAGTGGATCTGCGGGACTCACATGGTGGAAAGAGATAATCAACTCCTGAAAGTTGTCCTCTGACCTATACATGTGGGTGTAGCATACCACCCCCAACCAAGAGGGTACATTTGAGTCCCAGCCCTGCAAATGACAGCCCTGACCCTGCATTTGCATCTGTGTGAATGCCCCAGTTACTCATCTCATTGTCTGGTGCTTGTCTATACATCCTGACCCGCAATTCTTTTTTAGTTTCCCCATAAGAACCATGTCAGTGATTCCAAGACAGGGTGGACAGTCACTGATTCAAAGACCTTATACTGGAATCTTCCAGTCATGAGACTCAGAAGAGTTAAAGGCAAGGCACATGACAAAGAGAAGGCCTGAGAGAGGTGAGCTAGCCTAAGTCATGCTGTATCACCCCACCTCAGCATTTTTCCCCAGTGTCCTCGATCTACACCCTCACTTGACTTCTGAAATTGCCATCTCATATCTCATAGACTTAGTGCTCTGCCTTGGAGCCCACCATTCTCACATGAGCAACTCACTGTAGGGTCTAAAGGAAACTCCAAATACCCAGAAATGAGCTCAACCTGGACTATAGGAGGATTTCTGGTGGTTAGAATAAAAGCCAGCATTCCTCAGGAACTTGGAAAACCAGTTTTCATCTACCAAAAGGAGTCATTTCCCTTTCCTCTGGCAGAAGGGACTTATGGATGCATATACCTGTAGTTGCATATCAAAGCACACACTGGCCTCCAGGCTCTCTCAATATCACAAGTACATGTTACACATTCCTACGTCCACACTAGCATCCTAGTCCTTCTTACCTCCCCAGGGTTTCCTCCTCCCAGAAGCCATTTATTCTCTATATGGGCAAGTCCCCCCCACCCCACCCCCATACCCGATGCTGCTATTCTCACTAAGCTCTCTGTCCCTGGTTATTCTCCCTTCTCTCACAAGGCTGTAGGATGCACAGTAGTAGTAGATGGAACAAAAAAAATTATGAATACCCACAACCCTGACAACACTTTCCACTGGTATGACTGAGAGATCACAGGCACATTCCTGGCAGTGTTGACAGACAACAGTTGTGGAAACTACAAATCAGTGCTTGTAGGAATTGACTGAACTCAATGTCCAGTGAGTGGAATAGTCATAATAAGAGAATAAAAAGGCCCTGACACACCAGCACCATAATATGCTACCTTTTGTAGGAAATGGAAGAAATAGGAAGAAAATTAAAAATAGTAACAAAAACAACTGTTTCTGTTACAGGTACATTTAGGAACTTGGAAGCAGAAGCATCAAAGAGTTCCAGGCCAGCCTGGACTAGTGTATGAGACCCTGTCTTACCAAAATAAACAAAATCAAATAAAACCACAAAAGTGCTGGGGCTTGGGAATGTGGTTTAGGAGTAGAGAGCTTGCCTGGCTCATGTAAGGCCCAGGTTTAATTCCCAGCACTGCATGGAGGTGTGGGGGTGTGGAGAAGGACCTGCTAAGGCTGGCAATGCAGCTTTATACAGACAACTTAGCACTGCAGTTGAGGGCAGAGTTCAGCCCCATGTTCCCCTCTTTGAAGAAGTGAGTTAAGAGAGCCTGCTCTACACACTCTACACTCACTAACCTCCATTTGTCTCAGGTTTTGTCTGCCAGGTGTTCTACAAGATCACAGGCTATGCACTCCACTTCACCGTATTTGCTGGAAGTTGTATATGCACTCTGAACTACAAGCTCCTTCCTTCTAGATAGAAAAGTCATATTTTGTATGGACCTCAGAAAGGCCAAAGACTCAGTCCAACTCTGAGTATTCAATCTATTTTCCAGGTGAGAGTATTAGCCCACACCTCTAATGCCAGCACTCAGAAGAACCAGGTACTGTAGCCTGGACTACAAAGGGAAGCCATCCCCAAAAATAAAGCAATCCATCCATTCTCCCCACTGAGCTATTTCCTCAGTTACAGTGAGCCCTTGTCTCCTTCGACTTCTTCATATCCCACCAGAGTACAGTGACAATCATGTGTACAGGAAAGCAGAGCGAAGGTTGGAGAAGGCTACTCACTCTTGCAGAGACCTGTCAGAGTCATCAGCATTCGCTGGGCCCAGATCTGAGTCATAGGACATGGGTTCCTCAGAACGGTCTGGACTCCTGGAGCCATTCTCTTGAAGTAGACAGCTGTCAGAGTTTAGGCTGCAGGATAGTTGCGATGAACTGGCTGTGTCCAGGCTGAGAGAAGAGGCAGTGAGCTTCCTGTTCCTGGGCATCTTATGACCAGAGTGCTGGACTTCAATGTCCTCAGAGCCTGAGGAATGTGAAATTGAATCCAGAGACTCCTTCCGTTGTAATTCTGCCCCAGAGGTAGTGAGAGGGTCGAGTTCAGAGAGGGGACAAAGCCCAGAGAGAGACAACGGGGTAAGTGTCCATTCATTTAAGATGGCCGATTTGTAGGAGAGTTCAAAGGACAAGGACGTTAGTCCTTGCAGGAAGCTCAGAAGGAACTCGCCCTCTTCGGCATCTCGCAGCAGGGCTGTGGGCTGATAATACTCGCACAACCGTGTGGGTTCCTGCAGAAGCAATTTCAGATAGCACTCCATCAGACCATCATTGAGGGCCAGCCGCAGCCAGGCCCGGCAGCGGCCTACATCTGTATTGATGAAGACCAGGTGCTCCAACTCTGAGACGATGTGTCTAGAGGGGACAGAGCAGATGTGTTTCAAGAAACTACCTCAAATCTCAGACATGGTTCAAGCCACTGCTTAGCAAGAACCAGTGATAAGTACTGCAAACACAAACATACTTAAGCATAGCAAATCCACCTCAGGGTTCCATCTCAGGGAATACAGAAAAGCTAAGCTGTTGAGCTATAGCGACCAGATGTCATCTACTAACTCAACATACTTGTTAAACTCCCAACCCCTAACTCCTGGGCCTTGCATATGCTAGGCAAGCATTACACTACTGAGCTATGCTCTCAGCCCCAGGTAACTGCCATTGAGAGAAATACATGGAGGTCAGTCCTTTTGTTGGTGGAGTGAGAGGTTGGGCCATCACTTCTGGTTAGAAAGCAGTGTCTCAGTTAGGCCCTGAAGACATTCCAGAAAGAAAGATGAATAAACTTTTAGCACAATGGGCAGAAAAGTAGCAGAGCTATCAGGAGACTGGGAGAGCTCCCATTACAACAGGTGGAGGGGCAGCTGGTTAGGTCACAAAGCCAGGCAATACATGGGGCCTTGACTATCACCTGATCAGACTTCATAGGACAAAGGGTCCCACACCTGGCTGTTAGGCCTTGGGGTGAATATTCAGACACTATTTGGCTTCTTGGCTAAATGCCTGACACAACTTGTTATGAGATAAAATTTAGAATCAGGAGCTGGAGAAGTAGCTCACCGGTTAAAAGCACTGGCTACTTTTTGCAGGGACCTGGGTTTGATTCCCAGCACCCACATGGTGGCTTGGTCACCTCTAGCTCCAGTTCCAGGGGGATCTGGCACCCTCTTTTGGCTTGTGTGCCCTGCACCAGGCACATGCATGGTACATAGACATGAATGTGGAGAAACACACACAAAAAAATTTTTTTTAATTATATTTAGATGATAGAAACTCAAATAGTCAAAGGCAAGCAAACTTTTCCTGTTAAAAGGACCAGGGAATGCTTTAGTCTTTTCAAGCCACACAACTTGGCAGTTACTACATGACTCAGCCCTCAGCCCAGTATAGTAAAAGGTCAACAGTGCTGGGGTGAGAAGCAGCCACAGGCTCTCGATGAGGGTGGAATGTCTCAAGGTCTGGAGGTAAGCCTTTCTATAAGGCCATCTCCAGCCCTACCTCACACAGTGCCTACACTAGAACACTGTTTTCTGGCTTTGCCATCCTCAAGAGAGTCGAGTGCCCCGCACTCTGAAGCCCCTCCCTGATGCCAACCCTCTCACTTGTGAGTGACGGCCTTCAAAAGGGGCCAAAAAACAGGCTGAGGCAGAGGCTTCTGATGCGTGTGCTTCTTCCTTTTCCCTCCTGCCTCAGCACGGATGTGCTTGGCATGCAGGCCGTGGATAAACACAGCTTCCAGGGCGCTGCACATGGTGTTGGCATCTCCATCCTCACTGGTGACCACTGTGTCCAGAGACACATGCTGCTTCTGCAGGGCCTTCACAGATCCTACCAGCTTCTTCTTGATGACCTAAGTGAGGTCAAACACACGGTCAGACTTTCGGGGTAAATCCATGTGTGTCCTGGGAATGCAGTCCATAGCCTGCTTTTCAATGTGTATGACCACATACACACCTATGTGTATAAGCCCAGACTCCTTCTGCAAAGCTAGCTACAATGGCAAGTGAGGATCCAGCACACAGAGAATGACTTTGCACATAGTTTTTTAAAATTAGATTTATTCATTTTATTTCATGTATGAGTGTTTGGCCTACATGTATGTATGTGTACACATGAGTGCTTGGTGTGCGAGGTTAGAAGAAGCTATCAAAACCCCTCAAACTGGAGTTACAGATGGTTGTGAACTATCCACCATGTAGATGATAGGTGAGTCCAGGTCCTGTGCAAAAACAAGAGTTTTTACCACGGAAGCATCTCTCCAGCCCCAATCTTTTGTTGTTTTATTTTATTTTTTAATGAAACTTGAGTCTTGTATTTAAATACCAGATCCATGTAGTCACAGCTATGGCAGCTCGGGGGCATTCTGCAGAGGTAAACTAAGGAGGCAGAGAATATTTCTTCAGAGCAAAACCTAAGAAAGGACTAGGGGGTGTGGCTCAATGTAGACAGTATGCTTAGCAGACACAAGCCCCAGGTTAGATCCCTAACACAGAGGAGGGAAAGGTCAAGACCAATGCCTAATTACATTAGCTAAGAGCACAGGCCTAGAGCCAAAGGCAGTACCAGCTCTGTTTGTAGACACTCTGCTTAAATTCTCTATGCCTCAATTCCCTAAAGGTTAATGGAAACAATATTTTGTGATCTATAACATTAGGACATTGCTTCCTCTTCTTTCATTCATTTATTATTATTATTATTATTATTATTATTATTATTATTATTATTATTTTGGAGAAAGGGTTTCTGTAGAACTGGCTATCCTGAAACTCATTCTGTAGACTGTAGACCAAGTTAATCTCAAATTCAGAGATCTGTTGCTTTTTTTTTTTTTTTTTTTTTTTTTTTTGATAAAGGGTTTATGTAGGCCTGGCTGTCTTGGAACTCACTTTGTAAACCGGGCTAGCCTCAAATTCAGAGAGTATCTGAACCATCATGCTCATCAAGGGCCATTGCTTGAGGGTAGAAATTGGGTTTAATGTCTCCTTGTGTCCTCAACAGTTGCCACTGTGCCTGGTACACATATAGAAGTAATGCATTACAAAATGTACATCAATTTAGCAGAAAATGTATATAATCATAATTATGAGTATATCAAAGTCATATGAGTGTTGGCAAAGAACTAGACAGAATTGTAGAAAAACTGATTTGTAGCAAGTGTTAGGTTATAGATAAACATTTCACTTTTATTTTGACTTAATCTGAATAGAAGTATTCTTTGGAAAATTAAAAAATTAATTAACAAAATATAATTCACATTAAATTCTCCCATTTTAACTACAAACTTCTAGGAGGTTTTGTTTGTTTGTTTTGTTATTGGTTTTGGTCCTCCCCAGAAATAACCATATTCCTAAATTTTAGGTTAGGAACTTTTTTTACTAATTTTTCTAAAAATGTATTGACACTGAGTATGGTGGCACATACCTCTAATCTCAACACTCAGGAGGCAGAGACTAATCTGGTCTATATAGGGAGGCCCATGTTAGCCAGGGCTACATAGTGAGACCCTGTCTCAAATCAAACAAACAAAAAAGATTTATTTATAATGGCTGTTGAGAGGAGAATCAGTCTTCTATAGGGATGAGAACTAATAGGCTATCCAGTCCCATATGCAAAAGAGCAATACTAAATGAACTCAGTAGATTGTATACACAAAAGCTGAAAGTGAGGCCAGGCGTGGTAGCACATGATTTCAATGTCAGCATCTGGGAGGCAGAGGCAGGTGGACCTGTGAGTTTGAGGCCAGCATGGTCTACATAGTGAGTTCTAGATTACATAGAGAGACTGTTTCAAAAGAAAAAGAAAGGGGAGGGGAAGGGAGAGGAGAGGAGGGGAGGAGAGGGAAGGGAAGAAGGAAGGGAGGAAGGGAGGGAGGGAGGGAAGGAGGGAAGGAAGGAAGGGAAGGAGGAAGGAAGGAAGGAAGGAAAAAAGAGCAGTAAGTGTCCTTTAACTGCCGAGCCATTTCTCCAGCATCGTATTTTTATTATCGCTTTAATCATGGATGCATTCCTAAACAAACAATACCAAAACTTGATGGTTTTATTGTATTTTTGCTGTTTAGAGTTCATTGAATTTCTTTGAACTGAAAATTTAAAAATCAATAAAATGTAGAAAGTTCTGGAAAAGGAAGTAAAGTTCAGTGGTTTTTAGTATAGTCAGAGAATTATGCAACCTTTATCATTAGTTTTAACACCACTGAAGGAAAGTGTGTATCAGTGCCTGGGGGTGGGGTGGAATGGCTGTAGGATAATCTATTTTCTACCTGTACAGATTTATCTGTATTGGATATTTCAAAGAAATGGAAACATACAACACATGACTTTGAGTCCAGCTTATCTGACTTGGCATTTTTTCAAGGTTTATCTATATTATAGCACATATCAGTATTTAATTCCTTTTTATAATCAAGTATATCCTACCACATGGATATACCATGCTTACTTGGCCATTCATCAGAAAATGAATGTCTGGCTTGTTCCCACTTTCTGACTACAGTGCTGCTCTGAATGCTTGTCTTCACACTGTTATGCAGACATGCTTCCAGGTCTAGAATTGATAAGCCATAGAGCCAGCTCCATGGCACAGACTTGCAGTCCAGACACTTAAAAGCTGAGGACTTTCATGTGCATTTGGAAGCCATCTTGATAGTAAGTTGGAGGCCAGCCTAAATTACATAGTAAAACCTGCCTGAAAAGCCAAAGAATTGTTAAATCACATAAAGCCTATACTCCCTATGCCAGGCTGGGGATGTGGCTCAGGGGTAGAGCAATGTCTCCATTTATGGGATCCTGTATTTCATCCCCAACACCAGAAAGAAAAGAAATAAAAACCACCCAAAAAGCCCTATTTAAGTTTTCTATGAAACACTATGTTGTTTGCCAAAGTAACCACTATTTTACATTAACAATGACCAGAGAGGCCCAACTTTTTCATGTTTTGTTAACACTTGCTATTGTCTTTCTGATTACAGCCACCCTAATGGTGTGAAGAAGCACCTTACCTCGGCTTTCCCTTACATTTCCCTGGGTCTAATAGTAATAAGCATTACTTTGTGTGCTTATTGTTCATCTGTATGTCTTTTTTGGAGAAATTTTTGTACACTGTATAACTTGTTTTTATGTGTGGTGTGTGTGCTTATATATGTGTCAGTGTGTATGTAGGTGAGTACACACGTGTGTGGAGGCAAGACGTCAATGTTGAGTGTCTTAGTTCTATACATTATTCTTATAGACAAGGTCTTTTACTGAACCTAAGTTCATCAATTCATGGGCTACCTAGCCAATGAACTCTGAGGATTTGTCAGCCCTTACCCTCTGCCTAACTGGGATTATAGACATAGGCTGCTAGGACTGGCTATTATGGTTTCTGGAGATCTAAATTCAGGGCTTCATGCCAGCACACACTATTAAACAGCCATCTCCAAGCCCCCACATTATCTTTTAATTGCTGGGTTGAAGTAGTTTCTATATATTTTGGATATTAGACCTTTATCAGAGATAATACCTTCTCTTTTTCTGTGGACTGTATCTTTTCATCTCTCCCTCAACACTTTATGAATAGTGCCTTTTGAAGCAAAGATTTTAATCTTAGAGTTGAATTTTAAATGCTATTTTAAATATATTATTAATTATATATAAAAAACATAAACTATTTCCAACTGAGTGCCTACCAGGTGCTGTGTCAGGGAATGCAGGTAACCAGACATACACCTCAAGGGGTGGGTCTGTGCAGCCCTTGCTAGGAGACCAGGGCTCTGCTCCAGCTCCAGAGGACCCAAGGGTGGGACAAGAATAACTTGCAAAGGCCTAGCTGGAAGCCAGAAGGGAGATGGGTAGAGCTGACCCTCTAGTGGCCAGGAGAGGGAAGGCAACTCTCTGAGGACTGAAGCTCCTTGTTGATAGAAGGTTCTGGTAACTGGGAGCAGTACTGGAAGGAAAGGATGCTCCAAAAAAGCTACCACAGGGTTCCACTGAGTCCCTAAGCTATCTGACTTCCTCCCTTTCCAAGAGCATAAGACAGCCAGTCCTGAGTGCCTAAGCAAGTCCAGGGACAAGCACAGGAAAAGAGGTTGTTGGAGGGGTTCTGCTAAACTGGCCAAGTCTTTGCTTGAAAAATTCCTAGAAAACAGTACATGTTCAAGGATATATATATATATATATATATATATATATATATACACACACACACACACACACACACACACACACACACACACACAATTTACCCCCATTATTGAAACAACTAGTGAGAACAGCTGCTTCAGACAAAACCAAGGGCTTAAGTAAACTGTATAGAGCATGCTGAACAAGCATGAGAACCAGAATTGGGATCCCTAGCACCCACATTAAAAAAAAAAAAAAAAAAAAACTGGGCATGGTGACATCTGAAATCTCAGCCCTGGGGAGGAAGAGACTGGAGAATTCCAAGGACCTGCTGCTCAGCCAGTCTAACAAAATCAGCAGGCTCCAGGTTCAGTGAGAGACCCTGTCTCAAAGAGGGTGTGGGAGTAAAGGTACTTGCTGCTAAGCCTGACCTGATTCAGTCCCTAGAACCCACAAGATGGAAAGAGAGAACAGACTCCCATAGGTTTTCCTCTGACCACCACACACATGCCATCTAGAAAGGTCAGGAGCTCCTGGAAGTCTGCTTTTTTGGTAATTTTTCTCCACCTGAAACCTCTCTCTGGACATACTCATTTATTTCAAAATAAGAAAAGTAGATGAAATCTGGGTATGGTGATACATGCCAGAAACTCTAGCACCTTGGAGGTTGAGGCAGAAGAATTAAGACTTTATCCTTTGCTATGAAGTGAGTCAAGGCCATTGTAGGCTACTACAAGACCCTGTCTAAAAAGAAAATGTTTTAGAGAAAAAGTGATGAAATGGTGGCCTCGTGCAGCCCTTCCCATCCTTTATTCTATTGTGCCCACATACCTGGATGGCAGTCCGAGGGTCCAGCCCATTCTCCACTGAGAGCATTTCCACTCAGGCAGCAGCTCTCAAGGAGACTCACATGACACCTGCAAGGACAGAAGGAGGCCAGATAAGTATGCTGCCAATTTACCCCCACAACTGCAGTCCCCTCCCAGCCAGGCACGCAGTCAGGCCAGGACACTCAAATTGCAAATGAAAGACCTTTGAGCAACACAAAGGAAAAACTGAGACTGGATTTTAAGGATGGAAACAGGCCAGAGGCTCATTCTTGGGAGGGGTGAAACCCTTGTACCACAAACGGGAGGCAAGAGCTCTTTGCACCAAAACCGGTGCAGAAAGCCAGGGCCTATGAGATAGGAATTTGCAAAGCTTCTTCAACAGTGGGTTGAAGCCCCATCGAGTGGCACACCCATATGTAGGAGTTGCAAAAGAACTTACCAGCAGAAAAACGCTTCTGAATGCCCAACTGAAAATTAATTTAAAAGCAGTGTCTAATGAATCTTAGTATTTCTAGCAGAACTCACGTTGAGTTGCATCATATAATTTCAACTGCTGTTCTGAACATGCAACATATGTTTTGCACTACACAGGAATTCACCATACATCATCAATAAGCACTGCCTGAACAACCTCAGCCCAGATTTGAGCCAATCTCTTTTTTACCCCCTTTAGACAGCTATGTAGCTCTAGATGTCTTAGAACGCTATTTTTACAGAAATCTTGCCTCTGCTTCCTGGGCCCTGGGATTAACGTGGGCACCATTGCACCCAGCTCTCAGCTCATATTTGAGACATCTTGCAGTGTTTACAATACAAATTTTTCTGATTTTTAGAAACATAATGGTTTAATTATTAAAATGAAGACTTTGAATGTTTTTCAGCATGTAAGTATCAAATTAGTAAAGCCTGGATTGGACTGATAAACAAGCTCAGCCATCTTATCAGTATGCAAATTTGCTTTCATCTTCAATAAACAGTATAATTGTATGTATGCCAAAGACCCTCTTTAAATAGATTAATTTATGGTTTATTATTATTAAATGTTTGATTTGTCTACCTTATATACCTACCTATGGGGTCATGCAAAAATTCTCAGATAAAAGGGGTTGTGAATGTGAAAATTGCAGAAGGCCTGCCAGGATATGAAGGAGGGGCTTTCCCTGAAAATGCTAAGAACTGGTGGGGACCAGATGCTGGGCCTCACAATTCACATTCAAGCTAGTCTTGTACTGACCCAGTCCAGGATTTCAGCACACCTGCAGAAGCAGCAGGAGACAGCACTCTCTTCACACTTCTGCTTCTGCACTGGGCTGCAAAGCTTTAGCCTGGGTGTCACAGATGTATGTCTAAATGACCAACATGGTCACTACAATTTGCTCCTAACTAGGCAGGATCAAGGGAGCATAGGATTTTATCTCTCAGGTGCAAAGTCTG
This sequence comes from Phodopus roborovskii, assembly GCF_943737965.1. Taxonomy (NCBI): domain Eukaryota; kingdom Metazoa; phylum Chordata; class Mammalia; order Rodentia; family Cricetidae; genus Phodopus; species Phodopus roborovskii. The sequence continues at coordinate 16,797,126 of NW_026125052.1, read as the reverse complement.
AACATGATGTATTTGGGTATGGTTTCTGTAATTCCGGTGAATGTAGCCGCAAATATGTAAGTGAAGAATATCACTACCCACAATTTAGTATGTATCCACAGTTGAAGATTCCAAAGGCCAGGTGCCTTCTTCCCTTGGCCCAAGCCTGAGCTCTCTGGCTAGGTAGGCACATTCATATGCAAACAAGTTTCTAGGGAACATGACAGAGCAAATGTTTATGCTGTTTCAGCTTAATTAGGGCACAAGACATTAACATAAGCAAGGAATGGTAACAGACTGCCTTGCTTACATGTCTCCTATGTTCACCTTTGAATGCCATTTCATTACTTCTTCCTGATGGAGGAAAGAGGACAAGGAAGCTGAAGCAGGTCTAGGAACAAATTCACACAGCAGAGGTTTGGTTTCACCACTCAGACTCCTAAGTAAATACCAACCTCAGAGCTAAACTTGAGTGGGTCTGGGAAGGGTGCACTTCAGCTGCAATCACAAGGAGCACTAACTAAAGCCAGTCTGGCAAACAAGGCTTACCAGTCAGAAGTGGAGCTTGAGGCCCAGGAAGAAGAGAAAACAGGGTGGTCCTCAATGATGGGACCAAGCCAATCTCTGCCTTCCCATGATGGCAGTAATAAAAGCACCAGGAGCCAGGAGCCAGGACCCAGAGTGGACCTCTAAGACAGGCCTTGTCCAGGGAGGCAAGTGTGTGGGGAAGCATGGCTCTCATGGAGACAGGCTGCCAGGAAGGGGTCTTGGCTCTGACTACAAAGGCTCTGTTCCACCTCCCTAGGCATTCCCAAGGATTCAGAAGGCCAGCTCCAAATTCTGGTTTCTAGGATGGCAAACAAGGCATGCCCTGTGGTCAAGCAGTCACTCCTCACAATATGCCTGTCCAGGAGATTGAGTTCCTTCCACAATACCCTTGTGCAGTGCAGAAGGCAAGATCCAGCTGCTGAGGCTCCAAGCCTCCATACTTCCCATATTTCCAGGGCCCAAGCCTCTCTCATTCTCAGCCCTGCTGTTCTAGACAGTTGCTCTTCTCTTGGCCAGAGTGAATAGGACCCTAGGGTTTAGAGCTCAACAATATAAATAACAGCCTATGTCAATAAATGCTCTGGAACTAATTAGCTGAAAGTATAGCATACTCATGGTGGGGGCACTATTAATAAGGACTATGGCCCAGTAATAGCTTTTAAAAACAAGCAAACGAAGGGTGCCATGAGATCTCAGCATTTGGAAGTAGAGGTGAAAAAATTAGGAGTTCAGTATCATCATGACAACCTGCCTCATAAAACCAAAGCCACACTAAAACAAAACACAAATTCCAGTATGGTGGGCTCATTCTTGTAATCTCAGCATTCAGGAGAGGAGGCTGAGGCAAGAAGACTGCTGAGTTCAGGGCCACCCTCAGCCATGTAGGAAGTTCCAGGCCAGCCTGGACTCAGAGACTTCATCTCAGAAAAAAAACCTAACTAGGGCCTGGAGCGATGACTCAGCAATTAAGGGCACTTACTCTTGCAGAAGTCTAGGATTTGATTCCCAGCATGTACATGGTGGCTTACAGGAGTTGTAACTCCAGTTTTGGAAGACCTGATGCCCTCTTCTGCCATAGCATATGGTAACATACATATACTCAGACACACACACATACACATAAAAATCAATTAATTAAAACAAAACAAAACCTAAACTAAACTAAACCAAAATAAACTGAAGCTAAGAAAGTCAGAGTACACAGGTCCCAAGCAGAGAAAAGTAACCGTTGCCTGAATTTGTCAGAAAAGCCACAAAATGATACTAGCTCAGGAGCCCAAAGCAACCATTTCACAATTCAGAAAATAGGTTTAAAAAAAAAATTCAGGTTTAGACTGTTATCAGAACTCCTTTACCACCACCATACTGGCTTCAAATGCACAGAAATCCTCCTGCCTCTGCCTCCCCAGTGCTGGAATTAAAGACGTGCACCACCACACCCTTTACCCTTCTTTGAAAGAAGCTAAAACACTGGTTACTCATGTCTAAACCATAGTGCTTCAGGGAGACAGCAATGTATCTGCTCATGGAAGTTGTTTTGACTGTTGGGTCAAGGATCCACTGTCCACCTGGTGGCTGAGACCTCAAAAAGGACTGGTGTCATGTCCTCTCCTCAGCTGTTCTTCAGTGATACCAAGAGCAAAACTGAAAAGAAGTATGGCTCTCAGGGCACCCATGCAGAAGGGGTAAGGAGTAGACTCGGGCAACAGTCCAGAGGGCCTCCGACATTACTGGGGAGAGGTTAGCAGGGGAGAGGCAGACCCAACTTATACTAATTTTGTCTCTACCCCAGGCACTGATTCACTTTCCCATGGGTTTCCAGAATGAACAAAACTTCTCTGATCTCATTCTCCAACTCTGTTTAATTCTTAGAACAGTCATGTGAGAAATGGTTGTCTCTACTTTAGAGGAACACACTGGCTCAGTAGAGGCAGGTAAGAAACAGAAATCTCAGGTTTCCTTAGTCCTTTTTCCAGCTCAAGCTGTCTTGGGTCAAAAGAACTCAGAAGCTAACCAGTCAGAACTAAAGGCAGTAAGACACTGTCTTACCAGACAGATTTACAGCCCCAACCAGCTGAGTCTAGGTCTTCTCCATGACACCCAAGCTTCAGAACTGTCCTTTTTTAATTGTTCAACATGGAAAGGACCTGTCCTAGTTCTTGCTAGTATAGTGGCCATCTTACTTCATCTACACTTGGAGGAAGAAAAGAGAAAAATGGCTTAGATGAGAATTGAAAGAATGGATAACACAGCTCTACTGCTCTCAAAACACTATACCCATCAGTAAAGGCAAGGGCTTCTCCTTAGACACACCTCAGCCACTCCACAGCCTCCTTGTACTGCCTGAATCATATATCTGGCCCTTCTGAACAGCCCTGCCCCACACACTTGTGCCATCCATGGCTAGGCCAGTTGATGAGTCATATTATTTCAGTTGGAAAAGAACGACAAAATTATCTCCTGATTCAGAAAGGCAGCTGACCTCTCAGGCATGTGAGTGCTGAGTGAGTAAACAGCATGTCCTTCCTTCTGAAGAAAGCTGAATCTCTAGAAAGTACCCTGAACGGGTAGCATGGGGTAAAGAGAGCAAGCCTTTGAAGCAACAGCTTCAAATGAAATACTGCTGGAGAGTGAGAGACTAGACAGAACACTAGTGTGGGTGAGCGCATCTGTCCCTGCCAGACACATTTTCTTTCCAACTTTCCTTTCATTCAACACCACCCATCTCTCCCATACTCTTGTTCCATACAGTATAGGATTTCTCCCTCTACTGTCTTTGGTTTTTGTTCTGTGTTTTTTTTGTTTGTTTGTTTGTTTGTTTGTTTTAAAGACAGGACCTCACTGTGTAGCTTAGGCTAGCCTCAACTTAAAGCAAACTTCCCGCTTTCTCCTCTTTCAATGCAGAGATTACAAGGCCTGGCCAACTATTCCCAGATTTTATATTTTCCAGGGCCTTATAATTCAGCAAGTGCTCTACCACTAAGCTATATTCCAAGTACTTATTTTTTTTTATTTTTGAGAAAAGGTCTTAAACTCATTGGGAAAGTTTCCCCATTCTCAGCCTCCTGAATACCTATGGTTACTTACAGGTGGGTATCACTCTACCTAGCTTTGCTGTGGAATTCTAATGATGTGTATATTCTAAATGAATGAAAACAAGAACTCTGAGCAACTCATTCATCACTGTGTTTTCTTTTTTAAAATTAACTTACTTTTATTTTATTGGTGTTTTGCCTATATGTGTGTCTGTGTGTGAGGGTGCTGGATCCTGGAGTTACAGGCAGTTGTAAGTTGCCATGTTGGTACTGGGAATTGAACCCAGGACCTCTGGAAGAGCAGTCAGTGCTCTTAACCACTGAACTATCCTTTCAGCTCTATCATCCTAGGTATTCAAAAAATCAAAAGGGAAAAGAACAACAACAAACCCCGCTCTTGAATGATTTAATAAAGGTGAGGTATACAGCACAGGTACGTCTATTTGACAGACTGTGGGAAGTTGAGGCATACCTCTTTGACATGGTAGGGCTCCTGGGGAATTCCCAACAGTATGATATTTGGTCAATAAGCCAAAAGCCTTTTTGAAGGTTGCATCATCGTGAGAGGATATTAAAGACAAAATTGCATCCAGCCTTCAAAGAAAGAGGCCACTTTGGCAATGATAGTCTCTCGGGGCCCTTACAATTGCTAATAGGGCTGAAAGTGTATGTATAAGATCCTAGATTCAATCGACAGTACTGCGGGGTGGGGGCTGGAGGGTGAGGGGCTGGCATCATGGATAGCTGACCCTCCTGAAGCAAGCCCATCAGAACCTGGAGGAAATATACATAAGTCCCCAGGGGGCCTATAAGTGCTGAGCATAGGACCTTAAAGATACCCATCTGCGTCAACTACTAACAGGTTAACTTACCCTTACATGTTCCTACAAACCCAGTGGCTAAGGCTAAATGACCAGGACCTACAAAAAGAGAAGTGATTTTACAGGGACCCACTAAGTCCTTCAGCCTACCCAGGACCCACTCATCTGTACTCTTCATGACTTACACTTCCGACAGCCATCATGTCTGACTCAATAGGAAAGTTCTGCATTCAGCTATGCAGAAAGGAGCACTGGGAGGATTGTTCCTCACAGGTGCTGGAACACAGAAGCAGGGCTCTGTGATCACAACCAACTCCACAGTGCTCCCTGAGGCACTCTACTGCCAGAACACCAGCCAAAAAGAAGGGCTGGCTTCCACTGCCCCAGGATGAATGAGCTAGGTGAGTGGCCATCTCTCACCTCCCAGGTATTTGAATGACACCCAACATTACAACAGCAAACACAAATGATTTAATATGAAAGCCAGAAAAGCCATCTGTGGAGACATGTCCAGGAGGCCAGAAACCAGGGGAAAAAAAAAAAAACAAACCTCTCACTCATTTACCAACTGAGTCCTTACAGACACCAATTCTGCTGTTCAGTCTGCTGGGCTCTGCTGTTGAAGAACAGCAGGTATGACAGGTAGGGAGCAGTCTCTTAAGTTCTCAAAGTGAAAGAGAGCTGGATCAAGGAAGGAAACGACAAAGGTCAGTTAGATCTAATTAACAGTAATTCCTGGAAGCCAAGCATGGTGGCTCATGGCTACAATCCCAGCAGTTGGGAGGTGGAGGCAAGGTGGAGGCAGGGTGGGCCAGGAGTCCAAGGCTAGCTTGGGCTATTTAGAGGGATCTTGTCTCAAAACAAACACTACCAAAGACAAAAAACTAAACCAAACACTCAGACCTACCCCCTACTGCACGGAAAACAAAGGATCAAAAAACAAACCATAGCCAGGAGGAGGAGTAGCCCACACCTTTAAACCCAACACTTGGAAGGCAGAGGCAGGTGGATTTCCATGAGTTTGAGTGAGTTCCAGGAAAGCTAAAACCAAAAAACAAACAAACAAACAAACAAAAAACTAACAGGGATGAATAGGGGGATTAATATGATCAAAGTACATTACATGCATGTATGAAATTCTCAAAGAATTAAGTACATATTAAGTCTGAGGCAGCTGAGTTGCGGACAGTTTAGAAAAGATTTAGGCGACATAATGTCCTCGAGGTAATGCCAGAGAGAAATTACCTCTATGATCAGCTAGGAAATTAGGGTAAGACTCGGTAAGGACAAGATACGCACAAGACTTGCGATAAAGCTGACATGACAGTCACCGAGAAAGGGGCAAGTTCAACTTTATTAGTGGGTCAACGGGAGGGGACAGACGTAGGGTGTTCGGGATGAGCAGACCTCGCGGGGCTGAGCCAGGGGAAGTCAGGCTGCGATAGGAAATCTGAGCCAGAAAGGAGTGTCGAAGGAAGGTTCAGACGAGCTGAGGGATGAGCGTGATGTTGAGGTAAGGGGCGACGAAAGGATGTGACTCGGATCGGATTGCAACCGGGCTAAACAGGGGTCACGAGTGAGGCTACACTTACGCAAGACCGGCGGTAAGGGGACCCGGCTCAGGGCTGAGGTCGGCTGCGGTGGAGACGGAGGGGTGAGCCGGGGTGGCCGCTGGCTGCGGTGGCCACAGGCCCGGGCTGCGAAGGGCCGAGGTTCCCAGCCCAAGTCTCAAGGCACCCAGAGGTCGCGAGTGGCCGCGAGGTAGCAGGCCCACCGCCGGCTCGCGTCACGGCCCGCCGTCCCTCGCCTCCCTCCAGGCCCAGGCCGAGACTCACCATAGAGAACAGGAGCAGGTGGCTGCGCTCCGGGCGAGGCGACCCCACACCTTGCAGCAGAAGCTGCGGCTCCTGAGGCACTGACAACAGGAAGCGCCGCGCGGCGTCTGACGCCACCACGTTAGCTCGTCGCTCCGACCCCGCCTCCGGCCCGCGAAGCCAATCGCGAGGCCCGGAGAAGCCGAGGGGCGGGGCCGGTAGCTTTTCCCCGCCCCGGCTCTTGTGGAGGGGGGGGTCTCGGTGCAAGTGAGCGATCCTGCGGCTCCCGACCCCTGGGTTCTGGGTAGCGCAGAGAGGCTGGACCCCTCTGAGCGTTCGGGCCGCCTCCCTCCAGCAGATCTGCGTCAGTCCTGACCCTCAACCTGGCCTTGGGACTGTCGTTTGGTTTCCTTCAGACGAAGATGCGCCCCTGTGACACCACTAACCCCGGGCCTCCGCGAGGGCAGGGAGCAGATTCTGGACCCAAGTGGGACCCTACGGTCTGGTTTTCTGGAACCAGGAAACAGTTGTTTTGACTTGTCTTATACCACGCGATCTCCCTGAGCGCTCCCTTGGATGTGTTAATTTGCTTGCGGTCAGCCCCTTGAGGCATGAAGCCCGGAGGACATGCTTTTCTGTTTCTCACCATTTAATTGCTTTTGTTCCATTACAGAATGTGACACCTGTCTTTCCGAATGGACTCTGAACAAAACTGTTGAAAGTAGTGAGCGGCGGTGTAGGTACTGTAGCCTTGCAGAATTTGCCCAGAAGGAACCTAGGGCCTAAGTGCGGGCCACAGAGGTGGGGACTGTTAAAGAGAATCCTTCCGAGAGCATAGTACATATGCTTCAGGCTCTCAGTTCATATGAGCTTTGCTCCTGTTGACTTAGAGGACACCATGTTTTCCTGGTGTCCTCCATCCCCTCTGGCCCTTGTACTCTTTCTGTGTCTTCCTTGGGGTTCCCTGAGCTCCAAGGGGAGGGATTTGATGGAGCCATCCCATTTAGGGTTGCATGTTCCAAGGCTTCTCACTCTCTTGCGTAATGTCTGGCTGTGGCTCTCTATGTGTGTTCTCATCTGGTGCAGGAGGAAGTTTCTCTGATGATGGCCGAACAAGGCACTGATCTATATGAGTATAGCAGAGTATCATTAGGAGTCATTTTATCACTTTTGTTTTGTTTTGTTTTGTTTGAGGCAGGGTTTCTCTGTGTAGCTTTGGACCCTGTCCTAGAACTCACTTTGTAGACCACGGCTAGCCTCAAACTCACTGAGATCTGCCTGCCTCTGCCTCCCAAGTGCTGGGATTAAAGGTGTGCACCACCAACACTCGGTTATCACTACCTTTTTTGTAAAGACCAGTATTACTTTTTTACCCTAGGTCCCTGGGCTACCTAGTCTCTGGTTCTTGGTCAATCCAAGCACGTCAGCTTCCATCTCATGAAGTCAAGCCAAGTCACTTATTGATTACTCTCACAAACTTTGGCCACGATTGCCCTAGTGTATCTTGCACATAGTACATCATTGTAGATCAAAGGGTTTGTGGCTGGCTTGGTGTTTGGTTTCACATTTGGTAATATGCAAAGTGCCTTCCTGTATGAAAGATGCTAGACCATGGGGTGAAGGCTCTAAGTAGGCACCAGCTTGACATCTCCAGGTTCAATGAGTTGTGTAGGTGTTGTCTTCAGCAATGGGGCCTTGCTGTCTATTATGAGTAGTTTCCCCCCCACCCCCCGCCGCCAGTCCCACCGCACAGAGCCGCGGCGCCAGCCCCAAATAATACACAAAGATGCTGTATTTGATATAATTCTGTTGGCCAGTTACTAGTTTCTTGTCGGCTAGCTCTGTCTTAAGTATTAACCCATTTCTGTTAATCTCTCCCCGGTCTCTCCATGTTGCCTCTCCTCCCAACTACTTCCTTTTTCCTCCTAATCTCCTAGTCCCGCCTATCTTGCTTTTCTATTAGCCAACAGTGCTTTATTCATTAACCAGTATGATAAACATATTTACAGAATGACATCTCCTATCAGCTGTCAGTTTGTGGAGAGCTACATAATAGTCTTGACAACACCCTGGGTTGTTTGAGGATTCCCATGGTTGCCTTTGGACAACAACTCAATTAGATGTAACCCACTCCCTGTACTGGAGGCTTCATTTGGTGACAAGAGATAGCCAGGTAGGACTCTGTCTCCAGCATTATTTGGAGACTTCATTTGGGTTGCCTTCATATATGTATATATTTTAGGAAGTTTCTCCTGTATTAGGTCTCCATACTATCCCTCAAATGCTTCTTAATCTTACCTGTCTCTCCAAATGTATTCTCTCCCCTAACTCCCTCTCCCCACTTGATTCATTCCTTCATCCATCCATAACCTTTTCCTAATAAAATCTATCTGTTCCCTCTAGTCCCTTACTCTGTACCTACCCTTTGTGGTTTTATGAATTATAGCTTGGTTATCATTAACTTAACATCTAATATCCACATATAACTGAATACATACCATATGTGTCTTTCTGGGTCTGGATACCTCACTCAGGATGACTTTTTTTCTAACTCCATCCATTTGCCTATAAATTTCATGTTGTCATTTTTTTTAATGGCTGAGTAATACTCCATTGTGTAAATGTACCATATTTTCTTTATCCGTTCTTCTCCTGAGAGACATCTAGTTGTTTTCCCATTTCTGGCTATTATAACTAGAGCAGCAGTGAACATGCTTGAGCAAGTGTCTTTGTAGCCGGATAAAGCATCCTTTGGGTGTATGCCCAGGAGTGGCATGACTAGATTTTGAGGTAGATCGATTCCCATCGTCCTTAGGAACTGTGGGCATGGGTCTGCACCAGCCCTCTATGTTTATATTATGGCCTCCAATTTATGTTTTTATGGGATTTCTGAGTGTGCAAACAGGTGGTTTTCTGATTCCTGTGCTTTCTCTTTGACTCCTTCTGTTCATTTGTCCTGTCCAACTTCTACATGATTATTGTGGTTTAATAAGGATCAGGAGAAACAGATAGGCTGAATAGATGTTTATTCAGGGAGAAATAACTTACAACATAGACAGATGAACACCAGCAGGTTCCTGGTCCCAAGGATGCCTCCGGATGTTTTCCTGTCCCCGTGCTGCAAGCAAGAGAGCTCCCAGGGGCCCCCTCCTCAGACTTAGTTCCCCCAGGTAACATCCACCACTGTCCCCACCCCCAATGGGCGAGGTCTGTGCTTTATTTATCTTATTATGTTTTATTTTGTTATGTTTAAAAAGTGAATGAGGGGCTGAAGAGATGGCTCTGCAGTTAAGAGCACTGACTGCTCTCCCAAAGGACCTACATGGCAGCTCACAACTGTAACTCCAATTCCAGGGATCTGACACCTTCACACCAATGCACATAAAATAAATTTTTTTTTTAAATGAATGAAAACCTAGTCACTAGGGTTAAGATTAACAACTGAACTGTCACTTATACCAGCTGGGTGAGGGAAAAATCAGATTTCTCCAATGGAGTGACCCTGGGCATATCAACCACTCCTGGGCAGGCCTCATGTTCCTGAGTAGTTGACTAACATGTAATAAACTCCACAGTTTTTTGGCTGCTTTTATTTGGTTACAGTTTTTTTTTTGGGGGGGTGGTTGTTGTTTTTGTTTGTGGAGGGTTTTTATGGTATTATTGTCATATTGGGTTTTTGTTGATTTTTTTTTTTTTTTTGAGAAAGAACTTAAAGTTGGGAAGGAATAAGATTTGGAATAACTTGGGGGAAGAGAAAGAATATGATCAAAGTATAGTTAAATTTAAAAATTATTTTAAATAACTAAAACAGAGTAGCTGGATGATAGGCATCTCCATACCCCAATTTACTTTTTTTGTTTATGTGTGTGTGGAGGTCTGTAGATGATTTTATGTGGGGCTGGGACTTAGGTCAGGCTTGCCCAACAAATGCTTTTACTCAGCCATATCCAACCCCATGTTCTACTGCCCTGAGCTTTGGTCCAACTCACCCTTGGCTTTAGCCTCTAAAGGCCAAAGGCAAGATGTTTGTTTCCTAAATGCTCTTGTCCCATTTAGGGGTTACCAGGTCAATTATTCTCTCAGCAGGGTGAACCCTCCTCCACAACTGTAGACTGATTGGGTCTGAATATTTGGTGGCACAGTTGATGGCTCCGAAGGAAAATTACAAATTGAAGACACCTCAACTATTATTTTGATCCAAGCAGTGGTGGGTCATGCCTTAAATTCCAGCACTTGGGAGGCAGAGGCAGTAGAATCTCTGTAAGTCTGAGGCCAGCCTGGTCTACAGAGTGAGTTTCATTCAGGTCAGCCATGGCAAATAGAAAGAATTCCTGTCTTCAAAAAACCAAACCAAACCAACCAACCAACAAAAAAACAAACAAGAAACACATGCTTTGTTTCATCTGATACACACTCTGCTGGTCTGGCCTTACTTCCCAACCCTTACACTACTTAGAAGTAAGTTTTTTTTGTTTTGTTTTGTTTTGTTTTTGTCTCTCTCTCATTTAAAAAAAATCCACTCCCAAAGGCTCGGAGGCCAGGGGCCATCAGTTTTTATAACAAGATCTAAAACCATCCACATATATTATAATCAAAACAACTTATGACACACTCACCATCCCTGCCCTCTATCAGCCTAACCCGGAAATAGACATTGGATAACCCTCTGTAGGGACTAGGGAGTAACTGTCATGAGTCACTGTCCTAGGTTACCCTTTCCACCCATGTTCCCTAAGCCTGGTAGCAGTGGCCCACTTCTGGGATCATCACAGTCCTCTCTCATTGGTTTCCCTTTAAAATGTCACCTAGGAGGCAGAAGTTGCAGTAGAACACCTGGTAGGTATGAGCTTTGCTTCTGTCACACAGGTGCCCCAAAGAGCCTTGAAAGGCGTGGGAGGGTGTTGATGGGCAAGCTCATACCCTGGAGCTCTTCTTAACTGAGCAGGTCACTGAGTAGATTTGTGTCTTTAGATGCCTTCTTCTTAGGACATTTCAGGTGATGAGAATATTTAGGGGGGGAGATCCCAAGACAGGACCCTGTCTCACTATGTAGCTCAAGCTGTTCTTGAACCCACGATGCAGCCCAGACTGATCTCAAACTCCTGATCTCTCTGAATGCTAGGTTTGAGAACCCCAACTTCTGTATTTCATGAGTCACATGGGGAGGCTGAAGGATCAGACTGAAATGCACTGGGGAATATTGCAGAGTCATTCGTGAGGCAGGACTTGGTGCTAAGCACTGGGGGAAGGTAAGGGGCATTGAGAGGAAGGAGATAGGGTTCCTGCCCTGTCAGGGCTCTGACTCCATAGAGGATTCAGTCCATAGGACACTGTCACTATGATAAACACCAGAGGAATGATCCCAGTTTATGCAGTCTCCAAACCAGGACTCTTCACATACGGAGAGAGTTTCCAGCACTTCCCAGTATCCAGTCTCATTGGGTCTGGATTATCTTTTCCTGACCCCGTGCCTTGCTTTGGCCTGTGACATGAAGAGCAAAGTGTGCATGTGCTTGCAGAGGCTTCCTGATGTTGTTCTGGTCTCTGCCAGCACAACACAGAGGAGCCTCTCCTGGGTATCTGCTGCCTCTCCAGCCAGGTGGGCAGCAGAGTTAACAAGGGTGGAACTGGGCTGCAAGGAGTTGGAAACCAGGCTGCATTGTGGCCTCACTAACATGGCCAGCTGAAGACCAGCAAGGATTCTTGTGCTAACCCCTACATGTCAAAATGGTTTGTTCCAACTACTTGGGTCATAAGTTCACACTGAAAGAAGGAACTAACACACAGCGGGTTAAGAAAGCTTCCTCAATTCTCATGGAATAATGTGGTTAGGAAGTCCAGGGCAGGGCACCCAAATGGTTCCATGGATAAAGGTGCTTGCTGCTGCTGCAGCAAGCCTGAGTTTGGTATACGGAGTCCACACAAGGGTGAAGGGTAGAATCAACCCTGCGAAGCTGTGCTCTGACCTCTGTATGTGCACTGTCCCCTCTGTCATATTCTTACCCACATATACAATAGTAAAAAGAAGTCCAGGATGTAGCTCAGCTGACAGTGATTGCCCGGCTCATGAACCCTAGGGTTCCATCCCAACACTGAGGCACTGATGTCACAGTCCTTTAATCCCAGCACTCAGGGGTTAAAACAGTAGGGTCACAAATGGCAAGGTCTTAGATACATAATAGTAGGGCAGTAACCTGAGCTACATGACACCCTGCCCATCATTTACAGGGTGAGGCAGGAGTATCAAAGTGAGTTCAAGGCCAGCTTGGTCTCAACAGTGTTGGGACCCTATCTCAGCCCCTTACCCCAACAGCAACAAAAAGGCTGGAGAAAATTCTCTGTAGCCTATATATGAGGCTTCCTGCTTCATCTTCTCAGAGTTAAGTTATGTATGTGTGTGTAATTATAGACACATATACATGTATAGTTATATATGTGCATATACACATATAGTTATAGATATGTGTATATGTAGTTATAGATATGTATATACATAGTTATATATGTGTTATATATATATATATATATATGGAACACTGCACAAATGTTCGTGTCATCCTTGTACAAGGCCGTGTTAATCTCTGTATTGTTCTAATTTTACTATACATACTGCCAAAGTAAACCCTCAAAATGAAACTTGATTGTGTGTGTGTGGTGTGTGTATATGTGTGTTTGTGTGTGTGTGGTGTGTGTGTGGTGTGTGTGCGATGTGTGTGTGTGTGTTTGTATGTGTGTGTGGTGTGTGTGTGGTGTGTGTGTTTGTGTGTGTGTGGTGTGTGTATGTGGTGTGTGTTGTGTGTATGTGTGTGTTTGTGTATGTGTGGTGTGTGTGTGTGTGTGGTGTGGTGTGTGTGTGTGTATGTGTTTGTGTGGTGTGTGTGGTGTGGTGTGTGTGTGTGTGTGTGTGTGTGTGTGTGTTGGAAGCTAACATGCCACCATGTGCATATGGAGGTCAAAGGACAATTTGTAGGAGTTTTTTGTTGTTCTTGTTTTGTTTTCTTCTACCATGTAGTTTCCTGGGACTGAATTCCCTGGCTGAGCCTTGATGCATGGAGCCCTCTGGCTGGCCCCAGGGTCTGCCTTACTGCTGCATCTTCCGTGGGATACTGCCTTCCTCTGGAGCTTTTCTAGAATGCCCATCTGTAAATCCCAATTTCCTTCAGCTGCAGAGGCCCAAACTCTCCACAGGGTGGCACCAAACCCTCCTTCAATGTCACCGTTTAACAGAAAGCCTCCACATCATTCTCTTTCCACCTCTGCTGTAGGCTTCAAGTCCCACCCCTGACCCTTAGGGTTGAGGACTAGGGTGTGTTCCCCTCTCTCCTATCCTCCAGATCTCAAGATAACAGATCTTCATCCACCAAGACATTAGGAGCCAGAGCTTGCAGGGCCTGGTAAGAGGCCCTGAGCTACAAGGTGTTCACCTGACATGTTCCCAACAATGTCATCTTGTTGGGAAGTCCAAAAGCAAGAACCCAGCCTCCCTCTCAGACTTAACTAGACACCAGTCTTCCTTGCATTGCTCTGTCCTGCCCCTCTCCAACTCCTCTCCCTGGTGACCTCCATCTTGGAAGAAGCCAGCAAGCCTTTACTACCTGCTTGACCTGTGGTACCTTGGTAGCATAAATGAGTGTGCTAGGCTTGATGAAGTGATGGGAGACATCATTCTGTAAATATGTTTCTCTTATTGGTTAATGAATAAAACAGTGTTGGCAAATAGGAAAGTAAGATAGGCCGGACTAGGAGACAAGGAGGGTGCTGGGAGATGTAGCAGAGCGAGTCAAGATGTAGGAACTTGAGAGGAAGAGGTCCAGACCCTCTCTCCAGTAAGATAAGACCATGTGGAAACACTTAGATTAATAGAAATGAGTTTATATTTAAGACAGAGCTAGCCAATGAGAAGTGCTAGTAACTGGCCAACAGCTTTATATCTAATACAGCATCTCTGTGTGTTATTTGGGGCTGATGCAGCTTGTGGGACCAGGCTGGTAGGGAAAGCTACTTGTAACAAAATGGTGCCTGCAATGTGGGTAGTAAGAACTTCCACTTAAAACTTAACAAAAGCTTAAGAAAGGGTTTTACAAACAAAATAACAGAGGCAAACAAGTCTTTTTGGTAGCAGCATTTTGTTTTGCCAGAATCAAGCAGAGATTTGCATGGCTCCTTTAAGGGAGATTTCCTGACTCAGCATAGCAGCAAAAAAAAAAAAAAAAAAAAAAAAAAAAAACACACCACTCTTTTTTTTTTTTTTTTTTTTTTTTTTTTTTAAGAAACCCTGCTAACAATTGAATGGTATGTATGATAGCTGGCAGTGGCAGTGATGATGTCTCCAAGCCAGCAGCATGCTGCTAGATGGCAGCATAGACCAAGGTTGTGAGCACAGCTCTCAGTACTGGCGGTAAATGTAACCCCCCCCCCATCTTGGAAAGACAGTGGCTAACACACCCACCACTTTAATTTTAGCAATGTTGTTTAGCAGATAAAAGACTCTTGGCCAGAAAAAGATAAAGATTTACAGTAAAGACAGATTCAGATTAAGGAAAACTTCTAAAGGGTTACAGTGTGTTTTTAAAATATATGTAGGCTTGGGAAAGAAAAAGAAACAGGATAAAGTGGTTTAAAAAAAGAGAGTAGCTGGGTGTGGTGGCACATGCCTTTAATTCCAGCACTTGGGAGACAGAGGCAAGCAGATCTCTGTGATTTCAAAGAGAACCTGGTATACAGAATTAATTCCAGGACAGGCAAAGGTTACACAGAGAAACCCTGTCTCAATAAATTAAAAAAAAAAAGAAGTAAAAGAAATAGACTAATAAAAAAGCCATGCGAAGATGGAAAGCACACAGAGTCTGGATACTGTATGCTATTGTGTTGTCTTTGTATTATTTGGCTGCTGAAGAAATAGCAACAACTGTTAAAAGAAATGCTGCTGGGTTAATCCAATTTATATATTTTAAAAATGTTTTGACTTCCAAATTTAAGTGTAAGGACAGGTTACTTTGGAAAAGAATTTCTATTTTTTGTTTCCACAGAAAATGAAAAACTATGAATTCCTTCCAGACTAACATGGTTTGATCAAGCAAGACCTCCTGAAGCAATGCCCCAGGTGATCCAACATTCAAAACAGCCAGGACAAGGCAGCCTTGAAGGCCACTACAGCCAGGATTTCTGTGTCATCTTAGGATCCCCAAGACAGGGCCCCCTACCAGAAGGAAGCAGTTTTGAAAGAATGATGCCCAAATCTCTTTTTAAAGATAAAAAGGGGATTATGGTATAGATATGAATACTTTGTAGTGCAATGGATTTTCAGTTATGGATAACAAATTTAAGGCCAATTTTGTGATAAGTATATTTCTCCTCTTGTTTTTATGTATTGTGTTTATATAGCTCATTTTAAAATGTAATGTATAATTAAGTACAGATTGTAGATAGTTACCTATGATAGTTAAAACTTATAGTTAAGTTAGTTAGGTTTTCTAGATATAAATAGATATATTTCAAATGGATAGGCATTCTTCAAACCTTTCAAAGACCTACAGATATGGCATTTAAAATGGTTTAGGGGTTTTCTTGACAGTGAGGTTCCTGGCAACACCACCTGCATCAGAAAGGAAGATGGACATCAAAGAAACTCGTATGGGGTTTGCTTCCAATATGGCAAGATAAGCCATTTGGGCAAGATACTGATCTTGTCTGGACTGTTTGACTTTATGCTGTATAAACTGGACATGCAGGACCCACAGAAAAATGACTGCTAAAACAAGATGGGCATTGCTGTAGGGTTCCTGCTTCATGGAGGAGTCTGCCAAACATTCTACAGGATATAGAAAAAAGTGACTGACAAACTGCCAAAACAGGTGGGCAGTTTAAAGTTTCCTGCTTTGCTGAGGAGTCTTCCAGAAACACTATGGCCTATAGGTTTAAGATGGAACATTACAGAAGAACTTCAGGTGACTGACCAGGCAGCAAGTTGTCTCTGTCATTTCTAGAGTTTATATACTATCCTTCTGTGGTCTTCGAGGGAGTTGAAGACAAATAGTTATGGTTATAGTTTTCCTTAGTTAGGACTAAAGATAAGTTACTTATAAGACTTTAGACTCATAAAGATAGGATAGATAATGGAATATTTTCTTTAAATCTTGCTCAATGGTAATGGACTAAATATTGTTAGCAATGTTCTTATTTGATAACTGTTTTGTTATATATTTTACTATGTTAAATTAAAACCCTTCTTTTTATTTTAGACAGAAAAGAGGAGATGATGGGAGATGTCATTCTGTAAATATGTTTCTCTTATTGGTTAATGAATAAAACACTGTTGGGAAATAGGAAAGTAAGATAGGCAGGACTAGGAGACAAGGAGGGTGCTGGGAGATGTAGTAGAGGGAGTCAAGAGGGAGGAAGAGGTCTGGACCCTCTCTCTAGTAAGATAAGATCACATGGAAACATTTAGATTGATAGAAATGGGTTAATATTTAAGACAGAGCTAGCCAATAATGCTAATAACTGGCCAACAGCTTTATATCTAATACAGCATCTCTGTGTGTTATTTGGGGCTGATGCAGCTATGGGATCAGGCTGGCAGGGAAAGTTACTCATAACAATGAAGTACATTTCTCTGTCTCGGAGACTGATTTTGGAGGGGACACATGAAGATGGGAAGGGCCCACTGCTTAAATAAAGTATCCCAGAGTTTTCAAGGAAAGGGGTGATACAGGAGGGGGAGTTCTTGTCCAGCATCCTAACATGCACAAGGCCCTGAAGTGGCACTTTTTTATAGACATGTAAGAGTAAGGTTTTCCTCCCGCCGCCGGTCTTGTCCCGCCACCGCACCAGCCCCAAATAACACACCGAGACTCTGTATTAGATATAATGCTGTTGGCCAGGTACTAGTTTCTTATCGGCTAGCTCTGTCTTAATTATTAACCCATTACTGTTAATCTAATATTTCCACGGGCTCTTACTGGAGAGCCGGCTGGCATCCTGCTCTCTCTACACTCTCCATCTTGACTCCTCCTTACTACTTCCTCTGTCCTCCTTGTCTCCTAGTCCCAACTATCTTGCTTTCCTATTGGCCAACAATGCTTTATTCATTAACCAGTATGAGAAACATATTTACAGAATGACATCTCCCATCACAGACACTCCCTGCACCCACAGTGGTTTGAGAAAGGGCTATGCTTTCGGTGGCCTGCAGGTCATGTACCCCTCATTACAGAGAGAATAAACTAAGGATCAGTTTCAGGCATTTCAGCAGTCATTACCTTACCTGCTAGCTGGCTACATGACACTGGACCTATGACAATTAGGCTTCAACCATGTAGCTCCTTATGCTCCTCCCTGCTCTTCAAGAGCCTTGAGCATCCATTCATATACCAAACACGGGGCAGGCACCAGGGTACCCTCAAGTACAGGTGAGGTTTTCCATCACAGGTGTGGTACAGAGTGGCCACTCCATTGGAAATCGTCACTTCATTCTGTGCAGGTTCTGAATACCCAGGAACCACATACTTCATGATTCCCTGGCTAGAGGTGCTGCTGGTAATATGTGTAACAAGTACGGGTTTTTCCCCCCGCCGCCGCCCGGTCTTGTCCCGCCGCCGCGCCAGCCCCAAATAACACACAGAGACTCTGTATTTGATATTATCCTGTTGGCCAGTTACTAGTTTCTTATTGGCTAGCTCTATCTTAATTATTAACCCATTTCTGCTGATCTATGTATTTCTCTTACCGGGGAGCCTGCGGCATACTGCTTTCTTCAGACTCTCCATCTTGACTTCTCCTTCCTCTTCCTATTTCCTCCTTGTCTCCTAGTCCCTCCTATCTTCCTTTCCTATTGGCCAACAGTGCTTTATTATTAACCAGTATGATAAACATATATACATAATGGCATCTCCCATCAAATATGTGCTTGTGTGAGATCCATAATGGGGAGAAGAGGTGGCTACCACCTTATTTCTCCTCTGCCGTCATGATGCGCAGCTCTAGAGGCCAGTAAAGAACCTCCTTAACAATTCTGAGTTGATGAACACACACACATGGAAGGAATGTTCTCCCCTAGCTCCATACTCCGTGGGAGCCTTCCCAGCCCATTTCACCTATGCACCTCTTCCTTGGCTCTTCATCGCACTCTGAAGTCTTTGTGCAATAGATCAGGAGGAGTAGGGGAACTGTTTTCCTGGGCTCAGCGAGTCATCCTAGCAAGGGATCAACCCTGAGCTGGTAGGATGCACTAGGGACAACCTGGATTGTGACTGCCATCTCAGCGGGTCCTCTGGCAGAGCTGAGCCCTTATCTGAGAGCTGAGTGGGCTGGCACTGGCTCCAGTGAGAGCCAAGTTCAGCTGGTGTCCCCAGAGAACTGGAAGGTTGCCTGGTGTGGGACCTCCCTCTCCAGTTGATGTCAGGAGTACTGAGAATCGGTGCAGTGGCAGAGAAAAGGGTGCTTACAGTAAGGATTCAGGCATTCTGCTGGCCTGCCCCTGTCACCTGGCAGAATGCACTCAGGCAGCACCCTAGTCAGCCCAGGTCCAGGCATCCCAAAGCATTCATTCTCTGTGGCATCTGGCCAGTATTGGAGACACATGGCTGGGGAAACCCCAAGTTCTCTTTAGAACCCAATAGATCCATCATGTAAACTAAGATCTTAAAAATCCAATGAACCTCCTTTGTGTAATATATAGGAAACGCATTGACCATATCACATGACACTTGAGACACCCAGAAAATGTTATATAATAGCAGCCATCTCTTTTTGGGGGGGAAGAGCACCTGAGTTAGGTTAGCCCAGGTACAGAATAGTGATGGTGAGACAAAGGGATCCTGTGCCCAGAGAGAGAAGGCAGGAGTTAAACTTGCGTGCTACTTAATTTACCTGTGATGCTGCAGCCAACAGCTCGCCACCGAAGCACAGGAAAGCCACCCAAGAAAAACTACAAAGCTGCCTGCTCTGCTTCCTGCGAGCCCACCGATCTGAGGAAAGACAGAAGATGAGGCCTGCAGGCTGCAGTGACTGGAGTTAGGAGCCTCCAGAATGAGCTGCAATGTGGAAACCTGCTTTGTCCTCAGAGAAACTTTTTTTGAGGGTTCCATTCATGGTTGCCATGAATAACTAGAAATTTTAGAGGATGCTACTTGGAGTACCCCATGTTATCATGGAAATTGCGGTCCCCTCTAGAGTTCTTAGCCCAACTAATGAAAGAATTTAAGAACAAACTGAGAATAATACCCAAGGACAATTTATTAGTGGTTAAAAGAAAAACCAACCCAAGGCACACAAACTATAAATCTTGGCAGCTGCCTGGAGGAAAAGAATCGAAAAGGAGAGAAAACCCATGATGTTTGTGTTAACACCAACATGGAGGTCAGCCTTGTGATGGGGAGGGAGGGCTTCAAAGAAAAGAAAAGAGAAAGAAAGAAACGAAAAAGTTCAAAGTATAAGAGGAAGCATATGTAGGAATAACGTAGGTTTGCAGTAGTTTGAAATGTTTATACTCAGAAGTAGATTACAATTTCTTTTTTCATGGGAATAGCTTTCCCTTAATGGGCCTTCAATGCTACGACTGTGATCTCCTCCCCAGGTTAGCAGCTTCCACCTGAGTTCTGGAGCCACTGGCTGGCTGTGTGTTCTTGCCCCCGGCCTGGAACTCCTAACCTGTATACCCTTGTCCTGGGTAGGCTCTAATTTCTTCCCAGGGTCAGCACTGTCCCAAGTTGTGGGACTCCCAGCTTGTATGTCCTTGACCTGGGTAGGCCTCTCCCTGAGTTGGCAGCATGCAGATGCCTGGTTTATAGAAAATGTACTCTTTGAGTTTTTCTATTTCATTTGGATTCAGAAGGGACAGTTGATATGTGTTTGGTGATAGTCGTGTCTTTTTTTTTTTTTTTTTTAAGATAGGGTCTCATACTTACACCTCAAGCTGGTCTGAACCTCATTGTGTAGTCTGATGGTGTAAACTGATCTTAAACTCAAGATAATCCTCTGTCCCCTGCCTCCCAGTGCTGGGATTACAAGGCATCAGTCACCATGCCCAGCCAGTAGAGCCCTTAAATGTCTCACAACTCGCTCATCAGAGGCAGTCTGCAGGGTAAAATCCGTGAGTCTGTGAGCTGTGCTGTGGACTTGGGCATTGTTGCACTTGGGGGATGAAGCTAGATAAGCAGGAGAGGCCCCTCCTCACCTCAGCAAGTCTGCATGTGAGAGTTGTTCTGAAGGACAGCAGAATGCTCCTGCTTAGGGAGGCTTCTTCTAAGGGATAAGTCTGTTCAAGGAATAATAGGACTGTTGTTATGTTGGTAGCTTGGCTATGCACCAGGATAAGCCACATACAAAGGTCTCCCAAGAGGACTTTGTGGGGCCCTCAGACAGGCTTGGAAAACTAGAAGTTTTATTTTGCTTCCTGGAAGTCTTTTTCTGTAAAGTAGCCACTGTGGCTTAGGGATATGTACAGACCCCTGGGTACCACGTGCAAGAAGGACTTGGCTCAGTGTCTGCAGGGCAAGGAATCCTCTGATAAGGATGGGATTTTTAATAAGGATTTAGGTAAGTGACTGGGTGATTTGTTTCAATGCACGAAGTAGTAAGTTTTATTACGATGCCACACCCTTTCACTCCTTTGCTGGTCCCTTCCTCCCCATTGTCATAAATTTCCTTTCATGTCATATGTATATGTATGTTAAATATATTTATATATACATACACACCCATGCCTATATGCATTTAAATCTAGTTACCACATACGAGAAATGTGTCATTTCTCACACCTCATTGTCCACGTTCTATTTTCATGCTACTATAAATCTAAGGCTTAAGGATATAGTTGAGTGGTAGAGCATGTGCCTAGCAAGTATAAAGTCCTGGGCTTGGTCCCAAACACACACACACACACACACACACACACACACACACACACGCATGCACACACACGCACACAGAGTCCTTAACTTATCTTCTACATGTGAGAGATATAGGTAATATTTGTCTTTCTAAGTCTAGCTTATTTCTTTCCAGTGAAGTTTTTGTTTGTTTGTTTTGTTTTTTGAGACAGGGTTTTTCTGTGTAGATTTGGAGCCTGCCCTGGAACTCATTCTGTAGACCAGGCTGGCCTTGCACTTACAGAGATCTGCCTGCCTCTACCTCCCCAGTGCTGGGATTAAAGGTGTTTGCCACCACTGCCTGGCTCCATAAAAGTTTTAATCAAATATGTTAAAAGCAGCAAAGAGGGTTCTACAATTTTAAACATGAAGGTCTTCCAGGCTTTAAAAAAGGTTAAAATGTTCTTGGCATCTTACTGAAGAACAAAATAAAGGTGTGAGCAGATTGCAAAGTAGCAACAATTCAAAACAAACCACAGACACAGAAGGAAATATGCTTTCAAGAGTTACATGAGTGAAGGTAGTCAGGGTCTTAGATTATTGCCTGGGGATGGCCTCTAGTTTGATAGACAGTTTTTAACTCTGTAACCTCTTCCCTACTGTAAATGCCTTCCCAGGATATGCACATGCATTGTGCATGGTCACAAGAAGGCTAACAGGAACTTTACCCTAAAAGTTCATTTAAAGGACTCAGTTTGTCTTATCGAACATGAGCACTGTTCTTATTTAGAGTTTCTATTGCTGTGAAGAGACACCATGACCATGGCAATTCTTATAAAGGAAAAGATTTAATTGGGGCTGGCTTACAGTCTCTGAGGGTTTAGTCCATTGTCATCATTTTGGGAAGTACGGTGGCATGCAGATGTGGTGCTGGAGAAATAGCAGACCCAAATAGCAGGAAGAGAGTGATGCTGGGCCTAGTTTAATCATCTGAAACCTCAAAACCTGCCCCCAGTGACACACGTCCTCCAACAAGGCCACACATACTCCAACAAGGCCATACTTCCTAATAGTGCCACTCCCCATGAATCTACTAGGGCCATTTTCATTCAAACCATCACACTTGCAAAATAAGTTCAAGACAGAGGATCCCTGTTGTGAGTGGTTTTTCCCACCAGCCCCAAATAACACACAGAAATGCTGTATTAGACATAAAGCTGTTGGCCTGATACTAGCATTTCTTATTGGCTAGCTCTGCCTTAAATATTAACCCATTTCTATTAATCTAAGTGTTTCCATGTGGTCTTATCTTACTGGAGTCCCTACATCTTGACTCTCCACTAGTACATCTCCCAGAATCCTCCTTGCTTCCTAGTCTCACCTATCTTGTTTTCCTATTGGTCAACAGTGCTTTATTCATTAACCAATAAGAGAACATATTCACAGAATGACATCTCCCATCAGTCCCTCCATCCTTGTGTCTGGTGCATGCCTGAATAGGATCTATGGCTTGATGGTAATTAAAAGGAGGAGAAGTTTATTCAATTTTTCAGAGTGAAGTGTGCATGCAACTTCATTTAGGCAGGAGTCTTGGTGTCTATGCCTAATATGTAAACCCATCTTCAAATGCTGGGTGGATTATGAGAAGTGTATGCACATAACCCACAGATCAAGTGAGGTTCCCAGGTCACTAACCTTTTCCATCTGTCTGTCTGTCTGTCTGTCAGTCATTTCCCCCTCCCCCCACCAGCTTGTTAAAGTGCCTTTTTCTGTATGCTTCTTGGTCCCTTGAGGACACTGTTTATCCCATGAGCCTTTTCTCCCCATTTTCCACCTCTAAAAGACCATTTTTCTCTGTCTAGGATGGCTTCAGTTTCTTTTAAAAATATTTAAATTGGGGATCTAAAAGTCTAGACTGATGACTAAGCATGGCAACTTCCTTCCTTATCAATACTTTCCTTCATTTTTTAAAATTAATGAATTTTCCAGAAAATGGATTGAGGTAGGCTAGAAAGACAGAAAATGATAGGGATAAAGGAAGGGACCCCCTCACCTAGAGTCTCGTTAATGCCTGTTGCAGAAGCAAGGATTCCAGCACAATTGCTGTGAAGGCTGTTGACAAAGAGATAATGTTCCCTTTATATAAAAAATTTTTTAAGGGGGGGGATGGTAACTGAAGAGACAGCTCAGTGGTGAAGAAGAAGGTCTATGTCAAGGAGACAGTGAAGGAGGCTCCACTCCACAGAAGCCTGAGAATCCAAGTTCTGTTCCCAGCACCCAGCTCCCAGCCACTTGTAACCCCAGATCCAGGGGCCTTAAGATCGATGCCTCTAGCTTCCATGGGAACCTGCACTTAGGTGCACAACCCCTGTCCCCCATATAGGTACAAATAGTTTAAAATAATATTTAAACTAAAGATCTTTTTAAATTTAAAGTAGCAACAAAAAAAGGGTTAAAGCCTGAGCATTTATAGCCTTGAGCAAAGCCCTCATTCTTTCTTCCCTGAGGTTTCCTGGGATTTCCAAACAAGGCTGAACTTTGTTTGCAGCAAAGCTCTCCTACTGGCTTTCATCCCTAGAGCTAGACTTTTACCTTACCAGTTGGAACCCTCTCAGATGCCCAGATCCTACTCAGGAACCACCCTGGGATCTGATTTCTGTCCCTTAACCAACTTTAAAGACATTTCAAACCCCACCAAAATGGTGGTCTATTATAGTATATGCTACTACTGTAATGATAATGAAGCAGTTCTCTCTCTCCCTCTCTCATTCACACACCACACACACACACACACACACACACACACACACACACACACTTTATCCCCCCCACACACATTGTCTTGAATGTACCTTTTGGTCTAAGAGTCTCTTTTAATCCTCATACTTAAGCCTATAGTAAAATATCTTCTATAAAATCCCAACTCTACTTTACTTTGGATCAGCTCACCCTGATAATTCTTTTCTGCACTGAAGACACAATCCTTGTTTAGCCTGAACCAAGTTTCTAAAAGATTAGGAGATGACCTCAAGCTCCCATGGGTGACACAGGGAGCCTCCTTTTCTGTCCCCTTAACATAAACCTCTTGTATTTTTTTATATATGTAATTCAAAGTAATACGTTTTCTGAATCGAGATAGTAGGTTTCTCCATCCATGCACTAAGCCAGACAAAGTTGAATTGAGAAAGTAAAAGAACTGTAAAAGAACTCCTGGGTGAGTTCTCCAGCCCCAGAGATCAAGGCAGGAGAAGTAACAAGCCTGAACCAAAGCAGGGAGCGTATATAGGCTGTAAGCTAGGGGTAATGACATGTCAGCCAGGAGCTGGGTTTCTGCC
This sequence comes from Phodopus roborovskii, assembly GCF_943737965.1. NCBI lineage: Eukaryota > Metazoa > Chordata > Mammalia > Rodentia > Cricetidae > Phodopus > Phodopus roborovskii. The sequence goes on along the minus strand of NW_026125052.1, from coordinate 16,772,783 downwards.
CAAGTATAGTCAAAAGCTGAACTCTTTAGCCAGGGACTTGGGCAGCTGGCAACTTCGGGGAGGAGCTGCTGTGGCAGCCAAGAATTCTGGAACTGTGCTTTTTGGTGCCTTCCCCTCCTTGAAGAGTCTCTAAAAGGGTGGAGTTTGGTGAGAGAGACAGAGAGAGAGAGAGACAGACACACAGAGAGGAATGAGGGTTTCTGGATCAGGCAGGAGGGAACTGGAGGTGCCAAGCAAACACAAAGTTTATATAAAAGTTTGAGAGGAAGACTCTAGATAATTTTGCAAAGTACCCAGGTTATCACCAGCATCTAGTACATTAGGGGAAAATTAGTTCAGTGAACAGAACAATGTTCTTAGTCTTGTTAAAAGAATGTAAAAAAGGCTCTCAGAAGGAAGCTGCAGGATCATTTTACTGTAATTTGAAGGAAAAACAGGGCAGACAGGTTGTAAGTTCTTGAAGCTGCTGGAGGGAGGCAGACAAGGGGAAAGAAAAGAAAACTCATGCCTTTTGAGTCAACAGTGGAAGTCTGCAAGCAGCTGTAGGATTGAAATCTTCGGAGAAAATGGAAATCTTAATGTTAGGGCAAGCATGCTACGGTTTTGATCAGGATCTAAGGAAGACATAGAAAGGGGAAAAGAAAAGACACGGTTTTGATTAGAAATGAGAAAAGAGGGAGGGCTTAGCGGTGAAGGTCTGAGGGGCTCCTGGGGCGTGTAAGTACATTATTTCACTAAGGGGATAATTATTCCTCCCATCTCCTTGGCAAACCTTCAGGGACATCAGCTTTCCTGAGGGGTGGTCTCCTCTCCTGACTACCAGGTGATTGACAGGACCATTCTGAGGGGAAACTAGTAAGTAATCTCTAATCCTGGAGGCAGATTACATTGTCATATCTAGTTAGGGCCTGAGGAAGAAGTAAGATTCTGTTCTCTTAACCAAGAAAAAGTAGCTGTCCCTTAGAGGGTCCCAGGGAAGCCCTGTTCCTCCATCCTATTATATGGTAAACTGGAGCTGGGACCTAAAGCTGATGATGAGTCTATCCTCAGTGCTGCCCAACATTCCCCTCAAGACCTGAGGCCAGAGCTGCTGAGATGGCTCAGAGCATAAGAGCACTTGCTGCCATACCTGATGACCGAAGTTCAGTCCCACATGGCAGAAGGAGGGGATTGGCCCCCGCATGTCCTTTCCAAATTTTGCTGTGGCACGCACATCTATACACGTACATACACATATACAATGAAATAAATAAATAAAAAAAATTTAAAAGGAGTTGAGGCCTTAAAATTATATGGGAGATGAGCCATCCATCCTGCTATTTGCAGTTGAAATGGGTCAGAGAAGTACTGCACAGATTGCTGCCTGAATTAACGTTCCCAGACTCCTTTAAAGAAATCAGGCACACACAGATTGCATAGTGGCAAGGAAACCTTATTCAGAAACCATGCAATAATGTAATGAGCAGTGGTCTCTATGACCATTAGTCTGTAAAATGCCATTGGTGGCCTCCTCTACGGGCTTAAGGAGCAGCAAAGCCAGTTAAGGGGTGCTCTTTCTGTTTTGACTGATAGGCTTGGATTATGTAAGCCTTTGCTTGGCTCAAACATTTTTCTTTCCATGATGTATCTGATTTGAATCATACCCATGCAATTATGCATAGACATAAGATAGTAAATACGAGATTTTTCCTAAAATCTTGAAGGACCGAGTTTGCCTCACTGGGCATGCACCCAGAACAAGTTCAGGTTGGATTGGCCCCCTACTTCTCATTGCTAGGTATGTTCTAGAATATCTTTGCATGACAATTGGCCACAAAAGAGTTACTAAGGTGAAATCAGGAAAGAGTAAGCCATTTGAAGTGTGGTGTGTATACAGCTCAGTGCAGGCAAGAGCCCTATGACTAGCCTATTGTTAGTGAGCGTGTCTTCATAGCCCAAGCCAAGCAGAGTCCTGGGTTGCTAAGCTATTCCTGTGCCTGCCTGCTACTGAAGGAAGATATTCAGTGTCCATGGAGCTGCTGGGAAGGGGCACCAAACTACTATCTCCTTCCCAAGATTGTAAAGACTCCATTGGGAAATACCTATAAAATCCCTCAGACAAAAATGCATCACCTTTGGCAATGATTCTGGCAGTGATTCTCAGAAACCATGTGTAATCGGGTTTGTTGGATTCTGGAAGAGAAAAACTAAGTGGGGGGGGGGGAGACAAAGATAAACAATAGAAGCAGAGATGGGACAGGCATCCCCAAGAAAGGCGCATTGGTACTGCCAGTATTTAGGTTTCTGAGGTGGAAAGGTTTTGGCCAGGATTTCAGTTGAGTCTCCTTGGAGGACATTTTTGATATTGTGTTGGAACTTGTTTTCATCTCTATCAATCACTTTGCTGTTGCTGACCAAAAGCAACTTACGGAAGGATGAGTCTCTTTTGATTCCAGAAGGTTAGTCTACCGTGGTGGGAAAGGCATGGCAGCAGGGACAGCACACAGGAAGTAAAGAACACAGCAGGAAGTAGGGCAAGGCTATAAATACTTTAGTTCACTGCAAGTGATATACTTCCTCCAGTGAGGCCACACCTCCAAAAGGCTCCATACCAACCCCACCCCACCCCTGCCAAGCAGCGCCCCCAACTGGGATCCGTGTGTTTAAATCCGTTTTGGAGGACATTTCTCATTCAAAACACAACACCCACACGAAAGAGTGAGGGCAGTCACAAGAATGTCACAGGCAAAGGTGGGCACTAAATAACTACTTAAAGGACCAAAAGACAGTCTGAGGTCTTTCTTGGCTCCCACCTTGCAACTTTTTAGCATTCCACAATCAGCTGTGTAACTGACTTAACAGAGGTACAGTTTTTTTTCCTGTGGAAGCTTCGGTTTGTCATCACCCCCGTGGGCCAAACATCTCATTTTGTGCACGCAGAGAGACCAAGTGTTGTCTAACATTCCACAGTGATTAGAAGGCTTATTCCTAGGATCTGGCATCAATGAGGTTCAGCAGGTGGGGAAGCCGGTTTCAAGAAAGAAGAATAGTAAAGATATAAGTCCCTGGATCATATCAGATCTGCTAGCCATCTGACCGTTTCATCTTTTGTCCTTTGTGTCTGACACAACATTTACATGTAACACATGATAGGATTTTTCGTTTGTTTTTTAAATTTGGGCAATGAGGACCAATCCTGGTAGGAGTAATCCTTCAACAGGCCTTGCGGAAATGGAGAATGAAGAAGGGTCAGGTGCCTGTAGTCACCCCATGCCGCCACGCCCCTATCCACTCATGGTGCTGAGGAGTATGTAGTGCTAGTCGATTGAAGTCCAGAAATCTGGGCCCCCTCTCTGATGCGCTTGGCAGATCTGGTGTTGTGCCAGGAGAGGTAGAAAGGTAGAGCAGCTTGATAGCTGCTGCTTCTTGGAGGGACAAAGCCCTGCTAATAAGTCAACCAGGACTTGGGGGTGTGTGTGTGAGAGGGTGGATCTTTAGTGTCTTTTCTATCTTCTCAGTATTCAACATCTGGCTGGTCGTTTGGCTGCTCATGGCTTTGATAAGCTTGTAGATGCTGTCTGATCAGCTGTGTTTGAGCTGGTGCAGATCTCCTTTGTTAGCACTAACAGTACACCCTGGAGTACAGTGGAGATCTTCAGCATCCCTCCAGCTGGGCTGCTGCCTCCCCTACCTGGACAGGGTCCAGGTCAATCCTGTCACCTTGCCAAACCATTTGAATAACTTCCTCACACTGCTCTCTGTCCATCAAGCTTGGTAGCCAAGTGTCTTGGCAGGTTTTTCACACTTTGAGAATTTGTTCTTACCTGGACTTGGGGCTCTCTTTGATTTTGTGCTGGTTTGGAGCTCTCATGGAGAGGTTTGGCCTAGGAGGTTGAATGGTGGACTTGGGAAGGGTCACTGAGGCTAGGTTGTCACAGGTTTTTTGTCTAAATGTATTGACGCCAGGATTGAAGTGCATCTAGAAGAATGTGAAGAAGGGTGGTCTCTGAGGAAGCTGGTGCTGGAGAGGCGTGTAAATCTTGTTCTGTGACTCCAAGACTTCCTTAAGCCCGGTTGCTTCTTGTCCTGACATTCCTCACTTCTGTTTTCTTTTTGTAAGTTTCTGTCTAGGATGACTTTACTGAAGAGACAACATGGTTGCTTTCTTTTATTCCAAACTGGTTCCATGGATGTGGAAGGCTGTGCCAATTCAGGATGTTTCTCTGCAAACCCCCCCCCCCAGGCTTTGCAGGTTCCTCAGGTGCTCTCAGCTAACTTCAAGCAGTTTCAAGGTCTTCAAGGAGCTCCCCTGGCTGATGGGGGCCGGTGTAAGTGGAGGAAAGTTCTGTTTCCACAGAGAGCCCTGTGGTCGCAGCTAGGGCTTCTTGTTGATGCTGCCTGCTGTTGGCTTGGAGTAGGCTGAGCCTCCTTGCCTGCCTCTGATATTATCATATCCTTGATATATGCAGGCTACACTGTGCTACTTGGCGAACATGAATGCTAAGCGGTACTCCACGGTGATGGACTATTTGTCTGAGGACAGCACAATCCCTTTAGAAGCAGCTGATGTCAAGCTAGGTCCTCTTTCTGGACTGAAGGCGATTCAGCCTCTGAGACGCAGGGGCCTGTCAGAGCAGACTTGGAGCTTCTTGCCAGAAGGTTTAGATGGATCAGACCATGTGAGGAGTCCTCAGACTTTGAATGTAGGTCTCCAGCTGGAATCAGGAAGGTTCCACCTGCTGGGGAAGCTCCGGAACCTCACTCAAGCTCCCCTGGGCCACAGAGGTAGACTGTTTCTGGGGTCATGATAATCATCCTACAAGGTTTGTGTCTAAAGCTGAGGCTTTGGAAAGCCATGTGTCAATAACCTCAGTATGTCATCATTGAGCTACATCCTTCTACAGCTCCTAGGCGAAATGGAAAACTTTGTCTCTGTTGGACTCTGAAGGATTTTTAAGACTGCATCCTTCAACCTGGTGTCTGTTGTGGAACATTCAGGAACATTTCCCTGGCTCTGGAGTCATCTCCTCAAAAGAATCCATAGACTAGAACAGAAGCAAACATCAGTCAACTCCTAACATGGGGTGAACCCCTGGAAGGGGGTACCCATTTAGATTTGAACTGGGGCTAATCTGAACACACATTCCCCTGCAGTTTCCCAGGCAATAAGCAGGTACCCTGTCTGGAATGTGTCTGTAGGTCTGCCACAAGCTCCCTAAGTACCCATTGACTTCAGGAAAGAAACCCTACTAACATTCAGGAAATACAGAGCTTCCTGGTATCCCCTTGGTATAGGTAATTCTGGGATCCCTGCTGCGTCAGGGAGAGGCAAACAAACCAATGGCCCATGTGAGTTTTTTTGTTTTGTTTCATTCAGGTTGGGTGTTTTTTTTTTTTTTTTTTTTTTTTTGAGACATGGTCTCTCTGGCTGTCCTGAAAGTCACAGAGAGCTACAAGCTTCTGCCTCCCCAGTTTTGGTATTAAAGCATGTGCCATATGCCTGCTTCCATCTGAGTTTGTGAGCAAATTCCTAGGTGTCCAGATTCAAGGAGCAAGGACAGTGCCAAGGAACTCAAGACATCAAAGAACTAAGGGGTACCTCTACTCAACGAACACACCATGATGCACCCTTCCTCTACCAGGCCCCACATCCTGTATTTACACAGTAGCAGATTCCCTCCTTACCTCCCCACGGAGGCCTCTTTGGTCTTCTGGGTGCTTTGGACTGCTTTCCTTTCTCTTACGACCAACTGTACTCTTTGTCATTAAACCATTTGTCCTTAATCTTTCTCGGTGTCCTTTATGTTTATATGAGGGTGTCATATCCCGTATAGCTGTGAACCACTGAGCGGTTGCTGGGAGTTGAACCCAAGTCGTCTGAAAGATCACACAGTCCATCCTTACCCTTACCGGGGGAGCCAGTGTCTACCGCCTTGTTTGTTTTTCAAGACAAGCCTGCCTCTGCCTGACGAATGGTGGTGAGACTAAAGGTGTAAAACCACCAGCTGCAGCTCAAACTGACTCAACGTTTAAAGCGTAAACCAGGCGCTCAAACTGACTCAACGTTTAAAGCGTAAACCAGGCCCTAGCGTCCCTCACACCCTTAAATAAGTCCCATCCCCCGAAGACAAGTGTGCAGGTGACCTGCCAAGGGAGTTTCAACGACAGCCAAGGAAAAGAAACCCTGTCTCAAACTCGAAGTAATAGTAGTAGGTAGGCAGAAACAACTAAAAACACCTTAACCTACTGCTGCATTTCCACTGAAAGAAAGGAAAAGCAGGCCGGCCTACAGTCCCAGATAGAAATCAGAAAAGCAAGAGCGACAAACAACAACACAACAGTAAAAGTCAAGCGGGAAACATCGCCGAGAAACTCGAGTACGAGAGCATCAGCACTCGCTACTCAGTGGCACACATTCTTTTATTAGACCAGCGTTAGAGATCCCCCGGAGGGGTGCACCGTTCCTGGAGGTACTGCAATACCAGGTCGATGCGTGGAGTGGACGGAGCAAGCTCCTATTCCAACTCCTACTTCCAAAAATCCATTTAATATATTGTCCTCGGATAGAGGACGTATCAGATATTAAACTGATAAGAACAGATACTACACTTGATCTTAGCCAAAAGGCCGAGAAGCGATACCGGACAGCATGCCCATGGCCGATGCCGTCCTCCCATCGTCCCGTTTGAACTCGTGGTGAGCTTCCAGCGTGGCTCTGTCTCCCTCCTGTGACCCCAACCCACCTCTCTCGTGACCACCACTGCATTCTGTTACAAATTTCTTAAGCCGCTCAGGTTCACGAGAAACGCCGCATGCGTGAGAGACCCTCGCATTTCTCCCCAACAGACGCCTGGTCTCCGAGAGATTTGCATGCTCCGCCCTGCCGCGGAGGGGCGTGGCCACCGCCGACTCCACCCCGGAGTCCTACAGGGATCCCTGTGTCAGAGGCTGGAGACTTCCTCTTGGGTTGCAAGTGAAGGGCGGGGCAAAAGATGACGGGATGCTCTGTAAATTGCAAAGCAATGTACCGGAGGGGAGCTCTTGGAGGCCACCTGGCATCGCAAAGCTCTTTATATGCTGGGGAGAAAGATCCTTGTCTGTGGTGTGGCTTGGGTTCTTTTCCCTCTCTCCCTCTTTCCCTCCCGCCCTCCTGTCCTCCCTTCCTTTTCCTTTTCCTTTTTGAGACAGGGTGTGGGCATTCGCCAAGGAAGACTGCTCGGGACACGGCTTTAAGCTAATAGAAAGCCTTTATTAAGCCGGCCAGCAACTACACGGTGTGTTCTGGGTTCCCAGTGTGCATTTTATTTTTATTGTACATATCAATCCCTGTTCCTTTTCCTTGCCTTTCTCCCTCCCTCCCTTCTTCCCTCCTTCTTTGGCTCTCTCCCACCCTCTCATGCTCCCTGACCCTCCTCCCCTCCTCCCCCCACTCCACATGTAGTGTGCTGCCTTCCAGGAGCGTCATCTTGTTGAACCCTAATTCTGAAGTCCTGATGGGCAGATAGGAGAGCCCAGTGATCAAACTCCAAAACCAGGAGATGCAACAAGAGAGAGGTGTTTATTGAACGAGTGCACTCTGGTGACAGCAATCTTGGGGAAAGCTGCACACCCCTCAAAAGGTCCAGGTTCTTTTTATAGAGAAGACCACAAATCAGCATACATTCTTGGGGCACAAGGTGATTGATTACAAAGCATGATCTCATGTTTGATAGATCACCCAGGTATGACCTGTTCTTATTCTAAGGATAAACCATAGAATGACTTGGAAAGTACCCAGACTGTCCATTGGACAGGAGTGACCCAGACAATGGAATCATTTGTTCCAGGGTTGGGGGCCTATTTCCTTGTTGTGGGCCAAGACCTGTGAGAAACTTTTTTCATACTCTGGCTTTCCCTTGGCTGTAACTAGTCCTATTTAACAAGATCAGTCTAGCATATAACCACTAGCCCCATCACCATAGTAACCTTTCTTGTTCTCATAATTCCTGATGTTTCCTCCCATGTCAATGTCCATTCTTTATGATTTTCTATATTCTGCTTGCAAGAATTATTCTCCTGCCCCTTTCCTACATCCTTGCTCTGCAAACTAAAATCTTTCAATCTAAATCTGTGAAGTCATTTGGAGTAGGGACTGGTCCTTCTCTCCTGTCTCTAGGTTAAGGGAGTATCCCTCCATGGGGGGTGTGCCCCACGGTCCTCTTGTACACCAGGGTTACATCCTGGTTTTACTGTCCGAGGTCCCTTAGACTGCCCAGGCCTTCTTGCTGAGATTCATGTTTATGGGGCCTGAGTCAGTCCCATGCTGGATTCCCAGCTTGCAATCTGGGAGCCCATTACCTCCTCCTTGTTCAGGTCAGCTGTCTCTACATGTTTCTGCAGCCTAGTCTTGTTCTCCCTCTCTGCATCTGTATTCCAGTTCAGCTCAGTATTTAGTTGTGGGTGTTTGCTTCTGTTTCCATCAGCTACTACATGAGGGCTCTATGATGGTGGATAAGTTAGTTGTCAATCTTATTATCAGGAAAGGGCATTTATGGTAGCCTTTCCACCGTGACTCAAATTGTCAGTTGGTGTCAGTCTTGTAGGTCTCTGGACATTTCTCTAGGTTCAGATTTCTTCAGTTGAGGGGCATCTAGATTGCTTCCAGGTTCTTGCATTACAAATAATGCTGCTATGAACGTAGCTGAGCACATGTCTTTGTTGCATGGAGGTGGATCATTTATTTGGGTATATGCCTAAGTCGGGGATTGCTGGGTCTTGTGGTAGACTGATTCCCATTTTCCTGACGAACTGCCATACTGATCTCCAAAATGGTTGTACAAGTTTGCACTCTAAAAAAACTCCTCTTTAACCTCTATCTGCCTGGTGTGTTATTCCCTCCGCCTCGGCCACCCTCACCTGCTATGGAACTGGCTATGCTCTCCTATGTGGTCCCTTACTTTTGGAGCCCCACTCGAGACCATCCCACCCTTACTCCAGCTTTATTCTAGAACTGGAACAAAAGAACAACAGTGATCACATTAAATCACACCCTTACACTCTGTCCCTGGGAGTGTGGTGCCACAAGGTTTAAGTTCCAGCACTCAGAGGCAGGTGGATCTCTAAGTTCAAAGACAGCTTGGTCTACAAAGTCATTTGCAGGACAGTCAGGACTACAGAGAGAGACTGTTCCAAAACCAAACCAAAACAACACAACACAAAACGTTTCTATGCCTTAAAATAAAACCCCAGAACTTATGCTTGCCTTTTCTCCAGATCTGAGTCACCACCCACTTCCTTTCAGCCCTTGCTAGCTAGCTTTTCTATTCTGTTTATTTTTTCAAAGAGGACAAGATCTGGGACGGAACCCAGGGTGCTAAGCAAGAGTCCTATCATTATTAAACTGCATCTGTACCCCTTTTAAAATTTTATTTTGAGAAAAGGTTTCACTATGTAGCCCAAGCTGGGTTTGAACTTTGGATCTTTCTGCCTCTTCAGTAGCTGGGGTGACAGCTACCACTAACAACATTAAAGTGTTTTGGGCTGGAGAGATGGCTCAGGGGTTAAGAGCACTGGCTATTCTTCCACAGGTCCTGAGTTCAATTCCCAGCCATCACACGGTGGCTTACACCATCTATAATGAGGTCTAGTGTCATCTTCTTTTGTGGGGGCATACATACAGACCAAAACACTATGTATTAAATAAATCTTTAAAAAACAAAACAAAGCAAAACTTTCCTGGGGGATCACTAGCTTTGTCCTTAGGCCTCAATTGAGATACTAACTTCCAGGAAACTTCTGTCCCAGTGGGTGGAGATGCTCCATCTGTTGGCCTACACTGGCACAGTATCCTCTGCTGTACTGCTGTACTGGAAATGTGCACCCATTGCCAATGTGCGTGTTTGACAGAAATGTGTGTCTTAAGTAAACGTAGTTCGTCTTCAACAAATCTTAGATTCTTCTGCTCTTCTCCCCAGAGTAACATTAAAAAAACAAACAAACAAACAAAAAAAAAAACCCAAAAAAACAAAAAACAGGAAATGGCAGGGCTATATGTGTTCATCAAAGACTATATCTACATATAGTCCATGCCATGTTAATTGCCAATCCAGACAGATACAGGCGGCAGATCTTATGAATTCTAGGCCAGCCTGGTCTACAGAGTGAGTTCCAAGCCAGGCTCCAAAAGCTACACAGAGAAGCCCTGTCAAAACCAAACAAACAAACAAACGAACAAAACCAAAACAAACCAACCCTCAAACCAAACCCTCACCTGATAAAAATTCAGGGATACACTGGGAACCCAGAACACACCGTGTAGTTGCTGGCCGGCTTAATAAAGGCTTTCTATTAGCTTAAAGCCGTGTCCCGAGCAGTCTTCCTTGGCGAATGCCCACACCCTGTCTCAAAAAGGAAAAGGAAAAGGAAGGGAGGACAGGAGGGCGGGAGGGAAAGAGGGAGAGAGGGAAAAGAACCCAAGCCACACCACAGACAAGGATCTTTCTCCCCAGCATATAAAGAGCTTTGCGATGCCAGGTGGCCTCCAAGAGCTCCCCTCCGGTACATTGCTTTGCAATTTACAGAGCATCCCGTCATCTTTTGCCCCGCCCTTCACTTGCAACCCAAGAGGAAGTCTCCAGCCTCTGACACAGGGATCCCTGTAGGACTCCGGGGTGGAGTCGGCGGTGGCCACGCCCCTCCGCGGCAGGGCGGAGCATGCAAATCTCTCGGAGACCAGGCGTCTGTTGGGGAGAAATGCGAGGGTCTCTCACGCATGCGGCGTTTCTCGTGAACCTGAGCGGCTTAAGAAATTTGTAACAGAATGCAGTGGTGGTCACGAGAGAGGTGGGTTGGGGTCACAGGAGGGAGACAGAGCCACGCTGGAAGCTCACCACGAGTTCAAACGGGACGATGGGAGGACGGCATCGGCCATGGGCATGCTGTCCGGTATCGCTTCTCGGCCTTTTGGCTAAGATCAAGTGTAGTATCTGTTCTTATCAGTTTAATATCTGATACGTCCTCTATCCGAGGACAATATATTAAATGGATTTTTGGAAGTAGGAGTTGGAATAGGAGCTTGCTCCGTCCACTCCACGCATCGACCTGGTATTGCAGTACCTCCAGGAACGGTGCACCCCTCCGGGGGATCTCTAACGCTGGTCTAATAAAAGAATGTGTGCCACTGAGTAGCGAGTGCTGATGCTCTCGTACTCGAGTTTCTCGGCGATGTTTCCCGCTTGACTTTTACTGTTGTGTTGTTGTATGTCGCTCTTGCTTTTCTGATTTCTATCTGGGACTGTAGGCCGGCCTGCTTTTCCTTTCTTTCAGTGGATAATGCAGCAGTAGGATAAGGTGTTTTTAGTTGTTTCTGCCTACCTACTACTATTACTTCGAGTTTGAGACAGGGTTTCTTTTCCTTGGCTGTCGTTGAAACTCCCTTGGCAGGTCACCTGCACACTTGTCTTCGGGAGATGGGACTTATTTAAGGGTGTGAGGGACGCTAGGGCCTGGTTTACGCTTTAAACGTTGAGTCAGTTTGAGCTGCAGCTGGTGGTTTTACACCTTTAGTCTCACCACCATTCGTCAGGCAGAGGCAGGCTTGTCTTGAAAAACAAACAAGGCGTAGACACTGGCTCCCTGGCTCCCCGGGTAAGGGTAAGGATGGACTGTGTGATCTTTCAGAAGACTTGGGTTCAACTCCCAGCAACCGCTCAGTGGTTCACAGCTATACGGGATATGACACCCTCATACAAACATAAAGGACACCGAGAAAGATTAAGGACAAATGGTTTAATGACAAAGAGTACAGTTGGTCGTAAGAGAAAGGAAAGCAGACCAAAGAGGCCTCCGTGGGGAGGTAAGGAGAGAATCTGCTACTGTGTAAATACAGGATGTGGGGCCTGGTAGAGGAAGGGTGCATCATGGTGTGTTCTCTGGGTAGAGGTAAACCTGGTATGCAAAGTGAATTCCAGGACAGATAAAAGTTACACAGAGAAACCCTGTCTCAAAAAATGAAAAAAATAAAAGTAAAAGAAACAGAGTAATAAAAAAGCCACGTAAAGATGGAGAGAATCTGGATACTGTACGGCATTATATTGTCTTTATATTGTTTGACTGCTGAGGAAACAACTGTTAAAGGAAATGCTGCTAGATTGGTTCAATTTATATATTTTAAAAAGGCTTTGACTTCAAAATTTAAGTCTAAGGACAAGTTACTGGGGAAAAGGATTTCTATTTTTTGTTTCCACAGAAAATGAATAGCTATGGATTCCTTCCAGACTAATGTGGTTTGATCAAGCAAGACCCCCTGAAACAGTGTTCCAGGTGATCCAACATTCAAAAAAGCTGGTACAAGACAGCCTTGCAGACTCCAACCAAGATTTCGGCGGCTTCTTAAGATTTCCCCATAACAGCGCCCCCTACCAGTAGAAAGCAGTTTGGAAAAAAACGATGCCCAAATTCCCAAATATTGCTTATAAATGTTTGTTTTCATTTATATGGGGTTGGTTATAAATGGTAAATGACAACAACCAATCTCTTTTTAAAGGTAAAAAGGGAATTATGTTATAGATATGAATACTTTGTTTTGCAATGGATTTTCATTTATTGATACAATTTAAGATCAATTTTGTGATATGTACATTTCTTGTTTAGGTATTGTGTTTATAGGGCTCACTTAAAAATGTATAATTTAGTACAGATTATAGATAATTACCTATGATAGTCAAAACTTAGAGTTAAGTTAGTTAGGTTTTCAAGATATACAGAGATGTATTTGAGATGGATAGGCATTCTTCAAACCTTTCAAAGGCCTACAGAATATGGCATTTAAAATGGTTTAGGGTTTTTCTTAACAGTGAGACATAACTGCTCCTGGCAATACCACCTATGTCAGACTAGCCATTTGAGCAAGATACTGCTTTTGTCTGGACTGTTTGACTTTATGTTGTATAACTAAACATACAGGACCCACAGGAAAGTGACTACTGAAACAAGATGGACATTGCTACAGGGTTCCTGCTTCATGGAAGGGTCTGCCAGTCTTCAGGACACAGAGAAAAGTGACTGACAACCTGCCAGTACAGGTGGACAGTTTAAAGTTTCCTGCTTTGCTGAGGAGTCTGCCAGACACACTATGGCCTATGGGTTGAAGATAAAACATTACAGAAGAACTTCGGGTGACTGACCAGGCAGTGAGTTGTCTCTGTCATTTCTAGAATTTATATATTATCCTCCTGTGGTCTTTGATGGAGTTGAAGACAGATAGTTATGGCTATAGTTTTCCTTAGTCAGGATTAAAAATAAGTTGCATATAGGATTTAGACTCACTAAGATAAGATAGATGATGGAATATTTTCTTTAAATCCCACAGAGTCATGGAGACTCAGACTGTAATCTCCAAAGTTTGGTAGATTGAGGCAGAGCTATTGCCTGGAGTTCAAGCCCACATAGTGTATTCTAGGCCAGTTTGGGCTACAGGTGAAATCGTGGCTTAAAAAACAAAATTAAATTCAGCTTATTGGTCTGACAAATTTTAAATACCTTGACAGCCAGATCCCCACGTGCCCTTCTGCTCCAACTGCATGAGCATAATTCATCCACAGGCCCCACTGTGGAGTTTCTAGTTCTTTGAACAGAAAGGGCTCCAACCAGGGTTGGTGTTTGTCAAAGCTACATATCTAGGGTGGGGGCCTTCTGGTCCCCCTTTGAGTGCTAATATCAACCCTGCAAGGATATTAAGCTACGAGACACAAGAGGCAGGGTTTGCAGCATGATCCAGACCCCATGTAAGCACTCCCCTCCTACCTGGTCTCCCTCCCTCCCCCTCTCATTTTGACTTTCAAGACAGAGTTTCTCTGAGAAACAGCCCTGGCTGTCAAACACACAGAGATCCACCTGCCTCTACTCCCTCTCTCCTTCTTCCCCACCCCCACCCCAGTGCTGGCATTAAAGGCTTGTGCAATCACCACCCAGCCTGAGGTCCCCTTTTACAGATGTAAAACTTGATTTTAGAGACAAATGATGCGTCATGAAACATCCGCATCTCAGAATGTTCCTCTTCTGGGGTTCTGCCACCACTCTTATTTCAGTTGTCTCCTACCAAAAATGCCATCTATCAGGCCGTGAAACTGGGAGGTGGGCACCACATAGCTCTGCTCTGAGAATTCCCTTTTCTGTCAAACTCCCTATCCTGTTTCTGAGGTAGAACAACTTGACTTAACAGTGACAAAACTTTCTTCTTGTTACAGATGGTAGAAATTTCTCAGACTTTTTGGTGACAAATGACACTGAGAGATTGTCACCTTCTTGGGGTGTTGACAGTTGGTCATATCATCATTCACAGATGGGTAATCTGATCCCAACTGATTTGCTTTGTTTTGCTTACTTATGTGTGTTGGGGGTGGGGCAGGCACAGGACAGTAGTCCCTCTTGGAAGTCAGAGGTGTCCCTCTAGAGCTGGAGTTACAGGTGGTGTGACCCATCTGGCCTGGGTACTAGGAATCAAACTCCAGCCTTCTGCAAGAGCCGTCCTTAGTCTGCATTGTCCCTCTGATGGCTATGGGACAGAAATCCAGCTCAAACTTGTTTACAAAAGAAGGGACACTTACTAAGTCACTGACAGCAGAAGTAAAAAGCACTGGGGTATCCTAGAAAGAGTTGCTTCTGGAGTTGGAACCCATCCCAGACTCTGGCCTTTCCTGGAGGCATTACCCCTCACATGGGCTGCACCTATGGAAATTCAAGGCCTTGGGACATGTGCAAAGCTCTGTTTCTTTGAAGACTTCCAATTTAGAACACACACAGGAGGGCTGGTGAGATAGCTCAGCCATTAAAGGCTAGACTCACAACCAAAACTATAGAACATACACAGGGGCATAAACACCTGCAGCCTAAGGGTAGGGCCCTGTAACCAGCAGCCCCCAGTCTCCCCACCCCAGAGTTAACCTCTAGGAGGTCAAGTTTCCAGAAAGAAAAGGAGATGACAAGCAGGTCTAGTCCTGCCCAGGTCTGTCTTACATGGGGACACCTTGCCTTCCAGACCCATTCCTACATAAGCTTGGACCGTTTGCAACATTCAAATCAGCATATTTACAGGAGTAATGATGCCACAGAACCAGAGTTCCAGAAGACTAGGGTAGGCAGGAGCATCCTCCTTCTCAGGAGGAAGGAGAACCATTAGCCGGATGGATCTGGAGAGTAGTTGATGAGGAAGAGGACAGACACACTTACCACAAACCACCTTGTCCTCTAGATCCTCACAGAAGACCTTGGGTTCGCTAGGAGCTTGAGTCAGAGAAGTAGGTATAGCCTTGGAAGCTAGATGGGGCCACATGCTGGGGACGATTGTCAACCCAAAGGCATCCTGAGAGGCTTAAAGGGCCAAGCTGGACCTTCCAGTTTCCCTTTCCAAGCAGTCTATCTCCTGGCCTCTAAAGACACCCAGACACATGACATACATTCACACAGATGCACAGACACACACACACACACATAAAGATAAATTAAAAAAAAACTATGGTGATAAGTGCAGAACTCTGTGAGCATAATAAAAATTATTGGATTTTATTCTTTATTTTGAAATTTATTTTCATTAATTGGGCCAGGGTCTCACTGTGTGGTCTAGGCTACTCTAGAACTTGTGATGATCCTCCTGCCTCTGCCTCTCAAATGCTAAGATTTCTGGTATGTGGCACTATGCCCAGCCTGAACTTTATACTTTTTTTTTCTTGTTTTTTGAGACAGAGTGGGTTTCTTTGGAGCCTGTCCTGGAAGGATTAGGATTGGCAGCCTTGTTAGAATGAGAACATATGTCAATCAGGGTGAGCTTTGAGGCCCAGTGTCTGTCTGTCTGTCTCTGCCTGCTACCTATGGATCAGGATATAAAACTGCTCCAGTGATGTGCCTGTCTTCACACCACCATGATGATAATGGACTAGCCTTCTAAAACCATAAGTAATCCCCCAATTAAATGTTTTTTTGTTTGTTTTGGTTTTTCGAGACAGGGTTTCTGTGTAGCCTTGGTTGTCCTGGAACTCACTCTGTAGACCAGACTGGCCTTGAACTCACAGAGATCCTCCTGCTTCTGCCTCCCAAGTGCTGAGATTAAAAGCATGCACTACTACTGCCTGGCAATTTTTTTTTTTTAATAAGAATTACCTTGGTCATAGTGTCTCTTCACAGCAATAGAACAGTGACTAAGACACATGGTATATGCCTGTAATTACAATACTTCGGGAGCTGAAGCAAGTGGAGAATGAATTTGAGGCCAGCCTGAGTTACTCAGCAAGACGTTGTCTTAAAAAACTAAACTATGAGCCAGGCAGTGGTGGCACACACCTTTGATCCCAGCACTTGGGAGACATAGGCAGGTGGAACTCTGTGAGTTGGAGTCCAGCCTGGTCTACAAAGAAAGTTCCAGGACAGCCAGGACTGTCACACAGAGAAACCCTGTTTCAAAAGCAAATAAACAAAAACACCTAAACTATGTCCGGGTGGTAGTGCCATAGTCCTTTCATCTCAGAATTTGGGAGGCAGAGGCAAGAGGATCTCTGAGTTCAAGGCCACATATAGAGAGCCAAAAGCCTTGTTGCATGAGCCGGGCGATGCTGGCGCACGCCTTTAATCCCAGCACTCAGAAGGCAGAGGCAGGTGGATCTCTGTGAGTTCCAGGCCAGCCTGATCTACAGAGCAAGTTCCAGGACAGGCTGCTACACAGAGAAACCCTGTCTCGAAAAAACAAATAGACAAACAAAAAGCCCCAAGCACTAGAGAAGCCAGGAAATTTAAAACACACAGCTTACCTCTTCACTGGAATTAAGGGCATAGGTGCTCTTCCTGGAATGCTAAGAATGATGTAGTTTTATAACTGGTGACCCTTTGCTGTCTGATGAGACAGGCTCTGCCGTGTCTCCCAGAATGAATGTTTTTACTTATCCAAGATCCTTTCCCCCTGCCCCTGGATCTTAAGCATTGCTTTTAGACTATGAGTGATGTCACTTGTGCTTTTCAACAGCCTAAGTGACTTCTATGTCATCTTAGGGTCATGCCAATCCCAACACACACAGACATTATGCTTACCACTATCAAACTCCCTAGACCCTAAATCTTGGGTACTGAGTCAACAGTACCCATTCTTGTGAAAGAAGTCAGATAGATGTACTATGTAAGTGTTGGAAAACTCCACCCAGACCCATTCTTCCTATTCCAGACCCCCCGCTCCTGAGTGGCAGCTCAAGATCACCTTCAGGCTACTTTAAGACCCAGCTTGGGCTGGAGAGATGGCTCAGCCCATAAATGCTAGGCTCACAAGCAAAAATATAAGAGTTTGGTTCCCAGCACCCATGGCTGTCTCTCCAGCCACAAAAAAAAAAAAAAAAAAAAGACCCAGCTCATAGACCTACCACGTGCTGTCCCTGCTGCCTTCCAGGAGTCACCCTGGAGTGCTCTGCTTTGCTTTGTTCTGTTTATTAAATCTGAATTTATGAATTCAGTTTGATTTGGCTTATTATATAGGCAGAGGAAATCAACAATAGGGGATCCGATACTTATCAGTAAGGAATCTCAATGTAAGCATGTCTTAAATTGCTGTGCACTTGAGACTAAGTTCATTGTTATTTTGTTTTTTGTGGGTTTTTGTTGTTTTGTGGGGGGGGGTTGTTTGTTTGTTTGTTTGTTTTGGAGACAAGGTTTCTCTGTGGCTTTGGAGGCTGTCCTGGAACTAGAGGCCAGGTTCATTGTTATCTGAATACTTTTCTCAAAAATTGTGCCATGCTTAAATATGGCTAAAGTAAAATGACCTGGGCCAGATTCTAGAATTCCTGGCCAGCACCAGTTACAATAAAATCGGGTTGAGCCAAGTTTCAAGTCTCGTTCTTGTCTCTTTGTGGATCATTTGGTTGTTCTCTCTCTCTCTCTCTCTCTCTCTCTCTCTCTCTCTCTCTGTGTGTGTGTGTGTGTGTGTGTGTGTGTGTTCTGCCTGCTGTAAAATCTGCAGGAAAATCATAACAGTCTACAGGTTGGAATTCCAGGACAGCCAGGACTACATAGAGAAAGCCTCTCTGGAAAGATCAAACCACGACAAACAAACAAAACCCCCCAAACTTTGGGGACTAGAAAGGTGGGTTCGAGGTTAAGGGTATTAACCAGCACCCACAGGACAGCTCACAAACACCTGTAATTTCAGTTCTAGGGTTCTACTGCCTTTGCTTCCAAGGGATTAACTAGACAAACAAACAAAAAGCATATCTAACAGGCAAAGCCGTGCACATTTGTAATTCTAGCAATTCTAGGATTCAGGTGGTATAATAGGAGGATTAGGGTTCAAAGTCACCCTCTGCTGTATCTCCATGAGACCCTGTAACATAACAAAAAGCACTGTTTAAATGGCTCTACCCTGACATCATGGGAGGTTTCCTGAAGGCCAGGACGAGCTAACATGGGATGGTAAGAGGTGGAGGGGGTGTGGAAGAGGAGACAAGAGCAGTAGGGTTGGGAGAGGTGGTACACACAGAGGAGGCGGGAGCAGGCCATGGGAGAGAGATGCGAAGGGGGGGGATCTGTTTGTTTTCTGGGTTTTTGCGTGTTTGTTTGTTTGGTGGTTTTTTCAAGACAGGGTTTCTCTGGGTAGCCCTGGCTGTCTGGCACTTACTCTGTAGACCAGGCTGGCCTCGAACTCACAGAGATCCGCCTGGATCTGCCTGCCTAGTGCTGGGATCAAAGGTGTGTGCCACCACTGCCCGGCTTGTTTTCTGGTTTTTCAAGACAGGATTTCTCTGTTTTAACAGTCCTAGCTATCCAGGAACTAGCTCTTTAGACCAGGCTGGCCCCCCTGCCCCTGATGACTGAGTGCTGGGATTATAAAGGCGTTCGTCAACATCGTCCGAGAAGATACTTTTGACAGTCACTCTGAGAACTTTTCCTCCCACATAACACTGACTCAGACTGGAAATCATTTCCCTGGATTCAGGAGGCCAGACCGGCTCTTCTACCTCTTCCATCTTATGATTCTCAACCTCAAATATTTGTTCCTTACAGGGAGGAGCAGAAGATAAAAAGGAAAGAGAACGTGCAAAAGGAACTCACTTCCTGCTTTGCCCTGCAAGGTGTGGAAGAACCTTTCCTGTCTTTCCATTTTCCATAGAAATGCTGCCGATTCATTCTGAGACAGGATCTCACCTTGTAGCTCAGGCCAGCCTAGACTTTGTAGCATCCCTCTTGCCTTAGCCCCTCAGATTCTGGGATTAACACAGGAGCCATCATGGCCCACTTTTTTACAGTCACTTTATAGAAGGATAAACACTGTGAAGATGAATGTCCAAGCTGGGTTTAGTGGCACAGTCTTGTAATTCAACTCCTTGGGAGGCTGAGGCAGGTGAGTCGCAAGTTCAAGACCAGTCTGGTAATCTATCTTAAATTTTTTAAAAAAGGTAAGCAAATGAAAAGGCCAGGCCATGGTGGCACAGGACAAAGGTAGGTGAGATCCAGTAGGAGGCGAACCTGGCATATAGAACAAATTCCAGGACACCAGGCTCACAGAGAAGCCCTGTTTCAATAAACCAAAATAAATAATAATTTTTTAAAAAGGTAAAAAGAGGAGTAGGGATATAGATCAGTGGTAGCTTGACTAGCGTGCCAAATACCAGTACCAATCTTTTTTTTGAAGGTCAGCAATAAGTGTTATGAGCATGTTTTTCCACCCACTTGGACCCATGTCAACCCCAAATAACACGCAGAGATGTTGTAAAGCTGTTGGCCTGTTACTAATGTTTATCGGCTAGCCCTGTCTTAAATATTAACCCATTTCTATTCATCTAAGTATTTCCACGTGGTCTATCTTACCGAAGAGAGGGCCTAGAATTCTGCTCTCTTGGTCCTAAATCTTGAATCTCCTCCTACCTCTCCCTGAAACCTCCTTCTCTCCTAGTCCCGCCTATCTTGCTTTCCTATTGGCCAACAGTGCTTTATTCATTAACCAATAAAAGAAACATATTTACAGAATGGCATCTCCCATCAAATAAGTCTCATTTTTATCTATTAGATCCTATTGCATCCCCTGGGTGCTGAGAGAAGGAAACATCACCCTTTTACTGAAGGAGAAAGATCTAGCAAGACAAAGCACCCCTCCTATTTCATATCAGAGTTGGGACAGATATTCCAGCTTTGCATAGCTGAGTGCCCACTTTGAAGGCAGACATTTTCCGAGAATATCGGCATCCTTTACAGAGCAGGCTCCGAGACACTGGGTGGCCTGTCCACGTTCCCTCATCTTAGTAGGTGATGCAGCCAGGATTAAACTTGCATTTCACACTAAAACTCAACCAGATCTCACTACATAGACAGAATCAACAGGCTATCCCAGGTCCACGGGCTGTGTCCCACCCACACCCTTCCAAAGTGTAGATCAATTGGGTTGCGTATTTTCTTTCATGTTGACTCAATGCAAATGATTACTGGAAGAACAGTAAGAGAGGGGAGGTTGGGAAGAGTTCAGGAAAGATAATTCCAGACGGCTTGTGAGAAGGGAAGGGTCAACAGATGGTCAAGAAGTCTCTTGGCAAGGGTTGGAAGGAGACACTATAAGAGAAAAATGAACAAGGATTTTTTTGTTTTGTTTTTCTAGACAGGGTTTCTCTGTGTTGCTTTGGAGCCTGTCTTGAAACTCACTCTGTAGACCAGGCTGACCTCGAACTCACAGAGATCTGCTTGCCTCTGCCTCCTGAGAGCTGGGATCAAAGTTGTGAGCCACCCCGCCTGGAGAAAAATGAGCAAGTTTTATTGCCAAATTGTTTCCAGGGTCCACTGAAACCAGGAACTGAGGGACTGTATCTTTTTCCCCTTCAGGACTCTGGAGGACTTACAGGAGCTCCCTAAGAGCGGAGAATGACCTCCATCTCCAACACTTCCGGGAGGCTGCCCAGTTAGTTGCCCTGGCAGTGGCCACATTGTGAGGTGGTCCAGGTAACAGGTAGTGTGGCTGGGGCGGGGAGGCAACAGAGGAGTTTGGGTGCAGTGGCATCACCTTAGGCTCTTCCTGCTCTCACATCCTGCTGGGGCTATCACGTGTCATCATGGGTAGTGCCTACCACTGGGAAGCCCGGCGTCGGCAGATGGCTTTGGAACGGAGGAAGGCGCTGATAGCACAGCAGCAAGAACAGGTGCACGAGAGGGGCATGGTCCATCAGGGTCCTTGGTGGGGCACGGGGAAGGACGACTTAGTCCTCAGGAAGTGTACTGTCAGCTGGAGCAGGAAGCATGCTAGCCCAGTGTTCCTGTTGTAGGCTGGTGGAGGTGGGCGTTAGGGAAAGGGTATTTATTTGAAGAGATGAGGTCTCGCTCTGTTGCCAGGGTTAACTATTAACTTCTGGGCTCCAAAGATCCTTCCACCTCAGTCTGCTAGTGACTAGTTGGGAGTAGTGCTTGTATATGGCTTCAATGCTGTGCTGTCTGACATTGAAGCCACCAACCTATGTGCTACTGAATACTTGCAATGTGGCTAGTGGGAATAAGCTGTGTTTAATTTGTATATGAATTTGGAATATTTAACATACATGTTAGGAAAATTTCTAAGCATCTTTGGCAGAACTTTATAAATCTTTTCCAACTGTGTTTTTTTTTTTTGGGGTGGGGGAGGGGCAGAGTTTCACTATGTAGTCCTGTACAGATATAGACCAGGCTAACCTAATAATCAATTTTCCTGCCTCCATCTCCCAAGTTCTGGGATTACAGGCATGTGACATCATGTCTGACCAAACACTTTTACTTTCTTATCTGAATTTGTTTGCTTGTTTCCCCATGTAGCCCTAGTTGGCCTGGAGTGTGGCTATGTAGGCCAGACTGAACTTGAACTTAATGAGATCCACTTGCCTCTTCTTGGGTACAGGGATTAAAGGTGTATTTCACCACATTCGGATATGGATATATGATTATTTTTATAAGTATGTGCTTTTTGCTTGCCTGTTTGTCTGTGTACCATGGAGGCCAGGAGTGGGTGCTAGACCTCAAGACCGGAGTTAGACTGTCGAGAGCTGTCATATGGTACTGGGAACTGAACCTGGGTCTTACACAAGTGCTCTTAACCACTGACCCATCTCTTCAATCTCCCCCCAAAAAGTTTATTTACATGTCTGTGTATGTCTGCATGTTGTATATCAGTGCTCTTAGGGGTCAAAAGAAGATGTCAGATCCCTTGAAACTAGAGTTACAGGTTGCTATGAACTGCTCGATGTGGGTGCTGGAAACTTAATGTGGGTCCTTTGGAAGGACTGCAACTACTTTTCCGTGCTGGGCCATCTCTAGGCCCAAAGTTCAAATGCTCTTAGTAAAAATGTAGTGTGCCTGTGGCTGGAGAGATGACTCGGTGGTTAAGAGCACAGGAGAGTGCTCTTCTTAACCTCTCCCTGCTGTACCTCTGAACCCTGGAAGGGCTGGGCTAGCTCCACAGGCAGCTGCACTCACATGCACACACCCCTTTCTCCTCATATACATAATTAAGGATAATAAAAACATCGTGCTGGAGAGATGGCACAGTGGACAAGAACACTGGCTACTCTTTCACAGGACCTGGGTTTGGTTCTCAGCATCACAGGGTGTCTCATAACCACAAGGAACTCCAGTTCCAGGGGATTTGATAGCCCCTTCTGGGCTCTATGGGCACCAGGCATGCATGAGATGCACATGCATCCATGCATTCATGCATCCATGCAAGCAAATAAAAAAGAGTAATTCCTTGCAAATGCTTTGAAACAGTACTATCCATTAAAGACTTAGTGTGTGCCAAGTGAGAAAGATTTTTACGGTGAGGGAAGGTGCTGGGGTAGAACCCAGGGCTCCACACATACTAGGGAAGTAGTGTTCCACTGCTGAGCTACAACTCCAGCCCTGATTTTCTATTTTCTGGTAACTACACACAAAATCAGAGAACACGGGGAAACCAGTGCTTTGTTTATTTCTTGTGTGTGTGCAGATACACTTAGACATGCACATATGTGAAACATATACATGAGACAGAGGACAGCCTCAGCTATTGATCTTTAATCACCATCCATCTTGCTTTTGAGACAGGGTTCCTCATTGTTCTGAAGCCTGTCAAGTAAGCTAGACTGGCTGGTCACTGAGCTCGAGACCCCCCCCCCCATCTTGATCCCAGTACTGGGGATTATAAGTATGAGCATCATGCCCATTATTATTATTATTATTTTATTGAGAACTGTGTGGAATCTGGTTTAGGTCCTCATGTCTGCAAGGCAAGCACTTGACCAGCTGAGATATGATTTCCCAGCTCCTTGGTTTTAAGACAGTCTCAGACTGTAGCCCTGGCTGGCCTAGAACTTCTGCCCTGCTCACCTGGCTACTTCTAACTTGTAGCAATCCTCCTGCCTCTACCTTTCAAGTTATGTAAGTATACGTGTGTGCCACCATAGCCAGAAAACCTGTTTTAATACAGTTAATAAATCCTGGAGCTGGAATTAGAGGCAGCGGTAAACTACTGATGTGGATGGTGGGAACTCAGGGCCCTCTTAACTGTGGAGCCATTTCTCCAGCCCCGGGAATTAGACTCAGAACCATGCCTTGGGTCCTCTGTCAGGGAAGAGAGACACCTTGGGCCTCTAACTCCAGGTGACAGACACACTCAGGCACTCTGCACTTCCCCTTTGTCTTCCATGGGCCACTGCCCAGAGGTTGTCTTGCAGATAAGTGATTGTGTGAAGACAGAGGATGTCACTTGCTGGGGCTTTCTTGCTAGGAAGTAAAAAACGAGGAAGAGAAGAAACAACATTCTGAGAAAAAATCTCAGCCACCCCAGGATTCAAAAGGGCCTCTTCCGCCACCAGCAAAGCAGCAGCCACCACCTGCGCAGCCACCACCTGCGCAGCCACCACCTGCGCAGCCACCACCTGCGCAGCCACCACCTGCGCAGCCACCACCTGCGCAGCCACCACCTGCGCAGCCACCACCTGCGCAGCCACCACCTGCGCAGCCACCACCTGCGCAGCCACCACCTGCGCAGCCACCACCTGCACAGCCACAGGAGCAGGCATACCCACAGCCACCACCTGGGCCAAAGCCACCAAAGGAGCAAGACCCTCCCACACAGAGCACCTTCAAGGACAATCTCCAGAAGGATACCCAAAGGCCTAGACCAGCAGGGGCCCAACAAGATGGGGAGCAATCCTGCAAACCTTGTGATGGACCCCCAATCCTTCCAGGTTATGGTGAGTGTGCCACCTCCCCTTGTAGCCCCCCCCCCCATAGTTCATTGTCCTGTCTGACCCTTCCCATCACCAGTAGCCTGTAACAGCCTAAGTAGCCTCCTCCTCTTCCTCCTTCTGGATGGTTTGCAGGAACCTAGGGCAGCAAAGAGGCTTCTGGATAGAGTGACTGGGAAGGCCTCTTTTCTAGGGTGTAACAGAGATGGTGGGGATGGTCAAAGGGTATGGTATAATTGTAGGTTATCAGCAGATAAAACTGAGCCCTGTAAAGTGTGGAACAGGGACTCAGAACGGCTTCCTGTAGGGGATTTTTCCTCCGTGTAGGTTCAGTCTGGGTCTCGCCCCAGGAAAAGCCTGCCCCCACCCCCAGACTCCTTAGCAACTGCCAGATGAATGACTTGTGCTTTGTCTTATCAGGTCTCACGAAAGCATGCCAGTCTAGTTCTTCTAAATATTCCCGACTCACGGTGAGAGGCAAAGGGGCTCTGGCTGAGTGCACATCCTTGTGTGCTTGTGGAGGCTAAGGAGGGTTTCTCAGCAGGGTCCAGGGAGAGGACTGGAACCATTTCAAAGTCTCTTCTGGGTTTTGTCTTGAAAGAGCCTAGGGATTGAAGGAACCTGGGGGCCTTGTGCACGAGAGTCAAGTGCTCTGCCCCGCTCTACTCCACTCTGCTCTATCCTACCTTCCCTCCTTTGTTTTTTAACTTAAGTGGGGGGGGGGAGCTACTTATGTGTCTTGCACATGTGTGGGTGTCTAAGGAGCGGAGAAGACAGCTGTGGATCCCCTGGAGATGGAATTACAGGTGGTTGTGAGTTGCTGTGGGTGCTGGGATCAGAACTTTAGTCCCCAGGAAGATCAGCAAGCACTTTTTTTTCTTTTCCAAGACAAGGTTTCTCTGGGTAGCCCTGGCTGTCCTGGAACTCAAGAGAATCCACCTGCCTCTGCCTCCAGAGTGCTGGGACTAATGGCGTGCACCACCACCACAGCCTGGCCTCCTACTTTTTGTTTTTGTGTTTTGTTTTTGTTTTTGTTTTTGAGACAGGATCTTAAGTTTCCCAGGCACACTTTGAAGTCCCTTTGTACCCCAGGCAAGCCTTGAACTTGTGATCTTCCTGCTTTGGCTTCCCAAGTAGCTGAGGTTACAGGCTTGAGCCACCAAGCCAGACTACTCCTAGTCAGAGTATAAATGGCAGGAGCGGGGCTCCGGCGCTGTAGGGGGCGCCTGTGCAGGTGAGGGGCAGCTGCTGCTTCACCCCGCATCTAGTCCTCTGGCCTCAGAGGCTTTATTTATTTAACACACTGTCCTGAAAGCAGCACGCCTACAGACAACTAACTTGTTTTGCTTTCTGTCTTCCCCCTTTTTTAGTCGACTAATTACATCCAGCAGTGGTGATCCAGAGAAGGACTCCAAGACCCGATGATCCCACAAAGCAAAAACAAAAGCAACCAAAAAACCTAAACAAAACCCAGACAGCAACCACACTTTCCACCCTGCAACCTTTCTACTCCAAAAAGCCAGCTGTATACTTGGAGAGGAGGCTAGTTGGGATTAAAATGTGATTTCTGGAAAGAACCAGGCAGCTGGTCAGCTTAATGAGCATGGGATGAGGCAGGAGGGCAGGAGGACCCGCGATTGGCGATTGGAGGTGGTGGATGGAGGATAGTAGAAGGCAGGAGTCCATGCTGTTTGAGGCCAGGTCAAAGGAGAACATGGTCTTGAGCCCCACCCCCACCCCAAGCTTGCACCTCCTACAACTATTACCATTGTTCCTTATCCTTTGATGTCCAGCTTATTAATGACTTCACTAGAGTCGAACCCATGCTTACTGAACTACAGCCTGAGAAGGGAGGGGTTGCAATGCAGAACAGCTGCAGGAGGGGCGGGCAGGATGTCTAAGCCTTATACATTTCTGGACCCAGACTAGGTACTGAGCTGTTAGAAGGTGATGAAGGGGGTGGGTGAAGCACTGGGATCAGGACGTGAATGTGACCTTGGAAAGGGGCAAGGAGCTTGCCTGACCAAGTCCTCAGGCCTCTATCTTCCTGGGTGTCATCCTTTCTGTGTCCCTTCTTTAGTAGCCCAAGCTGGAAGAGAAGGCAGGACTGGGGACCCTCAATATCAGCCTCCAGGAAGACACAAGTCCTATTAAGTTCTTTCTGCTCCAATTCTGAGAAAGCCTCCCTCAGTCATGTCAGTCACATTAGTGCATTGAGCATCAGCTTTGGGGTCAGGAGCCCTGGCTTACTGTAGTCTAGGGATGGTCCCTGAGTGGGACAGTATCAGAACTGGCTTGGGACAGGAACATTAAAGTTCAAAGATAGTTTAGGAATACACAATGGAGGAACGGTGTAAGCCTCCAGGGATAATCTCTCAGAAGTCAGAGAAGTGGAAAGTGTTTTCAGAAGGTACTGGAAACCTACATGCCTATCAGAACACAAGAGTGTGAAGCCTGGAAAGGTAGCACAGTTGGTAAAATTTTTTCATCTTGAAAGTATAAAGGCCTTAGTTTAACCCTCAGAACCCATGTATGAAAAGCTGGGCATGCTGGCACATGCTTAAAATCCCAGTGCTGGCAAGACAGAGACAGATATCCCTACAACTTGATTTGTTTGTTTAAGGATAGTTGCTTGGCAGCTGGGCAGTGTTGTGGCACACACCTTTAATCCCAGCACCTAGGAAGCAGAGGCAGACAGATCTCTGTAAGTTTGAGGTCAGCCTGGTCTACAGAGTAAGTTCCAGGACAGTCAGGGCTCCACAATGAGACCCTGTCTCAAAATAAAACCCATTACATTGTGCTCTGACCTCCACAAAATGACATGGTTCGTGAGATGTGGAGTGTACATCAGCATCCTCACTCTTCTGCCCAGGAACCCTTTTTCCTTCAACACTGCTAAATATGGAGTTTATTGATAAAAATCTTTTACATTTGGTGGCTTATACACCACAGTCTCAGCTTGACCTCCCTGCGTGTCTGTGTGTTGTGGTATACCTTAACCCTGCCTACCCAGGAAGGAAAGTTGGTGACAGTAGACTTCCTCTTAGCCACAGATAGTTATATAGTTGTTACCATCCACCCGTGGATGTTATTGCATCCATCTTACTTCGTCAGCATTCCCTACCTCCCCGACTGTGCTCACGCTCACCCCTCCACCTGCCTGGAGGAAAGAGGCTAGTTAGCTTTAGCAAATAAACACCCCTGCTCTCTTGCAATACAGATATCACTTCTATTTGGAGTCTGGTGCGGAACTGGGAGTCACCTGGGGTTTGGCTCCAGTGCAGTGACAGGCAAGGAAAGATCTAGTCCAGTTCTGGTGAATTTGTTACTCTTCAGTTAAGGCCCAGGGGACAGCAGAGGCCTTGGGAACAGAGGGTGGGCCCGATGCAGAGAACCCATGAGAGCCCCACAGCTTTGCCCTGGCATCAACAGCTTCATGTCCTTCAGGCTTTCTGAACAGTCACTGGGCCTACTCTACTATCCGACCTACCTGTGTCCACTCACATGGGTTTAAAAACTTTCCTTTAATAAATAAATACCTTTGACTTTGCCTTTGGTCTAGGGTAGACCAGATGGCTTCTCCTCAGCTACTTAGCTTCTGCTACCCAGATAACATGAAAGCTGTTCTACAGGGGTTTAGACGGCGTAGTCAGCAGGCCGAGAAAAGCAGGCCACCACCATCACTATTACATGCCCAGAGAGGACAGCACAAGGGGACATCTACAGTCACCTAAAAACACCTTGGAGATGGCGTTGGATGTCCTCAAAGCTACTTGTTACTGGGAGGAGAACATAAAAAGGATCCATCTGCGCTGTTTAAAAATTCTAGATAAAACTACAGCTTTCTCCCATTCCAACTGAAGACCCACCCTGGTAGAGCCAGAGAAGCAACATGTTCAGCCCCAAGACAATGCCAGGTCAGATGTTTCTCAGCACAGAGCATGGGTTAAGACTCATCAGAAGTATCTCCTGGACATCTGAGGAGTCGGTGCCTATGGCATTGTTCCAGAAGTTCCTTGTGCTGAGGGAGTCAGGGGAAGGCACAATAAAGTCAGATGTTTCTGTTTTCTTCAGCGAGGTCACTAGTCCTTCCTTGAGTTCCGTGGAGTTGGGATGTAGACCAGCCTGCAGGTGCCTGGAGTGCAGGGGCAGCAGACAGGTCAGGCTGGGCGAGGGATCTCCAGGTGGGGCATTGACATATTCTCCCTGCAGTCCACATATTCAAAGCTCTCAAAGGGCAGCTGCTGTGGATGGCTCAGGTAGGAGCAGGTCAGAGTACCCCTGGAGAGGAAGCAGAGTATCCCTGGAGAGGATAGAATAGCTTTGGCCTCGCTCTACTCTGTGTGTGTGTGTGTGTGTGTGTGTGTGTGTGTGTGTGTGTGCTCTCTTCTCTGCCAGGACACTGGGACAACTGTCACACCTGTGCTCTGGAAACTCCAGGATAAGCAAGGTAAGATCTGCAACTGGCCTTAGCCTTGCTATTCTCCAGAGCTAACAAAAACTCAAGATGTGAGCTACCACGACTCTTTCTCTACCTCATGAAATGCAACTGGAGTGAGGAGATTGGAGGCGAGCACACACAGGGGTCCCGCACCATACTTACTGGACATGCAAGAGGATATGGTGAACTTTGACTTTCAGCCACGCACAGATTTTGCTGAGAGACACGCAGAGAGAGAGACACACACACACAGAGAGAGAGGGGTAGAACAGTGAGCCTTGTTTTACAAATGGTCAGGAAACTGGGGACTTAAAGTCACAACTCACAGTTTGCTTACCTCCCATCCAGGGCCTCCAAGATGCCTTATCCTGGCCACCCATATCCTTGGCCCAGGCACATGCTGGCCTCTCCCTCAGCACAAAACTAGATAATTCTTCCACAGAGATTCAAAGAGTCCAACTCACATAAAGATTAACAAAGTTCCACCTGTTATTCTAATCTAGGCCCAACACTGGACTTTTACCCTGGCATATTGCAGTCCGCGCCACAAGGGGGCAGGCCGAATGCAGGCTCCTGAGTCTGGAGCAATTAGAAATCCGAGGGGATTTTTGTTGTTGTTTTGTTTTTTGGAGACAGGGTCTCTCTGTACTCTTGGCTGTCCTGGAACTCTTTTGGTAGACCAGGCTGGACTCGGAGCAAGTTCCAGGACGGGCCAGGGCTACACAGAGAAACCCTGTCTTGAAAAACAAACAAAAAACATCTAGTGACTATCAGCTGGGCTTTCAAGCCAAGGAAGAAGATAAGAGAAAAGAGATCAAAGGGTACTTACTACGTGTTTTCATCCAAAATACTGCTGGCAACTATGTACGGCATCTGTCAACCAAAGAAGCACAATGTTAGCCGCACCCCTGGCTTCCCCTTTCCACTTGTGCATACATCACACACGTGTGGGCAGGGCTGCTCAGGATCAGGGAAGTTACCTGTTCACTAGCCAAAGGACCGATGTGCAGGCGGAGGCTGCTGGTAACCTGGCCTACCACAGAGGTCTGGTGGAGAACCTCTGCTGATAGTTGTGTCACAGTGATGGGGTAGAAGTTGCTGTTGGAGATGTTCAGGATGTTCTGGAGAGGACGGCAAGGAAAGGCACTGGTGAAGCAGCTCTCCTGGCAAAGGTCAGCTTTAAGGATCAAAACTGACCTGGGTCCTATGGTGTACCCCTGTTGTTTTGACTCTTTGGCTCTTTTTTTGGTGGAGGAGCCACTAGCCAGCTCCCAAATAAGCCACATGGAGTCATATTCTTTCTTAGGAATGCCAGCCCTTAGTTTGGCTTGTTTCTAGGCCGCTTTTCTTACCTTAAATCATCCCATCTATATTTTGCCTCTGGCCTTTTATCTTTCTCCCATAAACCTTTCTTTACTTCTTACTTGGAGGCTTGCCGGGTGGCTGGCCCCTGATGTCCTCCTCAATCTTTTCTTCCCAGATTTCTCCTTTTTATTCTCTCTGCCTGCCAGCCCCGCCTATCCTTTCTCCTGCCACCCTATTGGCCATTCAGCTCCCCCCCCCCAAGACAGGGTTTTTCTGTATAACAGCTCTGGCTATCCTAGAACTAGCTCTGTAGACCAGGCTGGCCTCGAACTCACAGAGATCTGCCTGCCTCTGCCTCCTGAGTACTGGGGTTAAAGGTGTGCATCACCACTGCCCATCTCCATTCAGCTCTTTATTAGACCAATCAGGTGTTTTAGACAGGCAAAGTAACAGCTTTATGGAGTTAAACAAATACAACATAAAAGAATGCAATGCATCTTTCCATCATTAAAACTTATTCCACAACACACCTCACAGTCCCAGTTACTCTGGAGGCTGAGATGATCACTTGAGCCCAGGAATTCAAGACCAACCTGGGCAACATAGTGAAAACCCATCAACCAACTGGAGTTTTCTAGCTGAGGATCCAGTTTTATCCTGCCCAGTTTCTCTCCATTTTGTCCTGACATCCCTATTCCATCCTATGATTGACCTGGTCCAGATTCTAACACTTCACCATGCAGAGCTCGAGTCATATACCATCTACTACAGAGCTCATGTTGCTTCTCAGCATCCTTCTGCAGACCATAAGATGGAATTGTTCTGGACAAGGTAGGGGTGAAATCAGGAGCACCTGCTACCTACTGTCATGTTGAGTCGTATATGGGTTTCATCAAAGGTCACCATAGAGGAGTTGAGGCCTACAGGATACACAACAATGGACCGTGGATACAGGAAAAAGATGGTGAGTGTGAAAGTCAACAGGCAAGTGGTCACGGCCAGGAACACGGAGAGCTTCCTATGAGAGAACAGGCCCCAGGATGGAGGAGCCAAGTCTGAGAAAACCAAGGAAATCTCAGGAGGGGATTCAGAACCCCCCCCCCCCCCCCGCAGGTGGCTTCCTCTTGCCCACAGTCTGGCAATTGCACACTTAGCTGTCTAGCTGCTGTTTAGCACAGGATTGGAAGGCAGTCAACATGGCTTCCATTCCCAGATCTCTGTCCCCATTGACCCAATAATGCTGAGTGGTACTACATAACCTCTTCACAAGCCCAGCATGTACAGATAATTAGATTCACTTCATAGAATTTCCTGAGTCAACAGAGGAAAATAACTAATCACAGTTGCTGGCAGACAGCAAGACCTCACTGAAACCAGTCTATGTGACTCTTTGAGAGTTCTGAATTTTAATATTTACACTCAGGACTTAGAACAGGATACTATCTACCCATACAATTCAATCTGAGATATGAATTAAAGAAAGAACCTAGTATCTTATGAGGAACACTGCTTGTTTCTAGTTTTATTTATTTTAGATGTGTGTGCTACAGCATGTGTGGGGTTAACTTTACTCCTACAATGTGGTTCTGGTTACTGTATGCTATTGTGTTGTCTCTACATTGTTTGACTGCTGAGAAAATAACAACTGATAAAAAAAAATGCTGCTGCATTAATTCAATTTATATATTTTAAAAATGCTTTGACTCCAAAATTTAAATCTAAGGACAAGTTACTGGGGAAAAGAATTTCTATTTTTGATTCCACAGAAGTACATAGATCAGCAGAAATGGGTTAATACTTAAGACAGAGCTAGCCGATAAGAAACAAGTACCTGGCTAACAACATTGTATCAAATACAGAGTCTCTGTGTGTTAATTGGGGCTGGTGCGGCAGCGGGACAAGACTGGCGGAGGGCGGAAAAATCGTACTTCTTACACCCTTGTTTTGCCAGAGATCAAACCCAGCACCTCATGCATGCTAGCTAAGCAAACCCACTATCAGTGAGTTACAATCTCAGGTGCTGACACTATCATTCTTAAGGACAAGCCTTGGAAATTCAAAGGTAGTATAAGTTTAATCACTGTGAGACTCAGACTTTCTGGATGAAAACCAACGGGGTTGGGGGGAAATCAGGAGATCAAAACAGAGGAGACAGGTGAGGCTGGCCCTAGGAATGTGTGACACTCACGTGTGTCTGGGTTTCAGCCTTTGATCTCCATAAGGGATGAGTGCTACCAGCTGTTTCTCTTGCTCTGCAGAGGGAAAGAGGGTGAGAGAGAATGCCAAGAAGTGTCTGTGAATATTTCCCATCCTAGCCTCCCCTGGGCATCCCTCCATTCCATCTAGCAGGGCCGGAAGAAGGTCGCCTCTATCCCAGAGCAGGATTGAGAACACAGGGGTGAAGTTGGCAGCTCAGCTTTCAACTAGAAAAGGAATGTGATTTCCATTACCAGGTGTGAAGTAACTAGCAAGTCAGAAGTGTCCTGCTCCTTTGGAGAGGACATTTTCAATTCACCAATTCCTAAGTCACAGTATAGCTTGAGAAACAGAGGGACAAGACACTTTCCTGTAGGAAATAGAACTATTTCTCCTTGGCCAGTCTAAGATAAGAGAGCATGAACTGGCCTGACCTCCTACTCCAGGGGATACAGAGGGGCAGGTCTGGATCTCTCCCTGGTTTCTAGGGTATTTCCAGAGCCTTGGGCTACTCACCTTGGGGAATCTCCCCATTGCCTTTGCAGGTAGGACAAATCACAAAGCCGGCACCAGCAGCCCTTGCATAAAGCACACCAGAGCTCGATGGCCGGCTGCTACCCGTGCTGAAGTAGTTGGCAGGCTTGCTGGCAAGGGCTGGGTTATCAGGTAGGATTGACTTGCCCTCATCCTGTTGAGAGGTTAGCTGGTTGCCCATAGCTCAGCAGGATTTCTCACTAATGAGAAATAAAACAAGGTTCGATGTTAACATTGATGCCAGATAGAATCCTAGTTTTAAGTTTTCAAGACTGGCAATTACTCCTACCATTATCTAAGCAAGCTTTAGCTTCGAGGAGAGAGGTTTGGGTGGTGCCTTGGGCTTTTATTTATTTTTATGAAAGTTCAAATCAGAGAGAAAAAAAAAACCCCAAAGAAAAGCAGAAGTTATTTTACTTTAAGGGACTTCCATAAGTGAATGTAGAGTATTTTTTCCAGGAAAAGCTGAACTATCATTTACTTCAAAGGGAAGCTGGATAAGGCTGGGAGTGGGGAGTACAGCAGTTTCAGGGTCCCTTTGTCCGCCCTAATCAAGAGCACTAGGGCAGAAATGCCTGAAGTCAGCTCGTGGGTGTAGAAGGGAGGCTTCCAGTCTGGAATCTGGCTATAATAGAAAATCAGGTCTTCTCGTGTGAGAGAACAGAGTTGCTAAGAAGCCGTTTGAAACGGGACCGGGAGGGAGGCTAAATCTGTTTTTGGGAACACAGTTACACATTTGAGTCTGTTCTTCATTAGCAAAGGCCAAGGCTAAGTCTGAACTTTCCCCAGAAGCCCCGAGAAGCGGCTGGAACGAAGCAGCTGGTTAGGACACACTCAGAGATCATCCCAGGCTAAAATAACACCATACTCACCTGGTTTAGGTCTGGGAGTCCAGGTTCTTCTCAGCTGCAAGATTGGGTTTTCTGGAATGCTCCTTTGGGGCGAAGGGTTTCTAGGGTGGGGTGGGGTGGTCCCCAGGGTGGGGCGATCAGCTCCCTTCACCGGAGACCTGGGAGAGTGAATGTGCGCTAAGTGGGGAGCAGGAATCATTGACTTCCAGGCTCCAAGTTTCCCTCTCTACTAGGAGACTCTGTCAAGGGCCATCAGGTGGGCAAGGAAGATAGGACTTCATTGAGGAAAGGATTTTAAATCCCACCACACTGGCCGTTATTCGAATTTGGGCACTGTGCGTTAGGCGCTGAGAAAGCCCAAACGTCTCTGGGCTTTTGCTTTGTAAAGGAAAAAGAGGGGTGGGAAGGTGGTGGTCCCGGGAGTGCCTTACCCTAAGGTGACGACGCCCTCAGCACAATCGAAACTGCTGAGCTGAGCGCTTATCACAAGCTTGGAGTCCAAGCCAGACTTGGCCCCGCCCCTCAGCCCCGCCTCCCCCTCCCCCGCTGCTGGAAGCCGCTTCCGGCTACCGGAGTCTCAGGAAAGGACAAATGCTGTAAGTTCGGGTAAGCGTTTCACAGAACATTTATTCCCAACTCTTTTGTTGCTTTTTTCGAGAATCCTATATCGCTTTGAAGCCTGTCCTGGAACTACTCTATAGACCAGGTTGGCCTCGAACTCAGAGATCTGCCTGCCTCTGCCTCCCAAGCACTGGGATTAAAGGCGTGTGCCACCAACGCCAGGCTTATTCACAATTCTTTAAGTGGCTATTTATTTACAAGTACAGTAGAACGAAGGTCTGGATCCAGATGGTCAAGGCAGGTCCGACTCCAAATCCACCTCATTACCCACACCATGCAGCTTTGCTTCTACCCCAAACCCCATGAAAAGGTTTTAAATAATAAACAGCCTGGTTGGCTTGCAGTTTGAATTGTGGTTTATTTAGAAGCATTCAAGAATTAGACGGTAAATAAACAGATTATGAGTAATTAAAATCGCCATTTATTATAAATACCAACTAAGTTAAATAATACTATTTTAACTATTTTCCCCCTTTGAGCTGGGGTCCAGATTCCTTCTTTGAAACTCTTTATCATGAACAAAATCTTTAGTGTTTTGTTACCTCTTCTTTCACCACCTGTACCCAAAGTTCCCTTTGATAAACTAAATGAGACCTAGAATTCTGGAAGCAAGCTCCTTCCCATTTATCCTAGAGTTAAACTAACGTTTTGGCAGGTTACTACCCCCCACCCACTACTTCCTGTTCTCAACTCTAGGGCTGGACACCTCAGAAGAGGATTACAAACATTTAGAAGTCACCAGCATTTTCTTGTCTCCCTGGCCTCACCTGAGCTTTCCTTAAGATGTGCTCTGACAGTCACAAAAGAGAGGACTTAACTTTACCTTTCCTTTATGTAACAGGTGGGTTTTCCCTTTCTCTACAAGATTAGTGAAATACTTCACACTACCTAGGATTTTTCCTTAAATAAAACTTTATGCAAAATTACTTCCACAAACACTGTTCAATGGGCGCTGGTGGGCTAACTAGCATGCCCAGCCCTTTTGTCCCTCCAGGTACCTGCCAGGTGGACACTCAACTGCACCACTGGGGTCTTCTGCAAAGAGTTACTTATTTACTAAGTCTTACAAGGAAATGACTTTCTTGATCTGCTGTCCTTTAAGGTCATGTAGCTATGAAGCTTGGAGTTGGTTATAGAAATTAGGAGAATAATTCTTAAAAATGTTCAAGGTTAATCTTTGAAAAATAACCAAACTAACATTTAACAGCCCATTAAAAACAACCACATGGAACAAAGGAAAATGCTCAACTTCAGTACAAGCAAAAGGAGAAGCAGTCTCCAGGAAGTCCAAGTTAGCCACTTCCACATATTACAGTGGAGAGAGCCCTGTCCACATTAGTTGAAAATCTGTTTCTACTACTCATCCCATTTCAAAAATGAGAATTTAAGTTCTGCTCTTTGATTTGCTCCAAAGAATACTGTAACAGATATTGCTTTGACAATTCAGTGATGCTCGATATAGATTCATCAGATTAAAAAACAAGCAAGGGCTTCCACCCACACCTCAATGACAGAATAAAGATAATCTCTGAGCAGCAGGCAGTTATTTAATACAAGATCAGTCTTCAGTAGCGGTGGCTGTACCAGTCGTTGTTGTTGATGTGAAGGAGCTCTGTCACAACCTGCAGGATATTGTAATTGTGTTTTCTCAGCAGCCTTAGATTCAGCTGCCTGTCGCAGAATCCCATTTCAAAGAGATGGGCCATCAGGGCTGCTGTTTGATCTTCAGAAACAATGGGCTGTGCAAAGACACGAGGTAGACATTTTCCATACAATTTCATGGCTTATCTTACAAATCTTTATTATATCTCATCCCAGCCTTTCCTGACTTATTAAAAAATGTTAGGTATTAGATGCAACAGTCCAGCTTTTCTGTCTCCCTAACAAGTCAAATGGGTCAAGGGTGCTCTGGCTAGACATGTGCACAGCTGAAGGAGAAGGGGACAGAGTGGGGGATGTTTCAGAGGACTTTCTGAAAGCAGCATGATGGCTCACACCTGTGATTCCAGCTTGGAGGAAGATCACAAGTTTGGGGCTAACCTGGGCTCTAAAGAGTGAGCCCTTATATCTCTAAAAATCCAAACAAACAAATCACCCATTCTTCAGCCAAGTAAAAATTGAATTACAAGATGAAAAGAAGCCTTGAAGATTTGTGAACATAAAAATTAGTGATAGGAAAATATGAACAAGAGTGACATACTGAAGATGGTATGGGCTATGAAGCTATACAAGATGGATATAGAATTTCAAAATTGTATCTCAGGCAGTCTTTTTACCCTCAAAATAGAAGTAATCTCCGCTACTACTCATTTACGGAAATCCTAGCCCTTCCCCTTTTGAGACAGGGTCTCTCTCTATAGCCCTGGTTGTTCTGGAACTCACTATGTAAATCAGGCTATCCTTGAACTCGGAGATGCTTCCTCAGAGCTATAAGCCCTAGTTGTCCTCTCTGCTTACTTTGGAACAGTCTATCACCCTTGACAGGCTTAATCTACTTATCTTTTCTTCCTTTTGTTCTTAAATGATGTTTTTTGTTGTTTTTTTTTTTCAGGACAGGGTTTTTCTTGTGTAGCCCTGGCTGTCCTGGAACTAGCTGTGTAGATTAGGCTGGTCTCAAACTCAGAGATCTGCCTTCCTCTGCCTCCCAAGTGCTGGGAGTAAAGGCGTGCGCCACCACAGCCTGGAGTATTTTTTTTTTTTTTTTTACTCAGTTGAAATTTTTTTCTTCTGAGGAGCAGATGGGAGGCAGGGTGGAGGAAAGTAGGGGGAGCAGGAGAGGAGGGAGGGGGAACTGGGATTAGAATGTAAAAAATAAATTAAAAAGTTAAAAAAAAATCTAAAGAAAAAAATTTTTATATATATATATATATATATATATATAATTTTTGTAGCCCAACCCCAGTCCCTCCACCCCCTTTTCCCACCTCCCATCTACTCCTCAGAGGGGATAAGGCCTTCCTTGGGGAATCACCAAAGTCTGGGATACCACATTGAGGCAGCACCAAGCCCCTACCCCCTCAATCAGGCTGGGCAAGGTCCTTTACCTTTTCATCTATTGATAACATACACTGTTCATAGTGCTCTTGTAAACACCGCCTTCTGTGGGCTAGCGTTTACCTCCCCCATGTAGCAAAGTGAGGCACACTGTCACACTGTCAAATTCCTCGCCACTAGCTCACAGCTCTCTGCAGCATTTAGCACTGTCCCTTTATGAATCTCCCCAAATCCCAGCAGTAGCCCTATTTCCCTTTAAGTTTTTGTTTGTTTGAGACAGTGTTTTTCTGTGAAACAGTCTTGACTGTCCTGTAACTCAATCTTTAGACCAGGCTGGCCTTGAACTCATAAAAGATCTGCCTTGTCTCTGCCTCCTGAGTGCTGAGTGAGATCAGAGGTGTGTGCACCACCACCTAGCTAAGTTTTGTTTTGGTAGAGGTTCTGTTGCTTTAATTCCAGGACAGGACAGGTTCCAAAGCAATAGAGACCCACTGTCTCAAAAATAAAATAAAATAAAACATTCTGCCTCCATGTATATCTGCACACCAGAACTCATTACAGGTGGCTGTGTTAGCCATCATGTGGTTGATGGGAATTGAACTCAGGACCTCTTATTAACCTCTGAGCCATCTCTCCAGCCCTATTGCTTTGATTCTTAGAGGCTGCTTCTTTCTGCCTTCCACATTTTTTTCCTGGATAATTCCAACCAACCACATACATAGTTCCTGCTAGAACCTGTATGCAAATGACTGTCAAACTTCAGCCTCAAGTCAAACCTCTTCTTTGTGATGGAGATATATATACATACAACTGCATGATCGGTGGCTTTACTTTTAACCTGGATAAACTGTAAACTCAACACTAAGCAAAACCCACTGGACATACTCCTACCCAAATAAGCTTTTTCATTGAGGTGGGGGTTATTATGCATTTTATTCTATGTCTTGTGTGTGTGGTGCTCATGTGGACATCAGAGGATAGCTCATGAGTCAATTCTCTCCTTCCACAATATAGGTCCCAGGGATTGGAACTCAAATTTTCAAGGCTTGGCAGCAAGCACCTTTACTCACTGAGCGATCTACTGGCCCTTTCTTGTAATGCATGGTACTCCAGAGTACCTAGTTTGAGATTTACCCTTGACTTCTTTTTAAGCACTTAAACCCTAACAAGTCTTGACAGCTCTTTCTCTTTTATGTTATTTTTTATGCTCTCAATTTTTACCTATATGTGGATTTTCGTGTGGCTTTCTTTACTGGTCCTGTACCTCTGTACTATAGAACAACAGTGATCACATTAACTCACACCCTTAAAATCTGTCCCTGGGAGTGTGCTTTAAGTTCCAGCACTCAGAGGCAGGTAGATTTCTAAGTTCAAGGACAGCTTGGTCTACACAGTCATTTCTAGGACAGTCAGGGCTATGGAGAGACTGTTCCAAAACCAAAACAAAGAACCCCAAACAACACCTTTCCATGTCTTAAAATAAAACCCCAGAACTCACAGCTTGCCTTTTCTCTCCTTACTCTTCTTCCCAGATCTGAGTCGCCACCCACTCTCTTCTAGCTCTTCTAGCTATTTTATTTTTCAGAGGACAAGACCTGGGGCGAAACCCAGGGTGCTAAGCAGGGGTCCTATCATCATTAAACTACATCTGTACCCCTTTAAGATTTTGAGAAAAGGTTTCACAAACAAAAACAGGGCCACTGCTGGGATTTGGGGAGGTTCACAAAGTGACAGTAGGCAGTGCTAAATGCTGCAGAGAGCTGGCTTTGAACTTAGTCTTTCTGCCTCTTCAGGAGCTGGGATTATAGGTGAGAGCTACCACTTCCAAAATTGAAATGTTTTGGGCTGGAGAGATGGCTCGGGGGTTAAGAGCACTGGCTATTCTTCCAGACATCCTGGGTTCAATTCCCAGCAATCACATGGTGGCTCACAACCATCTATAATGTGGTCTGGGGCCCTCTTCTGGTGTATGGGCATACATGCAGACTGAACACTACATATTAAATAAATCTTATAAAGAAACTTTTCTGGGGGATCACTAGCTTTGTCCTTAGGCCTGAGTTGAGAGGGTGGAGATGCTCCATCTGTTGGCTTGCACTGGCACAGTATCTTCCCCTGTACTGGAAATGTGCAAGCTTTGCCAATGTGCATGTTTGACAGGAATGTGTGTCATATGCATACAGTAGCACCTGTATGTCTAACTCTGTACACGATTTTAAGTTCTTTTCCTTTTCTCCCCAGAGTAACCTGGTTAAAAACAGGAAATGGCAGGGCTATGTGTTCATCAAAGACTAAATCCACATATAGTCCATGCCATGTTAATTGCCAATTCAGACAGAAAGTCACTGCCATTTGTACTGGTAACTTAGGGGCTGAAGTTAAGGAAGAGAAACCACACACTGACCTGTGCAGTGACTGGTGGCCCAGAGAATAGGGCCTTGTACGCAGAGGCAGCAACAGACAAAGCTCCCTTCACCAGTCCTCCAGCAATGCTGCTCCCATTGAGGTGCCTACAGAGGAAAACCAAATTATCTCCCCAAATAAAATCACGACCTTACAAGGTAATGTGGGTGCTAATTTAAAAGAAAATGAGGCATCCTTAAGAGAACAAAAAATTAGATGTAAAAGGAGAGAATGAACTGTTTACAGAGCTACAAATCTTGTTTTGGTGCAGGGCTCGGCTTGGCTGGCAAAGACATACATGAGCACTGCAGGAAACACACACCCTGTTACCACGCCAGCTTTCCATCCCAGCTGAAATTAATGTGGTCATGGGCACACATGGATATCAGCAATCTGTCTGCACGTCTCAGAGAAAGCACCTGGCAAAGTAAATGGGATTTTTCTGAATACTGATCTGGGATGACAGGGACCAGAAAGGCAGCTGTATCTAAGAAAAAATGGCCAAAATGCACATGGAACTTGATCTTCCTGTCTTCTTGGGCACTACAGGTAAGGTGAATTTAGGGCAGTCCTTTCTTGCCTGGAATGTGAAAATGCATAAACATAAGCCTTAGCTGTCTGGCTTTAGCTCTCTGTCCAGGGTTGAGCAAAAGCTTTAGAAGTAAAAACAAGGATTGAGGGTTCTCCTTCCTGTGCATGCCACATGCTCTGAGAGGCTCATTTAAGCTGAAGCAGTGCTGGGATGTTCACCTGCTTCTGAAGAGACTTCACAAGGTCATTCATTACCTTGAGTGGTCATAGCTCCTCTGTCTGCTGTTTACAAGTCCTGATGAGCCTCTGGGCTCTAAAAGCAAAAGAGCTGTTGGTTAGATGCAGCAGCCACAAGCACCTAGTGTTTTCCCAACACAGCAAAGCTATTATTGAGGCAGGTGGAAAGTTATTAGGGTGTCTGAAGTCTTTCCTTTTCTTTAGGGTGTCTGAAGTCTTTCCTTTATTAAGTTCCAGAAAGTCCTGTGCATGGTTTAAGTAACTGAGAAAGACGAACTGTCTAGAAAGGCTTTTAGGAAGAAGTGACTGTGAGGATCTACTTACCACTTCACAGTGCCACTGTCCCGACTGTTCAAGTAAGTGGACAGGACCATGAGCATCACAAACTAGCTGAGCTACTGCATCACTCAGGTGAGTGAACGCAAAACTGGAGCTGGCACCTAGGCTGGCCTGCCTCCAAGGCTGTGCTCCTCCCACCACAGTGCAGCACCTAGCTCCATAAAGTCTCCATATACGAGTAGAAACAAAGCATGAAGGAGTACAGAAGGAGGGGAAAGGGCACGTTCTTAAAGAAGACCATGAATCAGGAAGATGGACAGCCTGTTAAGATCTGGTTTCCAGTGGGAATTGGGAAAGGAAGGGAGGTGAAGACCAAACTTGTCATTACCTCCTCCCATCTGGTCAGGGACTGAAGGAACTTCTTGGACAGTAACCGGTGACTCCACTTCTGGGGACCCGTGCTGTACATAAGGGGAGCTCCTTTAGAAAGACACAACATTGGAGGTAAGTTGGAAACCAAGGCAGCAGTGCCAGATTCTCTGCAGGCTTCAAGTTCCAGTTCCCTGTAAGTTTGGGGATCTGCATCACAATCTAGCTAGAAAAACTGGTTTCACTCAAGGCACTTCCCCTTTAGGGTGGTGCTAATAGTTGGACAATTTAGTTTCCTGAGTGGTTTAAATGATGGTCAGGGCTCTCACAGTTTCTATGTTAAAGGAGAGGCCAAAGGCCCAGATCTATAGAGACTTCCACACTTTCTCTCTGGGTTTGTGGTATATATCCATAAGGAATTTATATAACTTTTCTAATTGTCCTTTTTTTGGTGTTAGTACATGGAGGATAAGGGTTTTTCTGTTGAACCCAGGCCCTCATGCTTGCTAGGCAAATGCTCTAACACTGAGCTAAATGGCAAGGCCTCATGTAATTTTTTGTCACCGCCATTGAACCCAGAAAAAAAAGAAAGGTAAGACCCAGAAATGTTTGTGTTTACAGATTTTTCTCTTAATTATAGAAAAATAAGTATACATGTGCTCATGAAAGTAAGGTCAACTAAAACAAACAGTTGTTTAAATCCCAAATTCACAAATGCTTAAAAATATATGACTTTTATTCATCTAAATTTGGAGATCAAGTTGGTTATTTCACCTCTGAAGAACAGGACAGCTAAGGGGGACTGAGCAGTACCTGGACAGTGGTGGTAGAAGTCCTACAACTTCAGGGACTAGGGGCACCGTGTCCAGAGTCTGTGAGGTCGTGAGGATGTCACTGATGCTCTGCTCCTGTGGCTGGTTCTCCCCTTCAGGGAGTCTCTCTTCAGCCTCAGTTGGCTCCTGCCCAGCCTCAATCCTAGGTTCGCCTTCAGCCCCTCGCTCCAGGCCTGGCTGTGAGAGTGCAGAGCTGTACATGGAGTCCCCCAGGGGGCGGCTGGTATCAAAGCACTCAGGCAGGATGATGATATAATCTTCAGAGGAAGCAGAAGACTGACTCTGAACTTCATCTTGGAGTTCCTCTTCTTCCTCAGCAATGTGGACAATCTCTTCCCTTTCATCTCCAAGTGATCCTTCTTCAGGCAAGGCAAATTTCACTAAGGAACAAAAGCAACCACTGTGAAGGGAAAGGCTTAGCAGCAAACCTCAATGTTGTACTCACTTGGCAAAGCCTTGTGGGTCATGAGCTATCACAAAAGCCAGAGTGGAAAGAACCAGAGGAATAGGCTGCTGCTGGAGGCATAACTGTATTCGGTTTCAATATCATGCCAAAACAAACAGAATGGAAGCCAACAAAAACAAGCCTGTGGGCAGAAATAGGCAGGCTCCCCATGAGCACTGTGAGTCTTACAGTCCCTTTTCCTCTTCATTGTGACAGCTAACAGACTGACATAAAGCTGTATCACAAATGGTAAGCTAGCTATCAGGGCTATGTAAGCCCTTCAGCTTGTATACTTGCTTCCCTACTCCTTAGAAAGTAATGTGTAGTCAGAAGAGAACATTGGAAAATCACGGGGGTGAGTAGAAAGGTGCCCTAAGATCCTATCAGAGTAATACCTATGAACAATTTGGTTTATCTTTCCACACCGTTCTAGTATTTGTATACATGTGTAAAAAAGTATTCATATGTGTG
Source organism: Phodopus roborovskii (assembly GCF_943737965.1). Taxonomy (NCBI): domain Eukaryota; kingdom Metazoa; phylum Chordata; class Mammalia; order Rodentia; family Cricetidae; genus Phodopus; species Phodopus roborovskii. The sequence continues at coordinate 16,730,112 of NW_026125052.1, read as the reverse complement.
TGTGTTCTCTTTAAGCAAAAATAGGACATGTTTAAAGATATATAAATATCAATTTTTTTGGTATATGTATGTATGCTGATTACATGTGCATGTGTTTATGTGTAGGTCATGGGAGGACATCAAGTGTCTTCCTTTATTGCTTTCCGCCTTATTAGAGACAGGATCTTTCACTTAGCGTTTTGTTTAGGCTAGCTGGTTATGAGCTCCGGGATCTGCCTGTCTCAGTTTCCTGATACTGGGGTTATGGCTGACAGGGCTGTGCTTGGCTTTTAGGTGAGTACTGAGGACTCAATTCCACTGAGCAAGGACTCTTATCCACTGAGCCATTTCCCAATCCTGCAAAATTTGGTATTATCATGCATCTGAAACTGAATTTTTGAGTGGTTTCTGAGACATAAGGTACTGGCTCTGTTGTAAAGGTATTGTGAGTGTGTGTGTGTGTGTGTGTGTGTGTGTGTAAGTGTGCAGGCAGACAACTGCACTGTGAATGGAGGCTAGAGAAGAGGCCAGCACTGGCTGTAGTGCCCAGAAGCTGACAGTGTTTCACTATGGGATGTGTCTACATCTGCACTCTAGTATTGGGATTAAATGCATGTGCTAAAATGTCTGTCTATCTGCCTTGTTTTCTGTGACAGGGTCTGCCATAGCACCAGTGTTTTTTTAGGTGAGTGGTAGGGATTGAGCTGGCCTCAATTGCCCCCTCCAGAACCCATTAAGGGGGTTTTGTTTACTTTTTATTTTTTGAGACAGTTTTCTCTGTGTAGCTGTGACTGTCCTGGAACTCGATCTATAGGCCAGGCTGTGAACTAGGAGAGCTCTGCCTGCCTCTGCCTTCTGAGTGATGGGATCAAGGGTGTGTGCACAACCCCTTCAATGAAGATATGTTTTTTTTTTTTTAAAGATTTATTTATTATGTATACAGCGTTCTGTGTGCATGTACACCTGCAGGCCAGAAGAGGGCACCAGATCTCATTACAGATGGTTGTGAGCCATCATGTGGGTGCTGGGAATTGAACTCAGGACCTCCAGAAGAACAGCCAGTGCTCTTAACCTCTAAGCCAGCTCTCCAGCCCTCAATGAAGATATGTTTATGGTAGAATTTAACCCTGTGAAACAGTTTAGTACTCTTGTGTCATCCCACATTTTTCAGACTGCTGCCCGTGGGAGAAAGCAGACTACTTAGTTGCCAACGAGGGCTTATATTGAGGACTGTCAACTTACAGGAAGAATCTTTTCTGCAGAATCCAGGCACAACTGGCTGCTGCTCCTCTGTGGACTGCAGCTGTAATTCCCCTGAGAAAAGGCAGAAATGAGTTAGGGTGGCTCCTTTGTTCCTGGTGCTCTACTAAGAATGCCAGCATAGTCAAAAGCTAATGTGAATCAGAGTTTCCAACAAAAATCAGTCCCTCTCCCCTCTCAGCAAGGAAAAGCACCTCTCATTATTCAGGGGCCACCTTGCTAGCTGGTAGGACACTCACTTTGCGGGGACCTCTGCCTACAGGGTGGGTTGTGGTCTGGAGCAGCATCCAAGGTAAGGGATCGGATTACAGTCTCACACACAAACTGGGTCCCACTCAGGTCTTCCTCCGTTTCTTCCACTGAAGCATTGGCCTCAGCCTTCTTCTTTGTTGATATGGTGGAATCTGAAAGACACAAAAAGCTTGTCTGTACTTAGTGTTAAATAAAAGAGTTGAGACCTTGAGAGCTTTCACCAGTCACTGCATAGGAAACCTAGGTAGGTATGGATAGCTGCTCTTGCTGTCATGAGGGAAGACTTAGAAAGAGAGCGAGAGATGCTATAGGACACCAATTTGCATGCTGAGGTAAAGTTAATGAGGAACGGGTATGGAGTGGGAAGGGAAGGTGCTTTACAGACATTTAACCCCTTACCAGGAAGTGCTTTAAATCCCGCCCCTTCACTTTCTTCCTGTATCTGCCCCAAGCCTGGCTTCTCTATTAAAGGACTGTCATGTGGCAGAGGAGACATGCAGGGAGTCATATCTGGAGAATGAAGACAGGAAAACCATCAACTGAGAAAAAGCATGACGTCATAAACAGTCAAGTGTCCAGAAGCAGCAGTTTGTAGGTTTCTTGCTTCCTATGGGGTTAAAATAAATCCAAATATGCTCCACCACCTGTCATAAAGGACTTCTCCAGACCACCAGACACGCAACCAGCTCTGACCGACCAATGCTGGGTCACAAATAAGTAAATGGCTTAGCAGGTCAAAGCCAAGGTACAAACCCACGAATAAAGGAACAAGGGGAGAAAAATGAAGAAGGGGTTCTTCTTCAATAGTCAAGCCCTGCACACCCTTGTGCCGTGGCACTGACAGACAACAGGAAAAGGAGGTGATGGACCATGGGTGCAGCTTCACTGTCACACAGGAGGACTCCTCACCCTCCAGTGCCCCAGACTCTAACCAGCACCTGAACAAGATGAGCCACGGACGCTTACCCACAGGGGTGTTGTGGGGCACTCTCTCCAATTCTTGGACAATATTTATATCCAGCAGCTCAAAGGACAGCAGATCCTAGAAAAAGAAATGGCAAATAAAGGTGTCGGCAGTGTAAGGGGGAGCCATGTTCTGCTGCAACTGGACCTACAGCCCTTCTGCACACTGCCTGGATTCGCTTCTGTTCAAATTCATGCCCCTCCTCAAGCAAGTGAAATGGGAATCAATGTTCTCAAATGTCTAACTGGCAGGGAGGAGAGGAAACAGTGGGCAGGTAAATGAAGTAGGCTAATAGGAAGAGGCCACTAGAGGGAAGTTGTGAAGAAGCACAAGCCTGAGATTCCAACTCATGAGGAAACAGTTTAGAAACTTGCTCCACAGATGATCTCACTCCCACTAAAATACCGGACCAAGCCTGCCCACCTTTAACTTGCCAGAACCACCTATGGTTACTCCACCTTCTCAATGACAAGCTGAGGGCTCATCCCTCGGTGCTTGCTTCCTTTCTCCCCCTTGTCCCTCAAAGCGTGGACTGTTACCTGTGCAGTCAGAAGGTCCACAGATGGAATGTACAGCTCTCTCTCACTGGCAACGTTCTGTGTCCTCTGCGGGATGCTGGCTCCTGTCTGTTCTGTCTGCTTTGCCACTTCACCCAGCGGAATCTCTTCTTCAGCTAGAAGAAAAGCTTCCTGTAGAGACAAATAATCGGGGCATATTTTAGGACCTCAACAGAGCTCAAGCACCAGGCTGACAATGTCACCCCTCAAATAAAAATACAGAAGAACCTCTACATTCACATTTTTAACTTAAATTTAGACTTTTAGAAAAGCCGCAGAAATAGTAAAGAGTTCACACACTGTTCCAAAAAGCAGTTAACTCCAAATTCTAACAGTAGAGTCTGCTCCACTAACAAAAAAGCAACAGCACACAGCAGCAAGCCACAGTCAGGTCAATATGTCATTAGCACTAAGGGAGCACACACGCAAGAATACTCTAGGAGATGAATGTTAAGGAGAAAAGCTAGCAGGGGTTCACAGGCAGGCCAGGCAGCCCTTTCCCTGTGCAGCAAGCACTATCACAGACAAAGGTCTCAGGCACTGCCAGAACCAACACTCTAAGGACACAAGACACCCCGTGGACTAGGCCAAAGGCCAACACAAAAAGTACTGGAGGGGAGACTATCCCCAAATCCCATGTGTTAAAAGCTCGGCCCCTAAGCTGGGTGGTGGTGGCACACAACTTTAATCTCAGCATTTGGGAGGCAGAGGCAGAAGGGTCTCCGAGTTCTAGGACAACTAGGGCTACACAGAGAAACCTGTCCTGAAGATCCAAAAGCTTGAACCAAAAATGAACCTTTTCCCTTAATAAGTTAATTATCTCAAGTATTTTGTCGTAACGATGGGAAACTCAGAAACGGTAAACTTTTAGGATGTCTGGAGAAGCAGCAGCTGTGAATGAGCTCTTTTAGGTTCAGGTCCCAGTGTCTGTGTCAGTTCTGAGCAAGAGCTAGCCTCAAACTTGAAATAATCTTGCTTCCGCCTCCCAAGAGAGCACGGAATATAGGCATGTGTCACCCAGCTTGACCTTCCTAATGACCGAGGAAGTCACTTGGTATACTGGGGCAAAGGCTACAGTTAACTGCTCACCTCTTGCTCACAGGTGAAGTCATCGGCTTTGCTTGAGCTCATAAGGTCCCCTTCAATGGCAGCAGGGCTCTCAGAAGAGGGGAAAGGATCCACTATGATACTGCACCAGACCCGAGGCCCAAACTGCTGGCCTCTGTGAGAAAGACGCCAATGCGAAGTATATGTTCCCTCTAGGGTTGGAGCGATGAACTCCACAGACACAACCCCCACATGGCCAGCCTTCAAGCAGGGAACCAAAACATCCTTCCTTTCTGTAGAAGCCAATGTCAAGTTTCCCCACATGAACTTGAGCTGAAAACAACAAGAGGAAGCTTGTCACCTGTGTCCCTTGCTACTGCACATCACTGTCTGTACATTTAGTGAGGAAAAATACCTTTGTGTCTGTGCTCCACTTCACATTTCCTGTGTTTTTCATCCTCCAGTGTTTGATGAACTTGGTTCCTGGCTGAAGATGAGTCCCATCAGGCAAATTCTCATCCACAAATGCTGCGCTAAGAGTTGGCATAACTGGGGCACACGGCTGCAAAGGAAGCCTGGACAGAAATCCAGATGCTTAGTCACTTGCTGTCGAGTAGGATGGCTTGCAAACATGCTGACTGCTTTTTAAGTATGTACTAATATATTTGCCTTAAAAAAACTAGGCCCCGTGAGAAGGCTCAACAGGAAAAGGTGCTTGCCATGTAAGTCTAGTGAGTGACTAGAACATTCAATCCCCAGAACGCACAAAGGTCAGAGAAAAGAGAACGGACTTCAACATGCATACCATAGCACACTCGCTCGCACACACACGCGCACACACAGATATGATAGCAGCAGGGTGGTGGTGGCATACATCTTTAATTCCAGCACCTGGGAAGTAGAGGCAGGCAGATCTCTGTGAGTTTGAGTACAGCCTGGTCTACAGAGAGAATTCTAGGACAGCCAGGGCTGTTATACAGAGAAAGCCTGTCCCTAAAAACCAAAAATAAATAAATAAAACCAAGCCTAATAAAAGCCCTGCTCGTGCGTGCGTGTGAGTACAAGGCAGTGCTAGGAATCAAATCCAGGCTATAAAACAAAGACAGGATGCTTTAAGGGATAATTAAACATGTCCATAAATACAAATGCTTCTTTTGCTTCCAACCCAGTCACATAGCCTCCAGACAAGAGAAGTCTGAGATGTCACCCCCATTCTGAGTCTTACTAGCTTTCTGAAAAAGGCATCAAAGTGAGTGACAGAAACAACACCTGAACCAGCCTGAACTGGGTGGGTGCTGGGACACCACAGCTAAGACAAAAGATGGCTAAAGCTCCAGTTTGAAAGAGCTGGGCCGAAGCCACACTCCCGAGCTGGCCCAGGACTTACATCAGGGTGTTAGACTGCAGAAAGCTCTCAGGTCGGACCAAAGGGGTCCTGGGACTCTGGAGTCCATGGATTGAATTCCACAAATGAATCTTCCTGTGGAGTTTAAGCTGCTTTTTGAGCTCCTTGACCTCTGCTTTCCGCTGTTTCTTCTCAGCACGCAACCTTTGCTTTTCTGCTTTCACAAAGTTCTTATCCACCTGTTTCTGGAGCCTGGAGAATAATAAATCAATGTCTTAAAACACAAACTTTGAGGCTATTTGGAGCTAAGTAAGCCCAGCAATGTTAGCATCTAGTTTAATTTCTTTTATAGTCATCATTCCCACTTGAGCCTCAGAGAACTGTTACACATCAATTGAAAAGGAGCAAAAGAAGGAGACTATTACTGATTTTGTGATACTATACAATATCATTACGTTTTTCTTTTGAGATGGTTTCACTATGTAATTCAGTCCAGCTTAGAACTCTGGAAGCTTCTGAATGCTGGGCATCTCATCAAGTTTTTTTTTTTTTTTTTTTTAAGATTTTTAATTCATGGGTATGATGCCCACTGGAGTTATAGATGGTTGTGAGCTGCTCCATGGGTGTTTCTAACTGGACCTGCGATCCTCTGCAAAAGCATCGGGTACCTTTATTGCTCTTAATCACTGAGCCATCTCTCCAGCCCAAATCAGGTTAATTTTTTTTTTTTCAAAACAGGGTTTCTCTGTATAGTCCTGGCTGTCCTGGAACTTGCTCTGTAGACTAGGAGGCTGGCCTCGAACTCAAGAGATCTGCTTGCCTCTGTCTCCCAAGTGCTGGGTTTAAAGGTGTACACTACCACGGCCTGGCCTATGTCAGATACTTTTAACATCAGCAAAATCAAGAAGTCACTCAGATGAGCACCTGACTTGTTCAAGAGCGGCAGGAAGACGAGGAGTGGGACACTTTAAGTGGGAAAATGGCTCAGAGGAAATCACAACAGGTCTCCGCAACTTTAGCAGGACATGGTTATTGTCATGGGCGTATGGTCCAGCTTCACAATCTTCACAAATGTTGTAGGATGGGCACAGGCTGTGTGAAAAGGACAACAGAGTGAAAACTTCACAGCAGGAAGTCCCTGAAGTAAAAGAACAAGATTAGATTATATTTGCTCTGTTACCAGCTATGTTGAGCCTATGTTTCTCATTAGTAAAAGGAGAAGAGTAACTCCTAATCATACCTATTTCCATGAATAGTTTACAAGAAGAAGATACAAGAAGGTTTTGAATAAGGCAGGGGTCTATCCTCAGTGATCTAACTTTGATTGAGGGAACTTAATTTTTCTGTTAATCCAAATGTACATCTGAACAGCACTCAGAAAACCCACAATACAGGTCAATGAGGAGCTGTTCGTGCTACCAAATCTAAGCCACATCACTTACTGCTCAGAGACAGAAGACAGCCAGCTTCCCTTCATGCACCCAGAATGCTAGGCAGTCACTCCTCTGCCCAGGAATGGCTTACCTACACTGGTAACGCACACCAATGATCCTTTTTTGGCAGTGGCTGCAAGCAATATGCCAGCTGAATTGGTTCTCTTGTAAAAACAGTGTTTCCTCTGAAACAGGCATTGAGACCGCTGAGGGTGAGGAACCCAAGGGTGACTTCTGGAGGACAAGCTTCTCCTGCAACCTCTGTTCAAGCTTCTCAACGGTTTCCTTAACCACTTGTTCTCTGAACTACAATGCAGAGCAGAAGGTGGGGTGGGGGTGGGGGGGGAGGAGAGACCACTCAATTTCAGCACTGGAAAAAGTGAGAAGACATCAAACCTGAAATGTCCCTGCCTCTGGAATGTGTTAAGAACATGGCAGATGGCTACCGGAACAATGAACAGAGATGTTACAGATTTCTTCCTTTCACGGTTAAGCTGCCTCTTCCTTGGGACGATTCTAACTGTGTCCTTCTCAAGCAGAGATCTGTCTCTCCTTCACATGCTTAGAACTAGACTTCCTCTTCTCATGATGCCCAGGCAAAGGCTACAACTTCCTTGACTATATCTGCTGTGTCGAAACCATCAGCTGCCACTCTCCATCACTGACAGTAGAGGCTGAAGCCTTCTGGGCTCAGCTTTTTCCCTGTGCCCAAGTGCTGCTAAAACCCCAGTTGCAGGGATCCTCACCGTCTCCAGGTAGCTTGTGAACCAGTCTGGGGGCTTGTCTTGAAGTTGGTCCGTGTCACATGGAGCAATTGGACATGGCTGTGAGAAAATATAATCCAAGACCTTGGAAGTTATTTTCTTTTCAAAAGTAATTCTTCCAAAATGTGTTACTTTCAAGTTTTTTTTTTTTTTTTTAAATCAAATTGTCACAAGCATGTAATTTTTTTTTAAAGTTACAGTGTCAGGGCCTGGAGAGATGGCTCAGAGGTTAAAGCACTGGTGGTTCAACTCTCAGAAGCAACATGGTGGCTCACAACAATCCATGAGATCTGGTGCCCTCTTCTGACATGCAGGCATATATGCAGACAGAACACTGTGTACATAATAAATAAATCTTTTTTTTTTTCTTTTTTCCTCGTTTTTCCAGACAGGGTTTTCTCTGTGTAGCTTTGGAACCTGTCCTGGAATTAGCTCTTGTAGACTAGGCTGGTCTCTAATTCACAGAGATCTGCCTGCCTCTGCCTCCCAAGTACTGGAATTAAAGGCGTGTGCTACCACTGCCTAGCTCATAAATAAATAAATCTCAAAAAAGAAAAAAAAAAAAAAAAAGTACAGTTGGAAAGTGTTTTCTAGTTTCTTTTCTTTCTCTAGATAAACCAGGGTTGCCAGTTTCAAAAGTTCAGATCCAGATGGTCGAGACAACACCAGATCTTTTGTGTGCACGTGTGTGTAGTGAGCATGCACGTGAAGGGTGGAGGCTAGAGGACAACCTTGGGTGTTGTTCCGCAGACACTGTTCACCCTTTATTTTCCTTTTTAAGGCAGGGTCACCAGGCTAGGCTGGCTGACCTATAAACCCCAAGGATCTTCCTGTGTCTGCCTCTTCCGTGTTGAGATCACACATATGTACCACACCTGACTCTTCTGTGTGAATCCAGGCATGTATGTGGATGTTGTGAGAGAGGGTTTCTCTCTTGTTCACCACTGCACATGCCAAGCTAGCTGCCTGTGATCTTTTAGAGATCCTCTTGTGTCTGCTTTCCATCTTGCCATGGAAGCACTGGTTTACAGATACATTGGGTTTATGGACACAACACCGTGCCTGGCTTTATGTAAATTCGGGAGATTGAACTCATGTATTCATGCTTGCACACCACCTCTATACTGAGTAAGCCATCTTTCCAACTCCCCTTAACACAAAACAAAAACAAACAAACATGGATCCCGGGGATCAAACTCAGGTTCTTGTGCTTGCAAGGCTACCTCCCTAGCTTCCCTGTCCAAATCTTTGATGGTTATCCAAATGGTATATAAGACACAATGAGATGTAAGGCTGAGTTGGACAGACAGGTCCATCCTTTTCATACCTGTGCCGCAGGCTCCTCTGTAGTCTTCATATCTGATCCCACGACTCTCACCAGAGAAGAATAATGTGCAAGGGGCTTCTTTCCTGTCCTGGCAGCCACTTGTTTTTCTACTACAATTTGGGGGACTTCTTCATCTACCACATGGTACCCTTCATGAACTTGCATCTGTAGTTGGTTTCCTTGCTTAATGTTAGCCATCTGGAAGCATGTTAAAAAATAAAGATATACCGTGATTCTCTTTTTCCAAATGAAATGTCAAAGCATGGAAATACAGAAGTATAGTAAACTAAACTATGATTCTTATTTCTTTTTAAAATTCTATTTATTTATTATTTATACAGCATTATGTCTGCATGCATAACTATACACTATAAGAGGACATCAGATCTCATTACAGGTAGTTATGAGCCACCATGTGGTTGCTGAGAATTGAACTCAGGACCTCTGGAAGAGCAGTCAGTGCTCTTAACATCTGAGCCATTTCTCCAGACCCTTGTTTACATTTCTAAGCGAACAGGTAAGCACCTAAACTTTTGATGTAATGACATGCCACAAGTGGAAAATTAGCACCTGGCATTTTATGATCAATAGTAATCAAAATATTCTATACTAAGAATACTATAGAAAATTACCTTTAGACTATGCAAAGTATTAGACAAATAAATTTCAAATTTAGTCTTGGGACCCATTCCTAAGATATCTCATTATGAATGTACAAATATCCAAAAAAAAAAAAAAAAAATTTAAAAAAAGGCATGTTAAGTTCCAAGTACTTCGGATAGAGTGAACCTCCACATTAATATCTAGCCTGCTGTCAAGAATATTAACTACAAACGGCTTTACTGTATTAATGTTTTGAGGAAATTTCTAGGTGAGATTTTTCCCATTAACTAGGCTGTCCTTTAATTTTCTCGTCTGTTTTGAGATAGGGTCTGCCTGGGGTTGCCCTGCCTCGTCTCCAGCTCAAAGTACTCCTGCTTCACCTCCTAGATACTACAACTACAGGTGTGTATTCCCTGTCTAGCTTTTAACTGGTTGTTCTATAAGGTATTAACTCTAATCTCAACTTTCTAAAAAACAATTCCAGACTAACACTAATCATGGAAACTTAGAGCTATGCCCTATAGCTAAGCATTTACTTTTTACTAACCTCGTATTTTAGAAAGCAAGCTTAAGTAGTTGTATCTTTGCGAAGAGCATTTTCCTAATAATGTATTTTGGAAACTCCGCCAAGTATTTCTTTGGCTTCCATGAAAAGTACTTAAGTATTAAGAAAAATTAGGGATCAAATGGCTAGGTTTCTAGCCACCCCCTCCTCCAATGTCATAACTGTTTTTTTCTTTACCTTCTCATACAATAGACTTAAGATTCCATTTAAAATAACATTCCATGTGTAACTATGTCAACTGATGGACGTGCTAATTAAGTTGATTGTCCTAATTAGGATGGGATGGGATACAGAGAACTTGTCTAGCATGCAGGAAGCCCTGAGTTAGCTTAGCCTTGCAAAAAAGAAAATAAATTACCTAAAAATTTTCTGTGCACAGCAATATTTTGATTTGTTCTGTTGCCCAGGTTATTCCTAAACCAGGCTCAAACAATCCTCCTGCCATCTCTTCTTTTTGTTTTTGAGACAAAGTCTTGCCACACAGCCAAGGCTGGTCTCAAACTCACTGTGTACAGCCTAAGTTGTCTCTGAACTCAATGGTCCAGGTACCTTGGCCTCCTGAGTGCTGGGATTACAGAGGTGCACTATGAAACCTGGGGCTTCTTTTTAAATGATGAGATGGCACAACAACGAACTGTATGAGGAACTGCCTGCTGCTGAGTCATGTGTCCTACTTACCAAACTAGTCTCCCTAACAAAACAGATGACTTTCCAGTGGAGTTTAGGGCTCAATAAATATTTTTAAAATAACTTGAAAATCAAATGAAGTAAACATTACCTTAAGTGCTTCTTCATATTCTTCTAAAGGGACCAAAAGAAAAAGAAAGAAAAACAACAGTGACTTATTTATTTTTACCATTCCTAAAGACTCCATTGCCTATTATCAATCCTACATGTTTTTGCTTTTTTGGGCGGGGAGTAGGAGCCTGGCTATGTAGCCCAGGCTGGCTTCAAACTTAACCTTTTGTGTGCTGTGATTACAGAAGGGCAACATCATGCTTAGCTAGTCCTACAGTTCCAGTGTACAACATGAAGACTACAGTTAATAATAATGTACTGTATTTAAGACCCTCAAGTGGCAGAGGCAGAGTGTGGGGTAGCAACTGTGAGATGACACATTTTAATTTCTTTCACTAACATTTTAAACTAACATTTTAAAGCTATCCGTATGTATTTCATATCAATGTTATATATCTTAAAAATATAAAGTTTATTTTAAAAAAGTAAACCCAGGGGGCTGGAGAGATAGCTTAGCGGTTAAGAGTACTCGCTGTTCTTCCAGAGAACTCAAGTTCAATTCCCAGCACCCACGTGGCAGCTCACAACTATCGGGAACTCAGGTTCCTCGGGATCAGACACAGTCATATAAATGTACATAAAGTAAATACATTAAAAAAAAAACCCAATCCTACTCAAATTCTTATAATCCTTACATATGGATAGTCACTGCCTTTTTGCTAGACCTACTAACTCCCTTGCTGTATGGTGCTTTCGCCTCTGGTTATAATATTCTTGGTCTCTCCCTGCATAGTTATGACAACCAGAACACAACAATATAGTGGTAGCCAGAACTCTGGCAATGGAGCTATTGGTACTTTATGAAGGTGTCCAGAGACCCTTGCCTGAGATTCCAACTTCTTTCCCCAGCTGCAAATGGTTTCAAGAGATGTGAGCCTATTTATAGAAGTGAAAGGATGGCTAAAAACAGGACTCCACGATGCAGTGAGATTGAAAACCATGACGGGGTGGGACTTCGAAGTGATGTAGTTGTTGGGGGAGAGGGGTGCCCACATTCCCGTATGTAATTCTGCTCTGCAAGAAAGCCCAACAAACTCACTGGTTTCACCAAGCTGGACTTTGGTGAGAGTGTGCTTTGATCTGTTATTGGTGCCTACCTGGCGTGGCTGGACATTTTTTTGTGTTTCCCCAGGAAAAGTGAATGCAACACTTACCCACTGCACACAGAAGCTATTACAAAGCATTTTCCTTTTGGTCCCTCTGTGCTGCTCTAGCCTTCTCCACACAAGAATCAACCCATCTCCTCTAACTAGGCTTTGTGAAGTACGATTCAGTGGAGTTACGTACTGTGTTAAGACTACCATCTTTCCTGATTCAAGTAAGGTTTTAGGGACTAAAATACAGACCATAGCCAAATATTTGATAAACATGGGAACATAGTTTGCTTATGCACTGAAATTCACATATGTGCCAGGTCAGAACAATGCAACACTCGCAGAATGTGTATTAGTTTCAGAGGATTAACATCTTAAATATAAAGTTGGATAACACCTGTCCTTATGGTCCATGTAAATGTATTATCTTCTTCTTTTTTTTTTTTTTTAAAGGTATACAATAAAAATCCCTTATGAGGCTGGGGATGTTATTGAGCTGGTAGAGTGCTTGCCTAGCCTGCAACAAGCCCTGAATTTGATGCCTAGTGCTGCATAAAGTGGGAGTAAAGGCATAAAACTGTAATCTCAGCATTTAGGAGGTAGAGGCAGGAGAATTGTATGCTTTTTAAAAATAATTTATTTTTATGTACATTGGTGTTTTGCCTCCATGTGTTTCTGTGTGTGGATGCTGGACCCCTGGAACAGGAGTTATAGACTGTTGTGAGCTGTCATGTGAGTGCTGGGAGTAGAACTCAGATCCTCTAGAAGAGCAGCCAGTGGTCTTAACCACTGAGCCCTCTCTCCAACCCTGACAATCATATGTTTAAGGTCATCCTAGGCTGACAGTCAGTGGTGGTGCACACCTTTAGTCCCAGCATTTGGGAGGCAGAGGCAGTCAGATCTCTGTGAGTTACCAGCCTGGTCTACGAGAGCTAGTTCTAGGACAGCCTCCAAAGCCACAGAAAAACCCTATCTTGAAAAAAACAAAACAAAACAAAACAAAACAAAAAAATAGTCATCTTAGGCTACAAGTTTAAGCCAGCCAGGGCTAGGAAACTAAAGCCCATGGTACAGTGTCAATTTACAGCACACCAAATTGTATTCTAAGATGTATGCTAGAGTAAAACATGGTTGAAATGGAAACACCACAATGAGCAGAATGATTCACTATGTAACCCAGGATGGCCTTAAATCCTCCTGCCTCAGCCTCCTCAGTACTAGATTTGCAGACAGATTTTATAATGGCAGACAAATTTCAAGTGAAACTGACTAGATTTTTCTCAGGAACTCACCTTGACTATTGATGGATACCTACAAAAAGAAGAAGGCAACAGTGAATGCTAAGTCTCATCCGCCTGAGCATTTATGCTAACTAGGGCCAGTCTCATGTCCAAGTCCCTGCACAGGTATTTAGCATTTCCACTACTATTTAAATAATGAGCTCTGTTTTATCTCAGGGATATTATCAGGAAGCACAGTGTAGGGCTAGGAGCCTGGGATCTAAAGCCCCTACTTCATTACTTTTGTCTTTGGGTAGGATCCCTCATCTCAGCGCCTCTGCTTCCTCATGGTAAAATAAAGGTGCTAGTCTGATGCATTAACCACTTAGTAAAGAGCCCCTATTAGCATCATCATCACAAACTAAATGACAGCCTTGGTACAGTTTTAGCTTCTCTCTCTGATATTCTCCATGTTGCTCCATATCAGATGCCACTACTCATTGTGAAGTATGGGATAATCAAGTATATTTAAACTATTAGGCAAATGAGAACATTATTCTGAACCTCTGTCTTTTGCCTTTATGGCTAAGATAATCTTTTGTTCTAAAGCCCAGGTTGGCCTTAAACTTTCTAGGATCCTCATGCCTCAGTCTCCCAAGTACTGGAAATACAGGTGTGAGCCATTACAATGGACTTTATAGTCTGAACTTTTGAAACTTTGTATCACTCTGGAAAAGATCCCTATTCTAAATCTTTAGAAGGGGATCCACAGTTACTTTACCTCCTCATTTTCCTCATCCAGGTATTTTATTTGAATAGCATTCAGATCAAATGAAACTTTTACCTGCAAATGAAACAAATGGATCAGTGTATCTCAGTATATAAAATTAAATATTTTAACTCTGTTCTTTCTTATTCTCCCCCCCCCCTTTTTTCCTTTTTTGGCCTGGGGGGGGGGGTTGATGGTTTGGTGTGGACTTTTCCAAGGCCACGGCTCTTAAAGCCTGTAGGTATCAGCCTACCCTGTAGTGAGGCAGAATTTCTTGAACCCAGAGCTTACCTATTAGGCTAGCCCAGTTAGCCAATTTGCTTCTGCTTCCAGGATGCACTATGCAGGCTTCCTAAGTACCAGGTTCCAGACAGGGCATAACACCCACCTGGCACTTATATAGGTGCTGGGAAACCAAGAGCTGGTACTCGCATCTACATGGCAAAGGCTTAGCCTTCAGAGTCCACTCCCTGGTCCCTTATTTTTATTCTTTTTGTGATGCTAGGAATTCAATGCAGGGCTTTGTTAATGCAGAAGTACATTCCCAGAAAAACATCTTAGCATAGTTTTAAAAAACAACCCAGAGGTTATGCTTGGCGGTTAAGAGCATTGGCTGCTCTTGCAGAGAACCTGGGTTCAATTCCCAGCACCTACATGGCAGCTCACAACTGTCTGTAGCTCCAAGATCTGACACCCTCACACAGACATACAAGCAGGCAAAACACCAACGTACATAACGAATAAATAAACAACTACATACTCAAAGAAAACAGAGACAATATCTACAAGTGGTAACAGATAAGGGAGTAATATCTTGTAAACACAGAAAGATCATCAAAATGACAGTAAGATTAATAATCCAAGGGTCCAGTGGTAGAACACATCTTTAGGTTTCTACTCCCAGCATTTGAGAGGCAAAGGCAAAAGCAGACTTCTGTGTGTTTGAAGCCAGATTGGTCTACACAGTGAGTTCCAGAACAGCCAGAGATACCCAGAGAAACTTCTAAAAACATAGATTAATACAAATGCAAATGTGCAGAAAATTTACAGATGAGGAAATAGGAATGCCTAATAAATACATAAAAACATTCAACTTTACTGCTAAACAATCTGGCAGATTCAGATGGCAAACTTTTTTCTTTTGTCAAACATTCAGGGCCAGGGACATAGCTAAGTGGCAAAGTGCTTGTCTAGCATGTGGAAGGCCCCATGTTTGATCCCCAGCACCACATACAAAGCAAAATTTAAGGAATCTAGTCATTTATTTTCTGTGCACTGTCATAATTCTGTGAAATATTTGGCAGTTATCTATTAAAATTCTTTTGATGATTGTGTGTGTGTGTGTGTGTGTGTGTGTGTGTGTGTGTGTGTGTGTGTGTGTGTGTGATGTTTTACTCTTGGTTTTTTGAGGGGCCCACCACCCAGCTCCCAAATAAATTACACACAGAGGCTTATTCTTAGTTATGAATGCCCAGCCTTAGCTTGGCTTGTTTCTTGCCAGCTTTTCTTAAATTATCCTGTCTACCTTTTGCCTCTGGGCTTCCTTTTCAGTTCTGTATACCTGTCTTTGTTTCTTGCTCCGAGCTTACTCTCTAGCTGGGGGACTGGCTCCTAGAGTCCTCCTCCTTCTCTGGCCACTTCTTCTGTTTCCTTCTATTTATACTCTCTGCTCACCAGCCCTGCCTATCCTTGCTCCTGCCTTGCCATTGGCCATTCAGTTCTTTATTAGACCATCAAGTGTTTTAGACAGGCAAAGAATCATAGCTTCACAGAGTTAAACAAATGCAGCATAAACAGAAGTAACACACCTGAAAATAATATTCCCTAACTTTTCTTTTTCCTTTTTCCAGACAGGGTTTCTCTGTGTAACAACTCTGGCTGACTTGGAACTCAATTTGTGGATCAGGCTGGCCTCAAATTCACAGAGATCCATCTGCTTCTGCCTACTGAGTGATGGGATTAAAGGTGTGTGCCACCACTGTCCAGCACATTAATGTGTTTTTAATTTTATTTTATGCATATGGGTGTTTCGCTTTCGTGTAAATCTGGGTACCAGGTGCCTCTGCAGGGACCAGGACAGGGCATCTGATATTCTAGAACTGCAGTTAGAGATAGTTGTGAGTTGCCATCTGGCTGCTAGACTGGGTCCTCTGAAAGACCAGCCAGTACTCTTAAATACTAGGCCATCTCACTAGGCAGTATCTATAGAAACTTAAAATTAGGGCTAATGAGATGGCTTAAGTAGCAATGTACTTATATACAATATACAAAAGCCTAATAACCTGAGTTTGATCCCTAGAACTCACATAAAAGTCAAAGGAAGGAGCCATCACACACACACACAAATAATAAACAACTTTTTAAAATTCAAAACCATATCTCACCTTCAGATAGTCTACCCTATAAAACAATACATAAGTTACCCATATGGAGAGATGTAGGTAGGTCCTGTCTATTTTATAATGTGAAAACAAAGAAAATCTGTAACAGTTACATCAACAGTGTTCAGCAACACATTGGACTCATAGTTCAAGAAGACTGAGCTTTGCTCTGTGTCTGCTGATTAAAAACTATGACCACAATACACTGTTGGGCAAGAAAAGCAACCTGCAGAACAGTATTTTCTATGACCCTAGCATGAGACCTGCATGAACATGAACATGGAAATGTGGGGAAGTACTCGGAGTTGTTACCTCCGGTTATCCAAAGGAGGTATGGATAGCAGATACAGGATAGGAGTTTGAGGACAGACGTTATCTCCTTGGATGTTAAGATTGCCCCATGTCTTATAATGGGCATGTATTACACTTTTTATACATTATAACTTAAACTTTTACAATGAAAGAGAAATGCAAGTTGTCAACTGACCCAGCTACTAGGGAAAGAAAGGTAACTGGTGCTCAGACCATTTTCAAAGACCCCAGTGCTTTCCCCATAACCATCTGCCTAGGAAAGTATAGAGGGAAATCTGGGGAATTGCAGGGAACTAGAATGTAACATGCTGGAAGATCCTCCCTCTGACATCCTTTTTAAGCTACCAACACAGATAACCAGGTCAAGACATGCTTGTAACCAAATGGTTACATTACACACAAGTGCCCAAGTAGTAAAATATTGACCAAGGCAAACCAATGGACTCAGAAGAGTACAAAGGGCAAGCCAATGAGAAACTATGAGCAAAAACACCCATGGGGCTCTGCTTTGCTTTTTTGCCAGTACTGAGATAGCCAACCTTTGACCCAGCAATAAAGCAACTGGCAGGTCTTGCAAAATACAAGTCCTATCCTTGGCAGTTAAGAAACAGCATCGATGCATCTACTCCCCAGCCAGAAAACATTCCCCTTCAGCCTGGTTAGGGTGGAGGACACACTAACTTATCCCTCAGCCTGTTTCTAAAGTATGTTTCTAAATCCTAATTCACTTAAAAAATAATTTAACCTGAGTTTGATACCTGGGATCCCCCCCCCCACACACACACAGTAGAAAGAAAGAACCAACTCCTGAAATTTCCCCAGACTTTTGATCCCTCTCAAAAAATAAATATATGTAATTTAAAAAATGTTTAAAGGAACATAGTTTTTTCCCTTTATCCTGGTACAAAACTTATACAAATACCAAACCTATGTCAAAAACAATTTTCAAAATATCCAGAAATGGTAACGATGACAAACTTAACACTTATGAAATGAACTGCTAAAATTAGGACCATTTAAAAAGACTATCTGTGTTTAAACCACTGGAAAGCAGAACAAAGTGATACTCACCATAGCTTCAACATCAGCCCAAGTTGTATTTTCTGGATCCGAAACCAGAAAGCTTTGAGTTTCATTTTTAAAAGTTACATTTAGAGTAACCTGTGGTTCCATGCTGTGGGGTGGGGCTGAGAGATAGATGGATGAAAAAAGAGGAAGGGATTAAAAACCCACACAGACACATTAGGTTTAATATATGTTAGACTTGGGAGATCACAGTAAGAGAAACAATGTCCCTACTGGTACACGACTTACTCTCTAGTAGTGTATTATATATCAAGTCTCACTTACATAAAGATTTCTCTTTCTCAGAAATAAAGACACTAATACTCAAACTATACCATAAAGCTTTACAGTTATGCTACAGAGTTAAACTTATTTAGAACTTCCACCTTAGAAATAAGAACCAAGGGCTGGAGAGATGGCTCAGTGGTTAAGTCTGCTCTCCCAAAGGACCAGGGTTCAATTCCCAGCACCCACATGGCAGCTCACAACTGTCTGTAACTCCACCAGGAGACCCAACACCCATAACAAAGCACCAATGCAAATAAAATAAGATTTAAAAAAAAAAAAAAAAGAAGAAAGAAAGAAAAGAGGCACAGTGGCACACACCTGTAGTCCCAGTTACTCAGGAAGGTAGAGCAGGATGGTAGTTGGAGTCCAAGAGTTCTAGGCCAGCCTAGAAAACAATGAAGCCAAGTCTTTAAAAGAGGTGTGGTATGGGGGAGGGGCGATAAAAGTCTGCTGGAAGAATTTAAATTTTGGCCATATCTACAAAGACTCTCCTACCATGTTATAAGTCTCTAAAGTGTTTACCTTATTCCGGTGATTGGTTGATATCTGTAGCACAAGCCAACAAGACGGAGAACAAAGACAAGGTGTCTGCACTCTGGGAGCAGAGGCAGAGGCAGAAGAAAGCTGCAGTTTTAAGCAGTCAGTTCAAGAAAAGCCTGGGCTACAGAATGAGCATTCGTCTACAGAAAACAAGCAAGCAAACAAAAGCACCAACCTTCCTAAAAAAACAAACAAACAAAACCAAAAACCACACCCTAAACAACTACAAAAAACAAACAAACAAACAAAACTTCCGCCCGGTGGTGGTACACACCTTTACTTCTAGCACCAGACAGAGGCAGGAGGATCTCTGTGAGTTCGAGACCAGCCTGGTCTACAGAGCTAGTTCCAGGACAGACTCCAAAGCCACAGAGAAACCCAGTCTCTAAAACAAAAAAACAAAAACAAAAAACAAACAAAAACAACAGCAACAAAACACTTCAATTACTTGTGGAAAAAGCTATACAAAAGAAAGTAACACAATGAGTCCTTATGGACCTATCAGCTTCCACAATTAGCAACTAGAAGCTAATTTTGTTGTCCAGTATCCTTCCTTTCTAGTGTAAGCGCGTGCGTGAGTGCGTGCTTGCGTGTGTGTGTTCTGTGTTGAGCAGATGACACAGGGCCTGGATTTTAGGGAGCCACTCTACAACTGAGCTACAACCTTCCTTCATGACAGTGTCTCTCTTGATGAAATATTCATCCTATCTTCCATAAATATTTGTAAAATGAGAAAGATTTAAAAAAAAAAAAAAACCAGCATGATCATGCCTAAGGAGTTGGCAATTTCTTAATCAAACACCTTACTATTAAAATCTATTTGATTTTAGCCGCGCAGTGGTGGCACACTCCTATAATGCCAGCATCCGGGAGGCAGAGGCAGAGGAGGTAGGATCTCTGTGAGGCCAGCCTGGTCTACAATAAGAGATACAGGACAGCCAAGGCTGTTACACAGAGAAGCCCTGTCTTGACCCCCCCCCCCAACCCGCCAAAAAAAAAAAAAAAAAACAAAAAACAAAAAACAAAACAAAAAAAAAAAAACAAAAGCAACCTATATGATTTTAATGAAAGACTTTACTTACTGGTTAACTGTGACTTTAGGAAAAAACAATAATTTTAAGTTGTTTAAAGCTACAAATAGTAGACAACTGGCAAAAAAAAAGTCACCTCTTAAAATAGTCATCCCAGTTTCTTTCTTTTTTTGTTTGTTTTTTTGAGACAGGGTTTCTCTGTGGCTTTGGAGCCTGCCCTGGAACTCACTCTGTAGACCAGGTTGGCTTCAAACTCATAGAGATCCGCCTGCCTCTGCCTCCTGAGTGCTGGCATTAAAGGCACCACCACCACCCGGCTATTCATCCCATTTTCAAACTGCATGTAGACGGAGGCAGATTCTATCTATTCCACAAACAAGGCATGAACAAGATTAAGTCCTAGACGTTTCCCGTGTCACAGAGGGAGCCAAAGGGTGGAAAGACTTGTGTCCCAGATACAGCTCCACCACAAGACAGGTCATGCAACTGTTTATCTCTAAGCTTCACTCGTTTAATCTGCAAAACAAAGACTATTCTGCTGACTATAACAGTGTTATCAAAGGGATCTAATGAAATCTTGGTCTAGGAATTTGGAGTAAGCAACCAGTCCACATATGTGCAAAGCTGTGGAACCAATTTCCAGCACCACAAAGTATGCAGGATTCTTTCAAGTAGTATTCAAGTATGAAAACTATTATCTTAAGAAATGATTTCTTAGTTCCTTAAGAGAGCTTGTACCTTATTACTACTTTTTGGGGGGTGGAGGGAGATAGGGTTTCACTCTGTAGCCCATGCTGGCCTGGGAATTGCTATGTATGTAGACCAGGCTCTAACAGATTTGCCTGCTTCTGCCTCAAGAGTACAGCACTGTGGATACAATTGTCATATTAAGAACCTTGTCTTCCTAGTCACAGATTATTTTAGAGACTCAATTATCCATTTTTTCCATGACTTATCTTCATCTAGAGTTAAGTTCACTTCCAAAGTAATACCAGTCTCTCGAATCAATCCTGTTGACATACAGCATTCATTTACCTAAAATGCAATTCTTCCCTAGGGTCTTTAAAATTCTGGCAGACGCCCACCAATTCCCCAGGGTGTTTGTTTGTTTGTTTGTTTGTTTTTGTTTTGTTTTTTTAAATCAGGAAAACGAAGGGACTGAGTTTGTCAAAAAAAAAAATTCTGAAATACACTTCAACTTCAAGAAATACGCTTCCACACTGTTCTGCCTGGAAGGAAACTAATCTTTCCCCGTTCTCAAATGACATGAGTGGGAATTAGTTTCCATACTTTGGAGTTCATCCAGCTGCTCTGTCATCGAGAAAACAGGAAATGGGAGAGTCTAGTTTAGCTAGCCGATATACAAGTTTTCATAAAGGGCCTAGCTCACTGTGGCTTATGTGTGAAAATTCTTTCAGCTAGAGCAGTAATCTTGAACTTGTGAAAATATCAAAGGTATATTTAACGGCACGCATTACCTATTGTTTTACAGCTATTGGTCAGGTAGCTGGGCCCTTCCTAAGTGGCACTATAAGCGCATGCCTTATTGACTCACATTCATGTGACAAACGTCAGCTTTTCCCCATAAGAATTTTTTTCAATCTGTACAAATAATGTTAATAAAACGAACCTAGGAATCTGAACTTTATTGTCTCTACCAGAGGTTTAAAGCTACCTAAGCTTTATAGTGGGTGATCCGAAAGCCGGGTGCTTGACAAAAAGGGAAAACGATGCCTCTCTAACACTGAAGGTCCTAGAGCAAGGTAGCTTCAATGGAGTCTCGAATAGCGGAAGGGTCAGAATGAGGAATATGTGTTTCCCTTCTTCTCACACACTTAATCCTAGTCTTCCAGTAATCGTTTCCTGGAACTCCATGTCCCCAGGACGGTGAGTGTCACCATCACCGGAGGCCCTCTTTTTGTACTGGGGGATTTCGACCTTCTCTTTGCAGAGACGGGCCCTGCTAAGCCATGAAGGCTCTCCCTCACGCAGTATCCACACTCCACTGTCGCTGACAACCCAAGCGGCTCTCTCCTCTGGTCACTGAAAGGACTGGCTGCCCGCGGACACGAAAAAAGTCAACTCCGCCTTTCAAGATTCTTGAACTTCCCCGAGACCTCTGAGAACGACGTGACCCCACTCCTAGGTAACAGCAGTGGCTTCCTTACCAGCTTTCCGTCCACGGGGGGCGCTTGCCCGTGGCCAGTGCAAGGACCGTTCGCTGCCAGCTCGGCTGCTATCCCTGCGGGGTGAATCTAACATGGCGGACAGAGACCGGGCCTAGTCCCATGTTTCTCTGAGTTTCCGACAAAACGATTGGATCTAACTGTTTGTCCCTCAAAAGCACCACTCCACCGATTGGTCAATGCTGCGTTGGCAAGGGCGGGACAGAAGCTATCTGAACCGCACAACAATAACAAACACCTGGGCCGAGGGGCGGAACTAGTGCGCAGATGTCAGCGGAGTGGATTTCCCTTTCCCAAGCCGATTGGTCGCCCTCTGCTTTTCCTAAGGTCACTGACCTTGGAGAACTAGTTACCCGAGAATCGCGGGGCTGGATGGGAATTGTAGTCTTCCTGGGACTTGCAGCTTCTTTTAGTCTATTCTTTGTGAGCAAGACATGAAAACAGAACGCTGCGATGCATAGCAGCTAACCTGCATAACCGCGACAAGGTCTCCGCTGTATTAACTGGGTTGCTGTGGTAATCGCGCCTGCTCCCGGTGTTGGAAGCTCCTCTCCCTTAAGACTACAGTTTCCAAGGGACGCTGTGGAGAAGTCGTTTCGTCCCGCAATGCATGCTGGAATTGGTAGTTCTTTTTACACAATCCTTTATTTACCTAAACTGGAGACTTCCATGGCAGGAAGGCTAAGGGAGGGATGAGGCCTCGTCCTGCAACTGCTTTGGTCACTGCCTTGCGCTCATCTTCCGACTTCAGGTAGCGATTCCTACCCTTTGTACAGAATTACTGTGACGTAATAAGCAAGCGTAGATGCGAAGGGGCGGCTGCTTAATAGGAAACTCAAAATTCTTTCTCTTCCGTCTCTTTCTAGTTACGACATACAAGGAAAGACTAGGTGGCCAATCACGAGCCCGGAAAGAGTGTCCACCTTTTTTTTTCCTCTCCCTTCCGCTGACGTGTCTGGATCTTGCGTTCCTAGAGGCCAGCGCTAGCCGCCAAGCGGCCGGTTTCCTTGGTGACAGAGAGCGCGGGAATTACAGATAAATTGTAATTGCGGCTGCGCGGCGGCCACTGGTGCCGCGGTTGGACCCAGTGCTTTTCGAGCGGCTTCTCTGGTATTTGGGCCAAGGGGTCGGGAGTACGGACGTTTTGCTCGGAGTAAAGGTGAGACATCCCCGAGGAACAAGGAGGGTACCTAGCGATACTCACATGAAGGATGGGAAACTGCAGGTGGATATGGGTGTTGCCGAGTAGGAGAATGCCTGGGCGAAACCGAAGGGTCCAAGACGTTGTGAAACTGAAGGGACTCCTGGGAGGGGTAAAGTTGGTGCCTTAGCGGGGACAGCAGTGAGGAAGAAGGCAAGGGATGGGAGGGGCCTTCCTGGCTGTAGTCGTGCCTTGATGGCAGTGTAAGGATGCTAGGGTGAGAGGAAAGGAGGGCAGAAGTGTGGCAAGGAAATCCATGTATATTTCACAGAAGGTAGTAGAAGGGACGTACATAAAGGAATGCCAATAGTAATGATTGCTATCGGCATTATTTAAAGAATGTCTTGCGGTTAAATGCCAAAACAGGGAAACCTCTGAAAGGGGGTTGGGTGGAGAAGCATCAGCAGTTTTGGTGTTCGATTTTGGTGACTTTATTTTAAAAAAAAAAGTGCATTTCTTTTCGTTAGTTTGTTTTAGTTTTAGTTTTTTGTTTGTTTGATTAGTTTCTGAGACAGAGTCGCATTATGTAGCTCTGGCTGTCTTGGGACTCAATATGTAGAGCAGGCTGGCCTCGAACTCCATCTGCTTCTGCCTCCGAGGAGAAGGTGTTAAAGGCCTCTTCTACCATGCTCATCTAGTTTGGGAGTTTTTGAGGACTGAGTCTTCTGTACTCGGGTTGGGCTTAGTCTTCTTATGTAGCTCAAGGTGACCTTGAACTCTTCATAATTCTGCCTGCATCTCAGACTGTTGGAAGTACAGGTTTGCACCACCATACCGATTTTGGTCTTTGCCTAATCCAGGAAGACTGCTGAACTTTTGAGACCAAACCATCCTTCTTCTACTCTCCATTTCCTGGAACTATAGGTATGGCACCACGGTGCCCTACTTGGCTTTGATTTTAACCAAGAAAAACAAAAACAAAAACTGGGACTCTGGAGAAAGTTCATACCTACCACACCACTTCTGTCTAGTCACGCCACTGTAGCTTTCCTTTTCTTGGACAAAAGAAAGACCAAAGGAAGGCTTTAGAAGCTAAATATCAAAGAATAGAGAATTAAATTGCTAACTACAAAGAGCAACTACTAGATTTTTTTAAGATTCGTTTTTAATTGTTTTTAAATTATGTGCATATGTGTGCAGGGGTTCTGGCCTGGATCTGGATGTCCAGACACCTGAGAGGTGCTGGGAATTGAACTCTGGTCCTCTGGAGGATAGGCACATCCTTTTAACCACTGAGCCACCCCTCCAGACTCTGAGGGTTTTTGTTTTTTGATTTTTGTTTTTAAATGTAGATGTTTCTCATCAGCTCTATGGTTGGTATAATTCTAAAGCAAACTTAAATTCTCTTATTTAGAATGACAAATGAGGTGTGATAACTTAACACCTGTAACCCCAGCACTCAGGAGGCTGAGGCAGGAGGATTACTACAAGTTGGAGGCTAATCTGAGCTGCATAGTGATTTCCAGGGCTACAGAGTGAGAACTTCCACCAAAAGGGTGGATGGGGATGACTTACACCCCAGTAATTCCAGCAGTAAGGGTGTGGAGGTGGGAGGGTCAGGGGTTCCAGAATAGCCTTGAGTACATGATAATACAAAGCCAATGTGGGTTATATGTGATTTTACCTGGAGATGGCTCAGAGGTTGAGAGCACTGGTTGCTCTCCTACAGTTCCTCCTACAGTTCCTGAGTTCAATGGCTAGCAACCAAATGGAGGCTCACAACCATCTAAAATGAGATGTGGTGCTCTCTTCTGACCTGCAAGCATAACATCATATACATAATAAATAAATCTATAAAAAAAGAAAAAAGCCCGGGTAGTGCCACATGCCTTTAATCTCAACACTTGGGAGGCAGAGGCAGGTGAATCTCTGTGAGTTCAAGACTAGCCTGGTCTACAGAGCTAGTTCTAGGACAGGCTTCAAAGCTACACAGGGAAATCCTGTCTTGAAAAAAAAGAAAATTGGCAGGTAAGCAACTGTATTTAAAAGCCCTTTAAAGTTGTTTAATATATGTTTTTGAAATTTTCATTAAAGTTCACCAGACCTGGAAGAAATGGATTTATCTCCTGTTCAAATTGAAGAAGTACAAAATGTCCTTCATGCTATGCAAAAAATCCTAGAGTGTCCAATCTGGTAAGTCAATGGAAGTGCCACATGCATGTGAGAACCCTTGTATGATTATCTTTCATGCAAATAAGTAGAAGTGGCTTTGTATAGTAGAGAGAAAAATAATCTGTTTATGTCAAATTGACTCTGTATTTTTCATAACTGGAGTTTTAAAAATATAGAAAAGTAATCTTCATCTGTCATCCCCTTCTCCCCTTTTTTCAAACAGAACTTGTCTATTATTTTGATTTGTTTTTCCTTGGGGCAGGGTTCTGGTCAGAGTAAGTGACACTTAGGCTTTTCTTCCAGCTGTAGGACCAGCCTGATCTCTTCGAATGACTCTAGTAAATAATGTTAAAATAATGTAAAATATTATCTGTGAGAGAGCATCTGTCTCTGGCTCAAACTGTCTCTGTAAATTTAAGTGAGAATGCCACCAGTCCTCAAAGCTTTTGGCAAGTCTAATCCCCAATGAGCTTTTCTTTTTCTTTTTCTGTGAATTGAAGAGAGATCTAATCAACTGTCTCCATATTCCCACCTTTTTGTTTTTTAAAGACAGGCTACACTATACAGCCCCAAATCAATCTCAAACTCACTATCTAGCATAGGCTGGTCTTGAACTCAAATCCTCATGCTAAGATCATAGGCTTATATTACCAAACCTGGCTAAAACAGTTTTGACCAGTGTTTGTCTGTGTGACTCTATCTCCATTGAGGATAGAAACATTTCTACTCCCTAGAATGTTCCCTTGTATAGTCAGGAGTTCCTAATATTCAGACCTTCTAGGATATTTGCAAGTTAGTTTTTAGTGTATAATTTTCAAAATTTTATGCACTAGGGCTCAGAATGTAGCTTAGGAGAGTGGCCTCCTTAGCACACAGGAAGGCCTGGGTTCAGTTGGGCCTAGTGACAGATATCTGTAATCCCAAAAGAAGTTAGAGGCAGGAGGATTAGTAATTCAAAGTCATCCTTGACTGTTAGGCCAGCCTGGAATACAGATGGCCTTGTTTCCTTTTTTTTTTTTTTTTTTTTTTTTTTTTTAACTCAGGCTGGATGTCTACTTTGGAAGTGGAGTAATTTAATCAGCATGCTTTAGGTTCCAAAGTCCCTGTATAACCAATGTTAGGCCTCAGCTAGGCTGGAGAAATGGCCTGTGATTAAGGGTCTATACTGTGCTTTCAGAAGCTGGTAACCATCTATAACTCTAACTCCAGGGAGTATGGCACCATCTTGTCACCTCCATTGGTATCTTCACTCACTAATACAAGCCTCCACACAGTAACACATAAGTACACACAATTCAAAATAAGTCTTGGGCTGGGTGTGGTGGCACATGCCCTTAATCCCAGAATTTGGATGATAGGTTTATCACTGTTCAAGGCCATTCAGGTCTACAAAGCAAGTTTCTAGGCTAATCAGGACCACACAGTGAGAGACCCTGTCTCAAAAACCAAAATAAAGTAAATCTATTTTTAAAAAAGGAGCCCCAAGCATTCGTAAAATGCTCTCTCTTATAGTTTCACAGATATATAAAATAAATAAAATTCCACATTAGAGTCTCTTAAAGATTTATTTATTTATGTATTTTATGTATGTGAGTGTCCTAGGTTCATGTGTTCCTGTATGACAGAAGAGGGCATCAAACAGAAGAGGGCGTCAGATCCCATTACAGGTGGTTGTGAGCCAACATGCAGTTGTTGGGAATTGAACTTAGGACCATGAAGCCATCTCTCCAGTCTCCAGAATCTCTTAATGAATAGCTGGGACTGTAATTAGAATTGTTTCCCTTCTCCCCTTCTTATTCTGTGCAGTGATTATTTAGCTGATTTGGGGGGGGGAGGGAGCGGGTTGAGACAGGGTTTCTCTGTGTAGTCCCTGTCCTGGAACTCGCTCTGTAGACCAGGCTGGCCTCAGATTCACAGAGATCCACCTGTCTGTGCCTCGACAGTGCTGGGATTAAAGGTGAGCACCACCACCACTCGGCTGAAAATCTTGGTTCTCATGGCTTAGAGGCTTGGTGGTTAACAGTGCTTGCTGCTCATTTCTGGTTCTCATGGCTTAGAGGCTTTGTGGTTAACAGTGCTTGCTGCTCATTTCTGGTATAGGACTTCAGTTCCTGGCATTCTAATTGGGTAGTTCACAATCACTTATAGCTTCAGCTCCAGGGGACCCAATGTCCTCTTCTGGTCTCTGCAGGCATCTACATATATGTGTATGCATATACATAGAATCGCATAAAAAAACATTGCATTTATAGAAATGAAAGAAAATATTGACTCACCTGTCACTTTTTCTTTCTTTCTTTTTGCTTTTCTCTGTGTAGCCCTGGCTGTCCCAGAACTTATTTGTAGAATTGCCCTGTGTGAAACTTCAACAAACCGCCCCCCCACCACTTCATATTTATCCTTTCCTGATTTTTCTTTTCCTTCATAAAATTGTTATTTGTTTTTATTATTTTTACATGTGTGTGTTCTGTATATAAATGCCATGTGTGTGCGTATACACAGAAGCCGTGGGAGTGTGCCAGATCCCTTGGAGCTGGAGTTACAGGTCATTGTGAGCCACTGGGCATGGGTGCTGTAGGGATAGCAAATGTTCCTAACCACTGAGTCATCTTTCTAGCCTTCCCTGTATTTTTTTTCTCTTTATGTAACCCTAACTGGTTTGGAACTCACTGTGTACACCAGTTTGGCCTGGCACTCACAGAGACCCACCTGCTTCTGCCCTCAGAGTACTGGAAGTAAAGGCGTGTGTTACTTCAACCAGAGGTTTTTTTTTTTTTTTTTTTTTAAACCAACCTCTTAGAGACATGGATCCCTTATTCTTTATATCCTTCGTTGCTATGTGACATACTGTATAATTTATTCATCATCTTTCTCCTCTGGAGAATATAAATTTATGAGTATAGAAATTTATGTTATCTTGGTAGTCAGTATCTATGATATAGAGGCACTCAGTAATTTAAGTAAGTTGGTTTTTCCCCCTTTTAAAAATTATTTTTGCTTTTTGGTGTTTTTAGATACAGGATCTTACTGTGTAGCTCTGGCTATCCTGGAATTCACTCTGTAGACCAAGCTGGCCTTGAACTCACAGATAGAACTCACAGATATCCTCTTGCCTCTGCCTCTTAAGTCCTGGGATTAAAGTCATGTTTCTCTACATCCTGCCTAAATTAGTTCTTAATAGTTTATATATTTATTTTGGTGCTGAGGATTCAGTTGATGAATCTTGGATGCTATGTATGTGCTGTATCCCTGAACTATACCCAGCCCAATTTATTTGTTTATTTTATTTATTTGTTTGTTTTCCTGGATAGGGTCTCACTTTGTAGATAGGACTGACCTTGAATTCACAGAGTCCTGTCTCTAAGCCATGAGAACCAAGATTAAAGACATGTGCATTGTTATTAGGGCGCAGCATTCAGAAATAGAGGGTTGGAAAGATGTCTCAGTTGAGTAAAGCTTTTGCCATGAAAGCACAAGGACTGGAGTTTGGATCGCTAGCATCCACCTAAATGCTAGGTGGGTGTGGCAACATACTAGAATCCTAGTGCTTGATATACAGAAACAGGATGCTCAGAGCGAGCTGGCTAGCTAGACTAGCCACATTAGTGAGCTCTGGGTACAAATAACAGACCCAACTCGGTGTATAAAGTGGAAAGCAAGGAAGACAGCCAACACCAATCTGGGCCCTCCACAGTGTGTGCCTGCAGACCAGAAGAGGGCATCAGATTGTGAGCTGCCATGTGGGTGCTGAGAATTGAACCCGAGCCCTCTGAAAGAGCAGCCTGTGCTTTTAACTGCTGAGCTAGCTCTTCAACCCCCAGTTGTCCCTTTTTTTGTTTTGTTTTGAATTAACCTTTGATGGGTGAATTCAAGTAAATTGGCCTCTGTACTTCATGGGGTTGTTATTTGTGTTTGGAGTGAAGCTAACAAGATTAAAGCAGAGACAAGATATGAAAAATGCTTGCCTCTCTGCCCTCAACATTGAAGCTAAACAAAAACAAGACCTAATGAGATTTACAACCAAATCTATGAACTATCAGAGCCACAGAGGCAGAAATAACATTGCAAGAGAAAGATTGGTTCTGAAAAGCCTAAACTTACTGGGGATAATTACAAACAGTGATCACAAAGTCTTCAATAATGTGACATTTGGGTCCATTTATTTTTCATTCCCATGGGACTCAGTCATAAAAATGTAATGTTCTTTCTCATTCTGGCAAATTAAACCATCAGTTAAAAATTCAGATACATAAAAACCAAAGATGCAAGAAAGTTACTGCTGCATTTTCACGTTAGTTACTTGGCTTCCTCAGCTTCTTGCTGCACCTTCTTGTTCTTCTCCTTCAGATGGCCTCAAAGGTCTTGGTCCTCCTACCTCAGCCTCCCAAAACTGGAGTTACAGGTATGCACCTGTAAGCTTTAGGCTCCCTTTTTTTTTATTTAGTTATTTTTTATAGTGTCTCACTATGTAGCTCTGGCTGTCCTGGAACTCACTGTATAGATGAGGCTGGCCTCGAACTCTCAGAGCTCCCCCCGCCTCTGCATTCCAGTGCTGGAATTAAATGTGTATGCCACCATGTCAGGCTTGATTTTAATAATGTTTGTTTGTTTGTTTGATTTTTGAGACAGGATTTCTCTGTAACAGCTCTGGCTGTACTGGAACTTACTTTGTAGACCAGGCTGGCCTTGCCCTCATAGAGATCCTCTTGCCTTTGCCTCTCGAGTGCTGGGATTAAAGGCATGCACCACCACAACCTGGTGATTTTAATAATTTTTAAACTAGAATGTTCACTACAGTCTTCTCTAAAGCTTAAGGTCATCTGTATGGAATGTTCTAGAGTGGGACTGAACCTATTGCTCTGTTATTTTTCTTGCAGTTCTTAGGATTGAACTGAGGGCCTTTTTGTGGTGTGCTCCATTATACCTACAGTCTCAGCCTGGATGAGTTTTAGTTATTCAAACCCCCCTCCCTGTGTGTTATTGGAAATTGAATCCAAGACCTGATACATGCTGGGCACACTATCCTGCTCAGGTACACCCCCAGCCTGTGCAGTTCGTTCTTAATGACAAGTGATTAGGACTAAAAACTGTTACTTGGAGCCTTTAGTTTCAGCTATTGATTGGGAGGCAGAGTCAGGGGGATGTATGAATTTGAGGCCACCCTGTTCTATAGAGCAAATTCCAGAACAGCTAGGGCTACATAGAGACCATGTCTCACTAAAAACAAAACACCAACAAGAAAAAAAAATAAAAGAAGTTGTTCCTTGGGGTAGTGTAGAGTAGATCCTCAGTTCTTAGGTCTCTGCGCTGATATTCCTTCTGTCCCTGAATCTATTTGGGAGTAGTAGCTTTGTTTTTATTTTTCAGGGTGGAGTTTGAAGGTGGGGTCTTGTGATGTCTCTATGTCCTGTGCTCATGAGGTCTTCCCACTTCACCCTCCACAAGTTGTTGGAACCACAAACATGCACTGATACATCTAGCTCATTGGCAGTTACTTGTGGTAATTGGTAGCTCTTTTTACCTTTTTAAATATGAGTATGGAACATTTTTTATGTGCTGAAATTTTTTTTTTTTCCAACCTTAAACCTAACTTCTTTCCTCAGTGATTCCTTCTGTTAAAGCTTAAACTACAAATACCCAGTAGGCTGAAAATACTACATGGCATGAAAAGTGTTTGAAACATTTGAATTTTAGAGTAAACATTTACTCTTATCAGAAGCTAGAAGAGAAACATTCTAATTTTTTTTTCCCATTTTCATTCCTATTCGTCTTCAAGCTCTTCCTTCAGCCGTCACTACCTTTTTACATATGGGAGTTTTCATCTGTTCAGAGTTGGTGTTTACAGTGTGTTTATATAGCTCAGATCGTAATTACCATACTGAAATATAATTATTTCAGAGTTGAGTCAGTGGCGAGAATGAAAGCCATCTGGTATCATGACTCAATCCAATTTCTCTTTTACTAAAAACTTTCTTTGGTGTCTAGCTTGTCTCAGAAATAGTGATCTAGAAGCAAATCAGTCTCTTTTGTTGATTTTGTATGCTGGAGGTGGCTCCAGATGACTGCCCAGGTGAAAACTGAGGATGAGGTGGAAAGGTTAGCCTGAGGTGATTCTGCCCACACAGACAGCTGGTAGTGGAAGCCAGCCTTCAGCCTTAGTCAGGTGTGTTCTCTGCATCTTCAGGAGCCCCATGACCACTAGAATTATTACTAAGCCCTTTACAGCAGGCTCTTCTCCATTTAATGAAAGGATTATATTTCTCTCACACAGTGAGTTACCTCTTCTTTAATGACTTACATTGGCTTTACCATCAGAACTCAGTGTGTGAAGCACAAAATAAAGCTAAGGACAAACCAGGCGTGTTTCCTGCCCTTTTGGACTCCCAGCTATCTGTCTACTGTAGGCCTCCATCATTCCATCTCGGCACAGAGGCCTTACACAAACAGGCATGGCCCTGCTCAGCTTGGCTTCTCTGCTCCCTGTATAACAATTGCATAGCTGGCTTCCTTACATGACTCAGCTGTCCTCCACCGTGACTTTCTCATTTGTGCATTGTGCATTTTATAGCCACCAACGTTTATTTCACCCTGGGTCCTTTTGCCCTGCTTGGCTTTTCTTTTTAACATATTCCTCCTTTTTTGTATGATACTACATACAGTTAATTTTCCCATTTTATTTGTGCAAATGCTTGAACTTTTTCATATTCAGTTAAAAAGGCAATCCCAAGCCAGACAGTGGTGGCACACATCTTTAATCCCAGCACTTGGGAGACAGAGGCAGGCAGATCACTGTGAATTCGAGACCAGCATGATCTATAGAGTTCCGGAACAGCCAGGGCTGTTACACAGCCTCCTAAGTGCTACGATTAAAGGTGTGTGCTGCCACCACCTGATAAATACACTTTAAAGTGCTGTGAGGCAATCAAAAAAAAAAAAAAAAAAAAAAAAAAAAAGTATAGTAGACTTCACATATCTGTGGGTGGTACATTTCAAGATCCCTAGTGGGTGTTTGAAATTTCAGATAATACTGATCCTGCATACACTATGGTAAAAAAAAAAAAAATTGTCCTAGATCAGTGGTTCTAGATTAGCTTCAGTAGGAAGCTAATAAGCAAGCCTTTAATATGGTCCCTCATGCTGTGGTAACCCCCAAAATTATTTCATTGCTACTCAATAACTGTAAGTTTGCTACTGTTATGAATCATAATGTAAATATTTGTATTTTCCCATGGTCTTAGGTGACCCTGTGAAAGGGTCATTTGACCCCTGGATGGAGAACTCTACTCCTAAATGTATACTCAAGCCTCAGTTACAGCAACTTAAAGATAGACCTCTACTTAAAAAAAAATTGCTTATAAACAACTTAATTAACTTCATTTATCTCTCTCTGTCTTTTGTCCCTGTACTCCTCTAGTTTGGAATTGATCAAAGAACCCATTTCCACAAAGTGTGACCACATATTTTGCAAGTAAGTGAACAGTCGTGGTGATTGATCATTAGCTTTTGTGTGTGCTCTTCATTACATAGCATTAGAGGCATTTGTTTCTTCATTCTTCCTTGGGAGTGCTGTGAATTCATCGTAGATACTGGCCATAGCCATAGTTCTTGATTTTTGACATTGCTTATCTGTGTATTAAAAAAAAAATCACATAAAGCTGTTTACTTTTCTTTTAGTGTCCGGTGGTAAGTGTAGACTGAAAACAATTGTGAAAAAAGCAAATTATGTTCAGACTTGCCAGTTTCTTGTTTCTGGTCATTCCTACATTTTGTGCTTTTCCCACTGAGAAGGTTCAGAGCTTGCTGGTTATAGGGATCTGCACACTGAATGTTTAGGCCACAGTTTATTCATATCAACGATCCAGGTTATATCTGAATCATTCAAGTTACACATGGCCCTCCATATCTACAGGTTATGTTTTGGCTGAGTCAACCAGTCATGGGTTGAAAATATTCAGGAAACAAATTTGTGTCTACATTGATTGTATGCAGACCCTTTCTTCTTTTCAATGTTCCCTAAACAATGCAAAGTCATAAAGGTGTATCATAGTTAAAAAAATCTTTATATGTATGTGGTTCTGTCTATATATGAATGTATGCATGCACATATGTATGGGTACCCATGGAGGCTAGAAGAGGGTGTTTGAACTTACAATCTAAGATGCGGCTAATTTGAGGAAATAGTTTACCAGGACATGCTTTAGCGGTTAAGTCGTGTTTCTGGTTCTTTTCCGCTCCCTATACTGTCTATACATTCCTGTTGCCTTGATATTTCTGCTTTTCCTTTGTCCCAACACACTGGAGCCAGCCAGTCGTGAACTGAAATTGTAAGCCAAAATGTTTATCCCCTTTGAGTTGTTTTTCTTAGGAGTTTGTCACAGTGACAAAAGGTCTGACTTACACAATCTCCAAAAAGCCCATGTTGTCCCAGGTTTAGTATATCTTAGCTACTCCCAGTCAACTCTTTGTAATGCTGTGTCCATTAAAACAGCAAGGATTTCATTTTGCCTTTTGCACTGAATCTCTTACATCTGGAGTAGTACCAGACGTCTGATGGGTATTAGTTGTGTGAGTGAGTCACTTCCTTTAATTCTGACTGCTGCATCTCTACTGTGGTGTGAGATTAGAGACTAACTTTTGAAGTGAGAAAATGGCTAATTTAAAAAGTATGTGACATACTAAACTGAGTCCTATATCCCTAGGACTCAAAAGCTAAGCTTGTACCTGTAATCGCAGTGCTGGGTAGATGGAGAGACAGGAGGATCCCTGGGGTTTGCTGGCCAGCCAGTATAGCCCAAATCAACAAGCTCTGGGTTCAGTAAGAGGCTCCTCCTCAATAAATAAATTTAATTAAATAAATAAAGTAGAGACTAATTGAAATAAGAGACCCAACAACAACCTCTGGCCTTCACATACATGTTTGCACACATACACACACATATCCACTAAGGAGACTGGCTTCATTCTTTTACATGTGGATATCCAGTTGTCCTGATGCCCTTAAAAAAGTAAGACTGTTCTGTTTGCACTAAATCATCTTGATATAAATGTTAAGAGTAAATAGATGGTTTATGTGAATAGGGATGTATTTCCAGACTCTTAACCTATTCTACTGATGATGTGTCTGTCCTGCCAGAACCACATTATCTTTTGTTGTTGGTGGTGGTTTTGTTTATTTGTTTGTTTGTGTGTTTTCTGAGACAGGTTTTTCTTTGTGTAGCCCTGGCTATCCTGGAACTCACCCTGTAGACCAGGATAGGATGGCTTTGAACTCATAGGTTTGCCTCCCTCTATCGTGGTTTAATAAGGATCAGGAGAAACAGATAGGCTGAATAGATCTTTATTCAGGGAGAAATAAGTTACAACATAGACAGATGAACACCAGCAGGTTCCTGGTCCCAAGGATGCCTCCGATGCTCTCCTGTCCCTGTGCTGCAAGAGAGCTCTCCTCACGCCCCTCCTCAGAACTAGTTCCCCCCACGTAACTGCCCACTGCCCCTGTCTCCGCCCCCAGTGGGCGTGGTCACTGTCACAGGTACCAACAAAGTGACTATCTCACTACAACCCTCTGCCTCCCTGGTGCTGGGATTAAAGGCAAACTACCACAACTACAGAACCATATTATCTTAATTACTGTAGCTTTGTATCGAGCCTCAGAGATTTTGTTTACTTAGTTCTGGGGAGCACACTGGGCTTGTGTATATTGAGTAAGTGCTTCAACAGAGATATATATCCCAGACCCTAGATGGTGAGCTTTTAAACAAATACAACCATTTTACTACATTAACTACTTAAGCATTTATATCTGATTGTGCAGCATGAAATAATTATAACTATATCATTAAATATGCTGAATTAACTTTTTAATGTTTTATTTTATCATAACTAAGTCATGTGCAGGTAAGATTAGTTTTCATGGGTCATTTCTTAAGTGGCTTGATTTTCTCCTTATGCAGCATCTAAAAATAATTACTGAAAAATTATTGTAACTTCCCTGTCAATACCTTTTAAATGACTTTTTTTTTTCTTGTAAATAACTCTTAAGGGCATTTATGAAATTATCTTCTTGGGTGTTCTTTCTACAAAAGAAAATAACATTGGTTTTTGTTTTGTTTCTCTTCTTTCTAATTTATAGATTTTGTATGCTGAAACTTCTTAACCAGAAGAAAGGGCCTTCACAATGTCCTTTGTGTAAGAATGAGATAACCAAAAGGTATGTAGTATGTGTAATCATGGGAGGTTGGAAGCAACAATGGCATGGGAAAAAGTAGACATTCATATGTACATAATGTTCCTGTAAAACCATTTATCAATAGGAAAATAGACAGAAATGTGTTTGGGGGCTAGAGGTGTAGCTCAGTTGGTAGAGTGCTTGCCTAATAGGCACAAGGCCTCTGAGTTCATATGACAGCACCACATTAACCAGACATCTTGCAGGTGAGACAGCTGAGCAGGTAAAGGCAGTGTTAAGACTGATCACCTGAGTTTGGTTCCCAAGACCCGTATGATGGAAGTCGAGAACTGACTCTGCAACACACACACACACACACACTTTCTTTAATTAATAATTAGTTAGCTAGTAAATTAATTAGTCAATCAATTTTTTTTTAATTTAAGAATAAGGGTTGGAGAGGTTAAGAGTATTTGTAACTTACAGCTGTCTGTAACTCAGGACCCAGGGGAATCTTCTGACCTGTGGGCACCAGTCATGCACATGTTTCACACATGTAGGAAGGCAAGAAAGTCTTACATACAAAATAATAAAATAAAAGCAGGCATGGTGTCACATACCTGTGACAGCAGCCCTCAGGAGATGGAGGTCAGAGTATCAGGTTGTGACAACATAGTGTTTGGGAGGCATCCTGGACTGTATGAGACCCTGTCAAAAAAAAAAGTGTTTAGCAGACATTATTTCTTTGGACATTTTATGGGACATCTGTAGTCAACAAGTGTTAGCAACTCAGTACCTTCTTTTCCAACCCACATGCTAACTAACCCTCATCCTGCTTAACTTCCAACACCAAATGAGATCAGGAACACTTGGCTGGTATGGCCACAGATAACATATTGTCTTTTTCTACTGTCCTGAAAAAACAAAACAAACAAATAAACAAAACAGAAGAACCAGCAGTCTATCTCAGATGGAGCTGTGCTTATATATATCATATAGCTCTCCCACCACAGTTAGTTCTAGTAGGGCAGTCCCTTTATCTCTTTCATTAATACTGGTGCTTCTCCAGTGTTTAGTACACAGTAGGTGGTCAGATTTCTTTTCTCTTTTGTTTTTGTTTTTTCCAGACAGGGTTTCTCTGTGGCTTTGGAGGCTGTCCTGGAACCCACAGAGATCCACCTGCCTCTGCCTCCCGAGTGCTGGAATTAAAGGCGTGCACTACTACCACTTGGCTTGATTCAGCGATTATAAAGTAATGTCACCAGTGTTGTGATTTAAGCAAAGCAGTGCACAAGAGAAAGACTCTATTCAACAGGGTTCAAGCAAAGGGGGTTTTTATTAGGGAAAGGGATCACAAAAAGGGGTAAGGGGAGTGGGGAGACCGGCCTTCGGGGACAGGAGCAGCAGGAGAGAGGAAAGAGGCACGCAGAGAGACAGAGAGAAGGATGGTTGGTGAACAGGCCCTTTTAAAAGGGAACATAGTGAATATGCACAGGTGGTGCTCTTAGTGGCTGCAGCTGAGGGCGCATTCTGTCAGAACCCCAAGGGCAGCCCAGTACAGATGCCTGAATACTAACCACCAGGAGGTCTGTGTTTGATTTTACTGTGCTGGGGCTCAAATTGCTAGTTCTTTGAGTTTGTGCTCTCTGCCATGTTTATAGTAGGAAAGTTACAATCTATGTGTTCACGTGTTTTTATTTTAGTGTGCTTAAAATTAATAATCACTTATGTGTGTCTCAAAAAAAAAATTAATTTCAGGAGCCTGCAAGGAAGCACAAGGTTTAGTCAGCTTGTGGAAGAGTTGTTGAAAATCACTGATGCTTTTGAGCTTGACACAGGAATGCAATGTAAGTGTTACACAGCCCTGGAGGCAATGCTCAAGGGGCTGGCTGGCTGGGAAACTTGACAAGTTTTTCAAGTAACTTTCTGTGAGTAGGTGATAAGACTGTGTAAGGACTAAGGTTTTTCCTCCCGCCACCAGTCTTGTCCTGCTGCCGCACCAGCCCCAATTAACACACAGAGACTCTGTATTTGATATAATCCTGTTGGCCTGTTACTAGTTTCTTATCGGCTAGCTCTGTCTTAATTATTAACCCATTTCTATGTATTTCCACGTGGTCTTACCGAGAGTGGAGGAATGGCAGTTCTGTTCTCTCCAGACTCTCCATGCTGACCCTCCTTACTACTTCCTCTTTCCTCCTTGTCTCCTAGTCCCGCCTATCTTACTTTCCTATTGGCCAACAGTGCTTTATTCATTAACCAGTGCTTTATTCATAAACATATACAGAATGACATCTCCCATCAAGACTGTATTTATTTAGTCTGGTTGAAAGTTAAATCTGTGCCTGGAATTGTGTTTTATTTATTTTGGGGAGCATGGGCTAGGGCAGATGTGCCAAAGTGGAACTCAGAAGTCATCTTCAAGTATTGTTCCTCGGGACCATGCATATGGTTGTTTGGTGGGTTTTTGTTTTTGTTTTTTTGGGGGGGGTTGTTTGTTTGTTTATTTATCGTATTTACATTTTATGTATATGAATGTTCTGCATGTATACCTGCATACCAGAAGAGGGCACCAGATCCTATTATAGATGGCTGTGAGACACCATGTGGTTGCTGGGAATTGAACTCAGGACCTTTGGTAGAGCAGTCAGCGCTGTTAACCTCTGAGCCATCTCTCCAGCCCCACACATGTTTTTTTTTTTGAGGCAAAGTTTCTCACTGGTACATGGTGCTTGCCAGTTAGTCAGGGCTGATTGGCCCAGATCCTTGTGTCTGCCTTTCCTGTGCCCAGCTTGTTATGTGGGTGTTGAAAATCAAGCTCTCTGTCCAGCCTCTTTAATTCCTCTTTATGTATTTTAAAAGTTCCTGTATATGGGAGTTTTGCATGTATGTGCTGGCTAGTTTTTTTTTATGTCAACTTCACAAGCTATAGTCACCTGAGAGGGACCCTCATTAGAGAAAATGCCTCCATAAGATTGGGCTGTAGACAAGCCTGTAGGACATTTTCTTAATAGTGACTGATGTAGGAGGGCCCAGCTTCCTACATGTACTGGGTCACCCCTGGACTGGTGCTCCTGGGCTCTATAAGAGAGCAGGCTGAGCAAGCCATGGGAAGCAAACCAGGAAGCAGCATGCCCTATGACCTCTGTATCAGTGCTTTACCTCTAGATTCCTGCCCTGCTTGAGTTCCTGTCCTTACTGCTTTTGATGATGGAACTATTATATGGAAGTATAAGCCAAACAAACCATTTCCCACCCAAGCTGCTTTGGTCATGGTGTTTTAGCAAAACAGTAGAAACCCTAACTTAGACAATGTATGTCAGTGTACCATGTATGTGCTTGCTGCCTGCAAACTCCAGACAGAGTTGGATTCCCTGGAATTGGTTATGATGGTTTTGAGCCACGATGTGGATGCTGGGGGTCAACTATGGGTCCTCTGGAAGAGCAACTAGTGCTCATATAATTTCTGAGCCATATCTCCAGCTTTGTGTTATGATGGGTGTGGCTCAGGTATGCCACAGCATGTATGTGCAAATCAAGGCAGGTTTTGGGAGTTGCTACTTTCCTTCCACTATGTGGATCTCAGGGATTGAACTATGATCTTTAGGGTTGGTGCTCACTGCCTTTACTCACTGACCCTAGTTTAAAATTTTTTATTACTTGTAGTATGTTTGAATGCAGACATACATTCACTAGAGCACACATTTAGAGGTCAGAGGACAACTTTAGGGTTGATTTTTTTTTTTTTTTTTTTTTTTTTTTTCTCCTACCTTTACGTGGTGTTAAACCTGAAAATGGGCCTGGCAAGTTGGCTCAGCAGTTAAGAGCCCTGGCTGCTCTTCCAGAGTTCAAGTCCCAAGAACCACATTGGGGCTCACAACCATGTACGAGATCTGGTGCCTTCTACTGGCAAACATGCAGGCAGAACACTGTATACATAATAATAATAAAAAAAAAAAAATCTTAAAAAATCTGAAAACTTCGAGGAGAGAGAACAAATCCCCAATTGTCTAATTAAAGCAAGCTTTATTTAATGCTGGTCAGGACTATGGACACTGGCCTGGTCAGATCCATACCTGAGATTCCCAGAGAATGGCTAATGACTAATGTTTTGTTAGGTGCTTATAAAGGTAGAACCCACAAGGCTATCCTGCCTTTGTCCAATGAGGGTCAAGCGTACAGCCTGACATACTTCCTGCCTACTTTCCTCCCACTTAGGTGAGATCAAGCACATCCTGTGCAGTTGGGGCAACCAACTTTGTTTACAGAAGTAGGAACACATGGCTTGTTATCTCACATGAACAGTAGCCCCTAGCATTCCAGGAAGTTATCTATTCCTTGGGCAAGTGGGGCTTACAGGTTCACTGGCCCTCACACATGGGGTCAAACTCAGGATGTAAGGGCTTCACAGCAAGCATTTGTACCCCATCTTGATAGCCTGTATTTAAACAACTCCTATCAGTTCCACATTTTATTCTTCATTCCAAAAATGTATCTTTATGTCTCTGAAATTGGAGCATTTTATCAATTGTATGTGATTGCTTAACGTTTCCTTTCTTGTGGTATAAACAATAGTGGTGCATCTTACATTTGTTACTCCTTCAATTCAGAGAAACAAGGTAAAAATTTGTTAGTGGGCAAATGTATTGGTTTCTAGGTGTATGGGGGAAATAATTTGGATAGTC
Organism: Phodopus roborovskii; assembly: GCF_943737965.1. Lineage (NCBI taxonomy): Eukaryota > Metazoa > Chordata > Mammalia > Rodentia > Cricetidae > Phodopus > Phodopus roborovskii. The sequence continues at coordinate 16,690,166 of NW_026125052.1, read as the reverse complement.
TCTTAATTTCCAAACTGGACTTTAAAATTTTTTTGGGGTAAATAGAGCAGGAGAAATGGCTCAACAGTTAAGAATGCTTTACTGCTTTTACAGAGGACCAAGGTTCAGAGTTCATCAGTGACAGCAGGTGGCTTACAACTCCAGGGGATCCAATGCCTTTTAACTTCTACAGGCACCTACACCCACATACTACACATGAACTCATGCATGCATACACAAGTACACATAGATTAAAAAATAAATTAGATGCCGGGCGGTGGTGGCACACGCCTTTAGTCCCAGTATTTGGGAGGCAGAGGCAGGCCTGGTCTACAAGAGCTAGTACCCGGACAGCCTCCAAAACCACAGAAACCCTGTCTCCAAAAACCAAAAATAATAATAGTAGTAATAATAATAAATTAGAAATTAAAGATAGACATGGTGGCATACACCTTAAATTTTAGTTCTCAGGCAGAGGGAGATGGATCTCTGAGTTCAAAGCTATTAAATTTCAGACTCATGAAGACTATATAGAATCTGCTTCAAGCATACAAAAGAACAACAAAACAAATATATCTGTAATGCATTGCTCTATTTTATTTGTATTTCAAGACAGGGTTTCTCTATGTAGCCTTGGCTGTCCTGAAACTCAATAACCCTCCAGCATATGCCTCTGCATTGGGATCAAAGGTGTGGACTACCACAACCTCCAACACCAGCTTGTTTTGTTTTGTGCATTATCTGTATACAGCAGGAAGCAAACACAGTATTCTTTTGGGGTATTTAATGAAGACTAATGTTTTCTTCTAACTAAAACATGTTCCTTTATGTTTTAAAGTTGCAAACAGTTACAGTATTTCAAAAGTGAAAAATTCTTCTGAACCTTTGAATGAGGAGGCTTCCATCATCCAGAGTGTGGGCTACCGAAACCGTGTCAAAAGTCTTCGACGGATTGAATGTTCTGGAAATGCCACCTTGGTAAAGCTGTTTTCAGGGTTTTTTTTTTTGGGGGGGGGGCATCTATTTATTAAACGTGAATAAGAGTTATAAACTTAGAAGTTCAGGGTACCAGTTGTGATCAAAAGACACTTTATAGGCCGTTCCCCTGTTCTATAACTTCATCAACTCTGACATAATATCAGTGATCTTTTGTAGGTATTTGAAAATTACTTAAACTTAACCACTGTTATTATCAAAGAAAATGTAATGACTTAGTCTCTTTGTGTGTAGCTAGATCACAAACTACACCTTATTAAGTGTTGTTAGGAATGCTGGGATTTTATGGTTGTCATTAATCCTTTTTTAAATTAAATATTTAATTTATTTATTTACTTGTTGGTTGAATTTGGTTTTTTTTTGTTTGGTTGATTTTTTTTTTTGTTTTGTTTTGTTTTGTTTTGTTTTGTTTTGAGACAGGGTTTCTCTGTGGCTTTGGAGTCTGTCCTGGAACTAGTAGCTCCGTAGACCAGGCTGGCCTCGAACTTACAGAGATCCACCTGCCTCTGTCTCCCGAGTGCTGAGACTAAAGGCGTGCACCACCACCGCCTGGCTATGCTTTACATTTTATGTTGCCAGTCTTAATCAGATGTGATTGGAAATACAGACTATCAGCTTTAGATTTTTCTATACTAAAACTTAGTAAATACTCATCATCATAATTAGTTTTGTAAAAATAAAGGAAATTTTCAAAACATAAAACTTAGGCATTCTTTACTGTTTAACAGAAGGACAGTCTCAGTGTTCAGCTGTCTAATCTTGGAATTGTGAGATCAACAAAGAAAAATCGTCAGGCACAGGCTCGAAATAAATCTGTGTACATTGAATTAGGTAAGGTCTCAGATTTGATTAAGTTTGAAATAATAATTGCTAGATTATTTGACTTAAACTTTTATCAAAAACCTTGGTTGTGATTTATGTGTGTTGCACTGAGTTTTGGTAAATGAAAATAATTTTATAGGCTCTATTAAAAAAGGAACAAAAGGAAAGATTTCTGGTTATTAATGTAAGTGAATTTTGGAAAAATATAGTCACAATAATAAAAAAAAAAAAAAAAAAAAAAAAAAAAACTTGATTAGAAAGAGCCAGGATAAACTGTACAGGCCTTTCACTTAATTTCCAGCTGGCCAAAAAGAAAAAAAATGAAATGAGCCCAAAGCTCAAACAAGTCTCTTTAACTATATTTTCTAAGAATTTGTGAGGGTGGCCAAATTTGTTATCCCAGCATTTGAGAGGCTGAACCAGGAAGGTCAAGAGTTTGAGGTCACCCTGGGATACACAGAACACCTATCTCAAAAATATCTAAGTAATCCAATTGGCAAGAATGGTCCTATTTTGAGTTCCCTACACCACCATGGGTCTCTGTTACATTTATTGGATTTCTTTGAAATTAAATTGTGTGTGTGCTGGTCATAATAAATCCATCAATAGTGATGGTGTTTTGTGAAAATATTTCAATTGGTAAAGACACTTGATAACCTACATTCCTACATTCAGTCCCTAGATTCTACCTAGTCGGAGAGAACCAACTCTAAGAAGTTGTTCTCTGACATCTACTCTACACACACACACTTGTTAATTAAAGCAGTTACTATTTAGGAGCACTTAACTGTTTTGGTTTTTTGTTTGTTTGTTTGTTTGTTTGTTTTGTTTTTTTGAGACAGCGTTTCACTGTATTGTTTTGGAGCCTGTCCTGGAACTTGCTCTTGTAGACCAGGCTGATCTCGAACTCACAGAGATCCACCTACCTCTGCCTCCCGAGTGCTGAGACTAAAGGTGTGCGCCACCACCACCCAGCTACTTAACTGTATTTTAAGTGCTGTTGTACTTTTTGTGTACCTCATCTAAGGTCCTGATGTGGTTACTAATTTTATGGGTAAGAAAATTAAGTCACAAAGAGGTTAAGAATTTGAAAATAGGGCTGGGCAGTGGTGGTACACAATTTCAGTCCCAGCACTCAACAAGCAGAGAGGAAGGTATCTCTCTGAGTTCTAGGCCAAGCTGGTCTACAGAGTGAATTCCTGGATAGCCAGAGCTATGGAGAGAAACCCTGTCTCAAAAACTCTAACCAAAAAAAAGAGGCGGGGGTTTGGGCGTAGGAAGTTGGCTTTGAAGCCCTCGCTTTCAGCCACTTTTCTGAATTGCCACATATGCTACCACATAGTGGGAATTATTTATATAATGTAACATAATTATTTGTACAAAATACACATTACAAGTATTTCTGGGCGAACCACTCTGTGTTTTGTGAATTTTTTTTTGTTTGTTTGTTTTGTTTTTTGATTATTTTAATTAAAAACTTTGAATAATTTTGCGGTTTTGTTTTTTAAGAGTCTGATTCTTCTGAAGAGACAGTTAGTAAACCAGAAGACTGCAGGTGAGTCACAAGGAGCCTTTGTCTATGAAGGTGATATTTTCATATCTAATTAATATTGAGGATCATAGATTTAGGTCATGTTATTAGAAGAAACTTCAAGGATTATTATTTAGTTTCCTCTGTTTATTTTATTTCCTGGGAAACCTTTTTTGTTTGTTGTGCTTTTTTTTATTTTTTTCATTCCAAAGGAGTTTTAGATAACAGTGGAAGTCAGCACACACTTGTTCCCACCCAATGGTTATTCTCTGAGTTTCTCATATATGGTAGTAATTATGCCTGATAAAAATACTAGAAGATCTGTTTGTTTGTTTGTTTGTTTGGGGGCAGTCTATGTAGCACTAGCTGTCCTGGAACTCACAGAAATCTGTCTACTGCCTTCCAAGTGATTAAAAGCATATGCCACCACACCTGACCCAAAGGTTTTGTTTACAGATTACTTTTACTTAATCTTAAAATGGGAGGGTGTGTGCTGGAAGTACGGTTCAGTGGTAAAGATTAAAGAGGTTTTTTGTTGTTTTAAGCTTTTATGCAGAGGTGAACTTGGTGGCACATGCCTTTAACCATAGAACTGTTCTTTTGTGGGGCAGGAGCCCATGGATTTCTATGAATTCAGGGCCATCCTGGTCTATAGAGAGAGAGACTGTCTCAAAAAAAATTACGTGTGTGGTTACTTTCCCTGAACTTATATTTGTGAACCACACTTGTGCCTCATGCCTGAAGAGGCCAGAAGACTGGATCCAGTCCCCTGGAACTGGAGTTACAGATGTCTATGAGCTAACCTGTGGGTGCTGGGGATCAAACCTGGGTACTCTGGAAGATCAACCAGTGCTCTTAACACTGAACCATTTCTCAGCCAGATATGATAGATAGCACATGCCTTTAGTCCCAGGACTCAGGAGGCAGAGACTATTAGATATCTGAGTTCAGGACAGTCAGGGCTACACAGAGTAACAAAACAAAACAAGATACTGGACCATTTCTCCATTACTCCAGGCGGTTAGAACATCCACTGGAAAGTGTGCTCATCTCAACCTACAGGGAATCCCATACCCCTGAAGAGAACTAACTCTCTCTCCCTTAGAAGCTCTGGACTGTCCATAACTCCTTAGTTGGGGGTGTGGGCTCATGAACCCCTTTTTCTATGCTAGAATGTTGACAGGCTTGATCTTGTACAGATGTTGTGCAGACAACCGTAGCTGCTGTGAGTACATGACTGCTTGTCATATCCAAGAGACACTGTTTTGGTCTGGTCTTTGCAACCTCTGGTTCTTAGACTCTTTCTAGCCCTTCTTCCCCAATGATCCCTGAGCATGCAAGTGTGTTCTTATTTGCACATCCAGAAAGTGTCCTACACTATTCTGGTTTTTATGACTGCTCTCAGTCTTCAACCATTCCATTTTTACTGGAAGGCACTTAGAAGAGAGCATATTTTAAAAGGTGAGCCCACCTGCTCAGCTAATTATTACAGCCCTATCTAGAGGAGCTAAAATATTTGATCTCACCCATTTCACAGGTTTGTGAGCAGTCAACTAGAATTTCTCATTAGGGCTTCTGTCTTTTCCCCCTTTTAGTGTGAGAGACCAGGAACTGTTACAAACCACCCCTCGGGGAGCTGGAAATGAAGCCAGTTTGGATTCTGCAAACAAGGGTAATGTCAAGCCTTCCCACCTTAATACACTAAAGAGAGTAGGTAGATGCAGTTCTGTAATTAAATTAATGTGAAGACCAGGTTCCAAATTTGTAATTTATAATTCACAGCATCTTTTTAAAGAATTAAAATATCTTTTTTTTTTTTTTTTTAAGCTACCCAAGTGCTGGGATTATAGTCACATACCACCAGCCCTCGCTGTCCTTTCCTCTTAATTGCTATATTCCATTTTTGCCACCTGGGTATGGTTTCTTTCTGTTTTGACTGATTTAGAAACAAGCATACTATAGCTTACCCTGGTCTTGAACTATCAGCATTTTTCCTGCCTTAACCCTCCCAGTGATGGAATACCACAGCCGCCTGTCAACAGTTTTTAAATGTAGAGCGTGAGTCTGTAAACAGAACAGAAAACTTGAGGTTTGTTGATCAAATAATCTGCTTTTTTTTTTTCAATCTTAAGAGACCAGGGGAATAGGGGATGTGACCTAATTATCACGTTTGGGAAAACATCAGACTCTGCATAATGGGATTACATGAAAGAGTATGAGCTAGACCTTCAGTATACTTGTAGTTTATGATGTTAACTCCTCTAAAGCCAATGGAAGCTGGGTAATGGCAGCACACACCTTTAATCCCAGCGCCCAGGAGGCAGGGACTCTGTGAGTTTGAGATTAGCCTGGTCTACAGAGTGAGTTCCAGGACAGTCACGGCTACACAGAGAGAAACCCTGTCTCAAAAAAACAATAATAATAATTAACAACAACAAAAAGCCAGTGGTCTGGGGCTGCAGTTAGGAGAATTTGTTGCTATTGTAGAAGACCTGGGTTTGATTCCCAGCACCCACATGATGGTTCACAACCATCTATAACTCCAGTTCCAGGGGATCTGAAATCCTCTTCTGTGTTTCATGAGCACCAAGCATGCCTATGATAGTGCATGTACATACATGCAAACAAAACATTTATATAATCTAAAATTTTAAAAAGGCTCGTTAGTGGATTGATTTTTACTTCCAAGTTGTATTAGTATATATTTTCTCATGATAATTCCTTGTTATTTTGTATATTTCAGCTGCTTGTGAGTTTTCTGAGGACGTAACAAATATTGAACAGCACCAGTGCAGTATTAAAGATTTGAACCCCATTGAGAATCATGCAACTGGAAGGCATCCAGAAAAATGTCAGGGTATTTCTGTTTCAGACTTACATGTGGAGCCATGTGGCACAGATATTCATGCCAGCTCATTACAGTGTGAGAACAGCAGTTTATTACTCACTGAAGACAGAATGAATGTAGAAAAGGCTGAATTCTATACTAAAAGCAAACAGTCTGGCTTAGCCAGGAGCCAACAGAACAGATGGGCTGAAAGTAAAGAAACATGTAATGACAGGCAGGTTCCCAGCACTGAGGAAGAGGCAGGTCTGAATGCCGATTCCCTCTGTGGGGGGAGAAAACAGAGTAATCAGAAAAGTCTGTGTCCAGAGGCTTCCAGAACTACCCAAGATGTTCCTTGGATGACACTAAATAGCAGCATTCAGAAAGTCAACGAGTGGTTTTCCAAAACTGGTGAAATGCTGACTTGTGGTGGCACCCCTGACAGGAGGCGTGAGGTGGAAGTCCCAAATGAAGTAGATGGATGCTCCAGGGTTCCAGGGGAAATGGACTTCGAGGCCTCCGATCCCCATGATGCTTTAAAGTGTAAAAGTGAAAGAGACCTCTCCAAACCAGTAGAGAATAATATCCGAGATAAAATATTTGGGAAAACGTATCAGAGAAAGGTAAGCCTCCCTCACTTGAACCACGTAACTGAAATTATTGGCACATTTACTGCAGAGCCACAGATAACACAAGAACACCCCTTCACAAATAAATTAAAACGTAAAAGGAGAACTACATGCCTTCATCCTGAGGATTTTATCAAGAAAGCAGATTTAACAGTTACTCAAAAGACTCCTGAAAATCTAAATCAGGGAAGTGACCAAATGGAGCCAGATGGCCAAGTGATGGGTTTTACCAGTAATGGTCAGGAGAATGGAACACAAGGGAATGATCTTCAGAAAGAGGAAAACGCAAATCCAGTGAAGTCCTTGGAAAAAGAGACTGTTTTCACAACTAAAGTCAAACCTATAAGCAACAGTATAAGCGATTTGGAGCTAGAATTAAATGTCCACAATTCAAAAACGCCTAAGAAAAATCGGCTGAGGAGGAAGTCTTCAACCAGATGTGTTCTTGCACTGGAACCAGTCAGTAGAAATCCAAGCCCACCTGCTGAATTTCAAATTGATAGTTGTAGCAGCAGTGAAGAAACAAAGAAACACAAGAACATTAGAACACCTCAACTCACGGAGAACATAGAACCTACGGAGAACATAGAACCTACAGCAGATGCCAAGAAGAATAACGAGTCAGATAAACAAATAAGGAAGAGAAGGGCCAGCGATGCTTTTCCAGAAGAGAAATTAATAAACATACCCGGTTTATTAACTAACTGTCCAAGTTCTAATAAACCTCAAGGACCTGCCCATCCTAGCCCTCAGAGAAAAGTGGAGAAACTTCAAACAAGCCAAATGTCCAACAGTGCCAAAGACTTGAAGGATCTGTCTCTGGGTGGAGAACAGGCTTTGCCCACTGAGAGATCTGAGGAGAGTACCAGTGTTTCATTGGTACCTGACACTGATTATGACACTCAGAACAGTGTGTCAATACTAGAAGCTAACAATGTTAGATATGCAAAAACAGGATCAAGTCAGTGCATGACTCAGTTTGTAGCGAGTGATAACCCTACACTTGCTACATCTAAAGATGCTGGAAGTGGCACCGAGTGCCTCAAGCGTCCATTGAGACACGAACTTAGCCATATTCCAGAGACCATAGAAATGGAAGAGAGTGAACTTGATACTCAGTATTTACAGAATACTTTTCAAGTTTCAAAGCGTCAGTCATTTACTTTATTTTCAAAACCAAGAGATCCCCAAAAGGAGTGTGTAACAGCTTGTGCTTCCTCTGTGTCCTTAAGGGGCATGACTTCTGAAGGTGAACAACAAGAAGAAAATCAGGAACACGAAGAGGCTGAAGTCAGTCACGTACAGGCAGTGCCTGCGACAGTGGGCTTATCTCTGCTTCGTCAGGAAGGCGAGCCAGGCGCTGATACAGTGCATGCTGGAGTGTCCAGGCTTTATCCATCATCTCAATACAGAAGCAATGAAAGTGTTCTCGGCACTGCGGGTAACCCTGGAATTCCACAAAACTCACATCCTAAACAATCAGTTTCTCCCATCAGGTCCTCTATGAAAACTGGTCATGGGAAAACCCTGTCAGAGGAACAATTAGAGAAGCATACATTGTCAACTGAAAAGGCAATGGGAAATGAGACCTCTGTTCAAAGTACAATGCACACAATTAGCCAGAACAACAGAAAAAATTCTTGTCAAGAAGCCAACTCGAATAGTGTTAATGAAGTGTGTCCCAGTGGTGAAAACTTCCAAGGACAACTAGGTCAAAACAGAGGGACTAAGTTCAACACTGTGCTTCCATTAGGTCTTATGCAACCTGGAGCCTGTAAGCAAAGTTTTCCTGCGAGTGATTATAAATATCCCGAAACAAAAAAGCAGGAAGTTGAGGCTGTTGGTGCAGATTTCTCTCCGCGTCTGTTTTCAGATAAGCTTGAACAAGCTGTGGGCAGTGGTTATGTTTTTCAGGTTTGTTCTGAGACACCTGACGACCTGTTGGATGATGTTGAAATACAGGAAAATACTAGCATCGGTGAAGGTGACCTAATGGAGAAGTCTGCTGTTTTTAACGGTAGTGTCCAGAGAAGAGAGTTCAGTAGGAGCCCTAGCCCTTTGACCCATGCATCGTTGGCTCGGAGTCTCCAGAGAAGGCCTAGGAAGTTAGAGTCTTCAGAAGAGAGTGGATCTTGTGAGGATGAAGACCTTCCCTGCTTCCAACACTTACTTGGCAGGGTAAGCAAAACACCTGAACCTACCAGACATAGCGGTGTTGTGACACAGCATCTGTCAGAGAGAGCAGAGGGGACCCAAGCGCCATGGAAGCGTAGCATCGGTGACTATGATAACGAGGTGATCTTGGTAGAGGCGTCTCAGGAACATCACCCTAGTGAGGATGCAAAATACTCTGGCAGCATGTTCTCTTCACAGCATAGTGCTATACAAGATTTAACTGTAAACCCAGGCTCCCAGGACCCCTTGTTTATTCCTTCCAAACAAAAGAGTCATCAGTCTGAGGATGAGGAAGATTTTCTAAGCGACAAGGAATTGATTTCAGGTGATGAAGAAGTGGGAACTTGCCTAGAGGAAGATGATGATAAAGAAGAGGACATTATGATCCCGGATTCAGGTAGTTTTGTCTGTTTGCACCAGTCCACAGAAGTGAGCTGTATGTCTTTTAGGGTTACATGAGTTTCTAAGTACAGTTACATTAATTGCTGCTTAAACTTGAAAGATGTTCCTCCTGGAGTTCTTTTCCATAAAAGTCAAAAGTCCTTCCTGGGCCTAGAGAGGTGGGGGATTGGAGGGGGCTTTGGAAAGATGGCTCAGCTGTTAAGAGCACTGGCTGTTCTTTCCAGAGGACCCAAGTTCAAGCCCAAGCCCCCATACGGCAGCTCACAATTTTCTGTCACTTCCATTCCAGGAGGTCCAACACCCTCATGTAGACAGGTATAACACCAGTCCACATAAAATAAAAATAAATAAAAGGGGAAAAAAAGAATAGGTACTCTCCTGCAATAAACCTAAGCTTGGTTCCTAGCATCCATGACAGGTAACTAACTCCAACTTCAGGAGGATCTAATGCCTCTGGCTTCCACAGGTACCTGCTGTGTTCACATAAGTAACCCACACAGATACACAAGATACACATGATTAAAAATCATAAAAAGAAAAATTTTTTTCAATGCCTTCATGTACCCAGAATGTCTGATAGGATGAACTTGAATGACCTAATTGCCAGTAGACTTGCTTCTGGGTTTTATTGCAAAATGTCTAAGACATGGTCTCTGAGTAGCCCTGACTGCCTGGAACAAAGATCTGCTTGCCTTTGCCTCCCAATGGGATTAAATGCATTCACCACCACACCCAGCCTGTTGTAGGAGTTCTGAAATGAAATCCTGTGTCCCAAATTTACTCATTTATGTGACATGAAGGGAAACAAGTGCTGTGAAAGGGAAGGGGTGGACAGTGCAGGCTGCAGAGTTCATGATCTGCTTTTACATCTGAGTCTGATTTTATTTGTCATTCAAGCTGAAGCGGCATCTGGATATGAGAGCGAAACAAACCTTTCTGAAGACTGCTCACAGAGTGACATTTTAACCACTCAGGTAAAAAGCATTCCAAAGTTTATGATGTTCTTTGTATATGGTGCTATGAACCCTCCGTTCTTACACCTGCTGGTGTCATGATGTCATTGGCCTAACAGCTGTGCACGATGCCTCAGGTCCTCAAATGGGATTTTTACAGTGCCCTGGTGAAACTAGATACCTTTTATACTTTCAGTACCATCTAGCCCACTGTAGAACACTGAATACTAACTTTAATATTGTCTCCCCACCCCCAAGAGACCGGGTTTTTCTGTTAGCCCTGGCTGTTCTAGTACTCACTCTATAAATCAGGCTGGCCTTAAACTCACAGAGATCTTATCTTTCTTAGAGCCAGAACCTGACTCTGTCACCTAGTTTTCATTTTGTAAAAGTGATATCTTAGATTCATCAGGGTCTTTCTTTCCTGTGGTTGTCCCTCACTAGCTGGACAACTTCTTAGGGTTCCCTCTGCATTCCTGCACAGGGTCCTGTGCTGAGCACACAGCAGTTCTGGTACAAGCACTAGTCAGAGTTCTCTATACCTGACTGTATGGTCTTGGCTGAGCGCTTATCTTCCTTAAATTGTAATAGGTGCAATCTCTTTTTCTTTCTTAACGTTTGTACGTATGTGAGTGTGTCTGCCACCAGGGTAAAAGTGTGGAGGTCAGGTGACACCTTATGGAAGTTGGTTCTGGGGATCAAATCAGGCCCTCACATGTGGTGGCAAGTGCTTTTGTGCTCTTTGCCGGCTCACTGGTCCAGTAGGTACATTGTTAAAATGGAGTTGTTTGAAAGCTTTTTAATCACCCTTTTTAGCTTTTGTTTCTCTCCTAAAGTGTAAATGTGCTTTTTAGCTGCCAGCCTGTGAGTAATTTTTCTTGTCTTCCTAAAAAGTACTAAATTGAATGATACTGGGAATTCATAGTATTCTTAAAGTAATTTTGTTGTTATCAAAAACCCAGAAAAGGAGCCAGGCCTGGAACACACCCCATTAGTCCCAGCACTCCAGAGGCAGAGGCAGGTGAACATCTATGAGTTCCAGGCCAGCCTGGTTTATGTTGTGAGTACCAGGCTAGCCAGGGCTACAAATTGAGACCCTGCCTCACAATGAAATTAAATAAAAGTAACCCAAGAAACCATTAAGTAATTCTATATACTATATCAGTGACTTTTTAATCTTATTAATTGTGTTGGGAATTGTTGATGCTGGGCTAGCACTATACTATGCATAGTGCTACCTCCCCAGCCTCTAACTATATTGGGGGTCGGGGATGGTTTTGTTTGTTAGGACAGCATCTACCTTTGTTATTTCTAAGACTGGCTCTGAACTTGAGAGCTTCCTGCCTCTGCATCTTGAATGCTGCAGTTATAGGGGTTATGTCTAACGTCTGTATAGCTTTCTGTTGTTTGAGTGTATAATGGTCTGTTTGCCCCTATGCTGCCTCTTGAGGGTCCTGGGCTAAGAGACACCATTGCTATTAGGCACAGCACTATAGTAGACATCCTGATTGCTAGATACTTAAAACCTCTCTGATTTTTGGTATATCAAACACAGTGTTAAATGCTGTTCTTTAGAGGTATTAAGCCAGCCCGGGTGTCTAGCTTCTGTAGTATGTGGAGTTTTCACTTTCCTGTACCTTTGCCAACACTAAGTGGTACCCAGTTTTTTAAGTAGTTTAATTCTTGACATTGCTGTGAGGATGACAAATAGAGAGGGCTTGGCTCCAACAGACATTCTCTGTTCAGGGTAAATCCTAGGCCTGAAGCCTGTAGGAATTGGGAGGAAACTGTTGAGACAACTGTCCACTCTGTGCCTCATTTGTCACCCAAATTCTCTACTTTTGTGACTTTGCTATAGTGATCAGAACGATTAAAAGACTTAGGAGATCTTCTCTCTATGTTCATTTTCTCTGATCCTTTCTGGATTTAGATTTGGGGCTCTGTCAATATGTCTGTCACCTAATTCTGTCCCTTGGCTGGTTTGCTTTTTAGGTTCCAGCTCTTTATTCCATCTGTCTTAGCCATACTGTATTATATTTGACATTCAATAAACCACTTTGTTGTTTCTTGTATCTCTGATCTTATTCCCAGAAATATGTTTGTTATTTATTTGTTCAAGATTCATTTTTAAAGTGTTTTTTTTTTTTATCATCTATCCAAAACAGGTAACTTTAATCTCGGCAAGCACAGATGAACAGAATGGTTGAAATGGGATCTTTACCCTGTCTTTATGTAGAACTGAGGAGTAATAGATGATAGATAGTGCCTAATTTGATATCATTAATATACCTTTTTGATGCTTATTGTGTGCATGTGTATACATACTCCACAACAGGCTGGCGAAGATGCAAGATTGTCTCCTCCCACCCTATAGGTCCCCTTCACCCACTGAACCATATTGGTTGTCCAACCCCCAACTCCTCCCCCATTAGCCAGACACTGATTCATCCATGCATTGATTTCTGCATTAAATGTTTGCCGAGAGCTTACTGTCTGTTAGACAGTGGGGTCAGGCATGGTGTTGCACACCTTGTACACCCATAACCTTAGCATTCCCAGCTTGGGGAAAGCTTAGACAGGAGAATCTCAAGTTTGAAGGTAGCCTGAGATACATAGGCCTGTCTTACAACAAAATCAACAAGGGAGGGTTCCTCCCATCAAGGAAGCTGTGTGTTCCCCTGAGTATACTGATGCACTGGCAGCCTGAGCCAAGTCATGTGGGGCTGCTAGACAATTAATTGGTGGGGATGTCCATAGAAGACCAAATGGGAAAAGAGGGGAGGCGGCAACTGAGACAAGGATACAGAAGCTCTGGATGCTTAGGGATCACTGAGTAGTCCTGTGTCTCTAAAAGACCAGGCTTATGGGAAATGCTGCGGATAAATAACAGATAAGATCAAGGTGTGGGCAGACTTTTGAATGGTGTGTTTGGGAATTTGGACTTTGTCCTGAGGGTAGTAAAGGCTAACAGTTCTTTAATATTCAAAAATACTAACATATTATCTGAACCATATTATGGCGCTTAAGGCCCTTTTGGAAAAAGGGTAGATGTGGCTTGTAGGAAATTTCGGCAGAATGGCAGTAAGTAGCATTGTGGGACTGGAACTGAAGAAGAGAACTCACTAGAGGTATTTCAGAACTTGAGTTAAGCACACTCGGTAACCTGTCTGGCTTTGTCCTCCCTCGTGCAGTTAAGCAATTATCTGTAGTGGAATTTGTCTAAGTTATGCATTCCTTCCGATGGGAAAAGCCAAAAGAAGGTTACTGCACCATTGCTCGGATTGCTTTTTCTCCTGGTTTTCTGGTGTGTTTAATGGCCACTTGGGGTAGTCGTGGTTGCTGGCTTTAAAGCATTGTGTAGGGCCCTCGGCTCAGGTTTGATCGGTGATGTCAGTGATGTCAGTACTCCAGGGTACCACGTGGTGGCATTGGCGCCACTGCAGATGTCGCAGCAATACAGTCTCAGAGAGAGTAGCAGTGGGAACCCTTGTAAAGCTAGAACTACAGTTTTTTTTCTGTCATAAAATCCTCCTGAGAACTGTGAATTTAGTGTTGCTGTAGGAAGAAAATAGCTTGTTTTTAATGAAGAGAAAAGTCATTTTCAAGGGTCAGAAGGTAAAACAGATACTGTGCCCTTCCCAAAGTAGAAAAACAGCATCCACATTCCTTCTAAAAGTGGTAAAGAAACATGTATTTTGGGAAATTACTTATATGCCTGCATTCTTTGCTTGTCAAATACCTTGGACTTGCTAAATTGTTTGTGGCAGGGTCTCACTGTGTAGCCCTGGCTAGCCTGAAACTCCCTACATACACCAGGCTATTGGGAGGGGCAGGGAACAGTGGCCATGCTGGACAAGAAAAAGTAGTAGCTACTGTTACGAGCTTTCTAGAATGTTATAGGAAATTATTCAACAATTCATCTGTTTAAAAAAACTAAATATACTTTGAGGCCAGCCTGGTCTACAAAGTGAGTTCCAGAACAGCCAGGATGGTTACAAAGAGAAACCTTGTCTTGAAAAAACAAAGCAAAAAACCTAAATATACTTGGAGCTGAGTATAGCGTCATGCAACTACTCTCAGCTACAAATCTTTTAAAAATAAAGTAATAATAATAATTTAATAATTAAGGGCTGGAAAGATGGCTCAGAGGTTAAGAGCACTGGCTGCTCTTACAGATTCCCAGCATCCATATGATAGCTCACAATTCCTGTTCTCGTGGATACAATGCCTTCTTGTGACCTCAGAGAGCGCTAGGCATACTTGTGCAGACAAAACATCTGTATACAGAATTTGGGGGGGGGGGTTCTTTATTTTGCTTTTTTAACAAGGCTTCTCTGTGTAGCCCTGGCTATCCTAATACTCTCTGTAGACCAGGCTGGCCTTGAACTCACAGGGATCCGCCTGCCTCTGCCTTCCGAGTGCTGAGATTAAAGGCATGTATCACCACCAACAGACCATTAAAAAATTTTGGGGGTGGGGGGGGACAAAAAACACACCCATTTTTTTGTGTGTGGACTAATCTCACAATATCAAATCTTTGAAGCATAGCTTATGTATGATGCTAACATATTCTTGCAGATTTTAAGCCTAAAGTACTGTTACTGTTTTCTATTTTCTTTCATCTTTAAAAGAAAATGTTGAGTTACAATGAAGCAAGTCTATTTGGGAGAGTCGGGGGATGTGCCCTCCTCTAACATGATTTTGAAATAATTTCAAGGTCATTAACCGCAGGAGTATGTATGGTTGGATTAAAAAGTATTCAACTAGAACCCATAATTCCATACTAGGTGATTTCAGTTCTCATGCTGGAATTAATTGATGTGACATATTTTTACTTTATGGTGCGCCTTTGAAAGTGTGTGACTCTCTTGGTGTTCTTTGGTTTTACAGCAGAGGGCTACCATGAAGGATAATCTCATAAAGCTCCAGCAGGAAATGGCCCACCTGGAAGCTGTGTTAGAGCAGCAAGGAGACCAGCCTTCTGGCCACTCTCCATGTCTCATAGCTGACCCTTGTGCCCCCGAAGACCCACCACACCCAGAGCAAGACATATCAGGAACAGGTTCGTAATGCCAAACAAACACCAGTATCATGAGCAAAATGATTCCCTTCCTTATTAACCTTCTGTTTCTTTCAGAAGGTGAGTCCTGAGTCCAACACGGAGTGAGTGATCTTTGCTCAGCACACATTTACTGAGTTGCCCCATGAGTGATTTGGGAGCCTTATTTCTAGGCCTTGCTCACAAGTGATGTTCCAGTCAGAGGGACCCAAGATAATCATGCACGTCATTCTCTGGTGTTTTCAAGGAGATGCTATGGAGACCCCCATAGGAGATAGAAAGAAACAGTTCTTGCTCTTAGTGGTTGGGGTGATTGGTAATAGGTATTCCTGTAATTTCAGAAAGCCATCAAAATAAGGACCATTGAGATGTACTCCTGACAGCGTTAGATCACAAAGCAAAGGCCTGTTTTATGAGTTTTCTTATTTGTAGAAAAAGATCTCCTATTTCATTTCAGGAGCTGCACCTTGGCTTTAGTTGGAGAGCAGGCTTTCTCTTTGCTGGAGCTTGTTTGTCACCGCAGCACTTCAGGTGCAGAGGCAGAGGGGTCAGGAGTTAAGGAGGTTTTCATTCAGAAACCGTACATATTGGTGCTTAGGGACCGACTGAGGTGTGAACCCCCCACAGTCGCTTCATTGTGGTCTTAGTAGTCCTGCATGAGTTGGTGCTCAAGTCCCTCCTCCACAGTCCTCCAACCGGCCCGAAGGCCTTCCTTTGACTCTTTCTAGGGATTCTCTGTTCATTATTCACTATAGTGACCTTGGTCTCCACTTGTGCCTTGTAGTATTTTTATGGTCAAAAAGAAACAGTAGCTCATGCAAAGGAGGCTGGGAATCCTGTTGCTATGGTACTGCTTCAGAAATGTATTTCCTTAAATACTTTCTTTGTAACTGCATTTTCACTTAGTTTATCAACAGATAATGAAGCCCAGAGTCCCATCCCCAATACAGTTATCTTTGGGGTACTGTCACTGTTCTATTGTGAAAATAGAAGACTTCAGTTCTGATGCACAAGAATTGTTACTGTCTGGCTCTCAATGTGTGCATAAAACTACTACCTCATGTTTGGCGCATACATGTTAGTTAGTTAGTTTTTCCCCCCCACTGAATATTTGTAGATAAAATGTTTCTTTGTAAAAAGAATAAAAATGTTCTTTGTGGTCCCTCTCTAAAGTCCTGTACTGTGAATACCATCTCCAGTTTTGAGCCTTTGTCTCCGTAAGCTGATGCTTTAAAAAAAAAAAAAATTGATTTCTTTTAGATATTTAGTCAGGGCCTGGTAGTACACATCTTTAATCACAGCACTCAGAAAGGCAGATGCTGGAGGGTCTCTGTGAGTTCAAGACCAGTCTGATGTATGTGTGGAGCTTTAGGATCTAGGACAGAACTACATAGAGAGATCCTGTCTCAGAAAACAAACAGGAAGTTACGTTCAATATAGACTTGAGCACTAGGGGTAAGAAGGCTTACGGAAAAGGTGCAGTGATGGTGTGTAGGATTCCCAGAGGCCCCTTGGGCGTGTCCAGTTTGTTCCTGGTGTTGTCTTAACGTTATCGTAATCACTTGTTTGCTGAATATGCTGTACATGCGTGTAATACATGTGCATGTATGTGTGCAGGTGTGCACACATAGGTATCCTCTTACTTTGAGGTAGTGTCTGTTCCTAAATCTGTAGTTTGCTTTCCTTTTGGCTACACTGGCAGCCAGCAAGCCCCAGCAATCCTTTTATCCTTGTCCCCTCAACCCTTAGCCCCAACACTGGGATTACAGATACACATGAGACCACAATGGTGTGTAACACAGGTCTATTTAGTATTCCTTTTTTTTTTTTTTTTTTTTTTTTTTTGCATTTTCATTGTATTTATGCATTTTTTGCATGTATGTGAGCATACATACAGATTGGCATGTGGAGGCCATTGGTTGGTGCCAAAAAGTCACTCTCCATGGCTCCTGCACTTCACTGGTTGAGGCAGGGTCTCAAAGTCAACCCCAGAATTTGCTGTTATGGCAAGTCTCCCTAGACTGCATGTTTTGGGGGATCCTTTGTGTCTGCCTTCCTAGGCTGGAATTACGGGTGACGGTCAGGCCCAACTGGTACTTATATGAATTTTGGGGACCCAAACTCTGGTCCTCCGACATGCATAGCAAGTGCTTTAATCACCAGCCATCTCTGCAGCCCATGATCTAGTATTCTTAAAGATGATAAAAGACCCCCTTCCCTGGGGTGTTAAAAGTCAATGTCCTGCTCTTCTGCACAGGTCTTCCTATTTGTATAAGGTTTATTCCACATCCTGCATAATATTTGTGAACAAAGTTATATGTTCTCATTATATCTTCCTCTGTAGATTTGGTTCTTTCGTATCAGGCACACACACAGTCTTTTCTGTCACGTAGAAAGCAAACAGCATTTGTGATATCATGGCCCATGTGGCAGAAGTGATTTTCAGATATATCCAAGTTTTTCTAGCTGGCAATATGTGTATTCCTAGAAACACTTGTTCAATTTTTCTAGGATCCTTCCCTGTGAATTCTGAAAGAGTTGAGAATTAGCGGAGATAAATGACTTATGTTCCTTCTTTGTGTGTGTTGGGGTGTTTTGTTTACCTTAGCAGGATTTTACTGTGTAACCCTGACTGACATGGAACTTACTCTGGATCTTCCTGCCTCTGACACCAGGCCTGACCACTAGTCTTTTTAATGAATAGAAGATACTTTAAATGTGTGTGTATGTGTGTGTGTGTGTGTGTGTGTGTGTGTGTGTGTGTGTGTATGTATGTATGTATAGTTTTTATACATACATAGTATAGTATAGTATACATATAGTATAGTATGTATGACTGTTTTTGCCTGCATCTGTGTATGTGTACTAAGTGTGTGCCTGGTGTCCACAGAGGTCACAAGAGGGCATCTGATTCCCTGGAACTGAAGGTTCAAATAGCTGTAGGGATTCCACATGAACATTTTATAGGTGCTGTGAACCAAATTCAAGTACTCTGTAAGAGCAACAAATACTCCTAACCACTGAGTCTTTCTTCATTTTTGATGTTTAAATATTTTACTGTGTGTGCTGGATCACATTTTTAATTCCAATGCCTTTTTTCAGGTGGTGGTAGGGTATCTTTTTTTGGACAGGGTCTCTCTAGGCTTTCCTAGGACTCCCTGTGTAAGCTAGGCTGACCTCGAACTCAGAAACCTCCCTATTCTCTCAGGTGTTGGTGTTGAACACTGTCCCTGGACTTTGTTTGTTTGAGATAAGGTCTTACTATGTAACCTTGGCTAGCCTGGAGCTCTCAGAGATTCCCTGCCTCTTCTTACCAAGTGCTAGGAAGGTGTGCACTAGCAGACCTAGATTCCAGTGGCTTTTTAATGGGATATAAGAAATTTAATTTTCAATTGTTTTTGATGTTTAAATATTTCTTCTGCTGTGCATAGTAGCACATGCCTTTAATCCCCTGCCCTTGGAGGTCCAGAGGTAAGCAGATCTCTCTACGTTTACTACTGATCTCCAGAATGAGTTCTTAAGCCATTTTCTCAAAGGGAATAGCTCATGCCAGGGCCTTGCCTTGGATCTGTTACGATTTTCCTATTCTTGTGCCTTTCATTATTAGTTTCTTCTATTACTCAAGATTACTTGAGGATGTGTGTGCATGTGGGCATGGGCTTGTGTGCTTTTGTTTGTGGGCTTAGTTTTTGTTGTGTTTGTTTCCCAAGAATTGAAAATGTGAGGTAAATGTCATCTCATCTTTCCTACCTCCTCCCCCCCAACACACATACACTAAAGTTTCAGCCTGGGTCCTGCAGTCTTTGATAGAAGATGGAGGAAGGGATGTGCCTTGTGCTTTCTAGTACTTTTGCTTTCCTGTTAGCAGAGATTTGGGCATAATTCAGTTTACTTCCAAGATAAGAATACATTATATGTTCTTGCTTTCTTATCATCCAGGGCCAAAAAAGAAAGCAGCATGCTTTGTTTGTTTTCAGCCTATGGTGACTGAGTAACTGCAGTCACCAAGGATGAAAGCTCTCTTATTCTTAGTATTTTGTGATTTTTGTCATCCTACCTGGTGCCAGCATTTGTCTGTTCAGTAAAATGTTATCTAATGTATTTGTTTAAATGCCAGTTTGAAGACTTGGAGTATAGTTCAGTTGGTAGTGTCTAATGGACATGTGTGAAGCATTTGGTACAATCTGGTACACAAAATCAGATGTCTGGCACACAGCTGGAACCCTGCACTTGAGCTGTACAGGCAGGAAGATGAGAGGTTCAGGGTTGTCCTTGGCTGTGCAATTCTGACACTGCCATTTGTGCTGACACATGCCAGTAAATAAAATACGATGCAAAGACGGAGGCAGGAGGATCGTGAGAGCCCTGTCTTACACCAAAAAAAGGAAAAAAAGAGCCAGTTTGATTATCATAGATTGCTGCTTTTAAAACAAAATCAATATCCTTACTTAAATCAAGAGCATCAAAACAAATAAGTAAAATAGATTTTTCTCATTCCACTTAAAGCAATTTTAACTTCAAAGAACATTAATGAAAATCCTGTAAGCCGGGATCCGACCTGCTTTTCTGCTGACAAGTTCCAACCACAACCTCCAGATGGTTCCAGCAGTGAAAATAAAGAGTCAAGAATAGGGAGGTAAGAAATGTTGGTCTGTGGCATCTAAGTGATGTCTTCACTTACTCCAAACTCCCTTCTGTTAACTTTCCTTCCATTCCTGAGGCTGAAATGACTCAGTCAATAATGTGTTTTCCATGGAAACATAAGGACCTGAGTTCAGATCCCTAGAACCCACCTAACAGTTATTTGTGCGGTACACATACTTGTAACTCTATACTGGGACTCCTGGGGCAGGGTGGAGACAGGCAGGTCCTGGGTTCAGTTTGCTCTAGATTCAGTGACAGATGGGTAGACAGCCATAGAGGTAGACTCCAGACACGTAGACATCCTCTGGACTCCACACTTACCCACACACTTGCATGCACAACCACATGCATGCCTACACCCATACAAAAAAATGCCAGGAGCACTAACACAAACCTGTAATCACAGCTCTGGGGTCACAACAGCACTAAAGACAGGCCAATTAGTGTATCTAAATTGGTTAGCTCCAAAAAGTTCCTGTCACAGAAATAAGGTATAGAAAAATCAAGTTGGATTCTCAGTGTCAATTTCTGCCTTCTGCCTGCAGCCTTGTGCATATAATGTTCATTCCTTCCTTCCTGGGGTTGTTTTGTTTGCTTTTGGAGACAGGTTCATCTTTGCTGGTCTGGAACTCCCTTTGTTGACCAGGCTGGCTTCAAACTTGGAATGATTCTCCTTCAGCCTTCCGAACACTGTGTGTACACAATTACAGACACTAAATAGCCCTGGGTCACATTGCTTTGGATATAGACTTTTGGGTATATACAAGGCTTAAGCTACAGCCTGAGAAATAAGCACTTAGATCTCTTTGTCTTTTAAAGGTCAGACTACAGTGCAACTGAACTAAAACCAAAACAAGCCTGGAAGCTGACCATAAACATCTCCAGACAGACCTTGCCCTAAGTGGAATTTTTGCCTTCCTAGAAAAAGTCTGTCTGTTAATTTGCTCTGGGAAATATTCAGAATACTATTCCAGGATATATATTTAACTCACTATTTCTAAAAAAAAAAAAAAAACTATATAGGGGAAAAAAAATAAGACTGTCGAGTTAGGTTTCTGAATTCAGGAATTAGAGGCAGGGACCACTACATGTTGCTTTTATTTTCAAAACTACTTAAACATGGGAGGGTAAACATCTCGTCTTCCAGGAGACAAAGGAACGCTTGTTATGCCTGTATTCTCCTTTGGGGAATGGTGACAGGTTGTTAGTAATTTAACAATGCCATCTTCTCCTGGCCTTGGATTTAATTGAAGATTTATTTTTAAGGCTATGGTACTGGCATTATGATTCTAACAAAAAAAAATGAAAAGATCAGCACTAAAGCCACATTTAGTGGTAATTATCTCCTTGGCATACTGAGTCATAAATACTCAGAAGACTGGAGGAATTACTTATTGGGCACATACACTATTAACATTTAATCGTTGACTTTTTTAAGGGGTGTGATGGTGGGGATCAAATACAGGCCTTCCCATATTTTACACAAAGTGTTTTACCAATGAAATATGTGCCTGCCCCAAAGGTTGGCCTTTTTGTATGTTTTTTCCAGGGTCTTGGATAGCCCAGGCTGGTTTTGAACTTACTATGCCTCAGGAGTTAGACTTTCAGTCCGCCTGGCTCGTTTTTTTTTTGTTTGTTTGTTTTTTTTTTTTTTTTTGTTTTTGTTTGTAATGTGTGAGTGTTTTATTCAAATGTATGTATCACATACATCCTGCATTAAGGTCATGGACAGTTGTGAACCACTGTGTGTGTGCTAAGACTTGAATCCAGATCCTCTGAAAGAAGAAAAAGTGCTTTTAACTGCTGAACCATCCCTCCAGCCCAGCCTCTTGTTTTAGAATGACTTTGGACATTGAAAATGCGAGGAGTAAGGGTGAAACTATAAATTCTCCTCAAATTAAGTAGAAATAAAATGTGGAGATGTCATCATTGCTTAGTTTTCTATCTCCATTAGAGACCTAACATGCATTTGGACTCAGGTGGAATAGTATAGACTCTGAATTAACATCAGTGGATAATTTGGGGGGGAAATGCTGACATGCTTTTAAATAACCCTGAGATGTACTGCCTCAGACCAGCCCTGAAGAGGAGATGTCATATGTCAGCTATGGCATGTTGGCAGGCATCATGAATCCAGGCTCCTGGGCTGTCATGTAGGCTCTTTTTTTGCTGGTCATTCCTTATTTCTCTGACAGTGAGATGTTTCACTTACGCTTTGGCTGCCGAGGAGTTATGATTAGGCCTTTCTGAATTGGTGGTGATGGTTTTCTTCTTGCATCCATCTTTCCAGGCCTTCCCCTTTTAAATCTCCGATGGCAGGCAGTAGGTGCTCCGCACACAGCCACTCTGGGAGTCTTCACAGCAGAAACTGCCCATCTCAAGAGGAGCTCCTTCAGGTTGTTGAAGCAGGGAAATCATGTGAACAGCACAACTTAACAGGACCAAAGCAAGATCTAGGTAATGCTTCATCTTTTTTAATGAAACACTGTTTGACTCTGTATCCTGTATACAAAGTACACTTCTGAAAAATAACTTGAGCTGCAATGCGAGTCGCTGGAAAATTATTGCAACTGTAAGTGGAGGAGACTCTCAAACAGTGGGTCCTCTTGAACCCTGGATTAGGCACAAACCACACCCAAATCCCTGTTTCACAGAGAGATCCTTTATTAAGCAGGAAAGAGAAATTTAAAATGATTGCTTTTTGACTCAGGCAGAAAACAGCATCAAATGACCTTACAGGTATAATTTAAGAGGAGGAAAAGGGGAGGTCTGTGTTAGCATGGGCTAGGATGTGGTGGTAAAGGGCAGGGTATTTGTCCCTGAAGGACAGAGGACTCTCTGGATAGGGAGGAGATAGAAGTGGCACTCAGGCAAATGGTGGTTACAAAGGAAAAGGGGAACCCACATTAGGATGACTTTTAGTTTTACTTGAGCATGTTAATAGGTGAACCAAAGGGTCTGCTGATTGCTGGACTTCAATAACTGGACCTTGGTAGTCAGCCTTAGGAGAGGAAAGTGGCCAAATAAGGGAATAGGTCTTGGTGACCAGCTTTAATAGTGTAATCTGTAGCCTCACAGGATGGGAGGAGAGAACAAAGGCCTGTAAGTTACCCTCTTACCTCTATATCACATGCACACGCACTTACAGCATGTAAGGAAATAAATAGATGTGTTAATAAATATACACACGAGAACTAAATCAACAAGTATATTAATTAAAATTTTTAGCTATCATCTTAAATGTGTTAAACCATCTTTGTATATGTATTATAGACAGGGTTGTAGTGTTGCAATACATATCCTATCACTAAACTTTTTTTTTTTTTTTTTTTAAGTTTTTATTTTATGTGTATGGGTATTTTGCCTACTTGTCTCTGTACCACATTCATGCCTGGTTCTCCTAGTGGCCAGAAGAAGGTGTTGGATGCTCTGGATCTAAAGTTTAGAGGCAGTTTTGAGCTACCATATGGGTTCTGGAAACCAAACCTGGGTCTTATGGAAGAACAGCCATCTCTCCAGTCCTGTCTTGTTTCTCTCTTTTTCTTTTTCTTTTTCTTTTTTTTAATAAATAGTAATAATAATGCCATATTACCCTTTAGAAAAGTTAAGGCACCATGCTTTAACCAACACAGTATCCTCGAAACATAACGTAATGGGTCTTCTTAATTCTTTACAGAGATTGGAATATTTATTGCCACTTAAGTTAAACTTCTCTTTCTTGCAGAAGGAACCCCATACCTGGAATCTGAAATCAGCCTTTTCTCTAATAGAGACCCTGAATCTGAGTCCCCTAAAGAGCCAACTCATGTTTGCACCACACCAGCTTCAGCCTGTGCACGGACAGTATCCCAGTGTCAAGTTTCTGGGTCTTTCGAGAGTCCAGCTGCTGCTCATGCTGCCGAGGTAGAAACTGTGAGCAAGAAAAAGCCAGAATTGACATCTTCAAAAGGAAGAGCCAATACAGGAATATCCATGGTGGTGTCAGGCTTGACCCTCAAAGAAGTAGTGAGTGTATTCATAATTATCTCTATAGTGACTGGGACTTGACTGCTATAGATGTGCTAACAATGAATAACCTCTAAGAAGAAATCTGTCTGAGGAAATAAGTATTTAATACTAGGCACCTTGCTGGTTACGGTACTGTTTTTGGATTGTATTGCGGTTTTCTTTTTATCAAAAGAAAAAAAAAAGAGGGAAGGGGTAGGGAAGACATGGGAGGGAAGGAGAGGGGACAGGAACTGGGATCAATATGTAAAATAAGAAAAAATAATAAATGTATATATATTTTTAAAAAGGTAACTAGATAGAGCACCTCTCTCCAGAAGGTATCATTTCCCTCCTGGATTTACATCTAAGTAAACTTATCAACATCTGACTAAATGTAGGCTTGGTTCTGATGATACTGCCAGACGGTGGCATTTCTCCAGGGTCTGCTTGTCTTTGTCTTGGCTGTCAAGGCAGCTTGTTCAATATCCTGCTCTCTCCTCTCTGTCCTTGGCAGCCCTTGCTTATAAGGGTTTGGGCACCTCCTTGGTCCCTGGTGCCAGAAATGGGAATTGTTTCATACTCATTGAAACATAAAGCCCACTGAACTCGTTTCTTTTTAAGCTGTTTATAGATTTCAAGCATTCTGGGGAAATTATTTCTTGTATGATGTTATAGTAACAAAATAATTGTGTATTTCTTTAAAATGTAATATACCTATCAGTTGGATTCAATAGTAGATGCCATTTATTGCACACTGAGAGGCAACTAAGTCATTCTGAAGTGTCTTGCTTAATAGAGCCTTCATAGGCTAGGCACCATTCCCCATCCTGATGCCTCTACAGGTAGTGAGTGACCCTGCATAAATTCTCAGAGGCCCCTTGTGTCCCCTATTGAAAAGGCAAAGCAAGCTTTGTCTGCCCTGATAGATACAATGTATAAGTTCAGATTAATAACTGTTGACATTGTCTCCTCATAGCAGTTTGCTTTGAAAATTCTCACCAGTATTTGTTGAAATAGCTCTTGATGGTCTTGCCTACACATCTAGAATTCCCATTTATTCACCGAAAATTTGCATTCATTGTTCCTTTGTTTTGTGAGTTCAGCTTTTTAGAGATAGCTGTAGTGGTCTAATCGTTTTTGCCTTGGGCAATTCTGAGGTGCAGATTAAACTACAAGTGGCTTGGGTACATGTTTTCTTTAAACAAGCAAAGAGGAGAACTTTGAGCTCTATTCAGATTTGCTGAAGTGTGTTAAATTTATGATGAAAGCCACTGACTGTATTACACATGATTAATTCTGAAGCCCGTATTAAGATGATCTTTTCAGCAGTTGCTCTTCTAACTGAACACTGTGTTAAGGCTGGGACTTCAGCAATTAACCAGTTCAGAATTGCTAATGACACTGGCAGAGGGCAGCAGGAAAAAGTGGGAGGTTGGCATTAGCTTCTCCAGCCTGCTGCTTGCCAGTGCTCAGTAGCAGGATGTAGTGAGGCAGGATGAAAGGTGGCTGGCTTCCATTGCAGGGCTCAGGGGCACATAAATATTGGCATGGGCGCCGAGGGCTAGAAAATGATGCTCCCCAGTAAACAAGCTTATTACCAGTTATGTCAACTGGGCCCATAATGGATCTGGTTAATTTCGTTTACTGCCTATTGATTTTTATTTGCTTGATAGATAATAGCTAAGGGACTCTAGATTTCTTTTGGGAGAATGAGTCTCTTCCAATATTTTTCCTTAAGAGAGAATTGATATTTTGTACTGACTACAAATTATCTTCACATGAGTGCTTTGTAACTATCAGACTTGAGTCTTGGTGTTACAGTGTATATATAATATATATATAATATATATAATATATATTATATATATATGGCTAGTTACCACTCAGTTTATGAGATGTAGGGTGATAAATCTCGGTTATAGGATGGTGGTCTGTCATTCTACAAAGAAACTCAGAGAATCAAGTTATATGATCTTTGGTTGTAATCCCCTAACTTCTGCTACTACATTAGACTGCATTAGAATGTCTTTCTCTAGCGTATACATGGTTTTGAGTTTTTTGTTTCTTTGCTTGGTGGGGATAATGCTTACTTGTTCCAGTGTAGCCCTGGTTCAACTAAAACTCGGTTTTTAGATCATGTTGGCCTTGAACTAATAAAGATCTACCTTCTTCTGCCTCCCAAGTGCTGGGATTAAAGACGTGTGCCACCTGCCTGGCTGATTTATATGTATTTTTTATTAAGTTGTCAGTTTTGAGACTTCAGCCATGTTATATTTTCAAAAGTCACAGCAGGATGGTCAAGGTGACTCAAGTAAAGGTGTTTGCATATAAGCCTGACAACCTGAGTTCAGTCCCCAAAACATACAAGAAAGGGGAGGGAGAGAATAAAGAGTTGTCCTCTGACCACACATACACACTACAGTAATACACAAACACACATCAGTATTATAAAAATTTTAAGATGTGCCTTTTCTTAGTTAAAATAATATTCTAAGCTGTGTGCCAGATATAATTTAGCATAACTTTTTAAAGACTTTATTTATTGTATGTGCTTTGGTATTATTGTCTACATGTATGTCAGTGTGAGAGTCCCAGGTCCCCTGGAACTGAAGTTCCAGTTGTGAGCTGCCATGTGAATGCTAGAAATTGAGCCTGGGTCCTATGAAAGAGCAGCCAGTGCTCTTAACCATTGAGCTCTCTCCAGCCCCTAACTTAGCATAACTCAGTGTTTGATTTTTGTTTCAGATGATTGTGCAGAAGTTTGCTGAAAAATACCACCTCACTTTGACTGATGTAATTACTGAGGAGACTACACATGTCATTATAAAAACAGGTATGCTACAAACTTTTACAGACTGTATTGCATTTATATCAAACCACATCAAGAGCCATATAAATCAAGTTGAGCATCCCTAATCCCAAAATTCAAAGTCTACAACTATTTGAATATGGACATAATGTTGCAACTAGAAAATTCTGCTTTTTACCTGACAGTTCATAGTCGGGTGTAGGATATGAAGCCTGCTGTATAAAGTTGCCTATGGGGTTTGTAGATGGAGCTTGGTGGCAGAGTACCACCAAGCGGACATGCATGGGGCTCTAGGTGAGTGCTTCTTACCTTCTGCATACCCCTTTGGGGTTGAAAGACCTTTTCACAGAGGTCACCTAAAACCATCAGAAAACATTATATTATGACTCATAACAGTAGCCAAATTACAGTTATGAAGTAGCAATGAAAATAACTTAATGCTTAGGGATTGCCACATGAAGAATTGTATTAAAGGGTCACAGCATTAGGACTGTTGAGAACCACTGCCCGGGGTAGTCTCTCTAGCACCATAAGTAAAAAATTACCCTCAGGTTATGTACATAAAACATAAACAGGCTAGGTGAGGGTGGCACACGCCTTTAATCTCAACACAGTCTCTGAGTTTGAGGCCATCCTGGTCTACAGAGCTAGTTCCAGGACAGGCTCCAAAGCAATACAGAGAAATCCTGTCTCAAAACAAACGGACACACAAACAAACAAAAAACATAAGCAAGTTGGCTTATGTTTGATCGTAGCATTCAGAAGATAGAGGCAGGAAGATCAGAAGTTCAAGGCCAGCCTAGGCTATAAAGAAACATCTTGTCTCAAAGAACAAATGAAACAACAACAAAAAAATGGATTTTGTGCTATGTATAAAAAATGTCTCATATATATGCAAATTTTCCAAAAAGTACTTTTAGGCATTTCAGATCAGAATGTTGAGCCTGTCTTTTTTTTTTTTTTTTTTTTTTTTTAGTGTGCCATGGATGTGGTCTCCTAATAGTCTGAGTCAGTTATTGCTTCATAAAGACGGTAGTAATCTTATATGACCTTAGGTTGGGTTAAAATTTGAGGAGTGACAAAATGAACTGTTGAACCACTTCCTGTGTACTTGCTTGGAGTTCAGTGGGTATAGAACCCAGTCCAGATCACAGAGGAGAAAGTAAGGCAAAGGAGAGAGCAGGGTGGACGTAAATCGCCACTTACTCAGTGGCTCCTGGCTTGAGTGTTACTGAGTATGTGCCCTATAACCTTAGTCTGGAAAGGACAAAAAGAGTGAAGCCACTCAGTTGTCCTTTGCTTCCTCCTTTTTCAGTCTTAATTGTGCCTGTGCCTGTAGAAGTTGCCTCTGGGAATGTTTAGTTGACTGTAAATCAGTGTGAACATTTCAGAGCATTAATACAAGCCTGATGTGTGAAGCAAGAGAAGTATGCAGCTAGCCTTTGATGAATCTTCTGCTGGAGTGACTGTCTAGGTGATCCTCTCTCTGCTAAACAGTTGTTCACTGTGGCAACTAATAAGCTTAGAGTGGCAGGGTTAATCCCAGTACTTGGGAGGTAGAGGCAGGCAGATCTCTGTGAGTTCAAGGACAGCCAGAATTTTACACAGAGAACCTCTGTCTCACCAAAACCAAAGGGGGAGGAAAAAGAAGATGGGGGAAAAGAAACTAAATTAATGTTTGAAGGCTGGAACAATGGCGCAGTGGTGAGGAGCACTTGATCTTACAGAGGACCTGGGTTTGTGGGTTTGAGCCCCTAACGCTCACAACCACCTATAACTCTAGTGCTAGAGAATCCAATACCCTGTGACCTCAGGCACTAGACATGCATGTAAGCAAAACAGTCATACAAACTAAATCTAAAAACAAATTTTGTAATAAAAGTGATGTCTGGCAGAGGACAAAGGGGCTGCGATACCCATCTTTAAGCATCTGAAGCATTATCATAAGGCTCAGGGATTCAGAAAACTGAATGGGGATGAGGGTGGCACAAATTATGGCTACACTCTAACACCTTGCTAATATCCCACTCTGGGATATTTTTATCATTAAAACTGGTCTTACGGCCTGAAGAGCACTGGCTGCTCTTCCAGAGGTCCTGAGTTCAATTCCCAGCCACCACATGGTGCCTCACAAATATCTGGTGCCCTCTTCTGTTGTGCAGGCAGAACACTGTGTATAATGAATGAATCTTCAAAACAAAACAAAAAAACTTAGTGTTTCTATTGCTGTAAAGAGACACCATGACTATAGCAACTCTTTTTTTGAGAGAGGGTTTCTCTGTAATAGCCCTAGCTGTCTTGAAACTAGCATTGTAGACTAGGCTGGCCTCGAACTCATAGAGATCTGCCTGTCTCTGTCTCCTGAGCATGTGCCACTACTGCCCAGCTCCCAGCAACTTTTTTTTTTCTATCATTGCAGAGTTTTGTTTTTTTTTTTTTTTCTTAAAAAAATTTTTTTATTAAGTTTGAAATAAGCTTGTTTTACATGTCAATCCCAGTTCCCAAACCCTCCCTGTCCTCCACCCCACCAACACCCATCACAACTCTTATAAAGGAAATATGTGATTGGGGTGGCTCACACAAACAGTTCAGAGGTTTAATCCATTATCATAATGGTGGGGAGCATGTCCACATACAGGCAAACAGTGCTGGCAAGGTAGCTGAGATTTCTACATCTTACAGGCAACAGGAAATGGTTTGGGACACACTGGGAGGACATCCTAAGCATAGGAAAACTCAAAAGCTCACCCTCACAGTGACACATTTCCTCCGACGAGACCACACCTCGTAATAGTCCAACTCCCATTGGGATTATGGGGGCCAGTTACATTCAGACTGCCACAGAGCTCTGGGCCTCACCACAGGGTCCATAGAGCTTTGACTCTGCCTTAAGATTAAGACTGCTAAAACTAGGTCTCTCATACATGGAAATTGTACCAGAGGGCAGTGCTCATTGGAATCAGGTGCCAAAACCGGATATGGCAAGCTAAGTTCTATTTGAGAGAGGAATGTCATTAAATTTTAATATAGTTTAAGAAATAGGTTTGAATCACAGGTGATAAAGGGTGAAAGAAAGCTTTAAAATACAAATTAAATCTAAAGTAGCTCTTTAAAGTCAAAGGCAATACAGCATTTGTTGCTTGTGAACTAAAATCAGCTTTCTAGCGTTTAAACAAGCTTCAGAAATTATGAGGGATTCTGTGAGGCGGAGTGGTCACTTCCACCACGTGCAGGTGGCCTGCTGTGTTTGGGATTTAGTTGAATACATTTCTCCTGTTGAAATGGGTTTTTCTCAGTTTGCTTAGTTCTTCAAAGGGGCCTTTGAAACACTAGGCAATAAACAGATTCTTCAGCCGCTGCTGATTGAAATCCCTACATAGGAAAGAGAATGAGTGTGACGAGACTATTTTCCTGTCCCTCTCAGGAATATAGGATCCCCAGGGAGGAACTGCGGGGGTGAACTTGTCACATTGGCATTTCTGATTTAGGGTCTTTTTTCTCTTTTTCAAATTGAGGACTTCAACGCTGTATTCTCTCTTACATATTGGGGTTTGGTGAGGTAGATTGCTCACATTCATCACTAGTACTAATTAACATAGGATAGAACTCTAGCAAGCCTTGTCATCTCAAAGCTGAGACTGACAATTCCTCTGGTCTTAACCTGGCATCTCCCTCTTCCAGGCTTCCAAAACCCATCCTTGCTGGTTAGCATTAGTGGTGCTTCTGGCTTCTGGCTTCTGATTTTATCTCCAGGGGTACTGGAGTCTCCACTCCTGGTTGATCTTCAAGCTGAGCTTCAGCTTCTTAGGCAGCACCACTTACCTCTGTCTTTCTAACCCTTTGGCTGTTTGTCATTCTGCAGATGCTGAACTTGTGTGTGAACGGACACTGAAATATTTTCTGGGAATTGCAGGAGGAAAATGGATAGTTAGCTATGCATGTAAGTACAGTGCAATGTGTCTGCTCCTCCTTTTAACAACTTAGAATTGCATTCTAACACCTGAGGTTTCTGCTGAGTTACAGAAAGGTCTTCAACACAAAACTAGCTTTGTCTTTAAATTCATATAGCTCTGTTCAGATAGAAAATGGGTTTCTAACTAATAGGACCTGATCTTCTCTCAGGAGTGTTAGCATATGAACAGCGATTCATTTTATAGTAGACAGGAATCCGTGTACAGCAGCACTTTTGTAATGTTTAAATTAAACATAGGTTGTTTCCAGAAGGAGAGCTGCCACAGGCCTTATTAAAGAGTCCCCTCTCTCGTGAACCACTGAACTTCCCATCTCCACAAAGGGACAAACCGTTCTGCTCTACATAGCTCACCTTTTCTCTGTTCTCTCCAGGGGTGATCCGGTCTATTCAAGAAAGAAAACTTCTGAGTGTGGTAGGTAGTAGGTAGTTTATACAGACTAATCAGAGACCCTTGGCATTGGTGTTGCTTTCTCCCTTTTTAGACACCTTTTCCTCAGTGTGGGTACCATTGATGCTGATCTATCTGTTTAGAAACTGGTCTCCTTCCAAGAAATGCTGCTTTCTTTTATGACACTAAGAACAATGAGAAGTAAATAGGGCAAGTCTGTATGAGGAAGAATAATTTTAGAACAGCCAAGAACTGGTGATGTTGGATCACATAAAACAAAATCATTGAAATCTCTTTAAAACTATTATGTACTACTCAATATATTTGTAATTAACTAAATGAAACTTTTGATTTTAATTTCATTTGATGACCATTTTTTGGGAGCCTACCATATACTGGGAATACCACAGTAAACAAGAATGACCAAGTCCCTATTCTGAAATGATGTATTCCCTAGTAAGGGGAGATATACAATAAATAGATAAATTTCATATGCCAATAAATGCTTTGAACAACAGACCAGCAATTGTCTGGAGTCTAGGGTTACCTACCTCAGTTACAGAGACCAAGCAAAGTCTTTGTGAAAGGACTGAACTGACACTTAAATTACAAGAAAGAACTGTCTTTAAAAAAATGTAGACAATAACTTTTATAGGTAGGAACAAGATGTGTAAAGATCTGATCTATCTAGGCATGGTAGTGTACCTTAAATCCCAGCATTCCAGAGGCAGAGGCCAGCCCTCTCTACAGAGCTCCCACCAGCTCGCAAATAACCACACAGAGACTTAATATTAAGTATAAATGTTTGGCCAACAGCTTAGGTTTGTTACTAACTAGCTCTTACAACTTAAACTAACCCAGGCTGGCCTCAAATTTACAGAGATCTGCCTGCCTCTGCCTCCTGAGTGTATGCACCTCCACCACCTGGTGTAAGTTTGGTTTATTAAAGAAAAATAGACCATTGTAATTGAAGATAGGGAATTGGTGAATTTTGTTTAAGGAGCACAGATTAGATGAGAAATGAGAAGTCAGAGACAAGGACTAGATTTGGTAAGATTTTGTGTTAAGCCACGGTATTAATTTGAATTTTATTTTTAGGATAATTGGAAGCATGGAGATGATTTCTATTTTGGGGTTTGCTTGACTTATTTATTGTGGGAGAAGGTGTGTGCCTTGGCACATGTGTCAAGGTTGGAGGACAACTTGTAGGTATCAGAAGTTAGCTCCCTCCTATCCTGTGAAGTCTGGGGAACAAACTCAGGTTGTCAAGTTTGGCAGCAAGAGCCTTGCCCACATCTCTCTAGCCCCTTGCCTGGGTTCTTGATATTCCCACAATGCTTAGCACGTCTTCCTTATCATCTGAGCTTCACTCACAATGTCGTCTAAGCATTCTTCCCCAAAATTCCAAACTCCCTGGCCTATTATCCTTTCTCTTCTTATCAAAATAATTAACTATGAAAAACATAGGAGTTTCTTTAGAATGTAAAATATGTGTTTTATCTTTTAAACTGTGTGTGTGTGATGTGTGTGGAAGTCAGGATAACTTCATGGCATCTCCTACCTTTATATGGGTTCTGGGTTTAGGACTCAGGTTGTCAGACTTCATGGCAGGCACCTTTCTTTACCTGCTGAGCCATCTCACTGGCCTCGTTTATTATTTTGACTTCATTAACTGTAAATTTCTCCACAGAACTCTGAAAGCCCTGATGTCTTTAGCTGACAATATACAGTTGATTTAAGTGACCAAGAATCCTCCAGTTATCCTTACAACAGCACAGTGCTAGTGGTTTAATCTAAATGCTAAGTGAATGTTTCGAGAAGAGAAAGATGTGAGAGATTAAAATACCTTGAAAAAAATAAAATCAAGTCCCATGAGATGAAAGCTGATTGGTAATTTCAACAAAGATTTGCTTTGGGGCTGTCGAGAGATGGCTTAGGTGAAGGCACTAGCTGCCAAGCTTTATAACCCAAATGCAAACCTCAGGACACACAGAGTAGATAGAACCAACCTCAGCAAGTTGTCCTTTAATGCCTACATATATGCCACTCACTAACTAAATAACTAAATGAAAAGCTTGCTCTGATTGATTGATTTTTAGCAGCTGAGACCCTAGTCATCACGTCTAGCCCACAGAATACAATTATCTCCTTATTTTTTATTAAAACTTGTGATTCTGAGTACCTAAAGTACTCCAATGAGTGCGGCTTCTCCTCCTCTGGTCACGCCGGTGTGTTGTGTGTTTGGGGCTTTTGTTTTCTTAGAGTTTGGTTTTGGTTTTAGTTTTTTTAATGATTCATTTCTATTTTACATGCACTTTGTTGTTGTTTGGTTTGGTTTTTTTTTGGTTTTTTGGTTTTTTTTTTTTTTTTTTTTTTTTTTTTTTTTTTTTGTCTGCGTGTATACTGTGTAAAGATATCAGAACCTCTGGAACTGGAGTCACAGTTATGAGCTGCCATTGTGGGTGCTGGGATTGAACCTGGATCCTCTGGAACAGCAGTCCTTCCAAAGAACCAGGGTTTTTTGTGTTTTGTTTGTTTTTTGATGGTTTGTTTGGTTGATTGGTTTTTGGTTTTTGGTTTTTGGAGACAGGGTTTCTCTGTATTGCTTTGGAGCCTGACCTGGAACTAGTAGCTCTGTAGACCAGGCTGGACTATGAACTCACAGAGATCCGCCTGCCTCTGCCTCTCTGTGATGTATAGCCCTGGTTATCCTGGAACTCACTCTGTTGACAAGGCTGGAGATCTTTCCGCCTCCACCTCTGAAGTGCTGGTATTAAAGGCATGCACCACCACTGCATCTAGGATCCAGGATTTTAATCCAGCAGCCTCATGGATTATCACATCTCAAGTTCCAGGGGATCTGATCTCTTTGGGAACAGGCATTTCATATGATATACATACATACATGACAAAAGACTCATACACATAAAATAAAAAATAAGAATGACTTTTTAAAAAAATAATTTTCTAAGACAGGGACTCACCTGGGTATGGTGGCATAGGTCTCTAATTCCAGCTCTTTGGAGGAGGCAGAGTCAAGCAATTCAAGGCCAGCCTAGTCTACAAATTGAGCTCTAGGCTAGCCAGGCTACACTGCTAAAAAATGTTTAATAAAAGTAAAGACAAGATTTCATAATAATATAGTCCTCCTGCCTGGCCTGGTATGTGGTACTCTGCTACATGGCCCAATTTTTCAGTGTGTGTGTGTGTGTGTGTGTGTACATATATTCATGAGTACAGTGCCTGTGGAAGCCTGTGTCAGATCCCCTTGGAACTGGATTACAGGTCATTGTGAGCAGCCAGACATGGGAAGTAGGAACCAAACTCTGGTCCTCTGCAAGATTAGTATACACTCTTAACAGCTGGGTCATCTGTCCGCCCCACTTATAAAGTTTTGTGTTTGGTTTCAGCATGAATTTGAAGTCAGAGGAGATGTTGTGACTGGAAGAAACCACCAAGGTCCAAAGCGATCCAGAGAATCCCAAGAGAAGGTAAAGCCCCTCTCACATGTAACAGAAACCCCAGCCTAGGGCCTGCAGCCAGCTGCTACGGTGAGGTTGGTCTGTACCTGGTAAGGCACATTGCATGCTTGCGCTGTTCACTGACTGTGTGGTAGAGACCACAGGGAATCCTTTTGTCCCATAAGGAAGAGAACAAAGCTTAGGATGGCAGGTATAATTTGGGCTCCAGGCTGTGGTTTAGATCCCAGCTGGTAGTGATAGAAGTTAGATTTCAAAGATGTAAATCTAGGGTGGTGGTGGCAACCGGGGTTAATTCCAGCACTAGGGAGGCAGAGGCAGGTGGATCTCTGTGAGTTCCAGGACATCCAGGGCCGCACAAACCCTGTCTGTAAACACACACACACACACACACACACACACACTTCAAAGATTTGAATTAAACATTTTTGCTCTTCTTGCTTCACCGTGGACTTTCTCTGAGCAGGGTTGTGGTACGACCTGTGGACACAGTAAGTGCTTCATAATCAACAATCTACATCACTGTGATGTGTGTACTATTATTACTTATATTTTACATCTGAGAAAATTGAGGTTCAAAGAGGTTAGGTTCCCCGGGGTCACTTAGATAGTGAGTGATGGGAGACGTTGACCCAGGCACTTGAGCTTCAGCTCTACTTTCTCAAGTTAGAGATGGCTTCACAGGAGAAAAGCACATTACCCCAACAACTTTGCAGGGGAGAGCAGGATGCGGTGACTTTCTCCAGCATGTCGTAGCAGATGGTGCAGCCAGGACTGCATCCTGCTGCAGGAAGGCATCTTCGAAAGATTCCACACCTGCCTGGCAGGCCTGAGCCAACTGCTCTCCCAGGGTACTGGACAAGTGCTTGTGTTCCCAGGCTGCTTCTCTTCCCTTTCAAGTGGGCACCAGCAGGTGTTTCAGAACACTCCCATGCCGAGAACCTTCTGTTCCTCCACAGAAACTTGAGAGACCAGTTAGGGTGGTTTTCCTAAGGAAAACTGCTTAGAATGGCATCACAAACCAAGCCTGGAGTTCTGAACCCCTGGGATCAGCCCATCCACTCTCTGAGCCTATCAATTGACTGCTGCAGATGCCAAGAAAAGCTGCTCACCCCCCTTCTACCTCTCCCTTTTCCCCGAGGATCTCCATGAGCCAGCCGTCTGTTCTGGCCCAGCTGGGTCTGTGCAGAATTGGCACTGGGTCCCTCCTTCCTCAAAGGTCCTGGGGTCAGTGCCAGTGCCACAGGATTCCTCCTACGTCCAGGGTGGCAGTGATGGAAACTGCTTGGGCAAAGTAATGACATTGAGAAGACAATAAAGTGTCACTGCAGTGTTTGTAGAGGTGAAGCTTTAGATTCCTTATCTCATAACTAGACATTCTCATCGGGGTCAACCTGGATATGGAAATTCCTAACGTTTTATATTTCTCAGGGCAGCATTTGGCTCCAACCGGCTGCCTGGAGGGAACTTTTAGCATTTATGAGCATCTAGGTCCTGTCAACACATTGGGGACCCTTCTATTACAGATAGGGAGAGCAGCAGAGGTGGGAAGTACCATTTCCAACAATAACTGATTTGGCTACTGCCCTCTTTCTCTACCTGTCATGTGGGGTGAAGCCATTTCCAGTGGAACCATCTGTGGGTTTTAGCCCCTTGATTTTTTTTTTTTTTTTTTTTTTTTTTTTTTTCATCTCAGCCAACCTAGTCAGTTTTCTGTCGTAAATAGGAAGATGATCAAAAGAATGAGTTACTCAAATGATGTATGAAAATATTTCCATCCATGCTTTGACAAGTAGCATTCCTTTATAATCCCAACACTCAAAACTAAGGGATAGGAGATTGTGAATTTGAGGCCTAGACTAGAGTTGAGATCCTGTATCAAAACAGAAAAATATTAATAGTTAACTTGAAACCCTTTCTCAGAATTCATGCCAGTATACACATGAGAATTTGTACTTTCTAACACAGTTGTTACTAGACACACAGGGCTGCTCCAAGCTTGATTAAAAATGAAGCCAACAAGTGGTGGCTTATGCCTTTAATCCCAGCACTCGGGAGGCAGAGGCAGGTGGAGTTTGAGGCCAGCCTGGTCTACAGAGCTAGTTCCAGGACAGGCTCCAAAGCAATACAGAGAAACACTGTCTCAAAAAAGATAGAGAGACAGTTGAGAAGTTCAGTCTTTTCAACCACACTAGCCACATTTCAAGTGCCTCGCTACTTTATGAGACCAGGTACAGGACATTTCCAGTATCACAGAAGCTTCTGTGTGCAGCACTGATGAGCACAGTAATTACATTTTTCCCTTAGGATATGTTTATATGTATTTTTGTGTCATTAGAAAACCGTGTTCTGGTCAGCTGGGTGAAAGGTTAGCACCAAATGATAAAATGCCCAGGTCGATTGAGGATGCAGTGGCTGATGTCATGGCAGTGTGAAGGGACAAGGGGACACTTGACCAGGAGAGAAAAGGAGTGTGGGCACTGAAGATAAACTAAGATAGACAGCTCTACTTGCTGGGGCATGGTTAGTCCTGGTGAACTCAGGGCAAACATCAAACATCATCCAGTAGCTTTGAATTTCTTGCCATTAAATGTAAAGAAGGACCAGTGAGTTGTTCGTGTGTGGCTTGTTTTCTCATCTCTGACAAAAAGTAAAATCACTTTTGCCAGAGTCACCAAAGCATGAGCCTGGACCTGATTGGTGACAAGATAGAGCCTTTGTATTTTTAAGAGTGACTCTAAAATGTAGATCAGTTTTATACACAATTCAGTAAAATCCGAAATCAGTTCAGATTGTTGAATTGATTGTCTCTGGGAAGGAACACAGAAATTGTCGAGTGGTAAAGAAAATTCTTCCATTTTAGAGGGTCTCTGTTTCTTATAAAACTACGCTCTGGGTAAGGTGGTGCATTCCTGTTATCCCAGCATTTGAGGGGTGGAAGCAAGAGGAGCAGGATTCAAAGCCAACCTACATCACAAGTTAGAGGCTACCTGGCCTATGTAGGATCCTGTCTCATGGAAAGGGGAGAGGGTCTGGAGGGGCAGCTTAGGGGTTAGTGCTTGCTACTCATTCAGAAGACCTGCCTTTGAGTCCCAGCACCACGTTGCGCAACTCGCAGCTACCAGTGACCCCAGCTCTGATATGCTCTTCTGGCCTCCGTGGGCCTCTGTTTACATGTGACATATGCCCTTTTCACACACTCTCTTCTCTTTGCAGCTCTTCAAAGGCCTCAAAATCTGTTGTTGTGAGCCCTTCACCAACATGCCCAAAGGTAAGAGCCTGGGAGCTGTGCAGTTGCAGAACCAGCCTTTCTTATGTTACAGGGTTAGCCTATGTGGAGGTTTCTGAGATTGGCCAAATGTTCTAGAGATATTTTGTTACTCCACTATTGGTGTTTAATAAGGATCAGGAGACACAAACAGGCCGAATAGATGTTTATTCAGGGAGAAATAACTTACAACAGAGACAGATGAACACCAGCAGGTTCCTGGTCCCAAGGATGCCTCTGGATGCTCTTCTGTCCTGGTGCTGCAAGCAAGAGAGCTCCTGGGGCACCGTCCTCAGACCTGTCCCCACCCCCAATGGACGTGGCCAGTGTCACAGGTGCAGACAAAGTGAATATCTCACTACAACCGTGGTCATTTTACATCCTTCCTCTGCAGGTGAGCTGGAGAAGATGCTGGAGCTGTGTGGGGCTTCCGTGGTGAAGGAGCTTTCGTCGCTCACCCCTGACACAGTGAGTACTTGGTGCCTTCCTAAAGGGATGAATATACTCTCCTTCCACAAACCAAGTCCTATAAAGTAGCCCAGGGGCTTTCTCCACCCCACAGCTTGTATCAGACCACTCATCTGTGAGGTATGAGTAAGGACTTGGGAGCTATAAGCAATTAACATGTTGAAGGAAGCCTTTTCTTTCTAGCCCCTTCACTGTGTGAAAGCCCTGCTTTGACACGATTCTGTTTTTCTTCTTGGGGATGCAGGGTGCTCATCCAATTGTGATCGTACAGCCAAGTGCCTGGACAGAAGAGAATGGCTGCCCTGGTAAGGTGTCTCCCTGTACCATGCATTGTTGTCTTATGGGGCCCTGCCGGATGGATGCCCTTGGTCCCTAGTTACCTGCTGCATGCTTGACTTTGTGTGTGTGTGAGAGACAGAGTCTCTCTGTGTAACAACCCTGACTATGCTGGAACTCAACTCTGTAGACCAGGCTGGTCTTGAACTCAGAGATCATCTTGCCTCTGCCTTCCAAGTACTGGGATTAAAGGTATTGCCAGGCTTCCGTGGCCTGTGTTTTTGTTTATTTGGTTGGTCTACTGTGTAATGCATCCTGGTCTTGAACAGTTGGCAGTCTTTCTGCCTTGGCCTCCTAAGTGCATAGGCATGCCCCAACTGCACTCAATGTTTTTGTAGATTTTCTTTGTTGTTGTTGTTTACTTTTTTTTTTACAGGCTATTTATAAGGTTTACATGAATGAACTAAAATGTCTATTAGAAAGAAAGTCTTTATTATTGATGGGCAGTGGTGGCACACGCTTTTAATTCCAACACTTGGGAGGTAGAGGCAGTTTGATTTCTGTGAGTAAAGGTATAGTCTGGTCTGCAGGTCAAGTTCAAGGCCAGCCACAGCTGTACAGTGATACCCTGTCTTCAAAAGAATGTGTGTGTACATGTACTTTTACACATGCGTGATCGTGCTTAATGGTGTTTTGTTTCCTCACTGAATATATTTCTCCACACCATTATCAGGTTGAAGCTCATATTATTTCAGTTTCCAGAGGCTGGCTTTTACCAGCAATCACCCCTCTGGCTTTTCAGTAAGGATTTATGTCCTGAAATGTTACTTCCGGGCACCAGTTTGGCAACCACCTGACTAACCCAGGGACTCATGTAATCAGATCTTGGAGTGGATTGATTGGAGGCTAGAAGAATAACTTGACACCTGTCTCTGCTTGTGTTCTATCTGCAGAGATTGGGCAGCTGTGTGAAGCACATCTAGTGATGTGGGACTGGGTGTTGGACAGTATCTCCATCTACCGATGTCGGGATTTGAACGCCTACCTGGTACAGAATATCACCCATGGCCATAACAGTAGCGAGCCACAAGACCCCAATTAGTTTAAGAAGTGATCCACATCCTACTTACTATTTCATAGGCATCAGACTAAAGGGTATGCGGGGGATTCTATCTATGTGAGTGTCCCTTAAAGGGTTTCTGATCTAAGTCTCCCTTTGAAATCTGTCTTGAGCATAAAAGGTGTTTCACCTGAGAAGAATTTAAGTCTATTTAAACCCCACCAATTGAATAAGATGCTAATTCGTTATATATTGTTCTTGGAGAGACAGAGTAGAATGCTTGGCTGGTCTGTGCTGAACATAATCACAGCACTTGTCGGGAAGGGCCAGGGTTATACATGAGCCTGGGCTACTGTATAAGACCCTGACTTGAGTGAATGGCTAGTGGTCCTAATTTGTTTCTTATAAAATCTTGTGTTTAAGTCCTTCAAGGAGATTGCTTAAGACCTGTGATTTGACTTAAAATCAGCACTCAAGGCTCCAGGTTCCATACCCAGCACCAAACAATGCCCATAATTCCCCTCTACCGCCATCCCCCCCCACCCTCCCTGCCAAGAAAACCTGAAAGCCCTTGGGCAAGCCTTGGATATCAGTGGACACTGAGGAAGTTTAGAAGCAGATAATGTATTCAACATGAATATGAAGTTTTTCAAATACCAGTGTCCAGGAGAGCCTTTTAATCCCCCTTAACTGATGAACAAAGTGTCTGCTATAACTCTGCTAAGTAACCCATTCCTCTTAAAATACAAGATCTCTGATATGAATATTTCATGTCTGTAAATGATGGGTCCCACCAGGAAAGGAGCTGTTGCTTTCTTTGAAGTAATTTCTTCCCTTTTGCTCCCTATTGCTAAACCATACTGCTTCATAAATAATTTTGTTTGCTGAAGGAAAAGAACGTATTTTTCATAAACTCATTATCTTGGACTGTTTATAGCTGTTAGAGGGACTAGGTCTTCCCTGCCCCCTCCCCCAGTGTGCAAGGGCAGGGGAGACCTGATTGTACAAAGTGTATTTTATAAATGTTGTGCTGTTAATGCTGCAAATAAACTAAATAGCAAACATTTTCACTAAGAATGGCTGTTTGGGGGCCCTGGCTCAATGGGTACGGTGCCTGCTGCCCTGGGGCCCACATGAAGGAAAGAACTGACTCCTACAAGTTGTCCTTGGACTTCCACACATGCACAATTAAGGTGTGATGGGTGGAAAATGATGCATGCTGGTTACTCTAGTCTGTCTCGGTCTTCCTCGCAGCCTACGAAATGAAGTGGCTATTTCATCATTTTTTTTGAAAAGTGAAAACAGGGTTCTTATTTATAAGGTTTTGCACAGCTGTCAAATGACTGTGAGGAAACCTGGGCCTTCCTTCTGGCCCATCATGCGTCAGTCATGACCCCAGGAAAGAAGGCAGTTTAGATTTAAGATTTCCTTCACAGGCCATGGTGGGAGACAATAAAGGCAACCTGTCGGGCAGAGACTAAATGTTGGGTCGTGGCTCTCATTCCTCCTCCTTTCAGTCTCCCAGCTTCTGACTGTGTTTTCCATTGTCAGGAAATGCTGCTTCAGATGGGCTGGAGATACAGCTCAGTTGATAGACTACTTGCCTTGCATGGACTAAAATCTGGGTTCGATCCCCCAACCTCCTGATCCCCAGCACCACATAAAACCTGACAAGGCAGTTCATACCTGTATTTGGGTGGTGGAAGCCAGGTGATCAGTTCCTGGTCAGCCTGGCCTACATGAGAACCTGTCTCAAGAAAATAAGGGTCTGGAGAGGTAGCTCAGTGGTCAGGAGTGTTTGCTGCTCTTGTGTAGGCTCTGGTTCCCAGCACTCACACAGTAGCTCACAGTTCTAATGTCAGTTCCTGGAGACCCAAGTGGCCTCTGCAGTCACTGCACACGTGTACACGTGAACTCACAGGCATAGAAAGATAAAGAAGAAGAGCAAGACCTCGCAGATCTGCCACTTCCCTGAGCACTTCATCAGGGATTTAATGTGTCTCATCATTAGTGAAAGAAGAAGCAGAAATGTTAATGTCCTAAATGGTCATTTCCAGGGACCAGCCATGACTTGAGGGAGACCTCGTCCTGCTATCCCTTAACACTGATAATAGAAAGAACACCATCCAGAACACCCCTGCCTCTCATGGGATCCTGGTGAGAGCAGGTTTAACTGAAATACATTAAAGTCACATGATTGTCGCAGTGTCTGATCCATGTACATCCTGTCTGATTGGAGCTCTATATATGCTTGGCCTAGATTAAAAGTTAAGAGTTCTTTCCGACGATTGAGTAAATCTTGTTCCCTTGGCCTCTGATGCCTTCCCACCTTCCCACCCTGCAATCTGTAGCCCTCTCTGGGCATAGCAGCAGTTGGGAACCGGTTCCTATACTGACTGTTATCTCATTCTGCAAAAAAGCTGAAAGGGGAAAGGGATTATCAGGCGGGCATAGGGAGGGAGCCTAGAGGAGCACTCTGGCTGATTATCTCACTCCTTAAAAAAAAAAAAAAAAAAGTAACCAGAATGCACAAAAACAAGCAAGAGAAAAAGAATGTTGGATGGTTGCAGCGGAAGGAGCCCAGAGGCCTAGAATGTGTCCTGTGAAGGCTGCTAGGAGCAGATAAGGACAGCATAAGAAAGGGCAGAGTGAAGAGACTGCAGATGTGCCCAGGAAACTCCAACAAAAGACCTGCTGCCCCAAGAAAATGGGGTTGCTCACCAATGGCTTAAACTGTCTGAACTAGAGGCCCCTGCACCCAGCTTCAGAGAGGCCCACCGCCCTCAAACAACCTAAAAATCTGCTAAAACGAGGAACAGTAAAGAGATGCATCTGGCAGGCTAAAAATTAAAACTGGAAACAGCTGGTGTCTACCGAGAGCATGCATGGCTTGAGGAATCTGGCAAGGTGAGGCACACCTCTTCATTTGCACTTGGGCAACTGAGGCAAGAGGCTATACTTAGCTGGGCAGTGGTGCCACATACTTTTGCCTTTAACCCCAGCACTCTGGAGGGAGGCAGGCGGATCTCTGAGTTCAAGGCAGCCTGCTCTACAAAGTGAGTTCCAGGACTACAAATAGAGAAACTCTCCAAACCAAACAACAACAACAAAAAGGCTATGCTTAAACTGGGAGTTGTAGCTCACACCTGTAACTTGAGGGGCTGAGGCAGAAGGATCAGTATTCCAGACCAGTTGGAAGCTGAGCTGGTCAAATGAATGACCCAGCAGGTAAACACCGTAGCCTCCAAGCCCCATGACCTAATTTCAGTCCCCAGAACCCACATGGTGGAAGGCCAGCCCTGACTCAAACATGTGGTCTTCTGATTGCATGAACCCTGTGGCACACTTGTGTGCACATACACACACAAAACAAAATATGATAGAGATTGGAAAAACCCCAAGAAGCGGATCCTGGATGAAAACCTAAGCCACATAGTCCCTAGTGTGACCAAAGGATGCAAACTTTAATAGCAGCAT
This sequence comes from Phodopus roborovskii, assembly GCF_943737965.1. NCBI lineage: Eukaryota > Metazoa > Chordata > Mammalia > Rodentia > Cricetidae > Phodopus > Phodopus roborovskii. Next base: position 16,646,964 of record NW_026125052.1, on the reverse strand, counting down.
GTGCTTTAGTAGTGTGGTTTCAAACCATACCCCTTAACGGAGGCTTTGGGGTGGGACAACAGCATGCAGATTTCCAGACCTGCCCTAGACCCACTGAACCAGCAACTGTGTGGGTGGGGCCTGGGGCCCACCCTGTGACCTGGGACTCTGCAACAGACTCAAGTCTAAAAACCATAAGCTAAAGGGAAAATAAGATCCTGTAAAATGAGGCAGGCGGTGGCACATAAATAATCCCAGCACTTGGAAGGCAGAGGCAGGCGGATCTCTGCGAGTTGGGAGTCCGGCCTAGTCTACAGAGCTAGTTCCAGGAGAAACCCTGTCTCAAAAAACAAAATAAAAACAAACAAATAAGCTCCTGTAAAGTGTTCACTGTCTCTCCTGTCTCCAAGAAAGGGAAATCTTTGGGCCTGTAAAGAATAAATAAGGTTGGTGGACTTGTAAATGGTTCTTATCTCCAAGGTTACATTGCAGCAGCTGGCTTCAGTTAACTCCACAATGGTCCTTTAAGAATAAACAAAGCCAAGGACAAAGATTATATTATATTAGCCACCTAGGAGCAAAAGGGCCAGACTAGTTTAAAAAAAAAAAAAACAACAAAACCACACAGCTAGAGGTTTAGAAGGTTTTATTAATATTTAAATTGCAGTGAAACCACAGCTGCAGCCTTTGACTCTGGCATAGAGATATGCAAATGTGGCTTTCAAAAGCAAGGCAATTTCACACAGCCCTCAAGGTAACAAGAACAAATACAACAAATGATTTTGTAATTTATCTCTATTGACTGATGGAGTGCAAGGCATGGACAGCCCTCAGAGTCAGCAACTTGCTCTCTAAGGGGAACAGCGAAAGCCTGCTTGGAGGGAGGGATGTGAGCAGCCCCATAGACTGGTGCCAGAAAAAGACCCAAGGAGAGCAGGAAGTTGCTGGGAGGAGATGACTGTATATAAATGGAGAGTTTCAGACACCCAGTCCTAGGTTCTGTGAACCATCTGCTCCTGCCAACTCATGGAAGCCACAGCAGTAATAATCATCAGTTACTACTGTTTGCCATACTCCTGCATGCTGTGCATTAGTCCCTACAGACAAATACAGAAAATGAAGTTTTGAGAGGTCAAGTGACTTACCATAGATCACATTTACAGAAAAAGGACAAAGCCCAGACTGAAAGGTGTGTCAGGCTAACCAGCCCATACTTTCCCAGTACATTTCTCTGGGGACCAGCAGTCAGTGAATAGTAATATTAAGAATTGAAGCCAGGTATAGTGGCGCATGCTTTTAATCTGAGCATTCAGGAGGCAGAGGCATGCAGACTCTGTGAGTTCGAGGCCATCCTGGCCTATAAAGTGACCTCCAGGACATACAGGGCTGTACACAAAGAAACCCTGTGTCCAAAAAAATAAATAGAATAGTGATTGAGGGGAGTCTGTGTCCCCAGTTCTTTAATGGCTTATGCATATGTGTTGAGTATGTGTCTGTGGTTATGAAAGAGGGTGACAGGTCCATTCTGGCCTTCAGGTTGCTTACTATTGAGTGGAGACAAATAGAGAAAAGTTCTAGTGCAGAGGTTCTTTGGCAATGACCAGGACTCAGAAGGATTTCTAGATGAGAACCTCACCGTGGGATTTAAGCACTGTTTGGCCAGGTGAAAAGAAACCCAGGAGTTTCTGAAAGGACCAGGAGAAACACATCAGATTCTGGAACTAGAGCCCAGAGCTCTTATGTGGACAGGTGATAGGAACGTCTTTGGCCATTTGCCAGTCTCCTGAGTTCTCACATCTTAAACCCAACCCTTTAATATGTCACCCAATGATCCCTTTTGGGTACTCTGGCTACCATGTGTAGGAACCCACAGATTTTTCCCAAGCTGTAATGAGGGCTGATCTGTCCTATCTGCAAGGCCTAGATCTTACTTAACCCCTGTCCTTCACAAAGCCTCTCCCTGATTTCCCAGACTAGAACCCCTCCCCCCACTTAGAATACCCATTTTGGAGCTGGAGAGATGACTCAGTGGTTAAGAGCACTGGCTGCTCTTCCAGAGGACCCAGGTTCAATTCCTATCACTCACCTGGCTGCTGTCAACTGTAAGTCCATTTCTAGGGGATCTCAGGGGATCTGATGTTCTCTTGTGACCTCTGTTGCACAGATGATGTATGTGCAAGCAAAACTCCCAGACACATAATTTTTTCTAAAGGAAGTTTCCAATACCCATTCTGCTTCACTTACATTTGATTTCACTTATATTTAGCCCTGGGTAACCTGGGAACTCACTATATAGACCAGGTTGACCAGATTGAATTCAGAGATCCACCTGCTTCTGCCTGAGCCTCCATACCCAGATGTTTTTGTTTGTTTAGTTGTTGTTGTAAGGGCAGGAACACTCTTTGCCACTGAGCCATCTCTCCAGCCCAGTTTGCTTTTTGTTTTGTTTTGGAACTCAGGCAGGTGTCGATCTGAGACCAAGGTCTCACTGAGACCAAGGATGACTTGACTTCTTGAGCCTCCTGCCTCTACCTCCCAAGTACCAGAGAGTGTGCACCGCCATAATGGAGAGTAACATCTTCAGTCGGCCACTTGTGTCTACTTCCTGTCTTCTCTGCCTGGAAGATGCTTCTACTCCCTATGGGTTGGTTAATATTCTTTTCACAGTTATTACTACACAGCTTGCCCTGGCGGATGCCTTCTTGGGCACCCAATGAGTATTTGCTAAATGAGTTACATGGGATCCATGAACTGAAGCACTTATCTAGCCGTTAGCCTCACCTTTAAGAACACTGGAAAGCCAACCACATACTACCTGCCCTTCAATGAGCTGTTTCCCCCTACGTGTGTGTGTGTGTGTGTGTGTGTGTGTGTGTGTGTGTGTGTGTGTGTGTTTTGTTTGTTTTTGGTCAGAGCCTACTCCCAAAGAGTCCCTCTTTGATTCTCTTTTGCCCATCACGAAGCCTACCCCTTTGTGATTAGTTAGTTAGACAGCACCTACCCATCAGCCTGCTGCTACCATGACTGAGGAAATAATTATGATGTTCCCAGGAATGTCTTCACCAGTTCAAAGCGCCAGCCCCGCCATTATCTCTCCTCACTGGACAATGTTTGCTTCATAAATGATAAAACTGTAAGTCCGGGTCCTTGTCAAAGGTCACTTTCTGAGTAGGTGGCAGAACTGGGCCTAACCAGCACAGGAGTCCCTATTCATTAGAGCACAGATAAAAATGCCTTCATTAAGTTGTCTGGGCCATGTCTGGGGAAAGGGAGCTTTGAATGGAATTTGGAGGCTGGTAAGGTCAAAGAGAGTTTGCTACTGCAACTAAAGACTTTTCCCTAACGGGAAGTTAACATTAGTTAGTTCCAGAAGAATTTTTGTCAGGGAAAGGTATGTGTTCCTGTGTGTGCTGGGCACAGGAGATCAGAAGTCTACATGTGGCCTTTCTCAGAAGCCACACACCTTGGCTTTTGTTTGGTTGTTTTAGGCAAGGTTTCACTCTCACTGTGAAGCCTTGGCTGACCTGAAACCCATCAATCAAGTAGACCAGGCTGGCCTCAAAATGACAGTCCACCTCTCCCTCTGCCTCCCAAATGATGGGAGACTAAAGGTGTATATCACCATGCCTGACACACTTTTTTGGTGACAGGGTCTCTCACCAGGATCTTTAGCCAGATTTTCCAGTTAGCCCTAGGGTTCTTCTTGTGCTGTACCACCTACTACCATACCCTGTTTTTTTTTTTTTTTTTAATAACTACTGGGGGTCAAACTCCAGTCCTCATGTTTGCATGCAATTCTTTTACCAACTGAGCTGTCTCCTCAGCCCATTCTTTAAGCATCCCCAAGATCCTGGAGGAGGAAGGTTCAGGTGAATACAGAGACTTCAGGTAAGCATCTTGCCATTTCCCTTGAAAACTGCATAAAACAAAATACACTAGCAAGTGACTCCCCACTTAAACCTTAAGGATCCTCCCAGCCCATAGGCTATGATCTGTAGGATAATAGTCTTTGTACCAAATTAGAAAATCTTGCCTGCCTTACTGGGTGGTAGTGGTGCACGCCTTTAATCCCAGCACTCCAAAGGCAGAAGCAGCCTGGTTTCAGAGTGAGTTGCAGGAGAGCTAGGGTGTTATACAGAAAAATCCTGTCTCTGGAAAAAAAAAAAAAAGAAAAATGTTGCCTTAGCAAGCCTTACCCCTGGAACCTAGTGAGGGGAGGGCTTTCCTGAAAGGGTTTGTGGAGACTTGTCTTTGGAGTCTCCCACGGTTTCTAAGCCTGCTGGTAGGATCAAACGTGTAGAGGTTCAGAAAACCATGAAACCAAGATCTGTGCAGGAGCCAACTCTGGTTCCTCAAGCAAGTGGAACTGTGCCGGCCCAGGCACTCTCCCAAGCACAGGACTAGCAGCCCCTCCACTCCGGACCAGCCTTGGGGTTTTCTCCAGCACAGCCTCCACAACTCCTCCATTGTGCTGAGGTGTCAGCCGTTTTCCTCTCCCGGTAAAAGCTATGGTCAAGAACGGATAGAGGGACAGAAAGCCTAAAACCAGAGAAGTGTTGGTTACACCAGCTTGGGAAACGCGCTAAACGCCATAGAATTATACACTTCGCAATGGGAAGATTTTATGTGATACAAATGGCACATACACCCGCATTCAAACAAATAGCAACATTTGGGGCAGGGACTGAGTCTGAAAGAGTCAGGGCTCTTTGCAGGGAGTGGCAATGGCAGACAATGTGAGGGCCAGGCTGGGCCTCCCCCTTCTCCTCCACCAGATGGGAACTGGGACTCGGGAGAAAGGCCCAACCGGGGCACGAAGGACTTGAGCAGAAGAGAGGCACTCAGTGAATGCGCGGGCTGCAGCCGTCGGCTCATTTGCATCATAAGCGATTGGCTTTCCCTGCTCGTCCCTCATTAGGACACAATGGGCAGTTGTTTGCTGGCGCAGCAGATCATTTACCAAGGGAGAGGGGACAGAGCACAAGCGACTGATAGGCTATAGTGTTGGGGGTTCGCAGCAACAGCCCTGCGTTCCACCAGCCACGGGAACTTTTGTTTTCCCGCTGAGAGTGGACCTTAGAGCGCCAACCAATCCCCTCCTTTGGCAGAGGTGCTGAGAGGATGTGGGACTTTAACAAACAGCTAGCGCTGGGGCTTCCGGTACCAGTAGATTCGACGTTCGTGTTCCAGAGCTCAGCGCACTTCAGCCCTGCAATCCCTTCTCCCTCTTTCCCATCTGGAGTTCTAGATCTCCATCTCCTGTTCTGAGCTTTGGTTCCCACTGTGCTTTCTCCGCTCTCCCTGATGTATGTACCTCTAATTAACCCTTGTTCCGGTAGATCTGGGAAGGAAGGTGGCGATGTGGAAACTGTCTCAGTGTTTTGTAGAGAGATAAGGAGGACAGAACAAATACTTGCTGTGCCGTGGGGTTACTGTTTTTGTTGTTTTCCCTCCTCCAGTTCGGGACCCTCTCACTTCTGAGTGCGCTGTGCTTGAGGCCTCTTAGAAAACAGGCGTGAAGTTCTTCCCCTCTTTCAAGGTAGCACGAAGCTCTGAGAGGTTGAGTAACTGGGGCAGGGGTACCCAGCTGGCAAGTGATAACTGTTTGATTCAAAAAAAAGGGTGTGGTGGGACGCACCTTTAATTCCGGCAGAGGCAACTGAACCTCTGTGAGTTCAAGGCCAGCCTGGTCTTCATAGCAAGTTCTAGGACAGCCAGAGCTGCATAGAGGGATTCTTGTCTCAACAAACAAGCAAAAGAAAATCTCTGTTCTCCCACCAGACATCCCCTCACAGAGTCTAACAATGTACACCCTCACAGAAGGCAGCCACTGCTCTGTTCTCCAGGGACAGTTAGCAGCTCCGCTGACTCCCACCTTTCTCTGGCCCCCTTTGCTTCGGTGGAACAGCACAGATGCAAGGCGTTTACCACCCCCCTGGGGGTGATAGGAGGCAGTGATCCAGACCAAGCAACCTGGTGAACCAGACCATGGGGGTCTCCCTGGTGCTGACAGCCCTTTGGCTGCTCCCATCTGCCCCTCCCTTTTGTGGGTCAAAGCTGCCAGCTTCTGAATCTGCTTCATTATGCTCTGGGGGAGGGGAGAGTCAGGGTGACGGGGTGTCTACATACATGAACATAAGGCCTCCGGGTTCATTCTGACACTGAATGAAAAACTCGCCAATTATTCGTCCAATCTCATTAATATGCAGACAGACATCTGTTATTTAGGAGTCAACAGCAGAGGCATGTTCTTGGGGGGAGGGGCACTTATGTACATCCCTGGCTACTATGGGATAGCTGCTTGGGACTCACCCCGTCCCCCCTTCCCCGCCCCCCACCCCTGGGGAATCTGGAGCATGCCCCCTCTCTCACATCTTCAGCAGCCCTGAGGAAAGGAAGTAGGTAGATGGAGATGGAGGGCAACCTGGAACTCAGCTGGAAGGAGGGAGGCGAGAAGAGCCAAAATTATAGAGGAAATTACTAAAACAAAGAGCCGAGCCTCTTCTCAGGGAGGGGTGGGGAGCAGAGAAGAGAGCTGCACTATGGATGGCCTGACAGGATCCTGATGTCCACTGGGAAATTAAAGACATGACTACTTGCCCTCCTCTTCAGGCCACTGGACAAATCCGAGTGGATCTGGGTGGGTTGCTCTAGCAACATGGGGTCCTTAGCAACTCCAGTGGGGTCCTTAGCAACTCCAGTGGGGTCCTTAGCAACTCCAGTGGGGTCCTTAGCAACTCCAGTGGGGTCCTTAGCAACTCCAGTGGGGTCCTTAGCAACTCCAGTGGGGTCCTTAGCAACTCCAGTGGGGTCCTTAGCAACTCCAGTGGGGTCCTTAGCAACTCCAGTGGGGTCCTTAGCAACTCCAGTGGGGTCCTTAGCAACTCCAGTGGGGCCCTTAGCAACTCCAGTGGGGTCCTTAGCAACTCCAGTGGGGTCCTTAGCAACTCCAGGAAAGCTGAGCATGGTAGCATATGCCTGCAATTGCAGTACCGCTGTGATGGAGGCAGGGGGATTGCAAGTTGAAGGCCAGTCGGAGTTACATAGTAAGACCCTACCTGAAGAACAAAGGAGCACTGTGGTCCAAGCCTCTACCCCTCAAAAATTCGCATCCGTGTGTACACGTGTGTGCACTTGAATGTGTGTGTATGCGTGTGTTTGTGCACCTGTGCGCTCATGTGGCACACAAGTGCAAGTCTGGGGACAAACTGCGATTTAGTCCTTACCTCAGCTCTTCCCATGGCTGACCCTGGGGAAAGGCTGGACTCACTGCTGCTATTGGACCCTTTATAGGCTGCAGTGTTTGAAAGTTAATCCAGGAGTCTCCTCCCCTACCCTGGCTGATTGCTGAGGTTAAAATACACTGACAGCATCATAACATGATTGGTTGTTTATTTCATTAAATGATTACCAAGGCTACACTGGTGTCTGATTTGTGAGGGAAGCAGCCACAGAGGAGGAGGCTTAGTCCAACTGTTGCATGAGGGGTAAGGGGTGGCTGTAAGGTTCCCTGCAGCCAGCAAGGACCCTTTTGAACCTAGGAACAGTCCCACTGCCTCTCCCCACCCAATGGGCTCCTAGATCCTGAGACCCATTCTCTTACCCACAAATATGTTTGGCGACACAGCCCTGCAGAGCGAACTAAATTCCTTCCCACTGGTTTTGGAAATATATTAAACTTTGGGGGTTCCGCCAACTGATTTATCTTCCTAATTATGTTTGCTTTAGGCAGATATTGAAATGCATTTGCATTATCTAAGCATAAATGGCTCAAGAGGAAGACTGGGGGAGTAAGAGGGCGTGTGCATTCTACACTGTGGTGGCTTTAGGCTTGAGCCTGCCTTGTATTGGGTAGTCCAAGAGAAGTGACCTGCCAAAAATTTCAAGTCCATTTTTTTTATTATTCCCAGACAGGGTTTCTCTGTGTATCCCTGGCTGTCCTAGAACTAGCTCTATAGCCGAGCCTGGCCTAGAACTCACAGAGATCCGCCTGCCTCTGCCTCCTGAGTGCTGGGACTAAAGTTGTGCACAGCCACCTCCATCACCACCCAGCTCAAGTCAATTTTTTTAAGGTGGGAAGAATCTCATTCTGTAGCTCACACTGGCTGAACTTGAACTCTCAGCAATCCCCCTGCCTCAGCCTCCCTAGTACTGTGATTACAGGCATTAACTACCATGCCCACTAACAAGTTCATTTTTATAGCAAGTTCTTACTGGGGAAAAACCAGTCTTCTTTGAGACACAGAGCCACAACCCTCTCCAGCACCTCTGAGTTCAAGACTTAGGGCCATTGAAGGAAGGTCTCAGAGTCAGCCCCTAGCCAGTTGAGGGGATGGGATGTCTAGTGCCAGGACTCCTTTAGGTTGGCAGAGATGGCTTGGGATAGGAGGCCCCCAGGAGGTGGTGCGAAGGAGGGAGGATGGTTCAGTAAGCCCGAAAATGGGGGGAAAGTTCCTGCCCAGAGAGTGGGGTCTGGCTGAGGGAAAGGCGCTATTTTCTATGTCATATCTCATAGAGCCCAAACCCTAATCTCCACCACCTCATCCATCAAAACACCCAAATCTAAACATTGTCAGCCAGAAACCCCTGGTGGCTCCTCACAAGGAAGTACTGACTCCCTCATGGGCTCTTCAGTGGCCTCGAGGGACCTTTCCAGCCTCGCTGACCCTGCTGTGGGAGCCTTGCTAGCCACATTCATTCCTCTATACTTCATCTTCTGTACCTATGCCAAGGGCACCCATGCCCACACACACACACAGCTCCCTCAGGACTTACTGGCTCAGGGAGCCCCACAGCAGCCAGTATGTACACAGGGTCCCCCAGCCAAGGTACCCTCTCTCCCCCCCTGGGCTAGCCTCCAGCAGCTTAGAGGCTGTCTTAATCCAGTGTGGTCTGGGTTAGCAACAGCGCATGCTTAGCAAGTGCAGGGAGGGGCGGAGTATGCACAGGGTCCCACCAGATGGGAGGGTAAGGTCTGCCTCCGTTCTGGAGCGGAGTTAGGGGGAGGGGAGAGCCACGGATGGTTCCTGGGGGAGAATGTCACCAAAAAGAGGCCAGTGGGACCAGAGCCAGAGGGAATACAGGACAATCTGAAACCAGACTCCCAAGGAAACAGACCAGCACTGTCCTTGCTGACAAATACTCAGGCCATTCCCTCCACCAGCTTTCATTCCCGAGGGGCTGGGGTGGGGGAGACTCACAATCACAGACGATGCTCCCCCACTAATAACATTAAGGGGCTCAACGTAGAGCTGAGGGGGAGCCCACGCTTTAGGCCCTTGAGGAGACTCAGTCCCCTTCATAAGCTTCATACAGGGTTCAGAGTCAGCAAGTGGGGACGCTTTCAGTGTCCTTCCTGTCTTCATGCTCTCTAGAGCATCAGCAGGCTGCAGCCAGGGGCAGAGATGACAGACAGGGGGTTTGTAGCACGCACTTCAGCAGGCCCCCTACCATGCTTGCAGGATACCCAGCCAGGCTGAGTGATGCTGAGTATTTGCTTTTCATCACTCCAAGAACACCCCTTTCTCTGCCCCTGCCCACATTAACTGGGGTGAAGAGTCCCGAGGTATTTCACTCTCCCACCCCTGGCGTCTAAACTTTATATTCTTTAGTGCATGCCTTTTTTCCTGTGTTTTCTCTCTGGGCAAGGATGCTGGCAGATTGGGAATGTATGAAGAAAACAAAAAAAGGGAACAAAACTAAGGCCATAGCCGTTTTCCATGGTCATGGACTTTATTTTCGGACTGCAGGGGAAGGGGAAGGCTAGAACTGGTTGCTGGGTTGATGGTAGGGAGGACTTCTTGCTTTAAAATTTAGTGTGTGTTGCCTGTATGAGGGCAGATGTAGAAGTGAGAGAAGAGGTCATCCAGTGGACACCCCTTAGGGAAGGCAGACAGGTATGGGAACTAGGGTGGCAAGGGAAGATACACTTTACATAGGAGACCCATCCAAAGTCATTGTTTGATGCTGGCTTCCTGAACACCCACCTGCCCCATCAAGTTCATGCCCCACATGCCTACCCTGTTCGCCCTCTCAGCTACCAGCAGAAAAGGGGATGAGGGTGTGGAAATGCTGACACCCTTCTATCCTCTAGCCTTCCAACCAGAATTACTCCTCTGCCTGCCCTGCCCTTCCAGCCAGGGTCAGGAGGTCAAAAAGGAGCAGGCAGGGGAACAATTCCATCTCTCCCCCTAGTCATTCTCTGTCCCCTCACATAAGATTGCAGCTCTTGGCTCGATCCTTATGTATCTCGCCCTCATTTCCCCGGTCTGGCCTTCCCGACAGCTGAGTGGATCTCTGCAGTCCTCGGCGAGAGTCAGTACGGCGCAGCTGCCTATGGCCACGGCCAAGAGAAGCCACTGTGGCCACGTGGAAAACATCCCTGACGCTGCGCTCAGAGGAACGGGAGGAACACTCGACGTAGGACACAGCCCCCACCTGCTTGGCTAGCACAGTGCCCTGGAAAAGAAGGGGATGGGTGCAAATTATAGGGCTTAGCCTGTACTTCAGAAAGGAGCATGAAGGTTGTAGGAAGAATCAAGGGTTAGGGTCAGAGGTTAGGGTGAAGCCATGTAGGATGTCTTTAAACCAGAGACCCAAACGAACGGGGCATGGGTGTAAAGCTAGCCTGGGATTCAGTTGCAGATTGTGGGTCTCACCTGCTCATGCGTAACAGGGATAAGTCTCTGCTTGGATAGCTCCCTCAGTGTGGCCAGGTCAGTCCTCATGTCCAGTTTACAGCCAACCAGCACCACCTTGGCATTGGGGCAAAACTCCTGAGTCTCTCCTTGCCACTAGTTGGGGGTGGAAAATAAGAGTTATGGAGGAGTGGAGGGAGATACAAGGAAAAGCCTTGATCTATGCCTGCAGAAATCCTTGGACCCTCCTAGGGGAGGCACAGTGTGGGAAAACTTTTCTTGGGTTGAGACCAGGACAGTGTAGAAGATGAGAAGACCGTGAAAAGAGCTTCAGTGGAGACTCAGGGTTGTCTGTCAGCCTGGAACCTTCCCATTCTCACTCAGCTTTCCCATACTTTGTCCTGAGAACAGACCAATCACACCCTCCCCTGCCTGGGAACGAAGAATGCCCTAACTTATGCTTTTACCACAGGCTTTTCTTATGGAAATAATGCCCTGAACAGGAGGCCACAGGGCTTCCCAAAGCCCCAGGATAGGCATTCCCAACCCTTCCATCCAGGGCTTCCACAGCCAAGGAGATAAGAAAGGCAGATAGGCAGTCCAGTCTCCTCTCCCCAGATGCCATTTCCAGCTCCAAGGACTGATTTGCAGGTGGGAGGAACGAACGGAGCTGGAGTAGAGGGATGCCAGCTTTATCCACTAGCCAGCTGAGGGCCATGCCACTAGTCCCCCCTCCTGGCTCCTTTTGAGCCCAGTCCCCTCAGTAGTTTCCCAGTTTCCCTTGGCTCCCACCTTCTTGAGGACATTGTCCAGGGTCTCTGGCCGGCTAATATCGAAGCAGATGAGCACAGCATCAGAGTCTGGGTAGGCCAGAGGCCGGACGTTGTCATAGTAAGAAGAACCTGAAGAAGAAAGAGTGGCCACCTGATGAGTGGGTGGTGGGCCTGGAAGGGGATGAGGGACTGAAGTGACAATGACAAGCAGAGAATGGAAAAGCGTGGCCCTTAATACCCATCACAGAGCATGTGGAGGGGAGCAGACAGAGAGGTATAACAGCTCTCTGCTCCCTGATGGGTTTCTCCCGTCTAACAGTAATAATCTGTAACCTTTTGGAGTTTGTAAAACCTTTGAGAATCTCAGAAAAATCTACCAATGTTCCAACAAATTTTGTGCCTGCTTTCTGGGCTTTGATGGCACATGCTGTAAAGTCCTCCAGGGAACCTAGTAAAAATAAAAACCCTTCCCCATGGGGTTGGAGCAGGGGCAGGGAAAGAGTGTTCCTGTCCACTGGGAACTCTAGGGGATGAAAAAAAAAAAAAAAAAAAAAAAAACCTACTTTCTACCACCGCCCTCCCCCCACCCCGAAATTCTAAATAGCTCTCCTAAACCCGTTCCCATTTCCTAAGAAACATGTTCCAAAATAAGTCATTTCTTCCCAAGTTCCTTGGGTAAGCAGAATCCAGCTGCCATACTCAAATATTAGGCTTTCTACTTGAAAACATGGTTTCTGTCGGGCACAAGGAACTCTGCCTCAGTTTCCCTACCTCAAAACAGAAATGGATGCTCTAATATTGGATGGAAGTCTGAGCTAACCTGCAATCTAAGGGTCTAGCTAAGGGAGAGGCTAGCATAAGGGACCTTGGCAGTCAGGGTGACCCCCGAGGGACTCGGTCAGCTACCTGAAGTATCCCACATGTTGAGCTCAATGCGGCGCTTGTCGATCTCGAAGCTTGCGGTGTAGTTCTCAAATACGGTGGGGACATAACTCTGCAGACACGGATGGGTCAAAATGAGAGCCTCTCTCCAGTCCTCACCCTGACAACTGCCCTCCTCCCTCGACACCCGGTCCAGCTCGATCCCTAGACAGAAGTTGGTCTGAGGCTGGGCCAAGGGAAGATCCGGGGAGCTACTGCCTCCACCTCCTCTCAGACCCCCTCGGGGTTCCTTTAGCCATTAGTCCTTTCCCTCTCGGATGCCCAGGACCTCCGACATTCTCCCAAAGCGCCATCCCGGATCCTCTGATGCGCCCAAACCCCATCCATTTCACCGCGTTCCTTGATTCCTTCCACTCCAATCCTCTGCAGTCCTTTCAGAGCCCCCAACGCCCCTTAACCCTCCTCGGAGGCTCTCTCTTTCTCGTCCCTGGTTACCCTGGTACTGGTTTCCAGAGGCCCCCGGAGCCTCTGTCACCCACTCCCCGAAGCCTCGGTACCCCTCTCTCCAGACGCCAGTTCCTCACCCCGGGGTAGGCGTCCTTGGCGAACACCTGCAGCAGCGCTGTCTTGCCGCACTCCGCGTCCCCGACCACTACGATCTTGCAGCGGCCGCTCTGCCCCTCCATAGTCCCGGCTACGCGCCGGCCCCCCGCGCCGCCCCCCTCCCGGGCCCCGCCGCCGCTTCTGCCGCCTCCTCCCCCGCCGCTGCAGCTGCAGCCTCTCGGGCCGCCGACACCGGCATCTCGCGGGCCCGCGCCGAGCCCCCGCCCGGGGCTGCGGGGCCCCCTCTGCCCCGCCCCTAGCCCGCGGGCCGCGCCCCCAGCCCCGCCTCCCACCGCACCACCGAGGGGCGGGGCCGGGCCGGGGCGGAGCCTGGGAGGTGGTGGAGGGGCAGAGCCCGCCTCTAGCTAGCTGCTGTGACCCCAGGAGGGAGCGCCTGAGGGTGATTATGGCCAGCGAGCCTCGCTTAGTTGAGTTCCTTAGGAATGGAGGAGGAGCGGACTAGAGGCGAAGTTCTGAAGGGTCGAATGCGAAGCTACACACACAAGCGCGAGGCTTGGGCCTTCTGTGTGCCCACGCGTGCACGCAGGTGTGCTAGTGCGGACACGCGCGGCGGCAGCCATCCACTTCCTGAACACAGGGGGGCGTGAAGTATCAGGAAAGGGAGGTTTTTTGATTTTTTGTCTCCCTCCTTCACTCTCCAGTCCAGTAAGGGTTTGGGGAAATGAATACCGACCCTAGCACTCCCACCCAACATGAGTGACATCATAGCTTTCCGTCTCCATAGCGACGGATGGTCGATCTGGGCCTGTAACAACTTAACTGTGGCCCTGGACCATCCCAGAAGCGTGGACTGAGTTCCTCTAGCCAAGTACTGAGTGGAAAGTTTTAGGGGAGCGTTTGCGTCCTCTGGTGGACATCAGTAGTAAGAGACAGGGAAAACTAAAGGAAGCTAGAACCGGGAAACAGACAGCTCTGCTACGGCCAGAGCTAAGCCCCAGAAGCCAGATTCAGCCTCATCTCACACTAACAATGATCAACCAAACCGCCGTTTGCACGGCATTTTTTGCCCTTTGAAAACTTTTCCTTAGCCAGGCGTGGTACTGTACCACTTTAATCCCAGCACTTGGGAGGCAGAGGCAGAGGCAGAGGCAGACAAATCTCTCTGAGTCCCAGGCCAGCCTGGTCTACATAAGTTTCAGGATAACCAGGACTACATAGAGAAACCTTTTCACAAAACAAAGAAGGAAGAAAGGGAGGGAGGGAGAAAAGAAGAAATAGAGAAAAAAGCTCTTTCTTAAGTCGAGGATGTTTTATCTTGTTTTGAATAACCCTGTAAAGATAACTAGAGCACACAACAGTATTTTACAGAAAGGAAACAGACACACAACATCGACAACCAAAGCTGTTAAGTTTAAGCTATATATGTAGCTCAGGGGCGGAGCACTTGCCTACCATTCATGAGGCTCTGGGTTCCATATCCAATACCAACAAAAGGAAGAGAGTGGGTAGAAAAAGGGAGAGTGATAGCGTAGGCCTTTAACCACAGCACTCAGGAGGCAGAGACAGGTGGATCTCTGTCAATTCAAGGCCAGCCAGGGCTACAGTGAGATCCTGTCTTGGAGGTTCAGTTCACATGCATAATTTGCCACTGCAAGTTCATAGTGAATGAAGTCTGGTTACTACTAATGGGTACACTCAGAACCTGAGGCACAGCTTCACCGGGTTCTGATCCCCAAATCTAGTGTAAACTCTTGATTTTTGGATTATCCTCAGACTGAGCCATGACAGCTTTAATTGGTATATAAGGCTTATTCTGAATAAATCAAGTCTCCGACCCTCCATGCCCCAGAACTTCTTCATCCTTATCAGCCACACGCATATACACCACCACCACCCCTCCATTCCCTCCACCCGCACCGCTTAGTCGTTTCGCGCTCTCCCAGCTGGGTCCGCAGTGGACCTAGCCCTTTAAGTCTGCGCACGAAGCTCCACCCCCGGGCAAGGGCCCCGCCCCACCCACTGGTGTCCGCAGCCTGCTCTTTCCTGACGCGTGTCCCGCCCTCCTAAGCTGGGCACCCTTTCTGTTCAGCTGGGAGCGCACGTCGGGAGTCTAGCCATGTCGGCCGAGAGGGAGGCAGCCGAGGCAGCCACTGCGGCGGCGGCGGCCGAGGCCGGGACCGGGGCCGAGGCCGGGGTCGGGACCGGGGCCGGGGAGGATGCGTCTTCGCAGCCCCCGACAGCCGAGGTGGCGAGCGACCCGCAGCCGCCCCCGGCCCCCGAAGCGTCGGCCTCCGCCTCGGCCCCGCCGCTTCGCTGCTTGGTACTCACCGGTTTCGGTGGCTACGACAAGGTGAAGCTGCAGAGCCGGCCGGCCGCGCCCCCGGCCCCGGGTCCCGGTCAGCTGACGCTGCGCGTGCGAGCCTGTGGGCTCAACTTCGCCGACCTTATGGCCCGCCAGGGGCTGTACGACCGGCTGCCGCCGCTGCCGGTCACCCCCGGCATGGAGGGCGCTGGCGTAGTGGTGGCCGTGGGCGAGGGTGTCGGCGACCGTAAGGTGAGCGGCAGCAAGGCAGGAGTGGGCGCGTGCTGGGGGTGTGGCTGGACGGGGAAGCCAGCGAGGACTCGGATGGACTAACATGGGACGCATGGGAACGCAATTTATGTCTTGAGGCATAGAGGGGAAGGATTTTCTGGGCGATTGGCGACAGCGTTATTGCCCCTTCCCCAACCATTTTTTAGTCGTGGCCGACGCCCCAAGCGGAGTTATGGGGGGGGGGGACGGACAATAAGGCGCCCAGGCGCATGCGCAAAATGACCTGCTCACCCCCTCCCCTATTAAAACCACACCTGTGCCCCTATCCACTAAACACTCCCAGGGCAGTTGTGGGCTGAGACTCCGAGTGATGACTAGCTCCGGCTCTTCCTCCCGAGGGAGCTTTGAGAAGCTGTGTAGACGGGGTTAGGCGGGGGCGCAGAGGCCGCGCCAGAGCTCTAGTCACATGCAGCCCCGTGGTGTATGGGGGTGTATGGTGGCCCCTCCCCGAGCTGGGCCAGAGGGGACACACCCATCATGGAGCGGGGAGAGCCTCGCGTCCCCCCTTTCCCCCTGCCTCAGGCCTTACGCTACTAAGGTTTTTGGCGTAGGGGAGGTGGGTTCGGGCTCCCATCTTTGTCTTGGGCTCGTTCTCGTGACTGCAGCACCATCTCATCTCCAGTGACTCAGCGGGCAGGCCACGACCCGGGGCTCCCCTTGAGAACTTCCGGCCCAAACCGTCTCCTCCTCCCTTTCGTAGGACCCCAGCCTCTGAAACCCTGGCGGGTGGAGCCCATTTGGACTAGGGTAAAGAGGTGTGGCACCTTGAGCAGGTTGGCCCAGCTTTGCCGGTCTGATTCACATTTATCATTAATCGCAGCCATAACCTCGGCCACATGAGACTTAACAGATGACCAGCTTTTTGAGAGATCTGGGGTGAGGCCTCTTCATATCATGTGTTTGGGAGTTTCTTTTCAAATCTGGCACCTTCAGGAGGGGCTTCTCCAAAGCAGTCTCCGAGTCTTGCCTTTGCTAACCCGATGGGTTTGCTGGCTTTTTTGAACATGCAAACAAACAGCACCTCCTTAAAATCCCTCTCCATGAATCCAGCTGTGGTCCCACCCTTGCCTTGTCTTTGAAATAATCCTACTCTTGGGTGATGCTAGAAGGAATTTGGGGAGGAGAGGGGGTGAAAGGGGAAGTTAATAGTTCGAGTTACTGCTGAAGGCCACCCATCTATCCACTCCTCCCCACACTTTCCGCCGGGTAAATACAGGATATCCTGCCGTGGGCAGGAATCTGCTGTAAGAGCCTGGATTCCGAGGGGAAGGCTTTCCCACCCTCCTGGTGGCTGCGTTGGGGAGGGGTCATGGCCCTGAACTGGGAGGGCTAAAGGTTAGGTAAGAGCCAGACTAAGTAACAGTTGCTCTAGACTACATCTGGGACTGGCCATTAGTCCACCTGGAAATTGCCCTGTTGCTAGCTTTCTTGGGTTGCTGCTGTATCTGCTAGACTTGAGTTTCAGGTCTCCCTTCCCCAGACCTCACTCCCAGGCCAGAATTCACAGAGAAGGTGCCATTTTCAGTGAAGTGTAGGGACTTAATGTAGGAGGTCTTATTCTCCTCCCTGTGGATCCTAAATTACCTGGCAGAAGCTAAGATGGGCCCTGATTGTCTAGGAAAGCTCCCACACTTCTCTCTGCACGCTCTTCAGAGAGTCAGGCTGACTGAGACTCCTCCCTTCTGTCTAGTTGCAGGAAGGATTCTTCGGTCTTTGTCCCCTTTCCTCCTGCAGAGACCCTCATGCAAGTGACTGGGAATGAAAGACATTGCCTTTTCCCTGTGGCTGGAATGATTGCCTCTTCTTGAGCATCACCCTTTTGTGCCATGTCTGGGTGTATGTATTTTCTAGGGCTGCCCCTGGGGTGGTCACACCCAACCATTTACCGTTTACAACCCAGGTACATTGACCTGCATCACGGCCCTTGCTATGTGAAGCCTTTCTTCAGTTACTTGATGACTTCTCCTTGTTGCTGTTATTATTGTTAGCTAATATTGCTAATAATAACTATGATGGGCAATGGTTTTTTTGTTTGTTTGTTTAATTCTTACAGTTCCCTTTATGCAGATAAGGAAACTGGTTAAATAATTTTTATTTGCTCCAGGCCACACTGTCATTATAACGGTGGGGCCCATTTTGGTAATCAAAGCGGTTTGAGCTCTTTAACAATGTGTACGCTTGCCCTAACTGGAAGTTTCTTGCGTTCAGGGATCTTACACAATAATGAAGCGTGTGATCTGTTACACAGTGATAAGGATGGCTCGGAGCTGATGTAAGGATTGAGCGTTTCCATATGAAGCACTAGATAAAACACTCAATAAATGACACTGTTATTGTTAATACTATGACCACTGCTGCTGCATCTGCTGCTACCTTATCACCGGTGGTCTGGGACATGGCGAAGGCCAGTAAGTCACCTGTGGGTTAATGAATGAGTAATCAAATGACATTCTTCCATTTCTTTAAGGCAGGGGACCGGGTGATGGTGTTGAACCGGTCAGGGATGTGGCAGGAGGAGGTAACTGTGCCATCAGCCCAGACTTTCCTGATGCCTGAGGCCATGACCTTTGAGGAAGCTGCTGCTTTGCTGGTCAATTATATCACCGCCTACATGGTTCTCTTTGACTTCGGCAACCTAAGGCCTGGCCACAGCGTCTTGGTACACATGGCTGCAGGTGACAGGTCCCATCCTTTCTTACCCCACCCTGATTTCCCTTCCCGGCCCCTTTCTATAGTCTGTCTGGTTTGTTGTCATGGTAACACTGGGCTGCCTGGCCTGTGGAGCCCAGAGGCCTCTGCAGTATAGTTGCCGTGGTAACATTTAGACACCAGGTCCAGCCTGCTGTCCTTAGCAACATGCCCACACCCCACACCTTCTCTGTCCAGTCTCTCTCTCTCTGCCTCTCAATTATGGAATTTAAACATGGCCCCCAGGAGTGGAGACAATGAAAGTGATGGACGGACTGGCTAGGTCTCTGGGAGGCTGGAGTGGAGAATTGTAGCTGAGTGACTCTGCCTGCTTCGTGCTGCAGGTGGTGTGGGCATGGCAGCCCTACAGCTGTGCCGCACCGTGGAGAATGTGACAGTGTTTGGAACAGCCTCAGCCAGCAAGCATGAGGTGCTGAAGGAGAATGGTGTCACACATGCCATTGACTACCACACGACAGACTATGTGGACGAGATCAAGAAGATCTCCCCCAAAGGTGGGGTAGGGCCTGGGATCGAGGAGGATGGCATGGGACAGGGAGAGGGTGTCTCCATGCCTGTTATACTAATACCCGCCACCTTACTCTGTGACAGGCGTGGACATCGTCATGGACCCCCTGGGTGGCTCAGATACTGCCAAGGGCTACCACCTCCTCAAACCCATGGGCAAAGTTGTCACTTATGGTGAGTGGTTAGTTGTCTCAGGTGCAGAGAGGTTGCAGGGGACATGGGGTGGGATACAAGGGCCTGAGCTTTTGAATGCAGAAGGAATGGAGGCTCCGGCAGCTAGGGTTTGGGAGGGCCCTGGATATCTGAATGCGGTTGCTGCCTCTGGGTGCTAGCCACTCTCATTCTTTCACAACTTTTCCTGTGACTCATGGTAATTCTGCATTCCTATTTGGGGATTATTTCCGGTGCAAGGCCAGCCTGTCCGCCTTCTTCCTGCAGCGCTACTTGGGCTTCTTGGGCAAGCGGGATCTTTATTTTAGAATCCACTTTACACAAAAAGAGCCGGCACTGGTGGCGCACACCTTTAGTCCCAGCACTCGGGAGGCAGAGGTAGACAGATCTCAGTGAGTTCGAGACCAGCCTGGTCTACAGGAGCTAGTTCCAGGACAGCCTCCAAAGCCATGGAGAAACTCTGTCTCAAAGGAGAGGAATTTCAGGAGAGAACTTTTGTTCGTTCTCTCTCTGTGCCAAGGGCTCCTAATTCTGTCTTCTTGTCCTGAGCACGGCACCATAGCTGCTGGAAAGCATTGCTTCCATCTCATTTTCTTTTTTCCTTTGAGACATGGTCTCACTAAGTAGCTCTGACTTGCCTGGAACTCACAGAGATCTCTTTCCTGAGCACTCGGGTTAAAGTCGTGTGCTATCATTACTACATCTAGCTCTCCTGGGTTTGGGGTTTTTTTTTGGTGGGGGGAGGTTAGGGGGAGTTGAGACAAGGTTTCTCTGTGTAACCATTCTGGCCAGCTTCTGAGAGATCTGCTTGCCTCTGCCTCCCAGAGTTCTGGGATTAAAGGCGTGCACATGCCTGGCTCTTCTTTTCTTTTTTTGAAGTAAAGTTTCAATATCTCAAGTTGGCTTCAAACCCACTTTCTAGTCAAGGATGAACTTGAACTTGTCATCTTGCCTCTACTTCTCAAATGCTGAGGTTCACGTTTGTACCACATTCTTGACTTATAAAGGGTAGGCTAGGCAAGCACTCTACCAACTGAGCTACATTCCCAGCTCTTGTATGTGTAATTTTTGGGAAGTATTTATTTTGTGTGTGCATATGGGTATCAGGAGGACATATGGGTATCCAGAGGACAGCTGGCAGGAGTCAGTTCCCTTCTTCCACCATGTGGGTCCCAAGGATGAAACTTTGGTTGCCAAGCTTGGCGCTGAGTCATCTCGAGGGCTCATTTTGTGTGTGTGTGCACAAGCTGGAGCACACATATATGTGTATGGACAAATCTCATATAGCCAGACTGGCCTCAGACTTGCTATGTAGCTGATAATGGCCTTGAACATCCTGATTCCCCTGCCTCTACCTTCTGAGTAGTGAGAATATAGGCATATGCCATCTTATCTGCCAGAGAGCGAGAGTTGAGTTTGGGCCTGGTAACTGGGATTGCCCTGGTGTTGAGGGTTACAAGGAGATAGAGGAGCTAGACAAGCCTGGCTTCAGACATACAGGGATGTACCTGGCAGCTAGATCATAGGCCATGTCACTCTGTCTCTTAGGAATGGCCAACCTGCTGACTGGCCCCAAGAGGAACCTGATGGCCATGGCCCGCACTTGGTGGAATCAGTTCAGCGTGACAGCCCTGCAGCTGCTGCAGGCCAACCGAGCTGTGTGTGGCTTCCACCTGGGCTACCTGGAGAGTGAGGTGGGGCTCATCAGTCAGGTGGTTACCCGCCTCCTGGCTCTGTACAATCAGGGTCACATCAAACCCCGGATTGACTCTGTCTGGCCCTTCGAGAAGGTGAGTGTGATGACTCCGGGAAGGGTCTGGTTAGAACTCAGAAGGTGCAGGGGCTCAGGAGAGGATCCTGGGGCCAGATGGGAGCTGTATTCTTGGGGCTGGCTGGCTCCGTTAAATGGGACAGATGGCTTCAGCGGTGGTCTTCTCTTCCTGTCCAGGTGGCTGATGCCATGAAGCAGATGCAGGAAAAGAAAAATGTGGGCAAGGTCCTCCTGGTTCCTGGACCCGAGAAGGAGGCCTAGGACGAAGGGCTAAGGGCCCCCAAGAGCCGGGAAGGGACAAGATGGGAAGCCCTGTTGTGTTGCCCACCAGCCTCTCACATTTCATCCTCTGTCATGATGCTCTGCCCTCCCTCTCTCCAAAGGTCTCTGCTGATGACCGCTTCCCCGATCAGAGCTTGCTCTTCACTCAGCCCCTGCCCCCCTTTCCTGCCCTCAGAAGAGGTTGGGAAGTGACCACTTGGATGTCTGGGTCCTGCCAAAGGGACAGGGAGGGTCAGCAGGAGGCTACTTCCTGCCCCCTACCCTCTCCCTGGGCCTGCCATGCTGCTTTTGTGCCAAGGTTAGCCAGTCCTTCCCTGTCCTGTCCTGACCTGACCTTCCCTCCTGCCCCACCGCCTCCCCAAAGATTCTAAATGTCAGCTCAGGGTGTGGGGCTAATCTGTGTGAGTCCAGCTTGTACCTGTGTCTCCGTAGTGTCCACACAATATGCAACCCAGGCCGATGAGTGCCCAGCCCTGGACTTGATCAGCACCCAACCTTGTCTCTTGCCCCAAATTTCTTAAGCACAATTGGATTTCTTACACCTCCAGTTTGCTGCCTTTAGGCAAGGCTCCCTCCTGCAACAAGGGTGGGGATCCTGCCAGCTCCCTAGCTCACAGTTCTGGGATGGGTACTGGGCTCCCCTCCCCTTCACTGAGGTCTCTGGATTTGTCTCAGTGCCTTAGCATAGGAAAACCTGTACTTGGGGGGGGCAGGGGTGGCGAACCCGTCTCCAGCTCCTTTCCACTCTCTCCTCCCCAGTGCCTTCCCTGTCCTGGTGGGGCTGAGGCCTTTCTCCTCCCCAGTCCTATAACACTGCCAAAAAAATCTGTGTGCCAGGGGTGGGAAGGGCAGCTCCAGCCTCTGGAGATCAGTTGCTTTTACTGTGATCTGTGCCCTGTCCTGTCCCTATTGGTGGTGAGGAAAGAGGCGGGAAGCTAGGCCAGGCAGAGTTCTGAGAGATACTACTGGGTCTTATTCTAGGACCAAAGTGAGTATCTGAGTACAGAGCACATTCCCCTTGCTGCCTTCCCAGGGCCTAGAGGCAGTTGGCTTGGAGGCTCCGCCCCAAACTTTGTTTACACTGGTGGGGGAGGAGGAGCTTGGGCAGGGGGCTAATGGAGTGGTTATAAGGACCTGGGCTACTGGAGCCAAAGTGGGGACCTTTGAGGCTGGGTATGAGTAACCCCTTCTGCTTCTGAGTTTGGGTTAGGGAAAGCGGTTACCCAGCCATTGTCAGTGGGAGGTAGGGGGAGGGGCCCAGCCACTCTGTTGTCTAAATGAGGCCTCTGTGTAGGAAGTGCATCTCTGCGTTTGTGTCCCCTACCCCATTACCACAGCTGCCTTTGTGTTTGTGTCAATAAAAAGCCAAACCCTGAGTTCTGACCCGATGTTACTTTTAAGAGTGGTGGGAGTGCCAGGTGGTGGTGGCAGGAGCCTTTAATCCCAGCCCTAGAGAGGCAAAGGCAGGCAGATCTCTGTGAGTTCAAGGCCAGCCTGGTCTACAGCGTGAGTTCCAGGACAGCCAGGGCTGTTACACAGGGAAACCCTGCCACTTCAGGGAAAAAGAAGTGGTGGAAAGAACGGATCAAGGAAAGGGCACTTGTCAAAGTCTGGGTCCTCCCTCCCCTCCGCCTCCCTCCACCACACTGGGGTTGGCTTTCACTGTCCTCCTAGCATTAGGCAGTATGTGACGCCAGTCCCTAGCAGGTGGCCATACATGCAGACCTAGCTTGCCAAAGAGGTGAAGACAGCCAGGCCCTGCTGCCCTGAGGGTACAACTGACAGGGCCTCTACCTCCCCGCCTCCACGGGTAGGCTTCTGGAAGTGGATCGACAGGATGTCATGCAATTCTTGGGCATCCAGGACATCGGGAATGTTCGTCACGAGCACCGAGTGAAGCACTTGCTGGAATTTTATCTAGGAAGAGAGCCAGGAGATGGCTAGGGCTCACTGGAATACAGGGCAGTGGGGGCAGAGGCTGCAGCAAGGAGTAAAACACACCGGGGGGGGGGGTCCGGAAGCCCAGGAAGGCTGCTGTATAGATAGGCCAGTGAGCTTTGGGCACCCTGAGCCCTCCCCAGGCAGGTGTTTGCCAGGTAGATCCCTCCCCGGCCCCACTCACCACTCACCTTGGTTTGGTGGATCTCCCCACTCACATAGGGAGAGACTCTCAGAGGCACCTGCTGCCGGCCCAGGGGCACTCTGAACTGGCCAATCTGGCATAGGTTCTGGGCCACTGTGAGGAACAGGAAGGGGTAGCCTTTGGCATCGAGGCCTCTCCTCTCCCAGGTTCATGCACCCTGACCCCCCCAGCCTCCCCTGCAGGGCCCTTACCTTTTTCATCAGCAAAACCTAGCATGACCGTCCCTTGCAACACCTCCCGGGTCTCCACATCCCCGCCTCCATTCTTGGCCTTCCCAAAGAAGATCTCCAACTTGTCTAGCAGCTCCTCCTCACTTAGCTGAAGTCCAGAAGGAAAGCCGCTGACTAGCACCCTGTGACTATCTGGCTGGCTGGATACCTGGCAAGACACAGAGCAAATGACCCACTCATCCATAGGACCAGCTGCTGAATCCCACCTATTGCACGGGAAAGGACCCTGCTGTCTGTCACCTGGATGTTGGTCACCACAGGCAGCTCCAGGGGCTGGATCTGCACCCGAAGCCGGCATTCCTCAATGTCAATTTTATGTTCCTTTTGTTGTAGCAACTGATCGGCCACTGGGGAGGAGGGAGGGGGACAACAACAGGGTCAGTACTGGGAAACCTTTTGACTGCCCTCTTGAACCTACCCCCCCCCCAATGATCTCCTCGCACCCAAGGCTAACCTTTGGGATCATCAAAGGTGACCAGAGCAGAACCTCCAGGCAGAGGGCAGCAGATCTTCAAGTTAGAAACTAGGAACTTGGGTACTTGCTTGCTCCGCTGAGTGTGGCCTTGGAAGGCCAGGGGGACTTCGGGCACTGGGAATGGAATCTGGAGGTTGGGGGAGGGAGGGAAAGAACAAATTGCTTCCAGAGTAGGAAAGTTCCCCTTCTGAGCAAAACGTGGCCCCCAGTTCTGTTTGGCTGATACTAAGTGCAGGGTGCCTTTACCTAAATAGATGGACGGACTGTGTGGTGGTGATGGCAGGTCATACCAGCTACTTTTCCCTTTTTTTTTTTTTTTTTTTTTTTGTCTTTTTCAGCCAGGGTTTCTTTGTGTAACCCTGGCTGTCCTGGAACTAGCTCTGTAGATGAGGATGACCTCAAACTCACAGAGATCTGCCTGCCTCCATAGTGATGGAATTAAAGGTGTGGACCACTACCCGCCTCACGCCAGCCACCTTTCATACAAACTCTTGGTTTGTCCTCCCACACGTCTGGGAGGTAGGTAATTTCTCATCACAGATGAGAAAGCTGGGATTCAGCAAGGAATAGTAGTTACAGATGTGCTTATATGTCTGTGGGTGTGTCCAGGTACCCATGAAGGCCAGAAGACAGGGTTATATCACCTGCATCTGGAGTTATAGGCTGCTCCAGGAGGTGCATAGGAAGTGAACCTATGTCCTCTGCAAGAGCACCAAAGTGCTCTTAACCACTGATGTCTCTCTCCAGCCCCTGACCAGCCCTTTTCTACCAGGAATACCTCATTTCCCACCTCACCTTATCTTTGGGAGAGGCCAGGAGCTCCCTTTTCTGCTGCTGCAGCTCCTGCAGCTTCATCTTGAGCCTGGATTGCTCCTCCTGAAGACTGTAGAGGACCTGTTGGAACAGAAGGGAATAAGAAGGCAACCATTTAATCCTAGTAATTGGGAGGCAGAGGCAGGCAGATCTTTGTGAGTTCAAGGCCAGCCTGGTCTACAGCAGGAGTTCCAGGACAACCAGAGCTACACAGAGAAACCCTGTCTTGGGGGTGAGGGAAGAGGATAAGAAGGAAGAGATGGTAGTTCTGGCTGACTGGGAAAAGCAGCAGGAGTTTAGAGGAAGGATAATCCCAACTCAAAGATGAAAGCAACTGAATCCTCTAGAAAGAGCCAGGGCTTAAGGCGGCAAAGCGTCATACCACTGTTTGCTAACTTCTGGTTGTTCTGGGGGTTGAACCTGGTCCTTGGGCATTCAAGGTGCACACTGTCACTGAGGTACACTCCAGTCTATTTGTTAACATTTACTGAGCTAGATCTGTATGCTTTCTACATGTGTGTGAGTGTCATGTTGGAGGTCTGAGGACCAGTTTGTGGAGTGAATTCTTGACCCCGCTCCCTGTGGGATCTGAGAACTAAATTCAGGTTGCTAGGCTTGCCCAGCAAGCACCTTTACCCTCTTACCTTCTTTTTCTTTTTTCTTTCTTTCTTCTTCTTTTTTTTTTTTTTTTTTTTTTTTTTTGTTTTGTTTTGTTTTGTTTTGTTTTTGTTTTCAAGACAGAGTTCACTGTGTATCTCTAGCTGTCCTGGAACTCACTCTGTAGACCAGGCTGACCTTAAACTCACTGAGATCCACCTGCCTGCCTCTGTCTCCTGGGGTGGTGGGATTAAAGGTGTGTGCCACCAATGCCAGGTGTATGGAGGCCATGGGTGACCCTGAACTCCAGTTTCCCCTACTGATAGCTGAGATTATAGGCTTGTACTTCCACATCTAGTTTATGCAGTGCCAGGGATTGAACTCAGGACTACTCAAGGCAAACCTTCTCTCCAGCTAAGCTACATTTCCAGCCCCTCCTTCAGTCGACGTGAGGCAGGGTGGTAGCATGTAGTCCCCACTGGACTACTACTTACCACGTAGCTCAAGCAGGCCTCAAACTCACAGCAATCCTACTTTAGCCTCCAGAGTTCAAGGGTTACAGGCATGAGCTACCCACCCCACACGTAAACTAAACCTTTCAAATGGACTGTATCGCTCAGTTCTAGCCACAACACTATGGGGATGCCCTCTTGTCCTTGTTTGTATAGATGAGGAGACTTTAAAAGGTTAAAGGATGTATCACAAGTCATTTGGCCAGGCAGAGTGAGCCCAGAGGATTCTACCAACTGGTAGGTACTTCCCAGTGAAGAAGTGAAGTCCTGAGTGGAGAAGTAATTTTCCCATCCCCTGGCTTGTCCTCTTCCCACATACCAAGCCGCCTGTCAGGCTGGTTCGAGTTGGAGGGAGTCCAAAGAGAACACAAACAGAACAGACAGGGAAATGGCACAAGGGATACAAATGAATGCACCTTTGTTTGTGGCAAAGTACAGACATTGGCTGGCAGAGCTCAGGAGGTAGGTAGTTAGGAAACCTAAGATTCGTCCGGAGAAGGGCTTGGAATGAGCCAACTTGCCTTGATCCCATCTGCATCCCTAATGTCTAGAAAGGTCGCTGGAACAGGTGGTGCTGAGGACATTCTGTGTGAGTTTGTTCTGTTTCAGGCAGAGGAAAACTAGAACTTGACCACATTCTGCTGGCTTAAGAATGGTGAGAAAGAGCCGGGCAGTGGTGGCATATACCTTTAATCCCAGCACTTGGGAGGCAGAGGCAGGTAGATCTCTGTGAGTTCAAGACCAGCCTGGTCTACAAGAGCTAGTTCCAAAGCCACAGAGAAACCCTGTCTCAAAAAAACATAATAATAATAAATAATAATAATACTAAAAAGAATTGTGGGAAAGGTTTACATCTGTGAATCAAAGGTTACAAACTCAGTGCAGTTACAGACTACTTAGATGACATCATCGAGTCAAGATCAATGCAGGGTGATGAGGAGTGTTTGAGTTTATTTTTTTTCCCCATGAAGATGTGGTTCCAATATCCTATTCTTTTTTGTTTTGTTGTTATTGTTTTTTGAGACACAGTTTCTCTGTGTAGCCCCAGCTAGCTTGGGACTCACTCTGTAGACCAGGCTGGCCTCAACCTCACTGAGATCCACCTGCAACATCTAATCTATTATTTAACATGAACACTTTCATTTTTCTTTTTTGTTGTTTTTATGTTTTGGACACAAGGTCTCTATTTAGCTCAGGTTACCCTAAACTCAAGGCAGCACCCTGCCTTAGCCTCCAGAGTGCTGGAATTACAGAAATGCATCACGCTTTTGCCCTTTTCTTCCTGTTACATATGATGCTACAACACTAATCTTCTCACAGATGTTC